>NC_141673.1:33374670-34587170 GCF_028749965.1 Puma concolor | reverse complement strand
TTTTCCCCCTTTCTTTCTTTTGATAAAATTGTTTGCCTAGACTGAACTACTTGGCCAAAATTTGATCTCTTTAAATAACAAATAAAATTTCCATATTTTTCCCCAGGTAAGGAAGAAGAATTTATCTACAAGGATGCCACTGCAAATGAAAAATTAGAAAGGAGTAAAGAATACACATACCAATGGCTTCACACACAGGTTGGGATTCATGAAACAACTTGTTCCAGAAATATGAAATGGTGAGGTCATTTCCTTTAAATTAGATTTTTGTATTGTAAACACATCTTGAAAAGTGAAACCTAGGTTAATTGTGCTAAAACAAACATGACTTTATAGCCAAAGGCCAATACATCACGTTGCCAGGTTGTAAAAGGCCTCTTACATAGAATAGATTTAATCACTTTTTATATTTTTTACCCTAAAATGTTTGAGAACTCTGTTTCTGTGATGCTTAAAACTGAGATGAACCACACAAATGATTCTACTATATAAAGTTAAATGCATGGTATCCATTAACTGTTTAAATATCATATGTATTGGAGGTAGTATTTTATTTTGTGTCCTTTTTATGTTTGGCAGTTAAAATTATAGTTCAACACTGCTGCTGCTGCTTTACCATTTGTATAACTAATTTTCAAGGATGTCTCCATGCTACAGTTTCCTCTTTTATAGTAGATAATATGTTATCTATCTATCTCACAGGATAGAGGTGAGCTCACAAGGTGGAGAATATCAATATATATTCTCAATAAACACATCCTTTAACAATAAACAAGATACCTTGAATCTAATAGGTAATTAATTAATTTTTGTTACATTAATGTACATATTAGTTTGCTAGGACCTTTGTAACGAAATACCATAAATTGTGTGGCTTAAACAGCAGAGATTTACTTTCTCACAGTTCTGGAGGCTATAAGTTCAAGATTAAGGAGTCAACAAGTTTGGTTTCTTTGAAGGTCAGTCCTCATGGTTTGTAGATGGCCACCTTCTCACTGTGCCCTCACATCATCATCCTTCATTCTCTTTGTGTTTTAATCTCCTGTTTTTATAAGGACACTGGTCATATGATATTGGAGCCTACCAATATGAACTCATTTTACTGTAATTACCTCTTTCAAGGCTCTATCTCCACATATATCACATTATGAAATGTTGAGGGTTAGTACTTCAACATATGAATTCTGATGAAACAAAATTCAGCTCATAGCAATTTAGTATAAACCACTGAACCAAAAGTTATAGGAAAATAATAAAAGTCCAGAGGTAATATTTTGGAAAATATTTTCAAGACTTTTGTTTAACTACATGTGTCCAGAAAAAGAATTTAAAAAGTGCTATTATAAACACTTACTAAATATATAAATCGATATTGAATCTAAATGTAGCTGACACTTTGGAAATGTTTCCAGGCATTATAGTAACTATTTAAATGACTAACAAAAGACAAACAAAATCCTACAATTATGAGGGTTTACCCTAATTTAGAAGCAAGTTAAAATATGTAAAAAAATGAAATCTTTTTGTAATATATATAAATTGAAATGTTCACATGTGGTCAATTCTATCCATATAATTCCTTTATGTTTAAATTTTTTTTTTTCAACGTTTTTTATTTATTTTTGGGACAGAGAGAAACAGAGCATGAACGGGGGAGGGGCAGAGAGAGAGGGAGACACAGCATCGGAAACAGGCTCCAGGCTCCGAGCCATCAGCCCAGAGCCTGACGCGGGGCTCGAACTCACGGACCGTGAGATCGTGACCTGGCTGAAGTCGGACGCTTAACTGACTGCGCCACCCAGGCGCCCCTAATTCCTTTAAAAATATGGAAAAGGGAGTGAAGAATGAAAGTTAAATTAAAACAATATTTTATAATCTGGATTATTTTGTCCTATTTCATTGTGAGCAAAGAAAATAGGAATAAAGCAATCAACATTTGAGAACATTAAGTATTATAATTAATGCAAGCACAATTTCTTTTATGTTGGTGTTAATCAATTTAATGTAATTCATAAGATGGCATCCTTAAAACTATAAACAAATATAGTGTAACTTATAGTTTATCATCGATCTTAATCAGATGTAAGAGGTCTTATTCAGAGATTTTTAAAGTATTAGGATAGATAAGGTGAAAAATATAAGCAAAATGTTTCAGAATATATTTTAGACATATTTAAACACTTAACAATATCCTTTACCCCTAAATAAGTTATATTTAAACACATGATATAACAGGAAATTGTTCATAGCTTTTCTCTCTTGAAAATATATAAAGGAATAAGTAGATACTCTGAGAGAAATTGTTTTCAAGAACAGAAGTTCTTGAAAAGCCAAATGTCAATATTCTAGTTTTATTTATTTTTTTAATTTTTTTTCAACGTTTTATTTATTTTTGGGACAGAGAGAAACAGAGCATGAACGGGGGAGGGGCAGAGAGAGAGGGAGACACAGAATCAGAGGCAGGCTCCAGGCTCTGAGCCATCAGCCCAGAGCCTGACGCGGGGCTCGAACTCACGGACCGCGAGATCATGACCTGGCTGAAGTCGGACGCTCAACAGACTGCGCCACCCAGGCGCCCCAATATTCTAGTTTTAAACAGAAATGAATTGTGAGCATTAGTATAATACTTTAAACACATTACAGATATTTTTTTTTTAATTTTTTTTTCAACGTTTATTTATTTTTGGGACAGAGAGAGACAGAGCATGAACAGGGGAGGGGCAGAGAGAGAGGGAGACACAGAATCGGAAACAGGCTCCAGGCTCTGAGCCATCAGCCCAGTGCCTGACGCGGGGCTCGAACTCACGGACCGCGAGATCGTGACCTGGCTGAAGTCGGATGCTTAACCGACTGCGCCACTCAGGCGCCCCGACATTACAGATATTTTAAAAATAAGAACCTTTGCCTTTCTAATAACACAAGTAAGATATATAAGTAAAAGTAAATAAAATATTTATATGTTCTATAATTTATTAACTATCATTGGTACTTTCAAATTTTTGCCCTTTATACCTATTTGTGTTTGGCAAAGAAGAGTGGCATTAAAGTAGTGTTTAGAAATTTAAATTTTATGTCAAATTGAATTTTCAAATGACAATGGAAAGATACATTTGTATATATGTTTGCATATAGCCCAATTTAATAAAACTATTATTTCCACTTTGTAAATTACTGATTCCTCCCAAACTTTTCACTGGGCATTTCTTTAATATTCTTCCTCTACATTTATATAATAATATGATTTTTGTTTTTGTCACTCTGCAGCAAACACTTCTTGCCTGAGTTAGATCCAGATATACTTAACGGTGGAAGAGTTCAGCTTGTGGTAAGAAATGTGTTTAAAGTTACAAAAAAATGTTGTAGACACTAATCCTTAGTAAATGGCACTTTAAAATACGTCCATAATTAGTGTAAATTATGAAAATATCACAACTCTATCTATTTGGGGTGATCTCAAAATATTGTATATTAAAATAATAACCTGTAATAATGTTTTCTTGACTTGTAATATAACTTTCAAATCTGATATTTTTTAAAATATTGATTCTATATGACAGATTTTAAAATATTAGCATACTGCCACATTTAAAATAATATTACTACGAATAGGAATTGCATAATGAACTTATTTACTTGAATATTTTAAAAGAATAGGATACTGAGGGAAACGTAAAAGTGCCCTCACAAGTTGGAAAATCAAACCAGATAAAAATTAACAAGTAATTGTGACTCAACCACTCTAAGTAATGAAATAAAAGGTATTGGAACTTTAGGAACAACCAAGTTTTAAACATGGTGACCAGAGTGTAAGACTCTAGACAGTATAACTATATGTGCATTGCAAAAGTCAATTGGGCTATACGCTATCAGAAGGAAGACTATGTTAACAGAAGGAGAATGGCAAACATGGAGTCTAGAGAAATGGAGCCCACAAAACAAGCAATTGTCAGTATGTTTCCAAAAGTTTCCAGAGAAGAGGGTACCCTAACCAATGACAGAAGTGTGCGGTCTCTTTGGCAGGTGAAAATGGATGCATCAGGTGACCCTAACTTTATGACACCTTTCATTTATAGCAACCTATTAATACTCCTTGCACAGATTCTACATTCACCAAAAAAACTAAATATAATTTAGCTTGCCAAGTAGCACTTAGCATAAAAAGATAATGCACTTTCTAATGGAACCTAGTATGATGGTATCAAGAGCAGTTATATTCACCATTCTTAGGAACAACTCATTCAAGGAGTTTTCCTGACAAGGGAGCAAAATTAGGGCAATAGCTAAAATTAATGTGTTTATGAAAATATTTATAGAATCTATACATAAATTTAAAATAATCATTAAGCAAATATTTTCTTGCATTTTAATAGAGACTCCTCTGGCACAGTGGCATGTTGATTGCTCTAGGAAAATTGATACTTCAAGCTATGAACACCATGCGTATTACTAACAATTACGCACAGATTGTTGAGTTGCCACTTGGGAGGAAGAATGCCATGATAAAGAAAGTGATTTTATATTTAACCATTATACTTCCTAAAATGAATGAAAACAGACTGGGTAGATCACTAATCAAAATGGTTCTATGAGAGTAATGCTCTGACATTAATCTCTCTCCTCCTATATCCCACTGTATTGCACTATGTTCAAATATGTCACAAATACATATCAATGATAAATGCTTTTCTGATATTGAAGAGGTACAGGTGAACACAAAACAAGGTAAATGGTAGTATATAAGAAACACAGCTTTTGTTTGTTTTTTTTTTGTTTTTTTGTAAACAGAGATAGGAGAAGGGTTAACTAAGGACTTATGTCAAAAGGATACTGGACTAATTGAAGGCCCAGAGCAGAAAGACTCTTGCAGAGACTTGGGAACATACTGGGGAATGTTCCGATAATTGCACAACTGGGACCAGACCATAACTAAGAAGAAAATTAAAAAACAAATCAGCAATGGCTACCACTATAAGATCCTTAAGACATAAGGAAAACACTCATAATAGAAGGACAGAAAATCATGAAACAAAGTGATCAAATTTTAATTAGAAAAAATCAGCAAATAAGCCTACTATAAATTCTGAATATATAAAATATTACCATTGAAATCAACTCTGCACTGGACACCATAAAAGAGAGACTTAGTGAATTGAAAGAGGATCTACAAAGGAATAGTAATTAGATTGACAGCTGACATTATAGCAGAACTAATTCATACCAAAAGACAGTGGAATTACTTCTTAATAATAAAGATTGATATAAATATTATCCAAAATATTCTTCACTAACTTTCAGGAGAAATAATGAGATATAATCCAATACTCAAATTCTGGGTTTTAAGGAAGCTAATAAGTAACATCTCTGTCTTCTAAACAAGATCAAAGCATTTTATGTGGCAGACAGGACTGAGAAGAATGAAAACAAGATGTCACTTTACTTATTTCCAAATACATATCAGAAGGCATGCCATAGATTTAGACAATTGCTAATTAAGTTTATTCCCCCAAAACTCCAGGATTTTTCTGCAGAAGGTGGTCTTAGTTCCCCCAGAAAACATATTCTGAGATTCTTGTATTTGAGTGCAGGACATTCGTTGGGGAAGGCTTTCAGAAACGACTCCCTTGAGTGGTGAAAGAAACAGGATTGAGCAGAGGGAAAAGATAAAATGCAATAGAGTTGCAGCAGGAGAAGGGAGCCCCAGTGGTAAGAAGGCCCTTTTAAATTGTGTTAGCATATGAGGTAAGAAGATCAGGCTTTTACGCTACTGCATCTCCTCAGAAGAGGCTTTGGCTTAGCCAGGGCAACCATCTTTAGCTAAGGACAATTTCCAGAGATGTATTCAGCTAAGAGCCCATAGGCTTCAACTTTCTCAGCAACTGGAAGAATCTGACTCAGTTGTTACATGTGAGATATGATAATACCCAGTATACTTACCAAGTTTATCATCCATAGATGCAACAACTTAGCATCTAAAATGTGTCAACTGTCTCCAAATAAATCTATAAAATTGCAAATCTATCAATTTGCAAATCTGTAGAGCTGCTTGTTTTAGGAACCTGAAAAATCTCATTCTACAGATTTTTTTCCCTAATGTTTTTTTTACTTTTGAGACAGAGAGGGAGACAGAGCATGAACAGGGAGGGCAGAGAGCGAGAGGGAAACACAGAATCCGCAGCAGGCTCCAGGCTCTGAGCTGTCAGCACAGATAGTGACACAGGGCTCGAACTTATCAACTGGGAGATCATGACTTGAGCTAAAGCTGGTCACTCAACCAACTGAGCCACCCAGATGCCCCTGAAGAATCTCATTCTAAAATGTGTATTGATGAATAAGAGCCCAATGTTATGTAAATCAACTTTGAAAAAGAAAAGCTAACTTGTATCACAAGATATAAAGACTTAATATAAAACTAAACTTTATGGTACAAATATACCAATGGATATAAATAGTTTAGAAGTAGACCTGTGACTGTATAGAAAAATATATGATAAAGATGAGAAAGTTTAAAATTTTTAGTACACAGAATTCAGTAAACTAGCATTAAGAAATAGCACTGAACATAAACCATATTCAAATGGAATTTAGAAGATTTGAAGTCTCAAATGTGAAAAGTGAAGTTATAAAACTGACCAAATAAAATAATTAAGAATATATTTGCAACTTATCAGTAAATAAAGACTCTTTTAAAAGATACAAATGATACAAATTATATGGCAAATAAAATTGATTGACTTGTGTTAAATTAAATATTACTTCCTATGAAAGATTTTATGGAAAAAGTTAACAGACAGATTACAGATATGGGCAAACTATTTTCAGTGCCTAAAAGTAACAATAGCTTAATATCCATATAAAAAGTAAGCTTCTGCAAATAAACAATATAAAGTCAGGTAACCTAATGAAAAAAAGTATATACATACAATAGAAAATGTGTATATAGACAGTTTACAGAGTTTATGCCTAAATGCATAAATGTACATAAAGAGATGCTCAGTTACATGACCAGAGAGATAAGAATTAAAGCTAAGAAGTTTCATGACTATCCTCATCAGAATGGCAAACATTAGAAAATTGGGTAATGCAAAGTGCTATTAATGATGTGGAGACACTGATGTACAGCTCATGAAAATAAAAGCTGGTACAGTTATTTTGTAAAGAAATCTGTCAGAATTTATTAAAATAGTTCCTTGTATGCTCTATCAGATATTAGCAGCAAACTTTAGAAAACTTAACTTAAAAATAGTCTATTTACCGGGATGCCTGGGTGGCTCAGTCAGTTAAGCGTCCAACTCTTGATTTCGGCTCAGGTCACGATCTCATGGTTTGTGAGTTTGAGCCCCATGTTGGACTGTAAGCTGACAGCACAGAGCCTGCTTGGAATTCTCTCTCTCCCTCTCTCTCTACCCCAACCCTGACTTGTGCTCTCTCTCACTCTTAAAACAAACAAAGATTTTAAAAATTAAAAAAAATATTCTATTTACACAATGTAAAAACATAAAATATTTAAGAATAAATGTTAACATTAAGATGTTCAAAGATCTTATAATGGTAACCACCAAATATTGCTTTAAAAATTTCAAAAAAATATACCACACTCATGCATAGATTCAAATTGTAAGATGTCAATTCTCAATGCTCTATAAATTCAGTAGACTCTTAGAAAGATTTTTAGTAGAAATGGACAAATTATAAAATGTGGAAATGCAAAAGACCTACAATAGTCAATACAATCTTGAAAAATAAGACTCACAGTACCTGATCTCAAGACTTCCTATAAAGTCCCAGTAATCATGACTATATGTTATGTGAATAAAGACAGAAAAATCAATTAGTAGAAAATAATAGTCCCGAAAATACCACACTTACAAGGTTAGTTGATTTTGCTTAAAGGTACTAAAGCAATTAACAGAGGGAAGAAATAATATTTTTTTCAACAAATAGTGCTGGACCCCTGTATATCTACAGGGAAAAATGAATCTTGATTGCTATTTCACACCTTAAAAACCAATTTGAGGTGAATTATGGGCCTAGATGTAAATGCTAAAATTATAAAACTTCTCTGGGCACCTGGGTAGCTCCATTGGTTAAGCATCCAACTTCAGCTCAGGTCGTGATCTCACGGTTCATGAGTTCAAGTCCCACATCGGGCTCTGTGCTGACAGCTTGGAGCCTGGAGCTCGCTTCGAATTCTGTGTCTCCCTCTCTCTCTGCTCTTTCCCTGCTTGCACTCTGTCTCTCTCCCTTTCTCAAAAATGAATTAACATTAAAAAAATTTTAATTATAAAACTTATCAAAGAAAACAGCAAGGTATTTTCATCTCCTGCTACATGCAGCAACGTAAGTGAATACTGAAAACAATATAGTGAGTGAAAAAAGCCAGACACGTTAAGAGTATATACTGTATGATTGTATTTATATTAAGTTCAAGAGCAGAGAAAACTAAGGTGTCCATGGTGAAAGAAATCAGAACAGATGCTGCTTCTGAGGATAAATTACTGGAAAGAGGTATGAAGGAACCATTTGTTAGTTACATTAGTCAGGGGTCATCAGAGAAACAGAATCAATAAGATACCTATATCCATGTCTATATCTATATTTGCCTATATCTAATATGTAAATTCATATTTAAAATCTCTTTGTCTGTGTATATAGCACCTACAATAGCCAAAGCAATCTTGAAAAAAAACAGTAAGAAGTGTCACACTACCTGATTTCAAGACTTTCAGACTTGGCCTGAAACTTACAACATTGACCCTCTGGAATTTATAGATATATTCTGTATTTATTATAATAGATTATATATTATTTATTATAATAGAGTATATATTATTTATTATAATAATAATACATATTATTATTTAATAATATAATAAATTACATATAATTTATTACAAGGAACTAGTTCATTTGATTTTAGAGGCTAAGAAGTCCCATGGGCTGCACGCTGGAGAGCCAGGAGAGCCTGGGAGCATAGTTCCAGTCGGAGCTGAAGGCCTGAGAACCAGGAGAACGGATGGTATAGGTTCTAGTCTAAGTCTATATGCCTGACGGCTGAAAGGGCTGATAGTGTCAGATCCAGTCCAAGTCTAAAGGCCTAAGAACCAGAAATGCCAATTGTGTAAGTTCCGGTCTCAAGAGAAGACAGACAGTCCAGCTCCATCTGTCAAACAGAGAGAGTGAATTCTCCCTTCCTCCGCTTTTCTGTCCTATTTAGGCCCTCAGCGGATTAGGTGAGGCCAGAGAGGACATCTGGTATACTTTGTCCACCCATTCATATGGTATCGTCATCCAGAAGCACCCTCACAGACACATTCAGAAGTAATGTTTAACCAAATGTCTAGGTACTATATGGCCTAGTCAAGTTATTACGTGAAATTAACCATCATGGTAGTCATCTGTAAAAAATAATTAAATTGAACAGTGTAATTAGAAAACGAACAAAGGTCTTGAATAGATACTTCATCTAAGAGGCTTTTTAGAGAGAAATAAGCACATGAAAAGATGTTAAACATTGTTAATCACTAGGAAAATTGTTAAAGTGACTATATAATATTAATATTAATATCTTAATAAGGTCTGTGGTTTAGTAATGGTATGGTACCAATGTAAATATCCTGGTTTTATGAATCCCCCTTTGCTTATATATCATTGGGCAAACTGGCTGGAAGTTATACAGGGAATTCTCAGTACCAATTTTTACAACTTCTGTAGGAATTTTAAATTACTTCAAAATAAAAATTTTGAAAATGATTGAGCTTCATGTTTAAAGTCTGTGCATTTTAGGGGCGCCTGGGTGGCTCAGTCGGTTAAGCGTCCGACTTCGGCTCAGGTCATGATCTCGCGGTCCGTGAGTTCGAGCCCCGCATCGGGCTCTGTGCTGACAGCTCAGAGCCTGGAGCCTGTTTCAGATTCTGTGTCTCCCTCTCTCTCTGCCCCTCCCCTGCTCATGATCTGTCTCTCTCTGTCTCAAAAATAAATAAACGTTAAAAAAAAAATCATTTAAAAAAATTAAAAAAAATAAAGTCTGTGCATTTTGGGGCGCCTGGGTGGCTCGGTCGGTTAAGCGTCCGACTTCGGCTCAGGTCATGATCTCATGGTCCGTGAGTTCGAGCCCCGCGTCGGGCTCTGTGCTGACAGCTTAGAGCCTGGAGCCTGTTTCAGATTCTGTGTCTCCCTCTCTCTCTGCCCCTCCCCTGTTCATGCTCTGTCTCTCTCTGTCTCAAAAATAAATAAACATTAAAAAAAAAAAATTAAAAAAAAATAAAGTCTGTGTATTTCATTGTATGTAAATTATAGCTGTATAAAACATTTAAAGTGTCTTCCATGCCCACATATGTTATATAATGAGGCCTCTGCCTCATATGAGAAAGGGGGTTTGTGCAATGATGATAATGTCTATAAGTGGAGGGGTAAAATAAATGAACCAAATCTAGATCTTACAAATATAATAGACAGTGAAAAATAAGCAAGTTGCAGAAAATAATATTCTAAAATTTTTGAATACTTTTATAAGATAGGTTATAAGTGAACTTTGCTTTATATATTTTATTTCTCTTGGGGTGGCTTAGTCAGTTAAGCAGCTGACGCTATCAGCTCAGGTCATAATCTAACAGTTTGTGGGTTTGAGTCCCACATTGGGCTCTGTGCTGACAGTGTGGAGCCTGCTTAGAATTCTGTCCCCCTCTCTCTCTTCCCCTCCCCCATTTGCTATCTCTCTCTCAAAATAAACTTAAAAAAATAAATTTTATATCTCTTGTTATGTTATTTAAAAAAATATTTATTTATTTATTTATTTTGAGAGAGAGAGACAGAGACAGAGAGAGCTAGCAGGGGGAGGAGCAGAGAGAGAGAAGAACGAGAATCCCAAGCAGGCTCTGCACTGATAGTGTGGGCTCCATCTCATGAACCCTGAGATCATGACCTGAGCCAAAATCAAGAGCCAGACACTTAACTGACTGAGCGCCCTTATTTCTCTTTTAAAAAAAATCTAGGGGTGCCTGGGTGGCTCAGTAGGTTGAGCCTCTGACTCTTTGTTTCGGTTCAGGTCATGGTCTCATGGTTTCACAGGTTCAAGCTCCGCGTGAGACTGCATTGACAACTCAGAGTTTGCTTGGCATTCTCTCTCCCTCTCTCTCTGCCCCTCCCCCACTTGTGCTGTCTCTGTCTCTCTCAAAATAAATAAATAAACTTAACATCTAGATAATAAGGAAAAAATATTTATTTTTATGTGTGCAGTTTAGTATGTCTTAACTTATGTTAAAAATAAATATTTAATAAAATATTGTTTATGAAAAAAAGAAGAAAGAGGAATTCCCTGTTCTTTATTAGATGTGAGAGATTCTCTGTTTGTAATTAACTTGCATGGGTTGGAGGTGAATCAGGCTCCAGATGCTTAGAAGTAGTGTTCAAAAGGAGCTTCTGGGTTACTCAGCCTGTTAAGTGTTGGACTTTGGCTCAGGTCATGATCTCACTGTTCTTGAGTTTGAGCCCCATGTCCAACTCTGTGCTGACAGCTCAGAGCCTGGAGCCTGTGTCTCCCTCTCTCTCTGCCCGTTTCCTGCTTGTGCTCTGTCTCTGTCTCTCTCTCAAAAATAAACATCATTAATTTTTTTTTTAAAGTCATGTTCAAATATTCATGCTCCTCATTTTATTATGAAAATATGGAGAAAAAAATGTTACAAATGTTGCAGGTAGGGGCCACATAAATGCACCCAGTTCAGAAAACAAAGACGTATGAGAGTTTTGCAAAATTACTATTTAAAAAATATTTGCCATCGAATTGCACATAAGAATATTCTTATCTAACCTTGACTCAAAACAGTTTATTGTGTTATAACTATACAAAGTGTCTAATATTACAGTGTTTTAGAATTAAGTATACATTTTTTTGTAGAATAAGAAAAGCATGGGCAGTCATATTCAGTTTTTAAGTATATCCATTCTGCATGATATAGAAGAAAATAAATAGAGAAATAATAAAGAAAGGTCAGTTAAAGGAAAAATAATGTTCAATTTAAAAGGCAATGTTTTCAGAAAGAGAATCTGCATATTAATGCATATGTGGCTCTCAGATGCACTGCTGGACCTTTCACTAACCCCTTTATCAAACATATGGGTTTGTATTTTAAGCTGCCACGTGGCACTATTGTGAAATTGTGTATTCCTGTTAAGTTTCACTTCTAAATTTGGTTCCTTGTTATAATCTGACCCAGTTAGTAACTGACATTAATTATTTTCTTCTTTGGAAGAAACAATCTTTTGGGTGTTAATGGTTAGATGGTAATGGGATTTATGGAAGGCATGTGTTCACACATATTTTCTTGACATGTGGGTATGATCGTATTTGGAGGATGGGTGGGATTTCTTTTTTCTTTTAATTTTTTTAAAGTTATTTATTTTTGAGAGAGAGAGAGATCAGGGGAGTGGCAGAAAGAGAGAGGGAGACACAGAATCCGAAACAGGCTCCAGGCTCCGAGTTGTCAGCACAAAGCCTGACACAGGGCTCGAACTCACGAGCCGTGAGATCATGACCTGAGCTGAAGTCAGATGCTCAACCAACTGAGCCTTTTTTTTTTTTTTTAATTTTTTTAGTGTTGGGGGGGGGTATTTCTACTTTCTAAATAGGTATGTGAAATTATGTCATCAAATTGAAGCAAATAAAACCTGATTTTAAAATCTTGAATCTTGTAGTTAAAGCCTCCTTAGCTAGCAGGAGGGTCCTTAAGTGGTTAACATGTTTTTCCTTGTTTTTTAACTGATCTCACCAGAACTGTAGTATTGCGTTGGTACTTCCCCCTTATTCCTAGCTGGTTCTTTTTTTAATAAAGTTTTATTTGTTTATTTTTGAGAGAGAAAGAAAGAGAGGGAAAGAACAAGTAGGGGAGAGGCAGAGAGAAAGGGGGACAGAGGATTCAAAGCAGGCTCCATGCAGACAGCAGAGAGCCTGATGATGTGGATCTCGAACCCACAAACCGGGAAATCATGACCTGAGCCGAAGGCAGCCACTTAACTGACAGAGCCACCCAGGTGCCCTATGACTGGTTCTTTCTAAGTCTTCGTACTGATGGAGCTATACTAATGGAAATATTAGATACATACTTTTGTACACTAATTGAAATAAATTTAGAAAGAATGTATAATATTTTTCATACCAATCACAGGTATAAATTAGAAGCCAGTTGTTATTTATTTCATTTTTCAACAGTTTTCTACTGTGGTCTTTTGACAATGCAATTGTATCACTTAGCTGGGTACATCAAAAAGTGACTGACATAGAATGGTGTCTATTCATGCACATGAGAGTGTGAAGAAGTTGGGAGGGGTATGTAAAGGAAAAGTGCAAAGATAGAGAATGATCTTTAGATTCTATTTTCAGGAGATTTTGTAGCCCATTATATGAGGATAGCTTTTTAAGCACAGTGATGGTTTTATGATATTATTTTGCTCTATTTAAATTTGTCTCACATCAAACATTAAGGACAATGCTTTCTCATAGGAGTTCAAGCATCTTGTGGTTTGGGTTAAATCCTAGTTATTTTGAGGCTGCTTTCCTTTCCATCATGGCATTTTCCCTTACTTCAGGGCTGTATCCTGATAAATCTGTACTTAATAATATTAGACATTATGTAAAATAATATTCTATAGGCAAGAAGTGATTCTTTCAACTGTTAGGTTCAGTCCAAGGTAGTAATAAAAGTTCCAATGGTAATTTTAGATGAAATAAATTATTTAATTCTATGTCCTTAAAATAATATATCTTGAAATTTCTATATATTAACCATTACCCTTAAATTAGCCTTACTGCATAATATTTTTATATTAGTAATAGTTTTAACGAGAAGGCAGAGATCTTTTATGACTTTGTAGTATACAACTATGGAATGAAAGGCATTTTGAGGAATATTGTTGAGAAGACTAATACTTATAACTGGTGAAATACAAATATTGCAGAAAATAATCCAATATGACATTTCTAACATTCAATTAAGAATTAAATAATACACTTGGTAAATAAGTGATGTTAAGCTGTTTCAAGTTTCACCAGTTGCCTTTAAGATTGATTTTCATCAAAATTACTGTACTAAAATGTTTTCTTTTGTTGTACAGACTCAAATAGCAAACCTCAATTTTAAAATCGGCTCTTATTTGCAAGAAATGCTTTGACATAGTGCATTTGTTCTGCCTGGGCACCAGTAAAGGATTGTGGTATCATTTTGAAGAAGGTTGTTTGACAGAGCCTGTTTGTTTATTTGGGGTAATGTGAGCTGCATTCAGAAAATGCCATATTTTGTTTCATGATTGTATACATTCTCTCCCATTGCTCCCAGGCAAGACTTGTAAGCAGAGAAGACACGGATTTAGACCTTTTTTCCATGACCAGTGGAAGTGCTTTGTCTGTAAAGAGAGAAAAAAAAAATCAGGCACACAGACACTCAGCGGGATCTTCAAGTAAGTTGTGGTTTCCTTCAGAATTAATTTAGAAATCACAAACGAATTGATGGAACATAATGCCAACAAGCATTCTTTTTTAGATAAGGGGTAGGCTGCCAGCAGCCAGAACTGCCTGAAAGTGTGTATTGGAAGTTTTTCTTTCTTTAAATGTCTTCTTTTGATATAAACCAAATTAAATCATTTCTGAAATTAACGGCATCAATTTTTATTTTAATTATAATTCTGTGACTCCATGTTCTACTTTCCTCACTTCCCGTGAATATATTGAATTGTTTGATCATTTAGTTCTAAAAGAACTTTTAGGCTAATTGCAAAAAGTTGGATTTATATATCAAAGTAGTGTATTTTGGCCTTTTGTCACTGATATAATAGATGTTACAGGTCACCTTAACTTTTAAAGGAAACTTTTTAAAATAACAGACTTTTAGATAATAATATTATTATCAAAACTGTCAAAACCATGCTTTGGACACTATTTCTTTCTTTTTATTTTCTTTTTTTTTAATGTTTATTGTTTTTGAGAGAGAGAGAGAGAGAGAGCATGAGCAGAACAGAATCTGAAGCAGGCTTCAGGCTCTGAGCTGTCAGCACAGAGCCCGATGAGGGGCTCGAACCCATGAGCTGTGAAATCAGGATCTGAGCTGAAGTAGGATGCTCAACCGACTGAGCCACCCAGGCGCCCCTCGACCCTATTTCTGTTGAATAGATAACAGTTCACATTTATTAATGATGAATTTTTACATTTGTTAACTTGACACACCCATCTATTACCTTCAATATCATGATTTCAACAAGAACGGCGGTATAGTTATTAACTGAAAAAAAATAAGCATTTAAAAATATCTATATCTTGTAATAATAAAGTATAATTTTTTCAAACTCTTCATATACCATAGAGATTTTGAAATATCTTCTAAAATGTTTTAGTATATTAGTATAAAATATGTTTTATTTAGATATCATATTTTTTTAATTTCCCCAAAGTATAGTAAACCTCAGAAGTCCACACATTAACTCATACTTCATTATAAGCATTAAGTTTTTCTTGAAAAAGTTTTATTGCTCACTAGTACAATACTTTTATAGATGCAAAATCAATACTTGATTGAATGTGAAAAACTCAACGATCCAGGTGGTGCTCTACAGACAAACAAAAGCTTAAAAATGATTCTCTTTCACTTTTTATCCAGGTACATGGCATTATTAGAGTCCAGTCATTTAAATCCATTAACATATGCAAGTTCATTTTGGTAAATTTTAATTTGGTTTTGAAATAATGATTTCAATATATCTAATTTAAAACTATTTTCCAGGATTCAAAGTTCTTAGAAAGCCTGAATTTTCTTTACTTCATTATAGAATCTGGTCACAAAAGGTTCTAGTCAATATGGTTAAGAAAGAAATTGGGGCGCCTGGGTGGCTCAGTCGGTTAAGCGTCCAACTTCAGCTCAGGTCACGATCTCGCGGTCCGTGAGTTCGAGCCCCACGTCCGGCTCTGGGCTGATGGCTCAGAGCCTGGAGCCTGCCTCTGATTCTGTGTCTCCCTCTCTCTCTGCCCCTCCCCCATTCATGCTCTGTCTCTCTCTGTGTCAAAAATAAACGTTAAAAAAATTAAAAAAAAGAAAGAAATATTTTAGGTTTATTAACGAAGTAAAATTATATTAATGATCTAATATAAAATTTTTGCATTCTTAACATAATCTGTTAGTTACATCAAATTTCAAAATAGATACAACATTTCAGAAGTAATCAACCTGTGTCACACATAATAATAAATACTATCTTGATTTTAAGTACTGCATAGTATGAACTTATTATATATCACTTTGGAGCAGTAATACAAAGCCAAAAAAATTGCCTTGTCAAAGTCTCTATTCATAATATGTCTTCTGACTATTAAAACATGAACAGCTCAATAAATCAGCAGCTATCCTAAAATCCTCTAGCTTTACCTTTCACTTATGTGACATCAAATCATAGATTCTAGAAAATACGAGATCATTATATAGATTTAACTTTTTTTAATAGTCTTATTTTCTTTTAAAATTTTAATTCCAGGATAGTTACCACACAGCGTTATATTAGTTTCAGATGTACAATATAGTGATTCAACAACACATTCTCTAAAGAACAAGCTGTAATATGGCTATCCTCAGTAAATAACATTATAGCGAACACTACTAATCACTAAATCTGTTCACTGACAATTAAGACAAACAACTTTAGAAAAATAGAGTTTTGATTAAATAACAGAATTATTATGAATAAAATAGCACTTACTGAGTTATTGTAGGTACTAGTTTACTACAACATCTGTATAATATAATGGTGAAATGTAGGCTCCACCATCAATCTGCCTGGAATTGTATCGTGACAATTTCCCCATCCTTAAAACGGGAATGAGAAGAGAAGTACTGTATCTACCTTGAAGAGTTATTGTTAGGATAAAACGTATAGCATTTAAAACAATATCAGGCACAAAACAAGGGCTTAATAAATAGTCTTTATAATTGCCACCTAAACATAGCCATAGAAGAAAAATCAATTGAAGTAAGATATTAACGTCACTAGTATCTGGGCACATGGGCTAACTAGCTCAGCTTATAAGAAACCTACTCTTAATAGTTACTTAACTAAAAAACTTGGGGTAGCCTATTATCCATAGAACTCTTTTTACCATCAAAATCCTTGGGTCATAGGCCTCCATGGCCCTGAGCCAACCACGTTCAGCTTTGGTATTTTGAAAGCTCTTTTTTTCCTCCAGCTTTTTCTCTCTCTCTTAAAAAACTTATCACCTTATTAAAACTAAAGCATTTCTTTTAGCTTTGCAAGCCAAAGCTAAGGAGTAGTTTATGGCTGCAGCTATAAAACTCTTTCAGCCTTTGAACTAGATATTTCTCTCTCAATATTGCTATAATATTTGTAACATGTATTCTGTAGCATCAGATAATTTCAGGTTTAAAATCCCAGTTCCACCATCACACATAAGTTGTGTGATCTTAACTCTAAGAACAAGTTAACTATCTGTAAGATGGGAACAGCAATGTTTATCTCATAGAGTTTGGTGGGGAAGAAATGAGTAAAAATAAAGGTAAAGCATGTGATACATTTCCTAGCATACAGTAAATACTTGCTGTTTGTATTGTTTTTGTCTTATGTTGCTGTTGCATAATTTTAAACGACTTTAAAGTAGAATTGCCTTCCTTTCCTGTGTCAAATAATACCAGAACCAGCTTCATGACAGTCATCTTAAGCAATGCTGTCAGAGAATTTCCTAAATTCTCTCTCCTTTTCCTTTTAGGTCTGACTGCTTTATTTTTTGTTTTGTTTTGTTTTGTTTTGTTTTTAATGTTTATTTATTATTGAGGACAGAGAAAGAAAGAGCATGAGCATGGGAGGGGCAGAGGAGAGGGAGACACAGAATCTGAAGCAGGCTTCAGGCTCTGAGCTGTCAGCCCGATATGGGGCTCGAAGTCACAAACTAAGAGATCATGACCTGAGCCAAAATACGACACTCAACCGACTGAGCCAACCAGGCGCCCCTGACTGCTTTCTTAAAAGAGGCCAAGGCAGTCTTCTGCTACTTGGCCTTCTAGCCTACCTTATGGTTTAAAAAAAGATGTAAGAGGTCACATTCTTATTTTTTTAATGCCATTTACAAAATGAGTATGCAAATAAATTCCTTCATTTAGACAATATTTAAACAAAATATTTGGTTTTCTTAAAAGATTCTGGTTTTCTCAATTAATTTTTCCACGTAATGCTTAAGATAAAGGATGCATTGCAGTAATAATAATTTTATTGCTGTAGTAATTTATAGCTTTACAAATTTATTTTCATTATCTTTTCTTATTTATAATGACTATTTATCTTTGACAACTAATATAAATAAGTCTCAGAGTTTATTTAATTTGCCTTGGCCCAAAACACTTAGCAAGGAAAAGCAGAAACTTGAACCCATCTTTTCTTATTGCTTTTTATTCTTCCATGGACTAAAATATAATAGCTGAATTGTAAGAATAGACCACAAGTAATGTAGTTCTTATTTATTCACTCAAGAGCCATCTGCTGAATGATCACTGCTCACTATGCACCTAGTTTAGGTTTTCAGATACCTCTTCCTAATCATCTTTCCACTTTCTAGGACATACTCCATTTTCAGAGTTAGCCAGGGATTGAAGATCCACAGTACCCCTATAATAGTGCATAATCAACCCAAAGTCAAATTCTTCTTTAGGCATATCTAAAGTCTCATGAGATGTAAGCCCTTTTAATATGATACTGAATTTTCTGAATATGAAAGAACCTATTTTTTACAAGCAAAGCAGCTAATATCATTAAAGTGTGTGAGAAAGGCTTCTTGGAGGCAAAATATTTGATTTGTACCTGGAATGACATTTGGGATGTAAATAATGAAAGAAGTGGAAGAAAGTCACCTTAACAAAAGTAAAAGATAAAATATGAATATATGTTCATTGAACTTTGAGGAGTCTCTCTGGACCAGAGTTTGCACATAGTAAAGTAATGCAAAATAAGATTGAATTAAAGATGAAGCCTCGGTTCAGGTAAGTTTGAAAAGCCCCTCAAAAACTTAAAAATAGAACTACCCTACAACCCAGCAATTGCACTACTAGGTATTTAGCCAAAAGATACAAAAATGCTGATTTGAAGGGGCACATGCACCCCAATGTTTATAGCAGCACTATCTACAGTAGTCAAATTATGGTAAGAGTCCAAATGTCCATCTACTTATGAATGGATAAAGAAGATGTGGTATATAAATACACACACACACACACACACACACACACACACACACACACACACACAATGGAATACTAGTCAGCGATCAAAAAGATTGAAATCTTACCATTTGCAACAATGTGAATGGAACTAGAGTGCATTATACTAAGCGTAATAAGTCAGACAGAGAAAGACACCCCTGCTGGAGGGGTGGTAGGTGGGAGGATGGGTTAAATGGGTGATGGGCATTAAGGAGGGCACTTGGGTGTGTTATATGCAAGTGATGAATCACTGGGTTCTACTCCTGAAACCAATACTACACTGTATGTTAACTAACTCAAATCTAAATAAAAAAAAATTAAAATTTTTTAACGTTTATTCATTTTTGAGAGAGAGAGAGCATAAGTTGGGGAGGGGCAGAGAGAGAAAGGGAGACAGAATCTGAAGCAGGCTCTAGGGTCTGAGCTGTCAGCACAGAGCCTGACACGGGGCTCAAGCTCACGGACCACAAGATTATGACCTGAGCTGAAGTCGGACACTTCACTGACTGAGCCAGGTGCCCCTAAATGAATAAATTTTTAAAAAAGTAAAGTGGAGGAATTGGACTACCCTACTGGTAATGAGTAACTAACCACAGTTTCTAAAAATACCTTAGTGTTTTAGAAAGCTCAAGATCAGTTGAAGAAATGTAGTCTGAGCCACTTTTAAATTATACAGTGCCTCCAATATATTGACAAAGTAATTTTACAGTTTTTATTAAAAAAGAATATTTTTGGTTATCAAAGTAAAAAGTGAAATAGTTTACTAGATGTCAATATCCAATAATATGTGCAGATAGAGACTAAAGGTGATAGCTAACACAAAAGTAGATTCCAAAGATTACTAGTAAAGTTTACTCCAAATTTTTTTTTTTTATTTTTTATTTTTGGGACAGAGAGAGACAGAGCATGAACGGGGGAGGGGCAGAGAGAGAGGGAGACACAGAATCGGAAACAGGCTCCAGGCTCCGAGCCATCAGCCCAGAGCCTGACGCGGGGCTCGAACTCACGGACCGCGAGATCGTGACCTGGCTGAAGTCGGACGCTTAACCGACTGCGCCACCCAGGCGCCCCAAGTTTACTCCAAATTTACTCTAAGCACATTCCATTAACACAATTTTTAATTTGCAAATAAAGACTTATTAGCATGGTGTATATTCATGTATTTATGTATATATGCACATATATATGGATATCTAATTTGGTATTTAGCTGCAGTATATATACATAATATGCATTTTTAATCCTTCACTGAGTAAGTACTTAAACATTATTGCCTATATCGGTGGGTCATCATATAAACCATGCATCATGATCCAAGCACGTATATGCTTACAATGTACAAAGCACTATACAGGCCAATAAAAAAGCATAAAGATGGAGAGGTACAGACCTAGAATAGCCAACACAATATTGAAGGAAAACAAAGAACAAAATCCCTTTAATACTATAAAGGGGAATGCAAATTAAAACCATGAGCAATCACTAAACACCTATTAAAATGGCCAAAATCCAGAACACTTACAATACCAAATGCTAGTAGGGATGTGGAGCAACAGGAACTCATTCCTTGCTGGTGGAAATGCAAAATGGTACAGCCACTTTGGAAGAGAGTTTGGTGGTTTCTTACAAAACTGAACATCTATTAATATGTCATCCAGCATTCGTGTTTCTTGATATTTACCCAAAGGAATTGAAAATTTATGTCTACACAAAACCTGTACATTGATGTTTATAGCAGCTTTATTCATAACTGTCAAAATTTGGAAGCAACCGAGTTGTCCTGTGGTAGGTGAATGTCTAAATAATCTGTGGTACATCCAGATAATGGCCTGTTATTTCGTGCTCAAAAGAAATGAGCTATGAAACCATGAAAAGACATGGAGGAAATTTAAGTGAATATTACTGAGTGAAAGAAGCCAATCTAAAAGGCTATACGTACTGTATGATTCCAACTATGTGATGTTCTTGAAAAGGCAAAACTATGGAAGGTATCATAGGTTGCTAGGGGTGGAGGGGAGAGGAGATGAACAGGTTGAGCACAGGGGATTTGAGGGGCAGCGAAAATACTCTGTGTGATATAATAATAATAATACATGTCATTCATTATACATTTTTCCTAAACCCATAACCTGTACAAAACCAAGAGTGTATTGTAATGTAAACTATGGACTTTGGGTGATTGTTTTGTGTCAGTCTACATTCATCAGTTATAACAAAGGCATTGGGGGGATATTGTTAGAGAGGCTATGCATGTGTGGGGGCAAGGGGTATATGGAGAGTCTCTGTATCCTCCCCTGAATTTTGCTGTGAACTTGGAACAGCTTAATAAAAGGCAAGGGTGGGGGGTGGAGAAGAAAAAAAAGGGAGAAGAAAATCTCAGAAAAATGTTCCTTGCCAGCTATTACCTGGGATTTACTTTATTAATAAATGGTTATTGCTATTAAAGAAAGGTTGTAATATATTATAAATAGCACTCTATTGTGAATTCAATCAACCTGAAACCAGAATTTTGAAGGCTTGGTCTCTAGCAGGGAGAAAAATCTCTCTCAGTAATACTAAACACACTTTCTTTCAGATTTTGTTGGCCACAACAATGTCATACTAGTTTTTATCTTTATGGTTTATTCTCCTTCTCCCCTACTAGCATGTATGTTCCAGGAGGTCAGGAAACTTAATGTGGTATCCTAGGTAACTAGAAGAGCTCCCTGGCATATAGTAGGCCCTGTAATGTATGGATAATGAGTGAATTTATGGATGACTGACTGACTGACTGACTGACTATGGTCCACTATGGAGCAGAAAATGTGAGATAAGAGCTAGAAAGAGAGTATTTGTCATTTTCCTGCTGCATAGTGGGAGGCAGGCTGTACTGACAAAAAAGGAGGGTAAAAGATTGATTGTTTGGTAGATCTTCAATAGTGTCTGCCCAAGCTTCTAAGAGCACCTGATCTGTCCAGAATCCTGGTATGTACAATTTATCCAAACAGGTGAAGTTTTCCTCCCAGGTGGGTCTTTCAAACAACTCAGTCATGAGATTCAAATTCCCATGGATCCAACCTACCTGGAGCCAATCCTGTCATTTGTTCACTGAAAAAAAAAAAAAATTATGGAGTGCTCTTAAAGGCTCAGCGCATTACACAGGTGAGAGAGTGCTGAGCATCATGGCCTTCATGGAGCTTATAACTTATATAAATATAAATTATAACAGTCTGGGTTCAATTAGGAGACAGCTATGATACAGTTGGTTAAACAGTGAAGTTTAAGTATTGTTACCTATACTGAAGTATTATCCATATCAACTATTGAAATAAAAGGAAACCCTATGTGGTACCCTAGGGCTGAGGGAGATCACCCAAGGAAGGACAAACTTAGAAACGGTTCAGACCTCGTTGGAGAAGGTGTGGTTCAGCCACAAGATAGCAGACAAGTTCCCGGGTTTGACCAGACCAAAGCTGGTCTGGAGTTACCAGGCAAATAAGAGGCAATTCTCTGGAGGGTAGGAGGCAGGGAAAGGAATGAGCAATCAGCACAGGCATGCCGTGAGAATGGGTCTTGATAAGGCAGAGGTACAGCAAGCTTTGGTTTCCCTACGGAGAGGACAACCCCCAGGTTATTGCTAGGGCGAACCTGCCAGGTTGCAGAGGAATCCTATTCTGGGCCTGTGGCTCAGGCAGGCTGCATCAGAGGTCCTGAAACCCACAAGGCCCACTCCACCTCCACCTATGCCAGAAACTGCAAAACCGGCAGTGTCCCCTGAGCACCCTCTGTTCAGAAAGCTTGACGTTTTTCTCACTTTAAAGGAGAAATGCTTAAAGAAATTCTTTGATCACAAATCATATAATGAAGGGTGTATTCATCGCTTATAAATCGATAACTGACATATATGCATACACTGAATTACTACTCTCCAGATATAATAACTTATATATGTGTATGAATTATAGGTATATATATAAAACACATCTTTATAAAAGTAAATTTGACTCACTATTCTTGTCCTTAAGAGAGAGTCACAGCTTGGACCAAATTAAGACCTAGTATTATTTTACTCATGGCCTCTAAGGCTAGGCAATTTTCACAATTGAGAAGAATTGAGGAAAAAGCATAAGAAGACCTCAGACTGTTAAAAGAATGATGTCCCATCATTCTTTTTCTCTAAGTTTTATAGGCTACTTCCAGCCTATGAAACCATGTGGTTAACTAGGGAAAATAATTAACTATTTTATTATTTTATTATTTAGGGCTTTAATAAAGTGTAGCATCACCCTCACTAAACTGGAATTATGAAGTCCAGAAGTAAGAGATGATAAATAACGCCAGTTGCATTTTTAAACACAGTGAGAGACTGTGTGGTGTTGGTAAGAGTATGTGTTAAGAGACTGGGAAGTAAATTTCGAGTCCTGGCGTGGCTCCTTACCAGCTTGTCTGTGACCTTAATTAAGTCACTTACAACTCCTTTGTAAATGTAGTAGATAAAAGGCAGCCTGAAACAAGGGAAAGAAATTTGGAGAAGGCTAGATCTGAATCTGAATCCCATTTCTCACACATGTGCTTTTGTGAGCTTGGAAGAGATATTTCAGGTTTGGTTTGTCCATTAAAAAGTATCATGGAAAATTAGATGAATATATAAATATCTATTTTGCTCTCATGTGGGAAAAGAGGGAAAAAGAATAAAAATAAACAAAGGAAATCCAAGAGTCCTGATAGCTTTAGAATTCCATACTCTGCAAATAGAACAAGAAAACTTTGTATATGCTAATTTCCCAATTAAAAAAGCAACAGAAACTATTATTTCTGATATTTTATAGTGTGAAAATCTTTTGTAACTGAAAATTTTCTCCACACTAGAATGCTTCTGACTGGTTTCAAATGTTTTCAAATTGTCTCTAATTACTTTAGCTAAACAAAGTCAGCTGAGATGGAAAAAAAAATTAAACATTTTCTTTAAATGTTTTTTAAGTAAAGATCAAAAAAGCCCATCATCTATGAGAAATGACAGCTATTTCATAAAATGAAGTTGAATTTCAAAAAGCCATAAGTGGGGCGCCTGGGTGGCGCAGTCGGTTAAGCGTCCGACTTCAGCCAGGTCACGATCTCGCAGTCCGTGAGTTCGAGCCCCGCGTCGGGCTCTGGGCTGATGGCTCAGAGCCTGGAGCCTGTTTCTGATTCTGTGTCTCCCTCTCTCTCTGCCCCTCCCCCGTTCATGCTCTGTCTCTCTCTGTCCCAAAAAAATAAATAAACGTTAAAAAAAAAAATTAAAAAAAAAAAAAAAGCCATAAGTGATTCTGAAACTCGGCATACCTACTATAAAAACTTGGCTTAAGCATATTCTACTATAAAGACTTAGTAATGGATATCTTGATGTCCCAATACATTTTTTAAATGAGAAAAAACCAACAAGCCAATAAAGTTTCCTATGAAGAACCCAGTCAACATTTCATAGTATGTACTTGGAAATGATCTTTAGCTTAATCTTAGCTAGACGTTTACTTTTAGAAAGAAGTTGTTTGTAAATTTAGTACTGAAGACACTAAAGAGGGAACTAGGTATAGATATATAGCTATAAGATAATTTATATGAATAGGTTATCCTGAAAGTAATTAGTAAAAATCTATGATGTTTTATATAAATGTAAAATGTTACGATGAGAAAAACATAGGAATAACATGTCAGGCAGCTGTCCTCTTTAAGAGAAATTTCAGATTTTCAGTTTATAAGACCGTGTGAAAGGGGCACCTGGGTGGTTGAGCTTTTGACTCTTGATTTTGGCTCAGGTCATGATCCCAGGGTCGTGGGTCATGATCCCAGGGTCACCCATGTCAGGCTCCATGCTGAGTAGAGCCTGCTTAGGATTCTCTCTCTCCCTTTGCCCCCCTCCCTCACTCATGCATGTTCTCTCTCTCTAAAATAAATCTAAAATTACATGTGTATATATACATATATAATTTTACAGTATATATAAATTTATATATAAATTTAAATATAAGTAGATATAAATTTATATATGTAAATTATATATATATATATATATATATATATATATATATATATATAGGGGTACCTGGGTGACGTGGTTGGTAAGTGTCCAACTCCTGTTTTCAGCTCAGGTCATGATCTCAGTTTTGTAAGTTCAAGACCTGTGCTTCCAGCACAGAACCTGCTTGGGATTCTCTCTCCCACTCTCTCTGTCCCTTCCCCACTCACTCTGTCTCTGTCTGATAAATAAAAACCAGGAGAGCCTGGGTGGCTCAGTCAGTTAAACGTCCGATTTTAGCTCAGGTTGTGATTCACGGTTCTTGAGTTCGAGCCCTGCATTGAGCTCTCTGCTGTCAGTGCAGACCCCAATTTGGATCCTCTCTCTCCCTCTCTCTCTGGCCATCCCCTACTTGCTCTCTCAAAAAAATATATAAACATTTATAAATAATAAAACTAAAACAATAAAATAAAATGTAAAAAA
Source organism: Puma concolor (assembly GCF_028749965.1). Taxonomy (NCBI): domain Eukaryota; kingdom Metazoa; phylum Chordata; class Mammalia; order Carnivora; family Felidae; genus Puma; species Puma concolor. The sequence continues at coordinate 34,561,478 of NC_141673.1, read as the reverse complement.
TACATGTAATAACGTGTTAAAGGTGACCTTGCTTTTATTTATTTATTTATTTATTTATTTATTTATTTATTTATTTATATTTTTAATGTTTATTTTTGAGAGAGAGAGACACAGTATGAGTGGGGGGAGGAGCAGAGAGAGAGGGAGACACAGAATCTAAAGCAGGGCTTCAGGCTCTAAATTGTCAGCACAGAGCCCGACGTGGGGCTTGAACCCACAAACTGTGAGATCATGACCTGAGCTGAAGTCAGATGCTTAACCAATTGAGCCACCCAGGTGCTCCATGGCCTTGATTTTAAATCTGATTATTATCACACAGAATATAATAGAGAACCAGGCCTATAGTTTCTTCTGAAGTATATTTTGAAGAGAACTCTACTATGTTAATGGGCCAAAACTAGAAGGAAAGAGAAGCATTCTCCTTTTATTAAGGGTTCCCTTTTTGAAGATGGGGTTAATATTGATAATATCTTAAATTCACCTTGAATGAATTGTACTTTGGAAGTTATTTGTGGCTGTCCTATGTGATTCTGTGTTATAGGGATAATTTCACATTCAATTAAATATCAAAATTCTAACTTTTTAAAAACACAGGTCAGCTTCTCTACCTTAATATAGCAAATGTTTTAAGAAGCAAGGCTTAAATTCCACATAGGAGTGAAATCTTATGGTATTTGTCTTTCTCTGATTGACTTATTTTGCTCAGCATAATACTCTCTAGCTCCATCTACATCTTGGAAATGGTGGGATTTCATTCTTTTTTTATGGCTGAATAATATTCCATTGTATGTATATACCACATTTTCTTTATCCATTCATTAGTCAATGGGTATTTGGGTTCTTTCCATAATTTGGCTATCTGCTGCTATAAACATCGGGGTGTATGAACATTAGGGGGAAAAAAGAGAGGCAAACCAGAGAACAAACTGAGAGTTGATGGAGGGAGATGGGCAGGGGATGGGTTAAATGGTAATGGAAATTAAGGAGGGCACTTGTTATGATGAGCACTGGGTGTGGTATGTGATGAATCACTAAATTCTACTCCTGAAACAATATTACACTGTATATAAATGAACAGGAATTTAAATAAAAACTTGGAAAAGAAAAAAAAAAAGTAAGGCCTAGGGTTATTTTCCAAAATTAAACGTCATTATTTTGTCATTTCAAAAGTACAAGCGATATCTCTTATGTGAAATGGCTTTGGTTTTTCTCTGAAAGTATTAATAACAAACTCCACCCAATGCAAAGATGTGTTAAGGAGTTGCAGTGTTAATTTTTAAGATGAGAGGACCCACATCTGTAGTTACCAGCTGTCTTTCTCCACTCCTACAGTAAGAAAACTTGACTGGGTGAGAAAGATAATTATATTCTCCAAAGAGACACTTCTAAATTTAAACACATGGATTACTCTAGGCTATCCTCCTTAGGAACTTATCTTTAGTAAGTCAGCCTGAGTAACTACACTTGTTCCTAAGAATATCCTGAAATAGACTACACAATGGGAGTCATTCAGTTCTCTCAAAACGAGGGGCCCTTGGTATTTTTTAGCAAATTATAGCTCTGGTAATGGGCTAGCTCCTATTGTTCAAAACCATTTAGGGAACATTTTCCAACAAAACCTACGTGGAGATATTCATGCTTTTTATTCTGCTGGCTAGAATAATAGCATCCCCATCATAGAGTCTCTTATTTTTAAAGGAAGAGAAAATCATAATTATGTTACACTTTCATATTACCAAGCTTCTTACTTAGATCATAAATTTAGAATTTTACATAAAATACCAGGTCAAAAAAAGATAGATAGATAGATGATACATAGATAGATACATACATACATACATACATACATACATACATACATAACAGAAGTTTACCTCCTAATTCTTGACACGTTACCATTTCCACTCAGTTAGTTACAAGCATGGTCTTCAAACTGTGAAACAGCAGAAGTAATAGTTGTAAGTATAGTTATAAATGATTTTATGTTCATTTAAAGATACAATACTTGGGGCGCCTGGGTGGCGCAGTCGGTTAAGCGTCCGACTTCAGCCAGGTCACGATCTCACGGTCTGTGAGTTCGAGCCCCGCGTCAGGCTCTGGGCTGATGGCTCGGAGCCTGGAGCCTGTTTCCGATTCTGTGTCTCCCTCTCTCTCTGACCCTCCCCCGTTCATGCTCTGTCTCTCTCTGTCCCAAAAATAAATAAACGTTGAAAAAAAAAAAAAAAGATACAATACCAATTACTGACACTTCATTGCTGGATTTGCGCCGCCCCCCCCCCCCCCCGCAACTTTGTCAGCTTGTTGCTTTGCAAGGCTTCCGCCACCCCACTCTGAACCTGCATCCCCTTCAAACTTCACCTTTTTGAAAGTCCCGAGATCTCTCGTTAGCAGTCTCACCTCTTTAGCAGCTCTGCTACTTTCTACTGATCCCTTACCGTGTGTAACTCAAATTTACAAATCAGTGGATTTTTCTCACTCGATGTCTAAAAATGTTTGACATATAAATTAATTTTCTGTCACATAGAGTGGTCAAAAGGTGAGTAAAAGTTACGTTTAATCATGTACCTACTTGCATGTTTTTCACTATAGACTGAAACTATATATGAAAAGAATAAATTAAGTTTTGGTTCAGTTGTCAACTAATTAGCATATTGGTTTTACTGGTAACTGGCCTTTCAAAAATCTAGATCATTACATCGTTCTGATATATCTTCTTCATATACTGTCTTGAAAAAACATATGATCTCTAGTATTCCATATCAAATTTTGCAAACTTCACAGGATATACTACTCATTAACATTACTTTATTAAAGTACATGCTCATGTACTACAACCAAAATCAACTCAAATATGGGCTATTCTTTGAACAACTTCAAAAATTCTGGTAACAACTAGTTTACAAAGACCTTGAGGAGTAAGTAGAGAGACACTGTCGCAACTAAAGGATAAAGTCTGAAAAAAACTTTTGGTCATTCGTAAATTTAAAAAAAAAGCTGTTTGGCGTATGAGATCATATGAAAATATAGGTGAGTACAGATATGTCTACAGGTATAGAAATATCTTTCTCTTGTATTTCTTCACTTACGAAAATTGAAGATTGGGGGCGCCTGGGTGGCGCAGTCGGTTAAGTGTCCGACTTCAGCCAGGTCACGATCTCGTGGTCCGTGAGTTCGAGCCCCGCGTCAGGCTCTGGGCTGATGGCTCAGAGCCTGGAGCCTGTTTCCGATTCTGTGTCTTCCTCTTTCTCTGCCCCTCCCCCGTTCATGCTCTGTCTCTCTCTGTCCCAAAAATAAATAAACGTTGAAAAAAAAATTAAAAAAAAAAAAAAGAAAATTGAAGATTGTATTGCTTTTCATTGATACATTTTATTCATTTTTAGTTCCATAGGCCTTATTTCCAGGTAATGGACAGTTCCTTCCCATCTGACATTTGCTCCTAATGATTTTCTTTATGGTTCTATTACACTAGAGGCATACTTTATTTCCGACTATTAAACATGATGTTGTCTTCTTTATAATAAATCTTAGTCATATGAAGCCGAGTTTCAACTGTGTTACTGCCACATACCTTTGGACAAATAGTTTAATAGTGTTACCTTAATTTCCCCATTTTGAAAATGAGAGTCATGTGTATCTTGTAGAGTTGTAATGAGGATTGAAAGAGATGGCAAAATAAAGTGCTGAGCAAAAGGGCCTGGGACGTAGCGGACCCTTAAACCCCTGCAACGTGACATTTTGAGGGAAGTTATGAGTGAACTGACAAGAGAATTGAAGAGCCAAGTGAGTGATGAGAAAACATGGGCAATAATACATAATACTTCTAATAGTTTTGATGGTAAAAACTAATATAACTGTGCCCAAACAAAAATGTTACTGATTTTAAATGCACAATGAAGAGATTGTTAAATATGTGCACTTTAGTAATACTTTTAGTTACCTGGCATACTACATATCATTTAGTATGACGGTGTTCTATGTACAAAATCTTCTAATAAAATAACTGCATGATTCCACTATCTATGCCAATTGTTGCAAAAATTCATTGGACAGGAACTAAAAATTGACTGTCATAATTCCCATTTAAATGACTCAAACTTCCATCGTCCACCATGGATGTTATGTTTTCGCCCAGATAAAAAGAAGGTCGACATAAGACTTTATAAACAATTATGACCAACTTTAACTTTTCTTGTACTGTATTTGAAATCTGCCTTTGCTTATCCTCTTTTTTTTTTAATCTGAAGTGTTGGATTTAAAGTAAATGTCAGTAAAGAAGAGCTACGTCACACAGATTTTCTTTTTCATTTCTGTTCAGCAAGAGTTGGTCGCTAACAATGTAAAATTTTAAACTGTAAGGCTCTTTTTACTATTGCCTAATCCATTAACTCTGACTTTTCTTGGTCTCAGTTTTTTTTTTTTTTTTTTTTTGGCAGAAGCCTTAAAAATAACAATTTGTTAGGTCTTGATATTTTGATCCTGAACTTTTAAAATTAATCAAACAAACACATTAACATTAAAACTTTAACCCTTAAAACGTTCCCATAATCAGAACTAGATAATCAGAATTAATTACTGGTGCATGAAGAGCATGTTTCCAGGGTTGGTGGGAATCATCTAATGCATTTGCAACTACAAGTCTAGTACAAAGTAGATATGTAATAAATAGCTGTTGATTTAATGTCCTTTAATTTAAAAAAAAATTTTTTAACGTTTTTTCATTTTTTTTTTTAATTTTTTTTTAACGTTTATTTTTGAGACAGAGACAGAGCCTGAACAGGGGAGGGGCAGAGAGAGAGGGAGACACAGAATCTGAAACAGGCTCCAGGCTCTGAGCTGTCAGCACAGAGCCCGATGTGGGGCTCAAACTCATGGCCCGTGAGATCATGACCTGAGCCGAAGTCGGACGCTTAACCGACCAAGACACCCAGGCGCCCCAACGTTTATTCATTTTTTGAGAGATAGAGAGAGACAGAGCGTGAGCAGGGGAAGGGCAGAGAGAGAAGGAGACACAGAATCCGAAGCAGGCTCCAGGCTCTAAACCGACAGCACAGAGCCCAACGTGGGGCTAAAACTCACAAACTGTGAGATCATGACCTGAGCCAAAGTCAGACGCTCAACCGACTGAGCCACCCAGGTGCCCCAATGTCCTTTAATTTAATGTCTATCTCCAAGATCCGAGACAATGTAATGAAATAGTCAACAATGATTCCAGACCCAGTTAAATGTAACAGTATTAGTAACCACAGAACAATGCATATGGATCTAAAACAGTAGTTACTTTCATCAGCAGTTGACATTATCCAGAGAATGACATTATTTCAACTGTACTTGAGTGAGGAAACTAGTTGTACTACATTGTACAACTAATACAAATGTACAAATGTAGTTGTCAACTACATTTACTCTTTGTAAAACAAACAAACAAAAAACCACGCATTTTTCACATTTTTGAGGACAGGATCCATGTATGCTCTATTGATAATAGATTAAAGCATCATGTTTCCAACTGTAGTATTCTAGTTCTAATGCCTTTCCTTCATGTTCATTTCCTTTTCTTAAATAAACTGCTATACTCTGACATATTATTTTTTATTTTTATTTTTTGTTTTGGTTGTTATTGTTGCTTTCAAACCAATTTCCTACACTAGCTAATGTGGTGAGTAAATAAGTGGGTATGGTCAAATGTGAAATGCATTTGTCAAGTGAATGAAACTGAAGTGCAATAATATAAAAAATCCTCAGGCTAGCCATGTTTATTGTTGCCAAATGTCTCCCTGCTAAGAAGTAATAAGCATGTAAAGGGATAATGAAAGTTTCCATGAAAAGTTTTTGGGAAATCTATCCACAAGTCTTCACTATCTGGGAAAGTGGAAATAAGTATTTGTTTTATACAAGTTCCATATGAGGACTGTAAAGATGAACTATTAGAATAAAAAATAAAAAAATCAACTACAATGTGATAGTTACTAATATGATTTGGCACATGGAAGGAAATGGACAGGGAAGGTCTACTACACGGAAGAATAGAAGAGTGCCTGCTATAAAATATGCACTAAATAAATAAGTGTTGAATGAATGTGTAAATAAAAGGAAGATTTTACATTAAAGCTTTTAAAGACCCCACGTGATCTTGAAAATCTAATTTGGGTTTTAAATGTTTAAATTCCAAAGGATAACTGCTTAATGATAAACATTTCAAGATTTACTTGAAGTGCATATTTTTGCTAAAAGTTTACTTTGGCTAAATTAATTAATGGGAAAGCGAGGGGTAAAACAAGATCATTAGAAATTAAAATAGAGTTGTTATATAGGAACTGAATTATTTCAAAGAAATAGATGTATCAATTAAGGTTAGAAAATACCCTCAATTATTAGCATCATTTATACCATCATTCTTTAATTACAAACACTTAAGGACACTTGATTGTAAATACAATGAATGGAATTGAGTCCTGCAGAGAACAATAAAAAAAAGTGATTAAAGGAGTTGGGAATAGACCTTACCTGAATTGACAAGAGTAAAGGGACATATGACCTGATTTTTAGAAGCAGCAATGTGCTATAGAAAATGGATGGCTGGGTAGCTTATAGATTAACTCCCTGGTGAGTTACACTTTTTTTCCCCTAATCAATTTAGAAGTTTAAACACTCAATTAGTATCTACTCGTTTAGTTGGAAGCCAGAAAATTGCACTAACCAAAGTTATGCAGAATAGTGAACAATGGAAATAAAAGTGTTAGTTAATTTAAGGGCCACATGACAGAAGACAAACCTAGTTCTGAAAAAAATCACAAAACTTATTTATATTTTACACCCAAAAATAAATCGCTCAAAAAAATTTCCTCCAGAAAAAAAAAAAAATAATGCTGAACAACATTAGTATGAGGACCACAGAATTTATACAATCAAGACAATATTTTTAGCACCACATCCTAGTCATCTATGTCTGTGCAGAGACAGAGACAAGGTATCTTCAAGAAGAAATCAACACAACAGTGTGTTACGAATAGTAAAACCTGGCGAACAGTGCATACTATAAGGAAGCCTCAAAAATTCTAGATCAAATAGGAGGCATAGCTATTGTAAAAGATCAAGAAATATGCAAAATACCAAAATAAAAATCTATACAATATCTATCAAGATTCCTCACTCTATTTAATATGTATTAGCTATTATGCTCATTAGGAATTGTTTTTCAAATAAATATACTTAGCCAAAATATATTATATGTGTCTGATTTAGAAATAACAGGCATCATGATTTTTACCAACAATAATGAGTACTGTGGCTATTTTGTTTCAAAACCTGATTTTCTTAGTCATTTGTCTCTTAAATATTGGGCAAGAAGAATAATTGTAAATGCCATTGTCCAAATGAAATATTGAGAAACAATTTTTATTAGTATTGTTATGTCATAGAAAAAATTTTAGTCACTGAAAAAGCTTGAAAACAATTTCAGAAACAAGCAAAATTTCTGGGATTTATTGAGAAAATCTGAATATAATATAAACAACGTGTTATTTGTTTTATTTTCATTCTCAGTGTTAGACTTTAAACTTTAACTAACTGAAGTTCACTGTGAATGATCATTATAATTCAAAGTTGGACATAGCAATGACCTTAAAAAGCAACTGTTATTTGAACACTGTAATAACTACCTCAACCCCAGACTTCCCAGTGTAACTCATTTACAGCACTTAAATTGATGTAAACGCTTTGCTGCTAAAAATTTGTTCTGGTCACTTTCATTAAAATGTTGAATTTTTTTTTTCTCCATGCTTTACTTGTGCTGTATCTGCTGTTAAGCAATACAATATGGGAAGGACTTTGAAATGATTTCTATATCCAGACACATAGTGTTGGGTTTATTGATGAAAATCCAATGACGTATCACTATACATCATGAAATTTCTATTTTGACCTGTTTAACAAAAAGTTTTTTATACATACCAGGAGAGTCATTCAAAGCATTTTACATATTAAATTACTTATCAAAACATAGCATATATAGACCTTGACATTTGTTAAAGAACCAAGGATTTAATCAAAAAAAATTTTAAAGGACCAGAACAAATCTTTAGCAGAACACAGATTATGTGGCAAAGAAGTGACTTATTGGAAGATAGAGCATTCTTATCAAGACCTACTTTCAGCATATATGTAAGAAACTGATTGGTTAATTTGTATGATCACCTGCAAATATGTGCCAGACTGTTGTTAAAGAAACATAAAATGTGCAACAATAATGTAGCAGGAAAGAGACAAAAACAGTTAGAGGTCCTTCAGTCATAATTTTTTTATTCCAGGAGCCTCTCTCAGTAGGTCTAGCTCTCATGTCAGTTTTTTGAGGTAAGATTCTCTCACTATTGTATTTTCATGTGGGTAATTTTAGAATGATTATACATTGACTGTATTAAATTGCTTCTTTATTTTCTTTTTTTCCATTTCTAGAGTAGTTACAGGACAAAGCAATGGCTTTACAATGAATGCCAGTATGTGGTTCCTTTATAGATGTGTTGTTTTACTCTTTGATTTATGTTCCATGTATCTGGTGGTTCAAGAATTTACATGCCACCAAAAAGACTCTCACTAAATGCAATGGGAGAATATGCTATATTGATTACTGTGCAAATTATTTATTTATAGGTAGCAAAACAATAAAATGAAAGCCTTTAATCACATCAAAAATATGTTTTTAAAAAACTATATGTAGAAATATAAGTATTTCTGTCATTTTAAACACTAATTTCCTACAGCATTTTCATTCTACTGAAAATATACTTCAAAATTACTACAAAGCTGTTTTATAATATCACGTAATATGTTTTTAAAATTATTTGCCAAAGGATATTTGCCAAACAATGAAAAATTTACAAGCAGCCTCTTAAAAATGCAGTTACATTGTGGGTAAGTACAAAAAGACTTGCAGATTCATCAACGTTTCAAAATAACAAAGACAACAGAAGAATATTAGGATGAAAAATTGTACCATACAATAAATTTATAGTCAATAGAAAAATCCTTTAGAATGCAGACTATTAAAAGTGAGCAGTTGGTCTAAAGAAAAGCCATGTTTTAACACAATTTCAGTTTATTTCATTTTGAAATAATTATTTTAGAAGTATATGAAATTATAACTATTTCAATATTTTGTACAGAAAGTGTCTCCCTCCTTACATATTATTTATCTTTGATTAAAAAAACTTATATTAAGAGTAAAAGCATTAAGTAATACATCTGTATACTATTAAGATACTGTCATTAAAAAATTAACCAATAATGAACTATTATTGGATTATATTTTAAAATGCATACTTACTTGTACATATTACCTTGAATAATGCTTGCAAGGAACTGTAATTAGCTTTCTTTGTTGGAAGAAAACATTTGTGTCAGCCATTTGTGGAAATCTGCTTACCCTTTTATTAATTTCTGTTTTTGTCTTAAATAAATATATCTGAATTCTGAATGTGTCCCAGTTCTCAAACCTCCCTGCTTCCCTGCTCCTTCAGCCCCAGCTTTCTCCTGAAATGATATATTCTCCTAAAAAAATACTTGCTATCCAGGAAATTATTTATTCATTAAAGAATTTTTATTGCTGAGGCAAGGTGAGGGTTTGCTGTTACTGTTGTTTTCTAAAAGAGACCAAAGGAGACATTCTATTCTGTTTCTTGGAAAAAAAAAAAATATTTTCAATATATAACAGCAAGTAGAGAGGGGGTGAGCTTTTAGGATGCTTTCTTACATTTTTTTAGGCCACTATTTTATCATTAGGAAATTCTCACTTTTCTGCACTAGTAATACTCCTGCTGCTTGAAAGTTCTTGCGGTGTCACAAAGGACTACTGACTGACTTGGAGGGAATGGCTTAAAGCAGGCTAACTCTGGCCAGCACTTGAAAACGAACTTTACCTGGCGTAGCTGTTCGTGCCTCTGCCTCTGATTGCCTTTGAGTGCCAGCTGGGAAGGTCTCTGAACTCCCAAGCTATGTTGTCTACCAATTCCATTGCAGGCTTGTGCTGGAGCCACACGTATTAATTACCCTCTCTGTGCCCAGCATACCCCATCCCGCTTTTTCTTTCATATTCTTTCCACAGACTAAAATATTCTACCTTTATAGAGGTTCATCAACTACTTTGAATTTGTTTTCCTACTCACAATTTTGATATAAATACCCAGAAAGCAAGGGCTTTTACATATAAAATGAAATGAACCAATATTCACCATCATGCTGCACCAAATTTGAAATTAAGGCAAATTTCCACAGACGGTCTAGTGTTTCCTAACCTTTCTATTTAGATTTATATGTTTGTAAATATTTTAAGTTTTGGTTGCAAAAGTATTATTTTTTTAAAAAAAATAGATATTTCCCCGCCTGAACTTACTAAAGCACAGACGCATCACACTGAAGAGTCACGTGGTTTGAACCTTTGCCTCAAGCCAGTACTAAAGGAGCTCTGGATTCCTCACTGCTGCTTTTCAAACCCTTTCCCCACAGATACAGCCCTGTGCTTGCATAATCATCAGGAGATTTAATGCAGATGATCATAATTCTTTAATAGTATTTTTGATATGGCATCTTGGGATCTTGCTGAGTAAAATATTCCTAATCCACTATCCCATTCCTTCAACTACTATTTATTTTTAGCTTCTAACAATTTTTGATGCTTTTCTCTGGATAAATTCTAAATTGTTGACTATAAATAATATCCTTTTCCATTTTATAGCACCTGTTTACAAAGCACTCTGAATAGACCTTACCACCATTGCAATATAATAAAAAAGGCAATCTTCACAATGACCCTATACTGCACAGATAATTTCCTTCATTTATAAAACTAAGGCTCAGAAAGGTTGTAACCTGTTCATAGTCACAAAGTTGTGTCCTACGCAGCCAGACTAGAACCCATGAATATCTTTAGATTCTAGAATTAATATATTTTCTGTTTTACCAAGAATTCTTCTTTCTGAGGAAATCATAAATTCAGTAGAACCATTTCTAAAACTAATTAGAACATATTTATGAAAATAAAAACAGTTAAAAATTTTTAAACTATGAAAATTTAAATACCTAAGAACTAGGAAGATATATCATCTCAGTCTTGAAATACCAGTCTTAATTTGTAGATAGAAGAAAATGTATCTATTTGATTTTTTCAATCATTTCCTTTCATTTAACCTAAATGTACTTTGTACCAAACCTTGATTATTTTTCAGACAAAAGTGAACTCAATATGCCCTTCTTAAACCCAAAGATCATAATTCTAAAATGCACATTGTTGACAAATATATTTCTTACCTTAAAATATAATTTTGCTTGGATCAAGTTAAGTGAAATTGTACATTTAATATCACTGTCTAGGTTTTTCAGTTAAGGGAATACTTGCACCAATGATAACAAATTCGAGACCTTCTAAGAAAGAACGTATGTCATTTCGTGACTATCCCGTACAACTCAGTGGTGGATGGGGAAGTGGCAAAAAGAAGGAGAAAACTTCAAACTAATTCTTCAAGCTTCAGCATTCAAAACATATGGCGCACGGTTTTCTCAAGAGATCTACGGATATCTGGTCATGTTACCAATTGAATACAAGGTTTTAGAGCACTGTCTTTAATTTGTGTTACTATACATATTCCACAGTTTTGTTTTCTGATGGAGTTATCTGATTTCCCATCTATAAAAAACAGGTTAGCTATTGTTCCTATGTTTATGAGGAATGGCCTCCAGAATTAATTCTTAAAATATTGTAATGGAATTTGCATATCCAATTTCTTCTTTTGTTTAAAGATTTTATGACGTATGTATTAAAGATGGTTTTTGTTACCAGTAAGAAGTTGTAATACCATACACATATTGTAAGAGAATATAACTATAATTTACTGACATTGTTTATAGTATTAATGAATAAGTTATATATTAATAAATTTTATTTGACTAGATTATTATTTGGATATTTCAAAGATAAATTGATGTGTAAAATATTTAGAATAGATAATGAAAATGGCCTTTAATTTTATTTTACTTTAAGTCATCTCAAATAGATAAGTTATGTTAAGAAAATATACTTTATGTTTAAACTGAAATGAAACATAAATTTAAATATATCAATTTAATAAATTGGATATTTTATATGTAATGTTTCATTCAAATGTATATTAGCCTTATAATTTTTAAAAGGTAGATGCTAATTCTGATTCATTCACATGATTCTACTGACTCAAAAATATTCTTTCATTTCAATTTTAGCTAAGGCGCCTCAGAATGATTTTAAAAATCTTTTTAAAGCTCAATTTCAAAATTTTGTAATATTAATATATTTTCTAAAATCACAGGCCAGTTTTATTAAATTCTTACTATTTTGTGGTTAATATTCTGTGATGTTTTAGTGAATACAGTGTGCAAATACTGTATTTACCTTTCACGCTCCTTGGGGTCCTTTACTTTCCTGAGTCTGGAGCTTCTTTCCCCAAGCTAAGTTCTCTCATTGACTTCCCAGTGTGTGGCTTTTAATAGGATCCAGTGAACTTTAGATTCTTCCTCTTTGTTTTTTCCTACTCTTTATTGAAGTATTTCATCTAAAAATGACTAAGCAGATTTAGAGATGCATTTATCTAGTTTGTGCCCCCTATCTACATTTGGAGCTCCATTGCATTTCAGATCTATAAATCTCTTTCAACTTGATTGAGATAGAAATGGTAATGAACCTTGAGCTGTCAATCAAAGAAAACAGAGATTCATGTGTTGTGGCCTCGAAATTGAGCTTTTGAACATAAGCTCCATGTGCAGTTGCTTTATGAACATGCTGTTAGGTCATCCTTTTACTAAGAGCATCCACAAACCAACATAATGTAATGATGGAAAATATTTTATCTCGACTTATTGTGAACCCTGCAAGAGAAAACCACATTAGAGATGAAATTGATGGGGTTTTATGGTTCATATGTTCAAATCAATGATATGAAAAAGTACGAGAAGTGAGATGTTTATGGTTAAACTGTTTTAGTGCCTAAAAATAATTCAGTCTGTAGTTTCTGTAGTCAGTGACTTGTGTGTTCCATAATATTAATTTTGAGGAAGATAATGGGTGCTGATGCTTCTTAAATTTGTAGCCGATGGTTGATGAAGATGTCAATAAAATAGTTTCCTGACTATGGTGTTAAATTGGAAGATCTTTGTAGTGTTGTTTATTATGTCTGGCCTTAAAATGATCATTTACAAAATCAAAGTTCAAACATTATTTTTAACACTAGTTTATCTGTGTTTGTGAAAATAAAAAAGGTAAATTTTAAAATTGAATAAATTTTTAAAAATAGTTTAATTTTTTTTTAATTTTAAAAGTTAAATAAAACCTAAAAGAAATCAAAGAGATATTCTTTCTCCTGTTGCCTTGGGAAGATATTAAGGCAAATATTTGTCTTTGAGATTTGGATGAGCCTGTATTTTCACTTAGTTGACTGAATTTTGGGTTGATAGCTATGGACCCAGGTAATGTTGCTATTCAAATGTACAATCCTAAATGACCTTTTGTCTTTCCTTAACCCTTCCCAACCCAATGCTCTCCTTCCTACCTGCCCTCCTCCCCAGTGCTATCACAATCACCAGTCATTTCCAGTGAGAATGGTAAAATGAATCCCCAATCACAAAAAGGCTGGTGGAAGGCAGTGTTTGGAGATTCCAGAATGTCTTAATATGAGAGTTAACTATATTGGTTTATGGGGGTATCACCTTCCCAAGGTTCAGTCTGCCAACATCTTTGTGCACATAGTGCTTTATAAGAGAGCTTATTAGGTATTTTGAGAAGCATTCCAAATCCTAATTTCTTATTGTGCTCATGAATTAGTTGTAGGTACAGCTACCACATTAAAAAACAGAAAAGCCAGAATAATAGAACAAAAGCCAAAGAACTGTTAAAGGCAGTGCTGTGCCTTAAAGGCAAAAGGGAGAATACACCAGGATTCCTGGAAATTAGTTTTGAGTTTTTCTTTTTTGGAGAAAACAAGGGATGCTACATTTTAATTAGGAAGAATAAGTTGGAAGGCATAGACAGGGTTTAAAAGTTTTTTTTTAATAAAAATTGTGAATGAACAATAAATACCAGTGGTTTAAGAGATCTCTGTCTAATTTTAAATCCTCACATCATCAGTATAAGCAGCTTTAGATGCTACATGCTTTGAGTATGCTGTTATTGAATTGGCTGTTGCCATGATCTTAGTTGCTCTTAATTTACTCATACTTTCTCATTTTTCTCAAAATCTAGGTTAACACTGAGCCAAAATTGAGAATAATAAACATATAGGATATATTTTGACAATATTTTACTGGTAGTATGCTATAATTGAAGTAACTATAAGTTTCTTAGAAAAGAGAAACATTTTTGCTTATTCTTTTGAAAAGAAAAATAAACTGGTAAGGTCAGCCCTTATTTCCTTTATTATCATATTCCCTACTAAATGCAGTTTCTATCATCTCTGGAGCTCAAAAAATAATTCACCATCTGAATTTATGGTTTTCATGATTATACTGGGAGAAAGTGAGAATAAAGAATATTCTTTAATGTAGGGGAAGAAGTTCCCTATGCATTCTATGGAATAATGGTTTTCAGGGTTAATTTCTAGCTAATTAATTAATTTAATTAATTTCTCACTAATAGGAGAGGTAATTCTGTCTATTTCAATACAGAATAATATCCGTTATCTACCAGGATATTTTTGTTTGCATAGATGCAGTTTTGTCAATGATGATTGTGAGATTCAGAGAAAGCCTCTTTTCAGAAGCTAAAGAACTATTATCTAGACTTATGCTGTCAAAACCATTGGTCACTAGCCACATGTAGCTACCTGGTACTTTTAATACAGTTAGTCTGAATTAAGAGATGATGTAAGCATAAAATACACAGCAGAGTTCAAATATTTAGCATGAAAAAAGAATTCAAAATTGCCCAATAATTTTATGTTGATGTGTTAAAATAATAGTATTTTGGGTTAAATAAAATGTATTATTAAAATAATCTCTTTTTATTTTTTAAGATGTAAGCACTTGAAAATTTTAATTGTAAAGTAATTTAATGACATGTATATTTAGCATTGTATTTCTATTGGATAGTACTGATTCAGAGGCTATTGTGTGACATAACTTAGGTAGGGTGTATCATTGCAGAAAATAATTGGGAAGATAGTAGACAAAAGATAGTGACCAGAGAAAACAGGGCACAAAAATTCTAGTTTACAAAAAAAGGAAACTTTGATTCTGCTAAACATAGTGAATATTATAAGAAGGAAAAATAACCTCAGTTTTGGTTCTAGACTTTAAGATGGTGTAATTACATTTAACTCTGCGTTAAAATTAACATACATATATATATATATATATATATATATATATATATATATATATATGTATGTATATATAAAGTTTGTTTTGTATTTGTTTTTAATAAGAGACCATCTCATAAAGTCCGGTCAAAGTCTTTTATGTTACCGGTGGTAAGAAATAGAATTAGCACCCACCTTGTAGTCTTTATGTTATCTCAGGCTTTACATATGTATAGCTGTTAATTTTCAAATGGCATGACTTGAACTGTGACATAAATAAGGTCTTTTAATGGGAACCATATTATATTTGGCATCTTACTGTATTATAAATCCAGTTTTAATCTACTACATAAAACACAAAAGCCAATAACAGTTGTGTAAATGAATACATTTGGAAACAGTAAATATAATGTTTATAACTTCTAAAAAGCATGTAGTCAAAAAATGCTTTATTTTTATTTTAAATGTGTGTGGGGGTGTTGTTTGTGTTTTGGGGTGGGAGAGTACAAGCGGGGGAAGGGCAGAGAGAGACAGGGAGACACAGAATCTGAAGCAGGCTCCAGGTTCTGAGCTGTCAGTGCAGAGCCCAATGTGGTACCTAAACCCATGAACCTGTGAACCACGAGATCATGACCTGAGCGGAAGTCAGACGCTTAATCAACTAAACCACCTGGGTGCCCCAATCAACATATGCTTTAGGTGGTACTACCTGACCACCATCTTTCCTTCCCCTCCAAATAGTATGCAGTTCTTCTGCTGTTCCTAGGAGCCAGAATTTTACCTAAGTCAGAAATTGATATGAAACCTTCCATATGACTTTTCATTTATGGCATATCCCTGCCAGCACTTTAGAGCAAGAGCCCCCTCTAGTAGATCTGGAATGGCCACCTGCAGAAGGGATCATGAAGACTCTAGAGCTCTGTGAAGAAGAACACGTGGAGCAGCATAAAAGAGGGCCACTACTAGGAAGGTCTGCTTTAGCATTAGGAGTTTAGAGTAAAGGCTTCTCTGGTACTTGTTTGTCATCTTTGTTTTCAAACAGTAACTAGCCAAGGAGCTACAGAAGATCCTTTATAGGAAGCTTTCGAGAAAAGTGAGCTAATTAATATCACTACAGGTAAAGTTTTCCTTTTTTTTTCTTTCTTTTTTTTATTATTAATTTTGAGAGACAGAGCCTGAGTGGGGGAGGTGCAGAGAGAGAGGGAGACACAAAATCTGAAGCAGGCTCCAGGCTCTGAGCTGTCAGCACAGAGCCCCATGAGGGGCTCAAACTCACAGACCTTGAGATTATGACCTGAGCAGAAGTTGGACACTTAACCAACTGAGCCAGCCAGGCGCCGCTAAAGTTTTCCTTTTTGTTTTTATTTGTATTTAAATTTTTTTAACGTTAATTTATTATTGAGAAACAGAGAGAGACAGAGCATAAGCATGGGAGGGGCAGAGAGAAGGGGAGACACAGAATCCAAAGCAGGCTCCAGGCTCCCAGCCGTCAGCACAGAGCCCCACGTGGGGCACAAGCTCACAAACTGAGATCATGACCTGAGCAGAAGTTGGACACTCAACCGACTGAGCCACCCAGGCGCCCCAAGTTTTCCTTTTTATTTCCAGGTTTATTTTTACCATGACTGAGAGTAATCTTCACAACATCCTTACATTTTAGGTATTGGTATAACCACTTTTTCAATGCAGAGGACAAGATGAGAAACTACTTCAAGTCTATGATTTCTTTATGGAGAACTGAATGCATCTACCAGAGGTAACCAGGTGAGTAAATGTAAAGCTGTTTTTTAAATAAATAGGTCATTAGAATTTCCTAAAAATAATTTTCTCTTGTGAAAGCTATAATAGAAAAGTCAAACTTATTTTTGTGATACATAGAGAATTGTTATAGAATTGTTTTAGATCAGCATTCTACAGTACAAATATAATATGAACTACTTATATAATTTTAAATTTTCTGATAACCACATTACAAATGTAAAAAAAATGTAACTGATAAAAATTAATATATTTTACTTAGCCCAATATCTCCAATACATTTCTTTTATCAAATGGAATTATGAAGACATTATCTTCCAGCAATAAAAAAAAAAAAAAAACTTCAACCATACTAGACCCTAAAATTACAATGTTTGAGAAAAATAAGATGATTTATCACTGATATATATCAAACATAGAAGTAAAGGTAAATCTGCTTCTTATCTCTTCTTGAATCATTCAAATTTTGTCTAGCCACGGACCTTCTGTTAACTTCGGAATGAATCTGATACTTAGAATAACTCAATATAATACATAGAACAAAATAAGAAATCAGCACAGCAGTTTTGTTCTGCTCAGTACATGTTTCAGAATGAGGCCTGTGGAAGAAAGTGAAGAGATCATATTTTTTGTAATCTGCCTTGTGTTCTGATCCTTACTCTGTTATGTCATTTCAAACAAGTAGCAAACTATGAGCCTGCTTGCTTACCATTAAATTAAGATCATAACTCCTAGGGTGCTGTGAGGTCAAGTGACAAAGTATATGAGAAGCCCCTGGCTCAGAACCTTGGGTATCATGAGGACTCATTAAATGATAGACTTGGCAAAGAAAATCTTTCCAGATCCATCTTCCAAAATTAAACCAACAACTGGATCAATTCCGCATACCTTATTTAGCAAGTATTTCTATGAAATGATGGAAAATATTTTTCTTTTTCTTTTTTCCTTTTTTTCTATTTTTTAATTTATTTTTTTCCTTTTTCTGTTTTTTTTTTTTTTATTTGAATTCAAGTTAGTTAACATGCAGTGTTGTCATGGTTTCAGGAGTAGAACCCAGTGATTTATCTCTTACATATGACACCCAGTGCTCATCACAAGTGCCCTCCTTAATATCCATCATCCATTTAACCCATCCCCCTCGCACCTCCCCTCCAGCAACCCTCAGTTTATTCTCTGTATTTAAGAGTCTCTTATGGTTTGCTTCCCTCTGTGTTTTTATCTTATTTTTCCTTCCCTTCCTCTGTGTTCATCTGTTGTGTTTCTCAAATTCCACAGATGAGTGAAATCATATATCTTTCTTTCTCTGACTGACTTATTTCACTTAGCATAATACCCCCAGCAATTGCACTACTGGGTATTTGTCCAAAGGATACAAAAATGCTGACTGGAGGGGCACATGTACCCCAATGTGTCTAGCTGCGCTATCAACAACAGCCAAATTATGGAAAGAACCCAAATGTCCACTGACTGATGAATGGATAAAGATGTGGTGCATATATATACATATGTATATATATATATATATATATATATATATATATATATACACACACACATATATTTGTATATATATACACACACACATACATATATGTATATATATATACATGCATACATACACAATGGAGTACTGGTGATGAAAAAGAAGGAAAACATTTTTAAAAGATCTTTAAAACTTGCTTCTCTAAATTTGCCTTGAAATGGCAACAGAATTCAATGCTTCAAATACATATATGTTGAGCACTCTCCACTGAAAGGATGTAGAATACTTAGGAAATGTAAAAGACCTACATTTCTAATAGCATGGTCATTTATTTTTTCACATGGATAAGTAAAACATGCATTTCTAGAAAATAGGTTAAAACACCACCACCACAACTCTGTAGGCAGTGTTCTGTGCTCCAAAATAGACCCACAAAATGTTTCCACTTCAAACCAGGTCCCAAAGGGGATGCCAGGTAATTGGCTAGACTGGTGCACTTTTCCACTTGTCATCCCCTCCCCTTCAAAGGGAGATAACTAGCTCATTGTCTCTCTGGGGAGACAAAGAAAAGCATACCCATCCCTTGGTGTTTTTTGTTTTTTTTTTTTGATTAATCAGAAACTTGTGTTTTGGGGGCATGTGGGTGGCTCAGTCAGTTAAGCATCCGACTCTTGATTTTGGCTCAGGTCATGATCTCAGGATTCCTGGGTTCAAGCCTTGAATCGGGCTCAGTGCTGGCAGTGCAGGCCCTGCTTGGGATTCTCTCTCTCCCCCTCTCTCTGCTCCTCTCCCGCTCTCTCTCCAAATAAATAAATAAACTTTTAAATAAAGAAACTTGTTTTCTTATCTTCATAAATATAAACTAACTTTAAATATAAAAAGAAATGTTTGGGGCATGGGGAGTATTAGTTTCAAATGAGAATGGACAAGAAAAAGGTGTTTTCATATTCTATTTAACTGCCCTTAAAGGATGAATTGATATCAAGGAAAGCATTTTAGGCAAAGGATACAGTCTGAATAAATACCTGGAGATAGCCAACAGTGACATGTCTAGGGAGCGGAAGATAGGACAGTCCAGAGACTGGATTATTGGACAGAACTGAGAGCCTGGTGAAAGAGACAGGGAATTAGTAGGAAATGTGATTGGGAAGTAAAATTGGATAAAGTACCCTGAGATCTGTCCTGCCTATAGATTTTAGATGGAAAACTGCTATGTGATGGTTTTCAAAAATAGTAAGACAATGTTATTATTACTAATAATTACAGAGATAATCTCAAAATAAAAATAGACATGATCAGGGGGAAATTTTAATCTGATTCAAATATGAAATGATCACAGTAAAGTTACCCCCTCAAAAGTCCCTGATTAATGGATGCACTATTTTTTTTTTTTTATTAAGTTAAGGGGGAGAACACTTGAATGACCTACAAAGGTGTTAGCCTGTGGAAGTCTGTTGAGAGTTGGTTTTACATATGCTGATGTTCTTAAATCTAATTGGAGCCACTTCCCAGTATAGACATGGGCTGAACTCTGTAAATGCTTTCCTCACAAGGATATTGATACAGAGAGTGATATCCTAAATAACCTGCTCTATGCCAGGGAATGGGTTCGTTCCATAAAGGCTTAAGGAACACTATGCTGAGTCTTCTAAATTTAATAATTCCTAGAAAAAGCTAGAATTTCTATTATTTACTTGGAATATATTAAGATCAAAGAATTGTAAGGCCTCTGTCTCAGTTGGCTTGGGTTGCTGTAATAGAATACCATTTATTTCTCACAGTTCTGAAATCTTCAGTTCTGAGATCAGGCTGCCAATGTGGTCAGGCTCTTGGTGAGGGGCCTCTTGCTGGTTTACAGATGGCCATCCTCTTGCCATATTCTCACATGGCAGAGGACAAGACCTCACCTCTCTTCATCCCTTTATAAGAGTATTAATCTCATCATTAGGGCTCCACTCTCATGATCAAAAAACATAACTCTAATCACCAACCAAAGGCCCCACTTCTAAATACTATCACATTGGGTATCAAGGTTTCAACATATGAATTTTGAGGGGACACAAACAGCAGCCTCCTAAAAACCATATAATTTATTTAAATGATAAGAATTGTATTTATAATAAATAACTTCAATGTACTATTTTTTCTTTTTTTTTTTTGAAGTTTATTGATTATTTTGAAAGAGAGAAAATGAGTGGGGGAGGAGCAGAGAGAGAGAGAGAGAGAGAGAGAGAGAGAATCCTAAGCAGGCTCCACACTGTCAGCGCACAGCACCAAGAGGGGCTCCATCTCAAGAATGGAACCCTGAAATCATGACCTAAGCTGGGACCAAGGTGCTTAACCCACTGAGCCACCCAGGCGCCCCCAGTGTAGTCTTGTTTTCAATACATGGCTCATAATGGAAATATTTTATCAGGAGATGCTGAGATTTTAATAGTTAACTGTATTTGTTTTCGGTTCTACGGACTGATGGTTAGTGATAGAGCTGGGAACAAGACCCCAGTCTCCGGAGTCACAAAAATCCTGGAAAATTTGTTAGAGATGATACTTATGTTTACAACGCGACCGACTTGTAGTTTGCAGCAAATGCACTTACCTCAAACCAGTACACATGTCAGGACATAAGGTCCTCAAGGAGCTTTGTTTCACATATGTGATCCTCTCTCCTTCTCTTTCTTAAATGATAATAATTAGATGTATCATTTTCTTCATTTAAATAGTCAAGTTTTCTTTTTTAATATCACTTTTGATTCCATAGCACAACTTGTTTATTTCTACTATGTCCATAATCCTTACCAAGTGCCTTTCCATTCTGAATTTTAAAAATCGTAACAGTAAAAACAGTGCTTACGATATGGCCAAGCACTGTCTCCAAATGTTTGAGATACAATAACTCTTTTTATATTCACTCTCATCCTTTGAGGTAGGTATTATTCCTGGCCCCCCTTTACAGAAGATGATACTGAATCATAAATGGTTACATACCTTTCTTAGCATCACGCAACCAGCAGGTGGTAGAGGTGGACCCAAACCTAGTGAGTCTGAATCTAGCCTGTATTTTACTACACTTTTGATGTTATAAACAAAATGGATATGCACATATACGTTATCACCGACATTGCGGGTAACCAGTTAGCCAAACTTGCCATCAGTAGGTAAAAGTTACCTAAATAACAACAGTACAGGCAGGCCAGAGTGATATTATGGTAATTTGACAGAGAACACGTGCTTTCGAAGTGTAGTCTTTAATTTCAGCTCATAATTAAGGCAAAATATGAAAAAAAGCATTTTTCCCCTTCGAGAAAATTAATCTTAATTTTGAAATTAATAGCACAGTAATTTGTTGTGAAGGAATCTTCACAGATGTAATGCTATGTTAAGCGTGAAGGACACCATTCGGAAGCTTTGATTTGGAAGAGGCTCCTACAGCACAGATTTACCTCTGTCACCTCTCTTGCCCAAGAGCATACAACTTTGAGAATCAGCTCACTTGAATCACAGAGAACTTTCTTGTTAAAACGCTTGCTTTTTACATTAAAAAACCTGTTTTCTAACTGAAGCCAATCCATCTGGGCCCACCACTGGGGCTAAACTGAAAACATGTAATCATTCTTTTGCGTATGTTCTCTTCACTCAAGATCACTTAGTGCTCTAACCATTCTCTGCATGACATCTTTTCCAAATGCCCTTTGACTCCACCCACTGTACACTAGAGAAGCTCAAAATGCTCAATTTCTCTTGGTAAAAATAATGTTAGGGTGCTTCTTAGTTCTCTAGACTTCTGCATAGTAAAGTATGTAGTGAGGATTGATCTTTCTTGATAGGGGGTGCTTTCTTTCTGCTAATGTAAGTGAAGTTTCTTTTACCTGCCTTAGCAACTAAATCATGCTGTTAGACTCAAAATATCCTCAGATCTTTAATGTATGGACCCTTATAAGCCTTGCTTCCCCTCTTCTGCATTTACTTTCTTAACCTTAATTTTAAACTTTGTATTCGTCTCCGTTGACTTAATTCCACTATTCCACCTTCTCCAGAATATCTGCCTCCCAATTTTTCTTGTATTCTCAATCTTCATTCCTCTTAAGAATACCTACTTTATCAAACTTTGTAAGTGCAATATCTATATTTGAGCTTTTGGAGAAAATAAAGGACCATGTTTAATAGAAAATACTTGAGGGAATTTTTAAAAAATGATTTAAAGGATTCTAGTGTTCACTGATGGAACTAAAAAGTTGCATGAGATACTTAGAGAAGCCCTTCATTCTATTCCATCAGCCTCCACTCTGACTCAGCAGTTAGAGACACCCACAGAAGCTTATGTAGCTTAAGTGAGACATTCATTGCTTATAGACCTATTTTATTTCATGAAAAATAAAATTACACTGATAAAGATTCTTTTATTCATTTTCCCAAGATTCATATTACTTTTTAAACTTGGAGACAGTATTCAAAGTTGTATTAACATTAGAAATGCAGTTGTATTAACATGCAGAATTAAAGGATATTCTTTAAACAGAATAATCCATTATTGAGATTTTGCTTAATTCAAGTGTTGAACAATTCTTAATGTAGCAAAAGAATGACTGTAAGTCCCTCTACCCAAAAGTAGCACATGTGAATCAAATACAGTGCCAAAGAAATAATTTCTTAAATGTTAATCAGAAATGAATTTTATTTGAAATATTTGAATTCCCTAAAAATAGCTGCATTAAAGAGATTCCCCCCAAAACAAGTTCCTTTTAAAATTAAAATCTTCCTTAAGAACACAGCTCATCCTACACACATATATATATTACATATATATAATATATATATTATGTATGTTGTATATATAATATATATATTGCACAAGTGGTCGAAATCTCACAAAAAGTCTAATGTAAATGAATTGTTTACAGCCATTATTTTCTTTTTGGTAACTTGAAAAAGAAACGCTCCCTTAAGTATTTGAAAGAATAGCAGTAAATTTTCATTGCTTGTTATACTTGAACTTTATTGATAAATTGTGCATTCATGAGGTTTTGTTATCTCAGAGCGCAAACTGTGAAGGTAGCAAAGTGTTTAATTGCTCTGACTTCATAACAAAGGAACATGTGATGTGGGAGCTGGAAAAATGACGTAATCCGCTGATGTCCTGGGGATTCCTTTTTAGCACAAGCCTTTGAATGTGTTGGGCTATCCCCTGCTCTAGGGGTAGTGCGTCAGCTCTGTTTAACAAAAAGGATATCAAAATTACAGTAAAGGTTAAGAAACGCTTACTGTAAAACAGGATCTTAAAAGGGACTAGACTATTGCCTGCTGTTTAACGTATTCACCAGGAACCTCTTGCAGTCAGGCTGAAACCTGGCTTTCCCCAACCAGGAGAGGGGCTCACTCGCTGTGGAAGGCAGGTAGAAAGAAGAGTGATGTGTGCGTTACTTTACATACATGCATACATGCTGTCCAAAAGGGTTAGTTACAAGTCTTCTGCTTTATCCCCTAAATCTGCAGCAATTTGCGATATGGATTAATTCTGATCGCCAACTTGTGAAACAAAAAGGGCACTGTCCTTAGCAGGGGACGGTTGGATGATCTATTTGCCAATATCAATATTTGGATGGAAAGCTTAAAATATGTTGTTTTTCCAAGAGTTAGACTTTAAAGAAGGGAAAGCACCACTGGTGAAATATTAGCAGCAAATCGGTTAACCACTAACTTCTTTCTGTAGTCGTGGAGGCGCTTTTAAGTTTGCAGGAGAAGCGAAACTTCATTCTCTTTGCTCAGAATAGAGACTCCCCCACACATGCGCTCCTAACCGCAGCGTCGTCCCGGCCGTAGGTGACTTCGCACGCAGCCTGGAGGTCAAAGCAGGCGCCGTCTGGAGACTCTGACTTCACCCCGCGGGGCAGGCCAGGGCAGTCCCCTGCGGCTCCCCCGGGCCAGCAGCCCGGACGGTCGTCCTACGCGGAGGTGCGCACCAGGTGGCGGCCCACCGGTGTAGGGGGTCGCCCCGACTTGGCCCCGGGGAGTTTGCTCCGCTCACAGCCTGTGCACAACTTCCCGACAGGAGAGCTTTGGCGTGAGGCCGAACTGCGACAGCCACCGGGCTAGGTAGGGCACGGGATCCGGGGTGCGGTCTGAGGGGCAGGGACGCCGCGAGCGGCCACTGGTCGCGCCTGCATCCCAAGGAGGGGCGGCCCGCGGGCTCGGCTTTCCTTCTGCGAGCCGCAGAGTGCATTTGGTTCCCCAAATCTGCGTACGACACTTCGCGAATTAAAGCACACTTATCAAAATTCACATCAGGAATCCACGTTTGCCAGGGGCGGACAGGACAGGTTGGGAGGAGAAGACAGTGAATCTTTACCTTTCCCTATAGTTCTTTAATGGTTTTTCGAATAAAAGAGTTGGCGCTCTCTCCCCTCTCTCTGAATAATCCTGGGTGTAACGAACACGTTTGTGTTTTTCTTCCTTCTGTCGAATCTGTAAAGCACCGCGGCAGAGAGGTTAATCCAGACTGCGCGTGGTTTTCAGCAGCTCCCAAAGAGGTGCGTTCTAAGCGCACCGCTTGGTCCTGCGAGCCCTGAGCTTTTCCGGTCCCGCGAGGTAAAGGGTACTCGTGGGCGGGGGACAGGTACAGTAAGTGGGGGTCTATCTCACAGAGAGACAGCTGCTTTCTGTCTGGACCTGCGTCGATTTCGTCTCTTAATCGTAACCCCTGGTGGGGGTTGCTTAATGACCGTGGACTTTTACACTTACGTTGTATACAATTCCAGGGCAAAGGGGAAACGTCCGTCGTGTTATTTTGCCTCTGTCTATATAGAGACGTGCTTTAAGTCGTTACCTGAAACGTGAAAACGTAATGCGTGGATGTGTATGCACAACATCTCAAAGAGAAGCAGCCCTTGTCTTTAAGACTTATCCACATAATCAGCAGGAAAAATGGACCTAAAATACATTGGATGGAACTTTAAACAACTCCTACCTCAGATGAAATGGTGGGCGGCGTGTTATAGGCGAATGATTAATTGCCAGTAAAATCTGAACAGAAATTCAATACAGCTTAGTGTAATTATAAACGATTTAAAAGCACGTATGTCCTAGAAGAGATCTTACTGGAAGGCTCTTTTATTTTATTGTATTCACAACTTCCTGGAGCGATGGTAACAGCTATAGTGAGAAATAAAGGTGACTCCATTATCGTGGCTGAATTATGACGTTTTTATGTTTGTAATAAAATACATTTCTCTAGCAAATGTAAACAACGTCATAGTAAATGTAAACCATGACATGTTGGATAAGTCAAAATATTTCCACGTGGGGAAAATAGTCTTAGATTTTTTAGATTTAATTTGGACCCTTTAAGAAAACAGAAGTCAAATCCATTTCTCTATTTAAGAAAAGGGCAACTATGTGAAAAACTATTACTGAAACAAGTTGAAACTCAAAAACAAGCACAGGTCTTTGAAAAACCACGTGAGTTTCTAAAATACCAAAATACTTAATATTACTATTGAAATCACAGGTAAATTTAATCCATTGTAGTTGAGAGCTTTGTAACAGGACACTTGACAGACTGACAGGATTGATTAAAATCCAAGTAATTTCCTTTCCAATTGAAAGACAGAAGCTTCGAAAACGTGGCAAAGTTACAAATTAGTCTGTGGGTATGGTTTCTGGAGTAGATGATGATAGATTGGGACATGCATTTAAAAGAAGAGCTTAAATAGTTCTTCGTGCATGTATGTATTTTTATTCTGATGGAGACCTCTTGAGCTGCTTCGTTGCAAAATATATTTCTGTATCTGTTATGTCTTCAGAGCTGTGGGGAGGCCGAACATGAAGCTAGGAAGGGAAAACAGCAGCAGAGCACACACAAACACGAAGCCACCTGGCTTCTTGCCATCATACATGACATTCAATTATTTTAGTACTTTTTCATGAAGTATTCCCTCCACCCATCTTTCCCTCCCCTCCCCAGACCCTTGCTTTTCTACATTTGGCATGGTTCATCTGATTCAGCACGCATTGTTCCTAGCTGTACTTAGCAATATGCCTCAAACTCTCGCCACGAAAAGAAAGTGCTAAGACTAAAGTTCTTGCAACGCTATCTTGACAGTCCCACTATTGCTATAGAAGTGTGACGTTTCTTTCCATACGTTGAGAAAGAAAGGAACTAGAGTGATCTACACATTGTTTCAACTGCAGCTTTGATGTATGTACTCAAAATATTTTTCATTTCCCACAATATATTCTCTTGGGGGAGGGGAGCATTAAAAGCAGCTTTTGGACCGTGAGAATTTTTTTTTTTAATATAAAATAAGTCAAGCTGACAGAGAGCCAATCTCTTATCTGAACTTGACTTATCTGAATTTACATGTGTGTGTCCCTGTCTGAGGGAATCAAATAGTCATTTCAGCGGACCTCTCAACGAGTTTTAACTTATTCAATTACTTCAATTCTAGGCTCCAAAGGGAGCTAAATAAAGAAAAAAAAACCCACCCCAAATTGCTGTGTTTGGGGAGTGGGCATCTAACAACAACAGCAACAACCACAAACTGATTGCAGGAATGTTAGATGTAACTTCAAATCAGAGCGTCAGAGTCATTTCACAAAATAACCTTTCCCCTGTTAGCATCTGATGGTGCCAGGGGAATGAGGAGAAAACAGTGTTTTGGAAGAGGGTGGCACTTGAATCTACAGTAGGTCTGAAGCCCATCCTTTGGCTTTCTGGACTGGACACATTACATATTGACGCCTTCCGCAGGCACTGCGCTTCATTCCCATCAAGGACATGTGACCGACCAAATGTCAATGTCTACCCAGCACTCAGAGGGCTGAAGGAGCTGGCATCCTAAGATGTTCTAAGTTTTGTGAGGTTTTAAAAGAAATTGCTGGCTCCCCATCTCCGTCCCTTTCCTACCCACACTTTCCACCATGCCCATTGAGAAAGTTCATATTTGAAGGAAGCAAAGGAGAAAAGGAGCTACAGAAGCTTTATTCCTTATTTCTAGTAGATTTCTTGACTGACATGAAAGATGGGGAGCAGAATCCTGAGTTTAGAACCAGGCGTAGAGTGCAGAGAGAAACAATACCCTCAAAGACAAAATAGAAAGGTGGGGCAAAGAAGGGAACGGTAGCCTGGGGATGTTGGACTGAGCCTGCTGAGATAAAATCCCTATTAGGACCTGGCTTAATAAACTGGGTCTTACTTGCCAGCTGATGGCTCCTCAGAACACTGACCCCTGGGGTCCTGGCCAAGCTGACTGGTTGGAATTCAGAGTTGGGATAAGGAATGAGGATTAGGAGGGGTTTTAAAAGCCTGCTGAGGAGAGAAGAGTTATGCCCGGTTTGGGGAGAAAGTATGTATGGAAGTGCTAAGGTCAGTTGCCAAGAAAGTTATCCTCAAAGCATCAAGCAGAAAAAGCCTAGGTAGATCTCACAGAAGGAGAGAGACCCTCCAATCTAATTTCAGCTCTCTTCATTTAATGAGTATTATTTTAATTAGCATTATTCTAAATGTATTATTAACGCTCCAATGGCTAGAGCTGTGTCATTACCATAAACTCCTTCTCAAACTCTCAAAATCTATTTAATGCAGCTTTTGGCAACCAGAGACCCAATTTCTTGCCAAAAGCTGCAGATTAAGCATTCGTTATGGGAGTCTGCCATTAGCTGTTCCTTCTGTTATGGGCACAAGTGGTTACATGTCTCAAAACACACAGCATTCCGTGTAACAGATTTGCATTTGCAGGAGGCTCCAGGGATATTAAGTGTGGTTGGTAACACCTTGCACCCATCGGTCCAACCACTACCATCAGAAATGCGCTTGACGTATGGGATAGGAACGGTTTACTCAACAACTATCCTCCTTGGCTCCCCTGTAGTTTCCTCTATGAGCTGGATCTTTATTGGTATACGAGTACTCCAGAGCTTGCATCATATGTCTTTCATTTAAACTACATCGAATGTTTTTCAGGAAATTTAGGGCTCTTAAGACGCATATTTATAAACAAGCTGACAGAGCTCTAGGACATAACTAAGTTTATAGCTAGGAGTTGTTTGTGTATTTCCTCAAGTCAGCAAGGCGTTATTCTTGCTGCTGTTAAAAATTTAAAAACTTATTAAATGACCGTTTCTTTTATCCTCTCCATGTTTATTATAGAAAGTCAGACTTTCAGAATATCTCTGCAGGTAAGGTACAGAGGGGATTAGGAGAGAATCAAAAATCATCAACCCACACAGAAATGAGTGGATAACTCGACACCCAACTTTCCGACTGGGGCAGGTAGAAAGTGCCCAGGAAACACATTGTTGCTAGTCAGTCTTAAACGCGGTCCAGACGCCTAGGGCACCCGCCTGCGTTTCCTTTTTTTTTTTTTTTTTTTTTTCCTTCTGCCGTCGATGCCAGGATTATTCCCGCGCCTCCTTGCAGTCTGGCTATCTCCTGGAGCGGAAATTTTTTCTTTGACCGTTCCCACTTGAGATTTAACATTTCGCTGTAGGTGCCGGTTGCAAGTCTCAGGAGATAGCAGTAACAATACAGAAAGAGCCATATAATTCCAGGAGTAGCGTCAACTCTCCAGAACCCGACAGCTCGCTCAAGGCCATGCTGAGCACGGCGCCACGTGAACTGAGCTGGTGCCCCCACCCCTCCTCGGAAGAAGCGTCCTGGAAAAACAGAGGCTGCTGCTCCGGGCCACCCGCTCCCGCTCCGTTCGTCCCGATCTGGGTGTTCAGGGCCGGCACGCTTCTAGGGCAGTGCTAAGGGGCAGCTCAGAGGTGCGCAGCGTTCCATGGTCGTTCCTCCGAGGCTGCGGCCTGCCCTGGCCTCGAAGAGGGTCTACCAGGGAGTCTTGGGCCAGCCAATGCCCCAAAGAGGCTGGAAATTCTCGAACCCATCCGACGCCTGCCAGAGTTGGACCTGGCCTCACCACTCGCAGAATCGGGGCTGCCCAGTTTGCCCAAGGCCGCGGCGTCGGTGCCAGGCTGCCCTGGGGAAACGCTACGGGCGCTGCGGAGGCCTGTGCGATAAAGGCTGTCAGGACCCTCGAAAAGAGTCCTTCTTGGGAAGGTGCAGTCCACAGACCCCAACTTGTGGGACCTTTTCACCAAATTTGCCAGTTCAAGAGCCTGTTGCAAATGGCTGCCTCTTCGTGCCCAAGGCGCTGAACACATTTCCCTCAGACGCCGCGGGCTTCTCGGAAGCCAGGGTCAATCGCAAAGCCACACGTAGGAGGTTTCAATCCAGCAGTGCCTTCCTGCCCTCAGGGAGCTGCCAGCTCCCCACCCACCCTAGCATCACCCCGGGGCCGAGCGAGGCTCCGGCCCGGCCGGCGCCCGGAACGCCGCGGCGCTTGTGCGCCCAGGTCTTGCGCGCCCCTCGCTCCCCACACGCGCGGTTCACAGGGACTCCGCCGCCACTCTTTAAAACATAATTGTTTTAAAAACCAGGCGGAAGGCCTTCCTCTTTCATAAGCCCCTTTGTGTAAAGAGCCTCCCCCCCCCCCCCCCCCCCGCCCCCGGCCTACACTAAAGGGCCCTTTGGAGGAGGCACTTTTCCTAGTAGGTTTTCTTAATCTGGATCTAATGATAAAACCGTGGACCAAGGGGAGCGGTGGGGAGGAGAGTGAGGAAAGGGATTGGTATTGGCATAATGCTTTCAATGCCCCTTGCTCAGCTCCCCTCTCCCACCCGTCGCCAGCACGTCCACACGCCGCGGCATTCCAGAAAGAAAGGAAAGGCCATGGGCTCCTAAGCGCCAAGAGCACCGGGACGCCGAGCTCCTCCGGGTTAGAAGCAGAGCGGCCCCTCCACCACCGCCAACCAGTTAAGAGCTGCCAATGTTTCTGGCTTCTAGGGATTCCGATTTATGTGGATCTTCCACATAAACGATTTACGGATGAAATGAAAGCCCTCTAAAGCAATACTTCCTTTCAAGTTCTTAAGACGCCTCTAAATCTTTCTGGTAGTGAGTGGCCGGCGTGGGGGCGGGGTGGGGACCGGGTGTCGGGCTGGCTGCCCGGAAGGGCGCAGAGAGTGGGGAGTGGAGGGTTAACTGCTTTGCGATCTCACCAAGCTCTTCCGAAATGCCATTCCACTGTCGCGGCGACAATGTTTCTGGGTGTCGGGGCCTCGTCCCTCCTGGCATTTGTCTGAAATGGAGCTGTCTGTCTAACCTAGGCCTGGACGCGCCCTGCCCGGGGAAGTGAGGGAAGGTGGGGGCAGGGTGGGGGCAGGGTGGGGGCGGAGGGGGGGGCCGGGGTGGAGTTAGTCGCCTGCCTATTTTCATATTCATTAGAACTGGGAGGTTGCCCGAAGAGCCCAGCTGAGTTTCAAGATATAAAAGCGACTTCGGGTGCCCCCTTTCCAGCCGGGACGTATTAAAGGGCTCGGAGCCGGGCAGCTCCCGGCGCCGAAGCGCTCGCTTCCCCTTCCCTCCTCTGCCCTCCCTTCTCCCGCCCACTTGCTCCCTCCCCCAGCGCTCTCCAGCCTCCGCGCCCCTGGAGCTCCGCAACAACCTTCCAGGATTATGGAGTTTCTTAGCGAGAAGTTTGCCCTCAAGAGCCCGCCGAGTAAAAACAGTGACTTCTACATGGGCGCAGGAGGCGCATTGGAGCACGTTATGGAGACGCTGGACAATGAGTCCTTTTACAGCAAAGCGTCGGCGGGCAAATGCGTGCAGGCCTTCGGGCCCCTGCCCCGCGCCGAGCATCACGTGCGCCTGGAGAGAGCCTCGCCCTGTCAGGACAGCGGCGGTGAGTCGCCAGCCCGAGCCACGGCCGCCCTTCCGCACACCCAAGTGCGGGGACCGGTGGGGAGCGGCTGGCAGGGAGGAAGGGAGGAAGGAAACGGGGAGCGAGAGAGCTGGAGGGCGGAGGCGGGTGGTGGAACTGCGAGCGTTTTAAGGAGTAGCGTTTTGGCTGCAGCCGACTTGAAGGGGCAACGGAAGGATTAGGCACCGGATCGCGTCTGCGCGGTTCTCCTTTGGCTGTCGAGTGTTGTCCCTTGTGGGTCCCGGAGACCCTCTATCTGGGACCCAGGCGTAAACTGATAGGGCGGTAAATAGAGTGTAATTGAGTCAAGACAGGGCGCTTCCTCTGTGAGCCGGCCGCGCTGCCCCCGCAGGAGCTGAAATCGATCACCGCTCCTTGGAGGACGTCAGTGTCGTCTGGAGTAAGACGTCTTTGAGCTCCTTTAGATGAAAAACCTTAAAAAAAAGTTTTCCCAAGACGTATCGGTATTTTTCTTTGTGAAGCTGGAAGGTTGCTATGCTAGGTTGGCTTGTGGGAAGTTGTGATTTCTGATTGTTTGGGTTTACAACACAACGCACATAACATTTTTGTTAAACACCAAATCGCTTTCAGTAGCTTCGGGTAAAGAATCTCCAGTATAATCCCTCACTCCCCAATACCGTATTGTCTATTTTTCTCACTCCACATTCAAAGTCACCTAAGAACCCTTTCGGAATGCTTCTGGGTGAAATCTTCAACTTTGAACGGCCAAGTATCTCAAAGTCAAAATGTTATCAAAACAAACCATCTATCTTTTCTATCTTGTAACCCAATACAAACCTATTTTTTTTCAGATCGCGACAGCTAAAGCAAGTTTACAATTCCAAGAGGACTTTTCCTTATCATTGTGTATATTCCACAGTTAAGCTGTAAGGAGCGGGTTGCTTTAAAATAACAAACGAATTAAGTGTGAAATATTTACAACAAGCCTCCCGCCCCCTGTTTTAATGGAGGGTCAAAATCTGGCAAGGTACTGGCTCGTAGGGGCTGATTTTCGAAAACTTGTACACAGTAAGTTTAAAAAAAAAAAAAAAGAAAGAAAAGAACTCCTATATTTTACTTATTCAGCGTTGCGAATTACTTTTGACTTGCAAAGTTAAACCAAAAATATAAGCGGGAACGATAGAGAAAATCAGCTAAATCGTTTCCAGTCTAGTATATAGAGAGACAGATGCAGTTTTTATTTTTAATATGCTAAACTTTGCCTTTCTGGTTGTATTTCAGACTGCAGTATCTTTATTTTTGGAATTCTTTTATGTATACGTAAAGTTATTTAAATGGACAGGATTAAAAAAAAAAAAAACCACATGACTCTCTTGTCCTCTGTTAACTGCTGGGTAGGACTTCATCCTATTTTAAATTGTCGGGGATCCAAAATAAGAAGAGAATAGGTGATTGTTGATACGTTGACAACTTTTCAACGAACATCACACTTTTAGGATGAATTTCAATAGGACAGGATTAAGTAAGTTGGATGTGTGCAGCAGTTAGCTAAATTCAGGAAAGTTCCTGTCTTTCTCCTGAGATGCCCTTAGCCTCACGACTGCTTCCCCTCCCCCTCCCTAATTACCGAAGTTCCCTATTTCATTCTGCTCCAGAAGACAAAACCGTATTGTTAATCAGTCATGGTTCTTCTTTATATCTACTTTTACATCACATCTTTTACATAAAGGATATTAGGCATTTAAGTTATATAGTGATTAAAGTTCAAGACATTTGTGTAATGATTAGAGCAGTTGCTAAGATACATTATGAGAAAATTTAAAAACAGACAAAAATGAAAAAAAGTGTGACAATTCATTGGAAATTATTGTTCTGGCTGGGTTCACTTTTTTTTTTTTTTTTTTTTTTTTTAGTTTTTCCAGTTTCATTATATGCACCCATTGGATTTGGGTGTGTGTGTGTCACCATATGATGTATTTTTGTTTTATATCGTACAGCAAGCATGCAACCAAAGCTGGAGGGAAATCACTGAAGTTAAAACACCTCTAAACAGAATGGGAGATGACATCTTTTGTAATCTTTTCATAGATGTTTTAATTTCTCTGCTTTAGGGGAAAAAATAAAAGCTTTCTGTCTTATAACATATTTCATGCACGAAACATAAATATCACATATTTGGAAAGAACCCCCAAATGAGCTTTTACACTAAAGTCTACTTAAATCTTAGGCTGTTCTATAGGAAGCACTTCCAGAAACTGATATGAAATTCATTTTTTAATTTAGTAGGTCACTTTTTGAAAAAAAAAAGATTAAAAAGCAGAAATGACTATAAGTCAAAATATTCAAAGCATAGTAGAGACAATACCATATCTTAAATCTATAGTGTGTATTTTGTGTGGAGCAGAAAGATAAGTTGGGAAGAGTCTGGATTTGAGTTTACAGATATTCCATAAAATTGAAATATCTTTCTTGAGCCATGTAAGTAGCTTGATTTTGTCTGCTGTGAATAAATTCACACATGATTTACATTAAATTTGGTTCACTTTTAAAAAATTGTGCTCATTATTTTTTTAATCTAGAGCATCTTTTAATTTGATCACCTTAATGTGATTATAAATTATGTGCATAAACATTACATTATTCCTGTAAAATAGAACTGTAAATCTGGCGAATAATGAGTCCCATGTACACATTTTTAAATGGCCTTAACCCTGCCCAAAGTGGATTAATAATTGTGCACAGTGGGATGACTGAATTAATACTGGCACAAGAAATCATTAACAGACTGCTTTCCTGATGCTCTAAATTCTTTCAACGTAATTTCTTCACCGAAATGTTCCACAAGCCTGAGAATTGTTGTTTTCCCCCTCTGGGTACAGTGAACTATGGCATCACTAAAGGCGAAGGACAGCCTCTTCATCCAGAGCTAAACAGAGCTATGGACAACTGTAACAGTCTCCGAATGTCTCCCGTGAAGGGGATGCCAGAAAAGGGAGAACTAGATGAACTTGGGGATAAATGTGACAGCAACGTATCCAGCAGCAAGAAGCGGAGACACAGAACCACCTTCACCAGCCTGCAGCTCGAGGAGCTGGAGAAGGTCTTTCAGAAAACCCATTACCCGGATGTATACGTCAGAGAACAGCTTGCTCTGAGGACTGAGCTCACGGAGGCCAGAGTCCAGGTAGGAGCCAAATGAAGGACGTGGGTGTGCGTGTTGGGGGCCGGTGTGTGGAGATACTGCTAGAATAATTCAGTGGTTGCATTTTGCCAAAAGGAAGAAACTGATCCTCTCACTAAAGACTAGAACCATGTACTATAGGCATGTAGGTCTACTAAAATGTCTTTTTCCTTGCAAAGGATTTAATCATTCACACAAATACATAAAAGAACATTAGACTGATTACATAGATATACAAATTAACGATTATTTAAAAAGAAGGGAATTTCAAAAATAAATCTGATTAAAAAAAATTTTTTTAAAGTGCAAAAAACCCAGAATCATAGCTATCTATTTACTAATACATTTATTTTATTTTATTTTATTTTATTTTATTTTTCTATTTTATCAGCCATTAAGGTTCTTTTTAGGTTATGTACCAGGTGTTGGTAAGTTATTTGTGCAATGGCCCATTAATCTGTAATGTTATTGAGGTTGGAGTTATAATAAATCAAAGAAAAAAATGAAGCAATCTCACTGTTATATATACCGTAACTTATTTTCACTATGCATAAAGATCATATAGCTCTCTTATAATTTTTCTAGCTCCTGTAGTTACCAATAGTGCCGTTCCATTTGAATTTTTGAATGTAGATAGCTTACATCCCTCTTGCAGAGGCAATAGGAATAAGGATTTTGAAATGATATTAAAATATATACTCAATTACATTTATAAGTTACATTCAAATTATCAAATTGGATGGTCCAGTGTACTAAACTTTTAAAATCATTTGAAAAAGGAAAGTTATACTAGGTAAAGTTCTATTTCTTAGACATATTTTTATTTTTACTAGAGTTGGTATGTTTAAACTATATTTTATTACGTCTCAAGTAACATCAATTTCAGGGAATGGCCTGTTTCTTTGTTTTTACTACGCTAAATGGGAAAATACTGAATTTTGCAGTTCCCCTAATATATAAGAATAGACTAATGAATAAAATAGTGAGAAATTTTGTTCTGGAAGAAAGAAGAGTAAGATTTCTTCTGAAGATTAAGCCATTGTAAGGCCTTACATCATTAAGATCACCATCTGGGGGTGCGGTATACCAAGCAGCAGGATTTTTCTTTAGTTTGTGGAGACAAATAGCTACTTTATCGTAGTTCAGGAAGTAAAGATACAGAAAGGTGATGCTAATGAAGAATTTTAGAATTGTCAAGTATTAACACTAGTC
The DNA here is from genome assembly GCF_028749965.1 of Puma concolor. Taxonomy (NCBI): domain Eukaryota; kingdom Metazoa; phylum Chordata; class Mammalia; order Carnivora; family Felidae; genus Puma; species Puma concolor. Next base: position 34,525,820 of record NC_141673.1, on the reverse strand, counting down.
CCACATGTGTGGGTTTTTTTTTTTTTTTTTTTAGTTTGTCTTGTATTTATATATTTAAATTAGTTCTACTTGTAACCATAAAAAAAAATATGTTTATAGAGTGATCAGCTGGACACAATGGATGTTTTCTCCTTAACGTTTCCTCAACTCCTGATTAATTTTTGTCTAGAAACATGCACAGAGAGCCAACCTGAACCTAATTTACTCAGGTTTTCTCTTTCCTGCTTTTCATGTCAGAGTGGTAATTCACACCTATTTTAAGGAGATTATAAAGACCTTTTTCTCAGTGAAAAACCGAAAAACAAAACAAACAAACAAACAAAAACCATTCAATACTAAATTCCTTTAGTTTGCTCCTGGTGCCTCTGGAGACAGCAAGAAAATGTTTTGTTTTGTTGTTGATGTTGTTTTGAGCCCTGGGCACTGTGTGTAATACATCTTTCCCATAAATGTCCTAAGAAACCACACTGAACAGATAGGTCTCATTGCCTTCTGTTAATTGCTGGAAACTATAAAGTCCCACCTTAAATTCTCAATACGTGCTTACACATATTAAATTGAAGGTTAATATGTTTCTATAAATGTGATGGTAAAGATAGAAGATCACAACTGAATATGAAAAAAGCAAAACTTTCAAGTAAATTTTAACAATTTGCATTTTCACATTTGACTTCCAGCTTCCTTTCTGTTTTTTGTATTCTGGATACAGTTTTGTAAAGACTGAAGAGCTTCTTGACAGCTGCTCGTGAAATGTCTACTCAGAAATATCAAATGATGCATACTGAATATAATTTTCTGTCTTTCTTTAATTCATTAAAATATTAAAGTGAAGATTCTGGAGAGCTACAAGTGTGAATTAGTGATTATTTAACCCTCTGAAGGAGGTGGTTGTTATGATAAATATCATTAATACATAATTAGAGAAATTTGGATGACAGCTTCATGACCTTGTAGAGGCTGTACTAACTCATAGGCTTTCTTAATACTTGGTTATAACTTCTTTGTTGTTCTTTTATTGTCTATATTACCTGTAAGTCTTTTAAATTAGGGAAATGATTTTGAAGATTTCTGAGCATTTTCTGTAAGGGAAGAAGAGTATTGTAAGTGGTATAATTTATGTAATAAGCACCCTTGTATATTTTAGAACCAGAGTTCAATTTCAGATGGTTCCGTTTACCTGTAGTCTTTTTTATGCTCAATATAGTATGTAATCTTAATATTTTCTGTTACTGAATAATCATGATATTTCTGCCATTGCCGTGTATTTTGGATGTAATCTTTGTGTTTAAATTTTTCTAAGATTATCTAAGTATGGGTACAACCCAGAAAAGGCTTCACTTTGTGACATGTTTTAAACATAATTGTTTTGACAGACCCAGATATTAATTTGGTTATAGTTTGGCTGGGTTAATGTTATGTGCATAACCCCAAACTAGAAAGTTATGAATGTCTTCCATATTTGCAGCATTCTCTAAGAGGAGCATTATCTATAATAATTTGGAGACATAAAGAGTCTTCAAAATTGTATAATCGAATTCCTTTTTATTTTCCAAAATGAAAAAAAAAAAAAAAAAAGCCCAGAGGCTGAGACGTATTAAATAATTTTTTAAAGTATTTCATCCCTTTCTATTAATTTATATCGCCTCTTATCAGGTTAAAATAAAAAGTAAAATTTGTGGATACTTTTCTGACATAAATTTCTTTATTAGTGATTTTGTTGACCTGGTTTGTGTCTTTCCAACTTATGTCTTTTAATGTCACCATTGCATTATCAAATATTTCTCAGCTGACATTCTACTTTTTAAAAAATTAGGTTTGGTTTCAAAATCGAAGGGCCAAGTGGAGAAAAAGAGAACGTTATGGCCAAATACAACAAGCTAAAAGCCATTTTGCTGCCACCTATGATATATCAGTTTTGCCAAGGACTGACAGCTATCCACAGGTATGGTAAACTTCACAGCATACTGATCGAGAGAAACAGATGTGGTTTGTACATTCTTAAAAGGGCTATTATGATTGGCTTTATTATAGCTAATAGTCAAGAATGAAAATTTTAACCCCCAGAAGAGTTTTTGCATGTTTTTTAGATTTTTATTAGACTGAAATATTTATTTTGTTATTTTCTTTCAGAGCCATTCATTCAAAACTATTTTAGGGTCTCTTCCTTATTGTACATTGCAACCACTGAAGTAGCCTCATTCATGGTCTAAGTCTTTTAATTACTCTACGTTTTTAACTATTCACACTCACTTCCTTTGTTAACTTTTAAAAATAAATAAAGCTTTGCTTGGCATGCTGTCTCTGTGGCTAACGTTTTATGAACTATCCCATAACCTAGTGTCAAGTGTGGTCTATGAAACATTCCGTCCCATTTTAAAAAGATCTCTTTTCCTATGTTGTCTTTTCAGCTTTGAAGTTACTCATTGTTTCAAGGAAACATTTAGCCCTTTGTTACTTAAAGCATACATAGAATTAGTACTGGACATAATTTTAAAAATTTATCACATTAAAAAATACATCCATCCTTTTATAATGGGAGCTCTCATCTCATTTTAAAGAGTATTTAGACATTCATTTTCTTCTAATTTTTTCCATTTAACTTAGAGGGTTTTTTTCCTTTTCTTTTCACACATATAATTAAGACAGTTTTTCCTAGTACTGAGTAATAGTATTCAGAACTGTATTTGATACATGATAAGGAACACTTGTATTCTAAGGAACAAGACATTTGTTATTTCATTCCTTACTGGTGAAGGATATGCATTGTTAGAGACCATTTTGGGTTTTTTTTAAGTTTTTTTTTTTAAACGTTTATTTTTGAGAGACGAGAGAGAGTGTGAGTGGGGGAGGGGCAGAGAAAGAGGGAGACACAGAATCTGAAGCAGGCTCCAGGCTCCCAGCTGTCAGCACAGAGCCTGATGCAGGGCTCCAACCCACAAACCGTGAGATCATGACCTGAGCTGAAGTCAGATGCTTAACTGACTGAGCCACCCAGGTGGCAGGAGAGCATTTTAAACACAAATACGTGACATATATGCCGGTGGAATACTGTGATAGTTCAGTAACCGGTTCTTCGCAATCCCAAACTTACGGGTATTCATTCTCTTCATCTATAAATTCATACCTTGTGAGCATGAATTCATCCTTAAGTTTTGTGGGTCCTTGTATTCTGATGCCTTTTATGATTCTTAAAAACTTATTCGGAGACCTTCACTCTTCCGCATAAATTCACCCAATTTATTAATGTAATATTATATGTGAGTAACAGTCTTAGAGATCACCTAGTTCAATCTTTCTAAAAGTCCGAGACCCATGGGAGTTAAGGAATCCTTCCATGATTCTGTTCCTTCTAGGACAGTCTATAAAGGGCTGTTACTGTCAAGCCTTTCCACTGCAGTTTACTAGAAGACCAGCAATACCTTTTGAATAAATGTCCGTACCTGCCTTTAGAAGAACCTTGTTTTTCTTACTCTTCAAAATTTATCTGAAAGTAGTCCCTTTATTTTTTTTTCTCCAGTTTAAAGCATGTGCATACTCCTACTTACCATCATAGGGCTAATGAACTTGTATTCACCAAATACTGCTGAGTATCCTAGTTGAGTTCTGAACAAAGTGCCATGAGGAAGTTTCCTTGGTTGGCTACAAACTCCATGAGAGCAGGCAGTACAGTGGTATCCCAGTTATTAACACACCATAGTCCTGACTCTACCAGGCATTGTTCTAAGCAGGTTGTATATATTGACTCATTTAATCCTTACAACAACTTTATGCAATAGGTTTTATTAATTGTCCTCATTTATCATATGAAGAAACAGAGGCACAGAGAGGTGAGGTTTTTACTCACTTTCACTAGTGGAGAAGCCCAGACTTGATCAGAGGCAATCTGGCTCCCAAGTGCAAGATCTTAACCCTCACAATAGACTGTTTCTCCCAATGACTATGTTTAAATGGTTGAATAATTAATAAATGAATACCAAAGGAGCATAAGGCTTAAGTTGCATTATTCAGGTCTGCAGTTTAGTTCAGGTGAGCAGACACTTTACTCCGAATAAGTGAAATAATGAAAATAATAGAGCTAGCACATAGTTTATAAAATTATGAACTTTCACTATGACGAATTTAGAAATAATAAAGTTACAAACTAGTGAACTCCTTTCAAATGGACTTTAGTCTTACTAAATCTGTTTGACAACACCTATGATATATATATGTATGTATATGTATACATATTTTTTTGCAGCTTATTATTTTCATCTTCATTCCTTTCCTTGCAAACCCCATTTCAGTTTATGTGTTGTTGTTGTTGTTGTTGTTTTTCCCCCCCACTTCTCTGTGCTTTGCTGGTGGTTGCCTTATCCTTAACTTCCCTTTCTTCTTCTGCACAACATAGAACATTTAGAACAGTGCCTGGCACAAACTAAGCTCTTTGTAAGAGCTTAATATTATTTAATACACTTCGTCATGCTTTTTTTCTAGGATTGTCTTGCCATCATGTTATTGTGCCTCACAACTTTAGATGTTGTCAGTTAACAGAATGAGGTAAGTAGATCGAGTAGGAAGGGAGATGGTAAAATCACATTATACATTTGATAGTCTTTTCACTCCCACAAAGGATCAATTAAAAATATCTCCTCACACATCATGGGAATTTTGCATGAATTCTCCCTGTGGGTTTTCTGTAATTTATGTCCATTGGTTATACCACCTCATAACTTAAGTATGGCAGCAAAGATATCACATGTTGAGGTTGTTTTGACAGTATAATTCATCAACAGTAAAATCCATAGTAATTTTTTATATTGAGAAGTCATTAAATGTTTGGTTGCCAAAAATACTGAAATCAAGTGTCTCTCACTCCCCATTGTGGGTATTGGATAAAGTCAGGAAAAGTCCATTTTAACTTAAATATGTGGTTGGCTTTCTTATTTTGCAAAAAATAATTATGCTAAGATCTTGTCTCTCAAGCTTTAGCCTGAAGGAATTTTTTTTTTAAGTCATGTGTCTTAAAAATAGAAATTATAATTAGAAAAATAGGGACCAAAGTAGAACTCAACAATTCAATGCCATAAGGCACTGATCTTGGTTACTGTTTCGAACTATGGAAAAACATTATTAATTACCAAAAAGTTGGAAACAAGAAAACTGTTTTAGAAACAGGACAGAAATTAAAAATTAACAATTTGGCAGGAAAGCAAAAGCACACACAGAAATACATGAGAAAACAGAATTGGGTGAGAAAATTGTATCAGGTCTGCTCTGTGTGGATAATAATCTTGTCAACTATGGAGGTATCTATATGTATAACATATAATAGGTTTAGTTATGAATGCTAATTAACATTTTCTAAAGTGTTCTAAATACTTTGTTTCCATTCCTCCCATTACAAAATAGTAACAACCGCCCTGATAGTAAAAATAATACCTACCAATTGAGGGCTTATTTTAGGTCAGGCTTCTTTCTTACAGCTATTAGTTCATTAAATTGAAGTCCACAGGTTCAGAGCTCTTTATGCAGCATTAGCTCTGTGACCCATCACTCAGCAATGAAATAGTTCAATTTTGACCCTAAAACACCAAATCACTTCAGAAAGCAAAAATGCTTTCATTTTTTTTAAATGTGTAAAGTAATGATATAAAGCAGTTTAAAACCGTAGACACTTTTCAGACTGTTTTCAGGTATTTTTCTTAATCTTGTCCATATTTGATAGCAAACAGAAGTGTGATACCAGTAGTATACTTTAAGGTAGTATGTTTTGATGTACTTTTTTTTAAAAGCTCTTTAAAAAAGAGCTTTATTTGGGCTCACAATATCAGTTGTCATTTGGCAACACTAGGAGTTAGTTAAATGAAAGAGCTTGACTACTTGATGTTCTCCAATATTTTAAATAGCAACCATATGCTGAACCTATTCCTTGTGCTATGCTGAATCTGTTCCCTCTGTGTTGAATTCCCTTCCCCTCACCTAGACTGTATTTCCACCAGGAAGCCTTCTCTCAATTCTCCTTCAATCAGCATATGACTTTCTCACTGGCAAAGTGGTAGACTGTATACGGTCCACCCCATTTATAATATAAAGTATATTTTAAAAAGATTATTCGGTACTTAACTTTGTATTACAACAGTATTAAGCAAATTATGTATACACTCAATAGATGTGAAAAAAAGTAGTTTCACTTCAATATTCTGGGGTACATTATGAACCCAAAATTAATCAATTCCCAGGAAAACAGCTGATTTCTGAATCTCTGCCATTAACCACCTCTGTGGTGTTAAGCAATTAACTTCTCTCTGAGTCTCAATTTCTTCCTCTGTTGAACAGAATAAATTAGGAAGATTTTGCAGAATTCTTTCGGCTTAATTCTTTTTCTCCCAGAGTTACTTGTATTTAGGCAACAAATATATGCTAGGTACTGTTTTAGGCATGGAGATTATATAAATTATCTAGACAAAATCTCTTGCTCTTTGGACAGATTACAAACTAGGTCATACCAAATTCTGCAGACACTTCCTGATGCAAACTATACCCAGCAGATCAAAAAGGCATTTGTGTCTTTGAATGAAAAAAGCAAGCATCTATCAACGGTAGATTCTAATTTGCTTCTAATTCATTAATGCCAAAGCATTTCTTCAAATAATTATTTTGTTGAGTAAAATATTTTGTCAGGGTATAAACATTTCTAGAGGATGATAGCCAGCCTTCATTCTTATAAGAAACCCTAGTTTCATGCCCTCAGGTTTGGCTCAGATCACATGTGCATTAACTTGATCATTTTCTTGCTGGAAACTTTGGATACATTTCCTGACTTCCTTATCTTCAGATTTCTTTATTGGTGAAATGGAGGTATTGTTGGTGCTACAGCTGGTGGTGTGGATGATGATAAGGACCATTATCCTAATACTTTTTCTGTTAGTGAGAGGATTATATTAATTTCCTGTCTGTGTAACTAAATCATGGGACTTGAAAAGGGCTAAGGTGTTAATGTTTGACTATGAGCTTCACAGTCAGGTACTTGTGGGTCCAAATCCTGCCTCTGCTACTTAACAGCTTTTAGACCTTTGGCAAATGAATCAACCTCTAGGAATGTTTCTCCTCATTTATAAAATGGGTATAAAAGTTCATATGATGTTTGTGAGGATTAAACATAATAGTTTCTGCAAAGTACTTAGGACATTGCCTAGTAAATAACAAGTGCTCTATAAATAGAAATAATTCTATAATAGCCATTAGTCATTATGAATTCTACAGTAGAGAGATAGCTAAGTGGTGTGAATGTTCTGTTATTGTAGCATTTAAACTAATCCAATTTTTTAGTAACTTTACTATTTAAGGATCTAGGGAAAGACCAAATTCAGTTATATGTACTTTCCTCTTTAAATTGGGACAACCAAATATGGTAACTTAAGGAATGTTTGAGTATATTCTTAATCCACCAAAATTATTTTCTCATGAACAAAATATTTTCATCAAAAATTTTAAAAGGTTTGAAATTTTTTCCCACCAAAATTTTCGATGTGGTTTTACTTAGTGGATAGTGAGAATCACAACTATTCAATGTTTACCTAATATACAAGGGGACCCGTGCAGTATCTTGCTTTCTGTTGTTTCATTGATGACTTTATAAATATATGCCACTTGGTGTTAGAATATACCAGAAGTGGGATTCAAGTTATAAATAACTGGTAGTCATTGGAGTAATTTAAAACACCGATTAAAGCTGTACAACATTTCTAGTTTAACAAAGTCTGTTTCAAATGTTGTAATCATGCAGTTTTTTTAAAGGAAATGTTAAAGTTTCTATAAGCTAGTGATTGCGAAAATACTGTTCACTCCCCCCCTTCTTCCATCATCAGTGCTTTCTGTTTTTTCCCCAAAGATTTGAAAAAAGTAAATAGCCAAAAATCTTTTTTAAATGTTCAAAATATAGCTATGCTTGATGCATTGTATAATAAATATTCTCTTATCTATGTAACAACCAGTGAAATGGTCCCATAGTGATACAGTGAGGCTTCCCTTATGAGGGATGGAGGGGTAAAATATTAACATCATTAGGTTAGCAAGTCATATTGATATAAAATTGATGATTTAATTAAATGTATAAAAATATGTACATGTTGTATATATATTTGTATGAAGAATATTTCATATATATGTATAAGTGTATATTTAACGTAAGTTCTATGTAGCATAAAGGCAGGTCTTCTCAGCATCATTTAAGTGAATATGCAGCTGGACACAAACGGAATAGTTTTTATTTTGTTGAAAACACGAACACTTTTTTCTTCAGAGATGAAAAAAATTACCCTGCAAAAGAAGCAAAGAGCATTCAAGTCTTAGATTCTGACTATAGACATATTTTTTGAAAAACGTGATATTCAATTTAATATGACTTAATGACTTTAAACACTAAGAATTACTTAGCTGATTGTTTTTTTGTGGTTTTTTGTTTGTTTGCTTTTAATAGGCAATTGGTGTTAAAACATTGAATTTATCTGAATTGGTCATAAGTATTTTATATTTTGAGAGGAAAGAACAAATTAATAAGTTGAATAGATTTCCAAAATAAATAATTAGAAAAAATGTAAAAATAAATTATTGAAGAGTACCATTGCTGTTTATACATACAAAAACTACTTTGCAGGTGATAGAGAAGGACCAGGGGGAAAATTAAACCTGGGAAATCTGTGGGTTAAAACCTGTAGTAGACATTGTTATTGTTAGTGTGAACCTACGCTATATAGTTTAATACAGAATTTTATGCTTGCCGTATTTATTAAGCCTCATGTTTGTGTGTTTTTTTTAATTCTAAATCAAGGAGCATTAAATAAAAAAAATTACACAAACTCACAGTTGATTTAAAATCACAAAAATAAAATTCCAACTTTGTGGTTAACACATATACAAGATGAAAATAATGGATAAATTTACTCAGGATTTTAACGATAAATTCAAAGCTCGTATGTGACACCAAGTGGTAATCTCTAAGTTTCAAAATATTTTGTGCAAATTAAAACATTTGCATATTTGATTCATGTTTTAAGTTATTAATTCACAAGGAAAACTTGATTTATATTTTAATCTTTGTTTCTTATAATTGTGGATTTTGCTTCAATTGGGAAATTGTGTCATTAAAAATGAATCAAGCACCATCAACAATGGCTGTCATGCATGTATTAAAATACATGAAAAATAGTGTTACAAACAATGGAAATGTGACTTTAATGGAAAGTCACTCGTACTTGTCCTAAATCCCTATACACATTTCTAAGATGGAATTTTATTTAAAAAATCAAAGTAGTAGTCAATACTTAATGTATGACCCTTTCCTGATAAATAATTACTAATCACTTTAGCATAATGATGCTATATGTTGAAAAGATGGATTTTTGAAATTTTTGAAATGTAAATTGATTTTTTAAAAATTAATCATTATATATTATCTGAAATTTTGTATGTGAAAATTACACGTAATAAGTAGGCACTGATGAAAATGTACCCTTATTTCTATCTTAGGTGGTATCTAACCATGCTCAGATTAATGCTTTTCCCTTCATAATTAATTTCAATTGCGATTTCTGCCCCCTCCCTCCCCCAGATGGACAAAGTATCAGTGTTTGAGACTTATTCACTTTTTCTCTGATAGCAAGTGAGGCTTACTCACTGGCAGTAAATTCACTGTTTATAAAGACATTTATACTCTTTCTCCCTGCCAGGAACTTACTGATGTGGTGACTATTGATGTAGTTACTATAAAAGTTAATGGGACCCTGAAATTAGTCAACAGCTAAAGTATCCACAAGTTGCTAAGCAAGTTATTAATATTATATCACCTTAATTTTAAAGGAAGTGATATACTACTAGTAAGGAATATAATGGCCTCTTAAAAAATTAAACTGCTTTTGCAAAATGTGATGTTGGCATTTTTTAAGAGACCACATTAAAAATCTGGTAAATTAAATTATATAAGTGCTAATGTGGTAATAAATATATATAGTAGTATTGAATAATATATACAGTGGTCACTAAATGTAAACATTCTGTCAAAAAGGAATAACCAAAATCACTTTTGGATTTTAATGCAAAAAGTTATTGTTTAAACATTATTATAAATGTTTATTTATAATAAACTTATAAAAAGTTATTATCATAACTTTGTGAATCCCTGATTTATATCTTTTTAAAGCAACCTTTAACTCCCACAGGGAAGTGTGTAGGCATATGATGGGAGGGCATGAGGGTAGCATGGTGTGTGTGTGTGTGTGTGTGTGTACATATGGACATCAGGGCCAGGTAAGAACAGTCTATATATAGAGGAAGAGTAAGGTTAAATAAACTTGCTTTGGTAGAAAAATATTAGTTTTAGAGTGCTTTAAAATTAAGGAACGGTTGTTACTCATTTGTTTTCACGTTATATACTAAATTCTGTAGGGTAGTGTCTTCTAAATAGCACAAACACTAGGATATAGAATATATAATGCTGTCATGAAACTATTTGATGTTTTTTATACATCGTGATACTTTGCAACTAACAGAAAGACTAACAGACTTGCATTGTTTAACATTCTTTAAAAGTACATAGTGTTGCTTACTGCAGTAAAGATCAGCAAATATATTAAAAATATACACCAGGTTTAGTTATACTAAAATTTTCTTAGTAGTTTTGATTTTACAAAGAATATATTTGTATCAAGTTTTTAAGGTAAAGGTAAATGAGATTTATAATTTTTATCCATTGTTTACCATATTACTTCAAGTCATGATGAATATATATCCACAGTGAAGAATCGTGTGTGTGTGTGTGTGTGTGTGTGTGTGTGTGTGTGTGTGTGTAAAATACACATATATATTGACTCTTTCATTCCTATGTGTTACTTTTAGTTCCTCAGAAGGAAAATGAGTGTTAAATGAATTTGATTTCTGTTTGGAAAGAATCAGACAAAAAAACCAGCTTTCCTCCAAAACTCAAAGTCATGGAATAATTAAGTGTTAACTTTTTATTTGATTAGAAAAACATTAAGGAGCAAATGTTCAAAGTAGAGTATAGTTAAGTCAGCTGAACTTCCATTCATGCTAATGGGAGGCTGTTGGCTACGTTCCCTGGACAATGCTTTGAACGTACCCCTAGAACTTTTTAAAATGTTGTGAAGCACATTAAAGCATGGAATGTTTTTTAGATTTTCTACTCCTTTTAAACAGAATAAAGAAGAAAAAATGTAAAGGCAGGCAGACTTTTTTTTTCTTTTTTTTGGCACTTGGGAAAGAAGGATGTGGACATTATTTAATAATGGTGTTCCTGGTTGTGAGTCTCTTGAGTGTTATACAGTTAGAAGCCCATAAAAATACCCCCAAATTTATCTGATACTGGACATTGCCATTGTAGATGTCTTAGAAATAGTTCAAAAACGAAAAGTAGTGATCCTATTCAGAAAAACATTCTTTCATTTCAAAATTTAACAACAAATACAGTATTTCTTTCAATGAGTCAGCAAGGTTTTTTGTAGCTTCTCTGTTGACAACAGTTTTAGACAAAATGACTTGTACATTCCAGCACATAGTTCTAAAATGACCACTTATATAGGGTGGCAGAGGGATGGAGGGGCCATAGACTGAGCCCGCCTTTAGAGCGGTAGATTTCTTAAACTGTAAGCTCTAACAGCTTTGTTCTTTGATCAAATACTGCCTTTGGGGAAGCTTAAGAAAAGAAATTTGTGTCATAATTGCCTAAGATATTTGAAGATTTTCATGTGTAAGAAGGATGCTGCTTATTCTGTATCATTTTAAAGAACAGAAATAGAATCCATAGAGGAAGATAACAGCTCACTTTTTTACAGAACTCTCCAAAAGAGAATGAAACATTTTTAAACAGGTGAGCTTCGGGGCGCCTGGGTGGCGCAGTCGGTTAAGCGTCCGACTTCAGCCAGGTCAAGATCTCACAGTCCGTGAGTTCGAGCCCCGCGTCGAGCTCTGGGCTGATGGCTCAGAGCCTGGAGCCTGTTTCCGATTCTGTGTCTCCCTCTCTCTCTGCCCCTCCCCCGTTCATGCTCTGTCTCTCTCTGTCCCAAAAATAAATAAACGTTGAAAAAAAAATTTAAAAAAAAAATAATAAAATAAACAGGTGAGCTTCTTATCACAGGAACCAAACATAGTTGAAAATTTACAAGGGCTTCAGTAGTGTCTCCTAATCCCATGTGATTTTCAGAATTCATGTATTGTTGTCATTATTTTAATACAGATCCCATAAACCACACCCCACGCTTGATGAATTAGAATCCTCAAGATATATCTGTAATGAAGAATAAGTATTTAGTAGGAAAATAAAACAACCTAGGGAAATACAGTCAACAGGGTCTGGGGATGAAATTTTCACAATAATTGTCAAGATTATACAGAATGGTGATTATAGAGCTCAAATCGTGAAACAAATTTAGATATACAGTATTAGCATAAATTGTCCATAAAATTTCCATTACACCTCCAAGATGGATCAGTTCAAATTTCATATTCTTAAAAATTTTAAAGTCCTCTAAAAAATTGTATTAAGTGCTTATCATATATTGTGTTAGGCTGAAGGATGAGAAAAGGGTTACGAGCAAACATCGGGGATTTTGCTTTCAGAGAATAGAACCTATGAATCCCCCAAAAGTTGGGATTATGAATGTGTAAATAAGCAACTTCAACCTATACGACTGGTTTTTATATCATTGTAGCATTTCTTAAGATTTCCTGGGTTCAGATTTTACCTCCACAATTGGAGTTACATGTCTTGGGTAAGGTTATTAAACTCTCTGTTTTGTTTTACCTTTTACAAAATGGGATACTAAAAACAAGGAAACATCTTTTAGTGTATTGAAATGATTAGAAGTCTTCACAGTGCATTTAATACCATGTCCGACATGGTAATTAATTAATAACCATTAGCTATCATGAGCATGATTTTGATTGTCGTCATCAGATGTTTAATCATCCAGAGGGAATGCTTCAGAGGAAGCAAAATCTCAATTCACTGGGGATATTGTCTTTTATGCTTTGCATCGAACTTTTGATATCAAAACCAACGAAAACCCTAAAGTCAAATGAAGACATTCCAGAAATTTTTAAATGAAACAAAGATATGGGAGTGGAGGAGATACAGATCACGGAAGTAGGACACATCATTAAAAATGTGCGACAGTATTACTACCCATGGGAATACCTGGGTATCTTTTCAAATCCAACTAAAATATTGCTGTAGTAACTTGCTTCACCAATCTGTTCTGTTCAGAAAACATTTCTTTCTATATGCTAGAAATTCTTTCACCAAAAGTAACACATTTAACTTGCTAGATCACGTCTAGGTAAGAAGTTTTGATCAAAATAAAAATATTTGTCCAGGTCATCAAAAGTGGAAAATTTATTTTCAATTTACAGGTAGATTGATGTGAATTATTTTAGGCATAGAAAACTTCTTAAATTTACATTCATAGATTACTTTCCTTGCCTTTACTGTCCTAACTTTCCTTTTTTTTTATACCTACTTAGTAAATATGTTTCTATGCATTTGGAATATGAGTAGATGGTTTTAATAGTAAATTTCAGCAATACTATGTGTAAATTGAGGAATCTTTTAACAAACTTAAAATGTAAAGTGTTTCTCTACCACTATTTTGCCTTTCATTTATTTTTTTCAAAAATAAGCAAGCAAGTTCACTTTCATTTCCTGAAAGCCCTTTTGTCAGACATGTGACTGTGGTTTTTGCAGTGTAGCACAATGTTTGATTGAATGTCAGAGGAAAATCACCCAGATCAAGTTAGAAGAGCTAGGTTGACAGAGTAATGACATTAACAGTCCTTCTTGTTGGTCTGAGATACATAACTCAGCAATCAGTGGCACCAATCATTATATTTTGGCTAAAGTGGGATTCATTTAGTAGAATCAGCCAAAATTAAAACAACATAGCCCACGACGACTTAAAGATTAATAGAATGTGCAAATCATTGTATATATATTTAGACATGTCTCACAGATTTAATATATTTATATAAATACACATATACATATTTATATAAATATAGATATACATACACATATTTATATGTATATATCTTGAGTAACAGAACATCTCTACCAGTTTAATCTAGAAGATTCATTTACATTTTATGCTATTAATTGAAAATAAGTTGTCTTAAAAAGTACGATTTAAGCATGGGTGTGTGAGACTACATCAGGGGCTATATGTAGTAGACTGGAATTTTTATGTAAAAGTAAATATAATAAAACATAATTTGTGTATATGTTAAAGAGAATCGATGATTCTATTCTGATTGTCATGATTTTAAAAAAGGAAACCAGATGTGAGAAACATGGTATCTATTGTAATAATATAGCAAAAGGCATACAGGTTTTAAATTTCATCTTCTAAGGCTCAAACTCTGTCCCATGTTCTACCATTCAACATTTTCCCCCAGCTCCTGCTGTTTGTCAGGATTTTTCTCTGTGCTTCTCAGTAATGCATGTGATCACTGTTTTTTCCCTGCCTTGTTTAAATAGCTGGTCTAAGACACCTCCTAATACAAATTTTACTTAGTGTTTCCTTTACATGCTAGTAACTTTAGATAAATTTGTATTTGTTGTTTCCTATATAGATTTAATAAGAAATGTGAATTTCCTGGGTTCAAATGACAACCTAGTTTTCAATCTTATGTAAAATGTTATATATAGTACTTTAATTATACTCATAGGATATTTTTGCTAATACTAGCACACTTTTCTCAGTTTTGCTTTTATGATTTGGTAATGGTCATGTGTTTGAATTTTAAATTATTTTACATGTCATAATTCCATTGCAACCTGACCATATCACCTGTAAATCATAGAACAAATGTTTAAAATATGTATAGATTGCTCAGATTCACAGAGCTATGTATTTGAGGCTCTAGGAAATAAAAATCAATGAACGGGTAAACATTTCTGATAATGAATTTGATTAAAAGTCTCTACAGAGTAAATAGCCTAATATCAGGAATGGTTTCCAACAAAAACTGTCACACTGAGTCTAACTATGGAACGTTAAAAACTGCGATTGTGTCATTTTGCTTAGATGAAGACTATATTTAAACTTAAAGCCGCATTTTAAACTGCTTTTCCAAACACATGAATTTGTCATGAATCATGACTAACTCGTCTAGATTTCATATTCAAATCATGACTATAAAAAGAATACTCAAGAGATTGACATGTTTTGAGAGTATTTTATGTGGTCAAGTGCGTGGGTTTTGGTGATCTATTACAGTATAACAAACTGGAAGAATCTTTCAAGTAATTATTTTTTAGTAATCCCTTTATGTACTCAGAATATAATGACAGACCACCCAATAGGAGCAAACAATGAATTGTTGACAAAATTTAGTAAACACTGTTTAACAAATGTAAGGGGACAAAAGTGAGAATGCGTAAATGTAATATTTGTTGTTTTATATATTCCAGATTCAGAACAATTTGTGGGCAGGAAATGCGAGTGGCGGTTCTGTGGTTACTTCAGGCATGTTACCACGTGACACTTCCTCGTGTATGACACCTTATTCTCACTCGCCCCGGACAGATTCCAGTTACACAGGGTTTTCACACCACCAGAACCAGTTCAGCCACGTGCCCCTCAACAATTTTTTCACTGACTCTCTTCTGACTGGGGCTACCAATGGACATGCATTTGAAACAAAGCCAGAATTCGAAAGGAGGTCTTCCAGTATTGCAGTCCTTCGAATGAAAGCCAAGGAGCACACTGCCAATATTTCATGGGCCATGTAACATACAGTACTCTTTTATTTTTCTTTTAATGGCAAAGTAAAACATTCTATTTCTCATATTTAAAGGATACCACAATAAGCTGCTGTGTGTGGAATTGCTAAAGGTCAAGATATACAGTGAGACCAGCTTAAATGAATAGTCGTTATTATTTAACATTAAAATCTAAGAATGAACCTCTGGAAAGACTAAATAGATTTACCATCCATCAGTCTCCACAAACGCTGTTTTAGTAGTAACATTTTTTTTTCTATTGTACAAGTCGATGAAATACGATCATGCAATTTCTTAAAAGAATAAATGTATTAAACAAATTCCTATGTTATAGATTGATTTATGTCAGTTCTGAATAACAAGAAATCCCTTGTAAAATAATACCTGATAAAGGAGGAAATGCACTGGGGAACAGGTCCAGATACCAAAGCTGTCAGGTAGATATTGAAGCAGCATGTTTCGGGGAGTCCACTGTTATTTCTCCCTCTCTGGCTGTAAGACACAATGGCATAGCCCCTGTTGCTGAGAATTTATCTTCGGGTCTCAAAGGTTTTTTACCTATGGATGTTTTAGTGAATTTCCATTCCGTGAAATAGCACTCTCCTACAATGACCAGCATTTGCATGAAATATTTGGGCATAGTTTCCTGAAACCATGTGGCTAAAGGTGATAACTGAAATATTCCAGTGTGATTTAAAATCTAGTCAGGAGAGTAGTTTCTATAAATGCCATCTTTTACATGAAAAAGCACCGACTCAGCAGAAAAGCCAACACTGACTCAACTCACCGATTTAGTATTAACACACTAGAAAAAAAAGTAAGTTACAAAACCTCCTGCTTTTAAGCTAAAATTGTGTCGATTACACTGTACACACAAACATCTAATAAATACACGAAAAGCATTTTTGACGTGTAACATTATGCTTTATTATATTATGAAACATTTTCAGTTAAAAGAGCAGCAAATCTGAATTTATATTTATTTCATAGGCTTATGCCAGTGCACATGTGTGCGTGTTTGTTTTTTGATATATAAGCTGTAAGCATTTTTTGCTACTGTGGTTTTGCATAGGGAATTAAAATGTCAGAAGGCTCTCTAAAATTTCTGGTGGAAAAGAAAAGAAAAATACTTTGCATCTGGAAAATTGCTAACCCCTTTGATTTACTTCTCCTCCCTTTCCCCTGTCACATTCCAAGCTTTTTCAGATGAGTGAAATGTCAACCTCCTTAAAATACTCTTAATTCATAAAGGCAAAGTAAATTAATTGAAATGAAGATGGCTCCCATGGCTTGGATCACAGCAAGGTCTGCTCTTTGTATGCTCTTAGAATCTTCCTTGTGGCTCCTCCAGCCTTTAGGAGTATGCTTGGAAGCCGTAAAGGCTAAAGGACAGGAATAAGTGAATTTTAAAAATTAAATTTCAGAAAAAAGTACTTAAATCCAGTGTCTACTTCTCAGTGGGAAAATATTTACAGCAGTTAGACATCTTTTGTAATAAAAGTTTAAAATCAAGCAGATGATGAGTGATGTCCTAAACAAACATTCCTTGACTTCATAATAACTCTCTTCTTTATTTTGTGTTCTCTCTTTTTAGTGTTCTTCCCAGGACAAACTTGTTCAACTTTGGCCCTGAGAATTATGCTTACATGCAGGAGCTCTTGTTAAGGGATTGTTTAGGCAGCTGTTAAATATCCTTCATGTTTTAAAAGAGAATGACTTGTTTTAATATATTCATATGACTGGTCAATAGGAATTTGTGAACTAAAACAGAAAAGGAAAATGTAAGATTTTCTTTTTAAAAATTCCCAAATTGGGGGGCATGGGGGCTCAGTTGGTTAAGCAGCCAACTCTTGATTTTGGCTAAGGTCATGATTTCACAGTTCGTGAGATCAAGCCCCACGTCAAGCTCTGTGCTGGCAGCACGGAGACTGCTTGGGATTCTTTCCCCCTCCCTTCTGCCTCTCCCCCACTCGTGTGCACATACACACACTCTCTCTCAAAATAAATAAATTTTAACTTGTTTTGATGTTTACTTATTTTTGAAAGAAAGAGAGCAAGCAGGGGAGGGGCAGAGAGAGAGGGAGACACAGAATCTCAAGCAGGCTCCAGGCTCCTAGCTCATAGCACAGAACCCCAGGCAGTGCTCAAACCCATGAATCATGAGATCACGATCTGAGCCGAAATCAGATGCTTAACTGACTGAACCACCCAGGCACCCCATAAATAAGTAAACTTTAAAAACAAATAAATACTCCCAAATTAGTAGAGTTTATGTTCATTTTCTTCTGCTTTCTTAATTGAAATTTTAATGTCCCTTGGCTAATACATTATATTTTTAAAATAAGGGACAAAACTCATTTTTGAATCCAGTTTGAATTTCACTTCATCCTTAAGTTTTCCTACTGGAGAACCTACCAGAAGGGAACCTAAGGGAAGAAGTGAAATTCAAACTTGATCATCTCCTAGTTTTCTCATTATATTGTAATAATTCATTGGAGCTTCTGTAACTCAGCTTCTTTCAATTTTAACAACCTCTTTTTAATTGAAGTTTTATATCTGCAATGCTTTGTATAAATTTAATTTAATCAGCACATTCTTTTTTTTTTTTTTTTAATGCCTACAGTGTGTGAAGTACTTTCTGGGATAATAAAATAAATAATAGAACCATGGTTTTTGTTCTTGATGAGTTCACAATCTTCCTGGACAGACACACCCATAAAGTTTGTATCCTCAACCATGCCTCACAATTTATGATGGCAATAAGAATTGAATGCATTTTTTTGTGTTAACATTCTGACCTTTCCTTTTCATTGGCTGAAGTTTATTACATATTTAAATTACCAAAATATAATAAAATGAACTTCTGATGTAATAGGATAAGATAAAGCTAAAACAAAGAATGCATAAAATGCACTTCCTGAATTTTCTCTTGCTGTTTCTGAACTTAGCTTAAACTAAGTTTCATATACTAGAATTCATATCACTTACAAAAATGTTGAACTTACTTGGGCGCCTGGGTGGCTCAGTCGGTTGAGTGTCCGACTTCAGCTCAAGTCATGATCTCACGGTCTGCGAGTTTGAGCCCTGCATTGGGCTCTGTGCTCACAGCTCAGAGCCTGGAGCCTGTTTCAGATTCTGTGTCTCCCCCTCTCTCTGCCCCTACCCTGCTCATGTCTGTCTCTCTCTGTCTCAAAAATAAATAAAAACATTAAACATTTTTTTTTAATGTTGAACTTACTTAAGAGAGGAAAAACTAAGGAGTTTATAGTTTACTTTTTGGGGGGCTCAAATTATTGACAGTATAGAACACTGGGATTTTTGGTCCATTAAGTAGTCGATCCTCTTGGATGTTTGTTCCCATGACATTCCCATCCCTTATTTGCACCTTCTGCACATTGTTCTTGCACAGATGGTTTGCGGGATGATTCTTGTACTCTTTCTCCTGAGCAGTTTGGTTAAGGTTTGGTTTTCATGAGAGGAGATAAATTTAATGGACAATTAGGTAGGATTTGCTGTTTCTTTCATAAACATAAAATGAAATTTCAGGAAACAGTTTGTGGATTTTTGAAGATATGTAATTTACTTAAGAATATTAAATAGTGATTCTTTCTTTCTTATACAACTTCTTATGAAATCAGAAAAAGAAAGCCACTGTAATCTTTGCCCTCAGTCTTGACAATGTATCTCAAAAGAATCACAGAGTTACTTAACCTATATAACCTTGAGGAAACTCATGAAATTGAGTATACAAATTACTGGAGTGTGGTAGTTTCATCATTTCAATAGGCTGTTGATATTTTTACCTCCAAGGAAAGGGAGGGAGGGGCATACCTATGCAGTTAATACAGTTCTTACAAAGATGATATGTTGTTTCCTTTTAGTGTCTTTACTTTCTTGTCTCAAATACTAGCTGCTTATTTGCATAGCACCTCCCTGTGTTTTATATAATGCTGTTTTCTATATAAGGTTGTAGTTTTAGTCTATCAGCAGCTAAACAATGCCTTGGCTAAAAGAGAAGTGGAAGGATCAACTATAATGTTTGTGTAAGCTCTTTGACAAAGTTAAATAATTGTCTAAACTTACCAGTGACCTTGCGTTTGTTTTTCAATATTTAATTGAAATAGAATTATAAATGATGAGTAATGGTTAGATATAATTTTTAATAATTAATTTGGTAATTTTTTATTTGCTGCCAAATATTTTAGGAGAAATATAGAAATGATCGTATTTTTAAAAAAATTTTTTTTTTCAACGTTTATTTATTTTTGGGACAGAGAGAGACAGAGCATGAATGCGGGAGGGGCAGAGAGAGAGGAAGACACAGAATTGGAAACAGGCTCCAGGCTCCGAGCCATCAGCCCAGAGCCTGACGCGGGGCTGGAACCCACGGACCGCGAGATCGTGACCTGGCTGAAGTCGGACGCTTAACCGACTGCGCCACCCAGGCGCCCCAGAAATGATCGTATTTTTAAAATCTGAGTTGGGCTAACTTCTTTTTTTCTCTGATTGGAATATGCAGATATATTTTTATTATTTAAAACATAATTGCTAATTTTCAGCCACCTCTACTTTAAGAAATTAGGCATCTAAAATTTCAGCAGACATTATTTCCTTATAGCTATTCATATTTTGCATTGAAGAAGCTTTTTGTAAGGAAATCTATTTAATAAAATGCTACATTAAATAGTACTTTTGTTCTTAGCCTCAGAGTCTCCTTGCATATATTTTATACAAGCCAGGCAGTAATGTCACTAACAATCCAAATGAAAACAAATCCAGAAATGAAATGCCTAGCAGTAGAGTCCTCACTGACGGCAGGAATCCTCAAAAACAGATTAAATGTGATTCTGGTTTTCAGGGTATAGAAAATGCTAAAACAGGATTTTGTTTTGTTTTGTTTTAATAACTCTCCTTTGTAAACGAACATATTGCCATTATTTATCCTAGAAATATATTACAAAAATGGTGAACAAGTCTTCAAGACATGGGCTAGCTAATTCTTCATTTTTACTGCATAAAATAAGACAGGATTGAAAGAAGCTTTTTCTTTCCTTCCTAGCCTTAGAATTGTATATCACTATGCATTCTTTAAGTTCCAGGGGCAAATAAATGACTTCACTTGAGTATTTCATCATGACACTATTTTATAGCATGTCTGGCTTTAGAGACACTACTTACTGAAGTTTTTCATGCATCTTCACAAAATATACACTTGTAATATTTTCTTTACTTATTTACTTTAACATACACTTTAAAGACTTAAGAGAATAACTCAGAATAATCACCAGCATTGTCAAAACATGGTAAGTTTAGTAGAAGGCAAAAGGAGCCCCCTACAGGCTGTTTATGCTGTCCAAAGGGCGGACGTGATTCAAACTCCCCAAATCACTAGAACAGGTTCATAACTTATGTGGGAGTGGAGTTAAAGGATAGAAGTCAGAGAGAGTCCATATACTGAGATGGAAAAATAGATCCTTAGTTTCACTAACCCTAGAACGAAACTTGGCATTTTCTTATATTTATGAATATGGACAACAAATCTCAGTAGTATGGCAGTGCTTGTGATTTTTGTCACCAATAAAAAGAAGAGATATTTATAGATATCTTGAAATAAGTATAATTTAAGTTTATCACTTGATCAGGATAGTTTTCAAACTTTTTTAGCAATTGTCAAACTACATCAAAATTAGGGTAATTTCTAGCTCTCTTGTTGGGTCTTGTTGTTTAATCTATCTGTAAAGATGCACAGACACTACATCCTGGAATTAGTTTTATAAATATTTGGACACCCGTATTTCAATATAAGTGGTTTCCCTTTTAAGCCTATTCATTTGATGTACTGAAATACATTATCTAAGAAGGGGTTCTCACAAGACCACTAAACTGCCAGAGGGCCCCATGGAGCAAAAGAGATTTGAAAAGAGATAAGATTTGAAAAGAGATAAAACATTTTATGCACCAGTGTCATTTCCCCATATCAAATCATTTTTTTCATCCCAGAGGATGACCGTGTGTTATGGAAGGGGTACATAAAATAGGGTACATACTAACTCATCAGATTATCTCTTACTAGCAGAGGGTAGGATTGAAAGAGAATGGGGCTTTTTATTCATTGTTGAATGACTGAGGCAATTTAATAAGGATCCCTGATAAGCTAGGATGCATTGGACAGAAACTAGGTATTTGGGAAGAGGGCGAAATGTTTGGGTAGTATCATGGAAAGACTATGGCCTTAGAAGTTTTAGTTCTTTCATTTTTTAACTTTAAAGCTTTAGGCAGATCATTCAATTCCTCTGAATCCTAGTTTTCTCAGTGGTAAGTGAAAAAGTTAAAGCTTTAAGTTAACAAGCCACCTTCACATTTATATTCTCCTCTGACTTCACAGTTTTCTGACAATGGACATTATTATCATCTGCATCTCACAGATAAGCTAACTTACGGTCAGAGAGTATAAGAAACTTCTAAATCCAAAGCCTCTCCTTCTGCCCTCTTATCCCATAGGCTTTCCTTAAACTATGAAGAAAAAATAACTGAAATATACATTTAAAAATAATTTATTGTGGTCTGGGAAGTGCTTAAATGACATCCTTTTTTTTTTTACAGACTCTAATTTTTTCCTCCTATTGAGTCAATGTTAATTTTTTCTTCATTTTTTAATCTTTAAATTCAGTTTTCGATTAACAAGCAAAATTATTGAGAACCTCCTTTGTGCCAAAACCTTAGAGAAACTAACATTCTGGCTGGAGAGGTGAAAAAGTATAATAAAAAATAGCCGCAAAATGACATGGAAATGGCTCATGCAAGTTACTGTTGGAAATTCAACCCTTTGTAAGTCATGGAAAGCTGAAAAGAAGAGGTGTTTTGAGTCAGACATTGAAAGATGAATGGGGTGGGGGGGTGCCTGGATGGCTCAGTCAGTAGAACATGCAACTCTTGATCTCAGGGTTGTGAGTTCAAGCCCCACCTTGGGTGTAGAGATTACTTAGAAATAAAATCTCAAAAAAATAAAAGGAAAGAAGAAAAAAAAGAAAGATGGATAGGAACTTACAAGAGCACAACATTTTACCTCTTTTTCTCTGAAGGAGAATCCAAATCCATTTTGAAAAGCTATGTTCATGCTAGTTGGCCTGGTCTGAGCCTACCTGGGATTCTGTCACTCTCGCTCTCTGCCCCTCCCTCCTGGGGTGCGAGTGTGGGTGCACTTTCTCTCTCTCTCTCAAAATAAATAAATAAACTTAAGAAAAATGAGACAGGTGTGCTTGTTAAAAAAAAATTTGCAAATTTTTGCTTATATCATGCCACAATTTTTCTCTAATTTTAACTATTTATTTTCCTTATTTTAATTTTATTATTTTATTAATTGGACCAAAGTTCTCAGACTCAGCAGAGAAATAATTTGTTTTATTCAATAACGTTTTACAAGTTTCTACTCTCAAATAATTCAACGAATATGTGCCAACCTCATAATATTACAACGTGGAAGTTGTGAATAAATGCAAGCCCTGACCTTTGTGTTCAGGGGATATTCACTTTAGTTAGATGGGGGACATTTGCTGAAAGTTGCCTAATATGAAAAGAGAGCATACATATTTTATATAAGTTCTCTCTATAAATATATAACAGAAAAAAAAGGGAAAATTCTAGGTACCGCTTCAAAATACACATCTGCAAAAAGTTGATAGAAAAGTTCAATAAGAAGAAGATTTCAGCCTGATATACCCCTTGATCTCTGACCAAGAAAAAGAGAAGATTCTGAGGTCATTGCAGGAAAAATACTCCCCACTCTATGAAAGGGAAAAGAAAAAGAAGCTGCAGCTGGGTGTTGCTTTTGTGTCTTTAATTTAACCCTTTGTCTGCCTCAGTATGGCCAAAGCTTGTCTCACTCTATACAAAACTCTGGCCTAAATTCTATAAACAGAGGTTTAACGGAAGAATTGCTCTCTTATCTTGATGCTCTTTTCCCAGCTGTGAAATTGATCGATGTTTTTAGAGCCCCAAGAAGCCTCCCCTTGTTGATATGTTTTCTGGTTCAAAGGGGAGAAAAGGCAGGAGAAAATTATTCTGAGAAATACCTTAGAAGAAAATTTTAATGACCTAGGAAGAGAGCTATATAGCTAGACATTAGTCAGAGGGTAAACCCTTAATTCAGTTCATGTAGTAAGAATGAAAATAAGAGGCAAGAGAGAATTTACTAGGCTCTTGGAGTTGTGTGACTTAGATTAACTTTTTGTAGCTTGGTGAAAATTTCCTAGATTTAAAATTGTGTAATATTTCGATTGACTTTGGCTGTGATCACTAACAATTTAGCAGAACAGAATCAAGATTCTGATCCCAGATGTGTCACTGATAATCAGTGCCACCTCACCTCCTGGTTCTCAGAGTTCAATTCAATTCAGCAAATATTTATTGAGTGCTTATGGCTGCCGACTTTTGTAAGTCAGACAAAAATAATGAGATGTTAGTAAAATGTGACAAGTCTCGAGTAAGACAGCACTACTTACAGAAAGCCATTATCATCGTTGGCATTTTAAACAGAAGTTCCACTTAATTGCATTAATAACACCAATAGGGTACCTTGCTTTGAGGTACAATAACGTCCACACTGGATTTTGATTTCTATCTGCTGGCTGGATACAAATCACAGTCCCCAAGGTCTGACTTATGAGTAAAATAACACCACCCCCCCTTTCTAGCATCAGTTATGCACATCCTTAATAGCTCGCCTGAAGGACAGCATTAGCCATTATATAAACTAATTGGGTTAATTCTGCTCTGGAATTTAGGCAAATAATGTAACTGAGATAAACAGAGGGTCACTTATATGTCTACTTGTACACATTTATCTACACTTCTTATTTATACTACTAAATGCTTAAAACAACACTAGGCTATAAATTTGCCTTTTCTTTCTGATTCTCTTGGCAGGGTTTCTTACATGCTTAACTTTTAAAGAGTGGAGTTCGGTCTCCTCTCAAATAAATAAGAGAGCAGTGGAAGGAAAAAACTGCAGCTACAAAGTAGTTCTAACCCATTAAACGCAGATGGCTCACAGGGGGTTTAATCATCAGGAGCGAACACACATCACGCTGAAATATAGAGCTGTTTTCTATCACTTGTTACCATTTGAGTGTCTGTCTCAGGAAAGTGAATTCCATATATCTTCCTGGCCATCAGTTGCCCTTTGAATACTCCTCTCTCTGATGTAGCTAGATTTCTCTTCAGAACTTACTGAGATGAATGAGCTCTTGCCACACGTAGAAGTGAAAGAAAACATTTCTTTCTCTGCCAGAACAGATGAGATTCGTCATTAGGAGAATGGATTTGACCTTGTAAAGTGGACCAAAGCAATTAACAAACAAACCCCTTTGGGGCAGATCGCCTTTATCCTAGTCCTCCAGCAGAATTTTTTTTTTTTTTAATGCACTCACAGTTACATTGCACAGACTGTGGAATCTGCTCACCTGAAAAGAATCCAAACTGTGGGGTAAGAAATCATCTCTAAGAGATAAGAAAAAATCTCTTTCATGCAAAGAGTATTTCATGGATGGACACTTCAAAACATCATATAGATTTAACCCATAGCTATCATACATCAATTATCAATGATCAGAAATCATTAAAGAGATCCATAAAGCCAATTTGATGGCAATGTATAAACCAAAACTAGAGATAAGCATTAGAACCTATTAAAGAACAGTGGGAAACTCCATTTGAGGATGATTTATAATATCTAAGGAAAAGATCAACTGCATTTTGCATCTCTCTCCGCAGCTCATTAATTATCTATCAATTTCCTAATTCATGATCTCTTTTCTATAGTTTCTTGACCTGACTCCTTATCTTTCCCTTATTCTTCTTTTATCTATTTTCCTCTTTCCCAGAACTGATACCCAGCTAAAACCCATTCTTGACGTTTAAAGTCTGAGTGACATTCAGGAAAAGAGCAGCTACCAATCGCTTCAAAGCAGCTTCCTTGCTTTGCCTGGAGTGCACATTCAGCCGATGCTATTAAAGTGATTGACGTAATCTGGAGTAAACCCAGCTGATAAACCACAGAAATGCTGCTCATCTGTGGACCTGCAATACTTTGGTCTTTTGCTATTTCTTTTGTCTTCCTGACTTTGTAAACCATTCAGCAATTTGGACACTTAGATACAGATTAAAAGTTATTGTTTTATCCCACAAATAAGAAAGTCAGTTCAAGGCATTTGTAGAAAGGAATTCCTTCTAAAAATTTTGTGTGTGTATTTTGCTTATTTTATGTTTTACTTGGCAAAATCTACCTTTGAAAAGCAAACAAAGTCTAGGTAATGGTGAAGGATATCAGACTAGTAAAAGATCTGAGATCTCAATGCATTTTTAAAAATTCAGAAACTTTACAAAATGTGTTATGAAGAGAAATATTAAATTCACTTATTTTATTATTATTATTATTAATTATTATTATTTACCAGTAGATGGCACTGCACAGGTGTGAACAAGCGGTCTACACCCATGTGATTTGGGGGAAGAGAGGATCATCAATCATGCTCACTGGTGTGCAATGCCTTCCACTAGCCTTTCTTTCATAGGGGAAGTGTTGTATCCAAGAGTCCCAACAGGTGTGTGTGAGGGAGGAACATAAATTCATGAACACTAATTTTATTTATCAAAACAGGGCTTACTATGTGACAAATGAGTAGGTCCTCGTATTTCCTTTTTCAGATAAGAAAAGTGAAGCAGAGAGAGGTTAAGATTTCCTAATGCGAGGCAGAAGGTAAAATGGTAGGACAAGGATCAGCTCAGGTATCTGATGTCGTTGTGCTGCCTCTGGTTTGCTCTCTCTTGATTTACTGACATGGATTATTTCTTCATCTATTCAACACACTTGAAAACCCAAGGTATAGAAGCTGATAGATTCCCATCAGAAGACTAGAGAATCTTAAGGGCAAAGAGGTAATATTGAGGGAAAACAAAGAGGAAAGGGATATGGGGGCACCTGGGTGACTCATTTGGTTAAGTGTCTGAACGGCTCAGGTCATGATCTCACTGTTCGTGGGTTCAAGCCCTGCACTGGGCTTCCTGCTGTCAGGATAGAGCCTGCTTCAGATCCTCTGTCCTCCTCTCTCTCTGTCCCCAACCCTCTATGCTCTCTCTCTCTCTCTCTCTCTCTCTCTTGCAAAAATAAATAAACATTCAAATATTAAAAAAAAAAAAAGAGGGAAGGGACTTATTGGTCTATTAAGAAGAGACACCACTAAAGAAGAGGAGAGGATGCCACACGTAAAATTCACCGCTTCACAACCTTACTGAGATGCTGCATATTTTTCAAACATATATTCCTTAAAATTTTTTTAGGTTTATTTATTTATTTTGAGAGAGAGAGAGAGAACAAGCAGGGGAGGGTCAGAGAGGAGAGACGAATTCCAAGAAGGTTCTGCAACGTGAGTGCAGAGCCTGATGCGAGGCTTGAACTCACGAACTGTGAGATTATGACCGGAGCCGAGATCAAGAGTTGCATGCTTAATTAACTGTGCCACCCTAAAACAAATATTCTTAATTTGGTTCAATTATATTTTATTTGTAGCCAGTGTAGAAAATACTTTAAATACTTTCAAAACTTAATGTGCAGATTATAACTTGGTCAGTGTCAGACATCATCCACTGCAGTAACTCTTGCCTCCCCTTTACTTCGGGCATCTACATTCCTCGTGACGGCTCAGAGCCTCAGCCTATCCAGAATTCTGCCATCATGAAATCGGGAATCCCAGCTTCTCATTCTCTGGCAGTACCCTACATCATTCAAAAACCTTAACTTAGTTTCTTCCATGTGCCTATTATCTACCTTCACCGAATCTTCCAGTCCCTGGAGGGTTCTTTTCTGACGCTCTCTTCCATATCTACTTTCTTTCCTATCCCTCTTCCACCTCACAGCCCATCCTGTCAACTACTCTTTGGCCAATACCGTCAGAGGCCTGCTGTTTTCCTGTTATCACACCTGCCTCCACCTGGGCTAATGAACTCGCTAAAAAGGAATGTGTGCAGATTAGCTCCATTAAAAGAATGTATACTATCTCCACTAACGTCTGTCTTTAGTCCCAAGGGGAGCTTTGCATGGCTAAGTACAGTCATTCCTGCTTCCTATTTTTGGCCATAAACATTATGAAGCCGTTTACCCTCTGAATCTTTCACCTTTATGCTCTCCCACTTCACTGCACCTTCTTCACAAGAAAAAAAAGGAAAAAGAAAGCCTTCCTAAGGCAACTCTCAATTTCTTACCACTACCGCTACAAATATACTATATTCATAAGTGGTTTTTCCTTCTGATTTATTTTAGGGAAAGAGATATTCCCTTTTTTAAAATAAATGTTTATTTATTTATTTTGAGAGACAGATATATGTGTCTATATATAGAGAGAGAGAGTAGGGGAGGGGCAGAGAGAGAGAGAGGAAGAGAGAGAATCCCAAGCAGACTCCATGCTGTCAGCACAGAGCTCTATGCAGGTCTCAATCCCATGAACCATGAGATCATGACCTGAGCCAAAATCAAGAGTCAGACACTTAACCAAATGAGCCATCCAGGCGTCCCGAGATATTTCCTTTTTAATTCTTATCCTCATTTTGCATTGTATCCCTTCCCATCTTGTCATTCTCCTGTATGTTTAACTTCCCCTTTCAGCCATTTACCCAATTCAATTTGTTAAAAAATAGTAATAAGGGGCGCCTGGGTGGCGCAGTCGGTTAAGTATCCGACTTCAGCCAGGTCACGATCTCGCGGTCCGTGAGTTCCAGCCCCGCGTCGGGCTCTGGGCTGATGGCTCAGAGCCTGGAGCCTGTTTCCAATTCTGTGTCTCCCTCTCTCTCTGCCCCTCCCCCGTTCATGCTCTGTCTCTCTCTGTCCCAAAAATAAAATAAAAACGTTGAAAAAAAAATTAAAAAAAAAAGTAATAATAAAATTTGGTAAAACAATCTTCATGCCTCTTCACTGCTTCCAGATTTGCCCCAAAATGTGCTATGAATGTATATCTGCATTCTACATCCTTACTTTTTCACTTACTCATTATTCAAACCTCTGCAGTAGGTTTTTGAGTTCTACCAATCCATGAAAGTTACTTTTTTCAAGATCAACAACCTAAATCCAATGGTCACTTCTCAATTCTTCTGATCAATTCTGTTTTGGATTGAATTGTGTCTTCCTAAAAGTCCTAACCCTCAGTGCCCATGAATGTGGCCTTATTTAGAAATAGGGTCTTCATTGACTTAATCAAATTAAGATAAGGTCATACTGAATTAGGATGGTTCTTAATGCTAATGCCTGCTGTTGAAGAGAGAAATTTGGGTATAGACAGATAAGGAGAGAATATCATCTAATGATGAAGGCAAAATTTGGAGTGGTGTGTCTGCAAGTGAAGAAACCCCAAGGATTGCCAACAACCACTGAAAACTAGGAGAGAGGTGAGGGGCAGATTCTCCCTTGGAGCCGCCAGAACCGCAATGTCTATCAACACCTTGATTTCAGACTCAATATATTCTAGCTGTTTTAAATTACTAAGTGTGCAGTACATCGTTACAGCAGCTTGCAGAAACTGATACAAACTCTCAGATCCATTTGGCACTTCTGATTGTGACTGCTCCTTCCTGCTCAGGGGAGCCTTCC
Organism: Puma concolor; assembly: GCF_028749965.1. NCBI lineage: Eukaryota > Metazoa > Chordata > Mammalia > Carnivora > Felidae > Puma > Puma concolor. The sequence continues at coordinate 34,496,412 of NC_141673.1, read as the reverse complement.
ATGTGGGCTTCTATGGTACCACACTCGACCAGTCATCCTATGCCTTCTCCCTCTTCGCCCCAGCCCACTCTTCTTCTATGCCTAAATGTTGGTGATCCTGGGTGCTCTACTCCATCCTCTTCTTTTCTCACTATCAATATTCTTTGCAGATGTTTTTACTGCAGGAAAAACAGGTCTATGCCCTTGACCACATTCTAGTTCTCCCTTCTGAGGAGTAGAGCTATGTATCTGATCACCTACTGGCATGCTCCAGTAGAGACACAGAAAGCTCAAACCGAACATAAAACTGCAACCCACTTCTGCTTTAAAATAGTATATGAAAATATTAAAAATATGATATTTAATATATAATCATATATAATTAATAGAATTTATTTATTTATTTATTTATTTATTTATTTATTTATTTATTTTTATTTTTAAGAAATCTCTACACCCAACATGAGGCTCAAACTTACAACCTCAAGATCAAGAGTCATACGCTTCACCTACGGAGCCAGCCAGGTGCCCCAGTAGAATTTATTTTTAAAGCACTTTTATGTTCTTACAAAAATTGAGAGGAAAGCACAGAATTCCTATGTACTCCTTCCTACTACTAACATCATCTGGCATTAGTGTGGTACATGGGTTACAATTGATGAGTCAATTTAGATATATTATTATTCACTAAAGTCCATAGTTTACATTAGGGTTCACTCTTGGTGTTGTTCATTCTATGAATTTTGACAAATATATCTACCATTACAGTAGTATACAGACTAGTTCTGCTGCCTGAACATGTCCTTTGTGCTCTGCCTATTTATCCATCCCTCCATCTTAACCACTGGCAATCACTGATCTTTTTACTGTTTCCATAGTTTTGCCTTTTCTAGAATGTCATATAGATAATTATCCAGTATGTTGCCTTTTCAGATTGGTTTCTTAGCAATGTGCATCTGAGTTTCCCCTGGGTTTGTGTGTGTGTGTATGTGTGTGTGTGTGTGTTTGTGTGGTTTGATGGCTCATCTTTTTGTTAATAAACAATATTGGGTGGATGTCATACTGTTTATCCATTCACTCAGCAAAGGACATCTTGATTGCCTCCAAGTTTTGGCAATTATGAATAAAGGTGCTGTAAGTATGCATGTGAGGACTTTTGTGTGGACATAAGTATTCAAATCATTTGGGTAAATACCAAGGAGCACAGTTGCTGGATTGTATGGTAAGAATTTGTTTAGTTTTGTAAGAAGTTGCCAAACTGTTTTCCAAAATGGCTACCAAAATGGCTACTACGTTGCTTTCCCACCAGCCATGAGCAAGAAGAGTTCCTATTTCTCCCCATTCTCACAGCATTTGGTATTGTCAGTGTTTAGGATTTTGGCCATTCTAATAGGCATGTAGCGGTATCTTATTGTTGTTTTAATTTGTAATTCACTAATGACATTTGATGTTGAGTATCTTCTCATATGCTTCACTGGTAGAACTTTGGTGAGATGTCTATTCAGATCTTTTCCCCATTTTTGAAATTGGGTTTTTTGAATTGTTGAATTTTAGGAGTTCTTTGTATATTTTAGATACAGATCCTTTGTCATACATGTGTTTTGTAAAGACCCTGTTCTCCTTTTCTATAGTCTGTCTTTTTATTCTCTTGACAGCATCTTTCACAGAGAGAAATTTTAAGTTCAATGAAGTCCATATTATCAGTTTTTTTTTTCTTCTGAATCATGCTTTTGGTATATCTAAAATGTCATTGCCAAACCCAAGGCTACCTAGATTTTCTCCTATATTATCTCTGAGGAGTTTTATAGGTTTGTTTTTTACCTTTAGATCTTTGGTCCATTTTGAGTTGATTTTTGTACAAAGTGTAAGGTCTAGGTCTAGATTCGTTTTTTTTTTTTTTTTTTTTGCGTGTTGATGTCCACTTGTTCCAGCACCATTTGTTACAAAGACTATCTTTTCTCCCTTGAATCACCCTTTCTCCTTTGTCAAAGGTCAGTTGACTACATTTGGCTATGTCTATTTCTGGGCCATCTCTGATTTTCATCTTCTATTATTCTAACTTCCCCACTAGAAGCCTGAGGGATTCTTTACTCCAGTCTCTTCTCTCACATAGTCCTGTGCTAAGCACTTCCCATGTATTACTTCATGTAATACTACAGTAATCTTGTGCTATTGTTAGGATCAAATGATAGCGAGAACCTGAGTTTAGAGACAACTCTATGTATATAAATAGACTGAAGCATCTTTTTTCCTAACCCCTCTGGTATATTACCATACACAGCTCACAAGCAGCAGGGCAATTGGACTCTGGATACGAACCTCCAACCATTACACTAATTTCTAAATATATTTTGAAATCATTAGTATCTCTTCATCCTTATTGCCATCATCTTAATTCAAGCAACATCACTTTTCAGTAAGTTTACTGACAGTAATCTCTTAATGGGTTACCTGCATCCAGTCTGGCTCTGTTCCAGATTGTCATTTTTCAAGCACAAATCTGATAACATTAATCATAAAATCATCTCATAGTTCCCCATCACCTCTAAAGAAAGCAGACAGTCCAAGATATGTTTACTACCCACCCCCCATCCAAATATCAAATTCTGCCATAATGACCTGTTTGTACTTCTCCATGGCACTGCCTGTGCTTAAATCTGCATCTTTCTGCATATGGGTCCATTTGCCTCTGTTGGTGGTTTCTGTGTCTTCATCTGCCCCCTTTCCTTCAGACTGCACCTAAAACGTCATGATCTAGTAGAGTTTCTAGTAGAGTTTTAGTTAGCAAATAAAAATACAGGACACCTAGTTATAAATATTGAATGATCATACTTACATAAGGAATTATTCATTGTTTACCAAAAATTCAAACATAACTGGTCATCTTCTATTTTATCTGGCAACCCTATGTCCTAGGGAGGCCTTATTTGTCACCCCATCACCTAAGATTGGGTTAAGTGCCCTTCTGATCTGTTTCCATAGCTTCTTAGGTGTACCCCATCACAGTATTCACCACTTTTTTAAAAGCTTTTTTTATTTTGAGAGAGAGAGAGAGAGAGAGAACGTGGGCAGGGCAGGGACAGAGAGGGAGAGAGAATGGCAATCAGGCTCTGTGCGCTGCTAGTGTGGAGCCTGATGCTGGGCTTGAACTTGTGAACCATAAGATCATGACCTGAGCAGAAATCAAGCGTCATGCTTAATGGACTGAGCCACCCAGTCACCCCAAAGTATTCACTTGTCTATTGTTCATGTAATACATCCATCTCTGCCTTCATCCAGAAATTATATCTTTTCCGGCAGCATGTTTCCAGTATCTAGGCATCCAATGCTTGGTGCTCAACAAACGTTTATTAAATGTTTTTAAATAAGTGGATTCTACACATTTAAATCTAACTCTTTGTCATTGTACTTGCTATTAGCTCTAGGTACTATTAAGATACATCTCACACCTGATTTTGATATACTTAGTAGAAATTGCTTCTTGTATTTAACTCTGAAATTCTTGGCTTAGAATTTGTGAAATTATATAAATTATCTTTAAATTTTTTTTTTCAACGTTTATTTATTTTTGGGACAGAGAGAGACAGAGCATGAACGGGGGAGGGGCAGAGAGAGAGCAAGACACAGAATCGGAAACAGGCTCCAGGCTCTGAGCCATCAGCCCAGAGCCTGACGCGGGGCTCAAACTCACTGACTGCGAGATCGTGACCTGGCTGAAGTCGGACGCTTAACCGACTGCGCCACCCAGGCGCCCTATAAATTATCTTTAAGTAATTCCTAGCCAGCCTCAGGACCCCTTACCATAAAGACAATGCACAGTGCAATGATAGGCTGTCAAGTATGTGACTCATCTAGACAGCAGCAAGACAGTGGGCTCCTCTCCTTCCCAGAAGCTGGAAGTGATAGCTGAGATGCCAAATATTGCCCATTCACCCAATCTAAAGTGTAAGAAAAAAAATCATAATTTTGGCATTAGTCATCCGCATTAATATTTGTTGTCTACAGTGTTTCAAGGAACACGAATTCCTCATGTTGACAGCTGGTGTTCTTCAAATGCAGACATATGGTGGGTTTGTTTTTCAGCTGGGTAGAACAATTTTGAATAGATTTCTGTCTTCTAGGGATTTTCAGAACTTCTAACATGTAAAGATGAATCTTCAAGAGGTGATACAAATACAGGAGATTTTACTAGTCTAGCTAATCAGGGTCTTTTCGTTAGTTATCACCTAATTTGGGAATACTAATGTAGATTTTAATGCTCTCCTCAGGGTAAATGAGTATATTGACCAGATTTTATTGTTAAAAACAGGCTCTTTGGAATGCCTGACTCAGAGATGTGATTACATAATTTATCTGCTAGACCCAGCTTTATTAGGTCATGTTCATCTGTTTTGAACTAGAGTGCCAAAACGTTTCCAAAATAAATGTCTTCAGGATTTAGCGTACGTGAAATAAAGTTTGTATTTGACACAGAAATTGGTAAGCCCATAAAGAGCTATAGAAAATCCTAGAGCAGTTATATATAATTCAGATTGCCGAATATTTAGTATTATTGGATTTTAAAACAAGAACTTCAAAGGTAAGATACGATTCTTACTAATGAAAAACACATGTGATATGGCTGAAGCCTCCCCAACACACCCACCCCCACCCTGCCCCATAGGCAACAGTTAGGGCAAGACCTGGTGTGTGATCAGAGCTCCCCACCACCTGTGGGCTGCAGTGTGAGGGCCCTGCCTTCCACATCGTACTTACCTCCATTATGTGAATGAGGTTGAGCGTTACCAGAGGGTTAATATAGATCGTGTTGCATCTAAAAGGTGGCACATCTGCTATTAACCTAGAAGTGAGTATGAGTTTCTTCCTATTATTATTAAATATCATACCACTGATATTTAAAAATAATATTTCCATTTGTTCAACCACATATATGTCACATATGCCACTCTGCTCGTGGCTTTACGTGACGATAGTGACAGCAGATGATTTTTTTGTTGTTGAACATTTAGTGTGCTATACACAATGGTGTTTTCTCTGCGTTATTTCACTTAATTGCTGCAATAACTCTTTGAAGTCAATCTCACTATATCCGCTTCACAGATGGTGACAACTCAAGTGACCTACTCGGAAGGTATAGTAAGCAGCTGAGATGGGCTTTGCAATGATGTCTGTCTGACCCTGCTTACAATCTTAAGTAGCACTATGTCCCGTTTGGATAGATCTCAGAAGATAATGCAAGTATTCTTATCACTTTTTCTAGCGGAAGAAACCGAGGCTGAGAAAATGTATCTATTTTGCCCAGGGTGTTGAGGGAATAGGTACTGGGACAATAAAGGAATAAATTATGTGAAACCGTTAAAGTAAGAAGAAGCAGGGAAGGTAAGGTCTAGGACAGTAACCTGTAGTTTTGGCCACGTTGAGAGGTGAGAAGTAGAACCAAAAACGGAGTAGGATGAATCTCAAAGGACAAAGAGATCTTCCTAACAATTCCATTTTGGACTTTAAGGAAGAACTCCAGCGATTTAAACTCAATGATATTTTCTATTTAATTTGCAAACTCTATAAATAATAAAATAGGTTTAATGTAATATGATGGTTTTTTGCTGCTAAAAGCATTAGGAAATAGACCACTTGAGGTCAGGGTAACACCAAGAAGAATTTCCCAGCACTAAAATGAACCACACTGCAAACTCTTCCTAAGTGCTTAGCAACGTCCTGAAATGGCTCCATTTATGTGAGACTTGAAAAACCAAAGGGGCCTCTTGTGAACTTTTCAACCACAGAGAGGAGTGTGCTTTAAGAAAATATATTCAAAGTGATATAGCAAGTGCTGGATATAAGCTGGTAAGTCTCCTTACTTATAAACAAGTGTCAATAAAAGGTATTCTTCCTGTTGAAAACCAAAATGGTTCAATCTTCAGACATTAAATTTCTGAAAGCCATAATAATGAGATATTGTATGTTTAATGTTCTTTGTATTTCATAATTGGTTTTTAATTTCTTCCATTATTTTTTTCATATATGTAGTACGTCATTAAAGATCTTGTGATTCATTATGCAACATCCTATTGAATGACTGGGTAATATAGATTGATATTAATAAAAACGAACATTTAGTGATATCAGACACTCGGCTAAGAGGCTTTGGAATATAGAAACTAAAAATTTGTCATGGTTATTGCTTGACTTCAAACAACCTCCGTTTCAAGCAAACTTCCTTGGAGAAAATGTTGGTTCCAGCTCCCACAGCCCAGATGCAGGTGAGATTATTAATAGCTGTTGGTATATCACAAAGGTACATATAGCAAATTATTATTATGCTAAGCACTTCATCAACGACACTCAAAATCACTCCCATAAGGCAGCCATTATTATTATACCTAGTTTATAGATGGGAAAACTGAGATTTAGAGAGGTTAAGTCATCTGTCCAGAGTAGGACAGCTAGTCAGTGGTAGAGCCAGGATTCAAACTCTGGCAACCTGACTCTGCAAAGCAACACATGTAAACATTATGGTATTTATGTCTCCCATGGAAAGAGCATTGTTGCGAAACCAGTGCTGACATGATTCTGACCTTAATTCCTGCGTCTTGGATGCGTCAGGTATAAAATGAGGGGACGATCGAGCTGACTCCTGAGATCCATTGGAAGTCTAAGGTTCTATGATTGTCTCTAATTGTTTTAGCAAAACCTTAGAGAAATGGCTACTTGTGCAACATCCAAAATGGATTATATTATAAATGGAAAAAAATATAGAGAATGAATGGAGATTTATGAAAGGGGAAGTTAAAATCATACATATTAATAATGTATGAAGTACAGTGAACTCATTTAATGTTCCCTCTACATATGAAAAAATTGCTTTTACAGATGCCTTTGGCAACTGCATACCTAGACTGTGGAACTTAAACCTGGAAAACATTTACTTTTTTTGGTTTTGTTTTATGTATTTGAATTCAGACAGCTAATATGGAGTGCCCTTTTTCTCAGTTATATTCATAACTAATGGTAAATTCTTTAGAAACATTTTGCCAAAGAGACTTTAACCCCCTGATTTTAGAATGTGCTTGTCTGACTTTCTTGGGTGTGACCGAAGGACTTTAGTCTTTGTTTGGACTTTCAAGTGAACTTTTCCTCTTTGTAACTTCATCTTCCATTTTTATGAACCAGTCAAGCATGTTTTACTTTACACTGTGATAAGGGGATCAGAAACAGCTTCCCCACATCTAAGACGATCTTAATCAATTGCAAGGAATACATGAGTGGCATAGTGTGGAAGCTTCCTGCCTTGAAGAGGAAGAGATCTCCTCTGGATTATTACTTTTGATTTCATTGATAGAGGGAGAAAATTAGGTAACCTTGAAAACAAGGTACTTTTGATTGTGATCCATTTTGAGAGGACATGAGGTAAATTGTCACCCCCCTCCCTTGACCTTTAACTAACCTTTCACTTTTAACATATGTTTTGAAGTGCCAGCCATGTTGATTTCCATGGCTGTTTGGGTACAAGTTTCAGAGAAACTTACTGCCTCCACGTCTTTAATCACTTTTTTGAACTTTGAATATAAGAATTTAAGATGCTTGTAGGACTCACAGAAGACTGGCCAAGTGGCATTGACTACAAAAACTTCCCCTAAGGTGTGTTAAGTAGCCCCTCATTCAGCAACCGAACTATGAGGTATTATTACTCAGGATACAAAATGAGTAGTGTAAGCTCACTGTGCATGCATGGTGATGTGTTGATTGAATCACAGAATCTACTGGATATCCTGAATTATTCTTTGTGGCACAGCCACGGGAAGGCCCAATTGTTTTGGGGGCATTCTATAGGTCATTTCTGTGTGAATCAAGCTATTATGTGCTGATATTTCTGCCTTTCAATGCCATGAGGAATGAGAGATGAAAAAAACAAACGTATAGCTAATGTGATAGGAAACTGACAGGGCAAAAATGAAAGCAGAGTATGAAGCCTAGAGTTTTTGCTCTTTCACCGTGGAGTAATCTAAAAGTGCAAATGTGCAATTAATCATAAGCACAGATAACATGGCCCTCAAAAGAGGAGACTAGCAAGGGTTAAACACATTGAATTCTCTCACTTTCTCCTTTGGCTCCTGTTAAGTCACTTTAATTCTTTTTTTTCTATTGTCTTTGCTACCAATGCCCCCACCTCTGAAAATCCTACCACATTATTATTATTTTTTTTTTTAAAGAAGATGGAAGGTCACAGGAATGGAATGAAAATCAAGTCTCACTAAGGTCCAGGCGCTGGCAGCCTTCCAGGAATGCTTTTCCAAAATACCGGTCTCAAGTTTTCATTGTCGAGGGGGAAGGGAGAGAGGGGATTTGGGAACACTGAGAACCTCTGGGGATTATCGCTTGCTCAGACACCTCATTACAGAGCCCTAGTGGCAGCTCTAGCCACAGGAGAGCCCAGGAGGCCAGGGAGATGATGAAGAGGACTTCATGAAAGCAGGGGTGTAAAAATAAAGGGAAAAAAAAGAAGAAAGAAAGAACAAAAGAAAGACAAAGGAATGTTTTTCATTTGTGATAGCCATGGTGTTAGTTTTCCATCTATGTGCCACCAAAAAATCACCTACTGTGCATTGGCATCTAAATACTAATTTCTCATGAAATAATCAGTATAATTATGTTGATAAAATATGGTGATAAGATTTGCAAACTCAGTGCATTAAAAAAAAGTGTCATTCTTTGCTCTTCTGTGGCTTTCTAATAGGCAGTAATACATTACACAATGAATGGCGTATAGGAAGTGCTCAATAAAATTGTTGAATTAATTTAAATTAAATGTCATGCATGGGCCATATCGCTTTTCATCAAATCTGAACATACTTTCTGTCAATCAGCATGCTAAGTCTCATGGAGAATATACAGGAATACATTCTTCGACAGAGATTCTGCCCTCAAGGGGCTTACGGTTTAACTACGATCATGATACAAGTTTAAAAGAAAGGTTTATGTAACGTTAATTACATTAACTGGATCTTGAGTGAATGAGAAAAGAATCATGCTACCTTAAAAGCATTTGAATCAGATTTTTAGTTGGAGGGATAGATAACTTTAGCTTTTTAAAAAACTCAAGTATCTATGAAGAAACTAAAGTTTCATTATTAAGTAAATATACGTGTGTCACTACCTTGCAGAAACATTCTCTCAAATAAAGACCCCAATCCCTTTACTATAACAGCACAGGTTTAAAAGCAGCTCTCAATGTGACACATGTGTGTTGTGTGTGCGAATGTGTATGTGTGTGGTTGTATGTGTGCACGTACATGGGAGAGAAGGAGAGTAAAAGAGAAAAGGATGTTCTTTTTTTTTTTTTCTTTTTTTAAGTTTACTTTTTGCTTTGAGAGAGAGAGCGTGTGAGCGCCATGGGTGAAGGGGCAGAGATACGGAGAGATGAATCTCTCCCCAGCAGGCTCCATGTTGTCAGCGTGGAGCCCGAGGCAGAGCTAGGACTCACAACCTGTTAGATCATGACCTGAGCCAAGATCAAGACTTTGATGCTTCACCAATTGAGCCATCCAGGCGTCCCAAAGAAGGGGATGTTCTAAAGCCCTGCCAAACATATCTTTCATGAGTTAATGACTAACATTAGTGTCAAGAAAAAGCTGTTCCTAAATACTCCAAGTAAAGCAAGATAGAAAGGGAAATTTCTCCACCTTGGAATAAAAATGTTATCTCTTCACCATGTCTACCTGGTTTACTGCATCTCTGCATCTGGTCTTACCCGTAAAGACCTATTGTTCATCTCTATACTGCAAGAGACTGTACAACTCCCATGTGATCAAGTCATTTCTCTGAAACTTATCAGTGTCTTCAAGTGCCTCAGATTACAGTCACAATCCTGTAACATGGCTGGCAAGGCCTTCTGGGACCTCATATCTGCTAACATCTCTAGCCTCTCTCACTCGATGTTCCAGCCAATGGTCGATTGTTGCAGTTCTTGGATGCACTGTAAGCTCTTTTTGGTTTTCAGGGTTTCCCATAAACTACCTTTGCCCAGAAAAAAAAAAAAATGTTTTCTTTCTCTCCTCTGTGTCTAACTATCTTCCTAAGTTCTAACTTAAAATTTACGCATGAGGATGTTTCTGCTGACCCCTTGCTGACCCTTCCTTAATGTGATTCTGTTAGAATCTCTCTAGCACCTTCTACTTTCCTAGTTAGAACAATTGTCATACTTTGTTAAAGCTATTCCTGTAAGTGTCTATCTGCTCCCTACACTATATCTTTCTGTAAACATAGGGATAATGTCCATTTGTTCACAGTATTTGGAACATCATAGAAATACAATATTTATAGAACTCATTCATCCAACAAATATTTGTTCATTGATGCTAAGCAGTGTTCTAGGTGCTTGGTATACAGCAATGAACAGAATGGACAAAATCCTCTGTTCTCATGGAGATTCCATTGTAAAGGAATAAATAAAAACAAAGTAGGTTAGAAATGAAGAGTGTTAAGTTCACAAGCAAAGAGGAAAAGGGGGATTAAAGAATGTTGCTAGGATGGAAGAGAATTATAACTGAGATGTTTAAAAAAGGCCTCACGGAGGGGCACCTAGCTGGCATAGTCAGCGGAGCCTGTGACTCTTGTTCTCGGGGCTGTAAGTTCCAGCTCCACATTTGGTGTGTAAATTGCGTAAGAAAAAAAATGCTAAAAAAAAAAAAAAAAAAAAAAGAAAAAGAAAGCCTTATGGAAAAGATTACTTGGAGCCACAGAAGAGGTCAAGGGGATATTGGGAGGCAGGATGCCGCCACACAACAGGTACCTGCCATGTCCTGACTGTCCCTGTTGTGAAGAACATCATGAGACAGGAGATTAGCGAACGGGACCAGGTCGCTAAGGTACTTACCAGCTATTGAAGAACTCTGACCTTTTGTTTGCTTTTTTTTTGGAAAAAATGGTAGATTGGTAGGAGAGTTGCCAAGATAGTAACCGAATTCCCTCATACCCTTGACCTAACTTCCTCTGTCCTTAACACCTTTCATAACCATAGTGCTTTTACCCAAATCTATTAACATTAGTACAATGCTATTAGCTAAAGTACACGCTTTATTCAGATTTCATCAGATTCTCCATCGATGCCCTTAGTTTTCTGCTCCAGTTCCCATCCAGGCTGTTGCACTGCACTTTGTCATGTCCCTTAGTCTTCTCTTATCCATCTCTTCATCTTCTATGCATCTCTTCCCTTAACCATCTCTTTATTCAAAGACATTTTCTTAGTCTTCCTTTGTTTTTTACTTTGAAGTTTTTAAAGAGTACTAGTCAACTACTTTGTGGAATATCTCTATATTTGGGTTTGCCTGTTTTTTTTTTTTTTTTCTTCTTGTGAGAGCGGGATTATGGGTTTCTGGGAAGAATACTTGAAGAGGTGAACACCATTCTCATTATATCACATATATATCAGGTGGTACCTCATATCAACATGGGTCACCACTGCTGACGTTAGCCTCGATCACTTGCTTAAGATGCTACCTAACTTTTCTTTCCACGGTAAAGTTACTATTTTTTCCCATTCTATACTTTATTTGGAAAGGGACTTCAGCCCCACTTCCTGGAGGGAAGTCTATCAAATAATTTGTGGAATATGTCGAAACTGCCACAGAAATTAGTAGGTATTTGGTGGCGATACTTTGAAGCCATGCAAATATCCTGTTTTTCCTTGAAGTCTTACCTACTAATTATAGTATTCAGTAATGGACCTTGCCTGCAGTAATTATTACTGTAATGTTCTAATGGTAATTTTCTATTTCCCTCACTTCTTCTGTATTTATTTTTTTGAAATTCTTCCAAAAAGAAATTGAACTACATATAGAGTACATATATTATATAAATGTTATATATGTCCATTTAACTATATATATACATATATTTAAACTGTGTAACTTTTCACAATAATTCCATTTCTACTTTTTAAGAGAAATGGGTTTTGCGCATTTTAAAGAGAACCTAATTGTAAAAAAGTAGTTAGTATTCCACATGTGAACTCCAGTGGGGAGTTCTCTGTCGACTTGAATCTGACCAGGTCCAAGCAAGAGGTGACCTAGACTGCTACTTGTGGTTAATGTGTCTCCTAAATACCACCCCAGGGGACATAAATATTGTTCTTTGAAGAGTGCTTCAAAAGGTGTAAAGCTTGATATTTTACCTGATTATGGAGTAGAATAGCTCATAAAATAAAAAAAATAGTCCTTGGAAATCATGACATGTATTACAGTTCAGTGACGATTATATCAGATGTATCTTTACACCAAATAATAAAAATATCGACACTTTCTGAAGCCCAGTCATGGACATAGGCACAATGCTTGAGGATACCATGCTGAGCAAATAACATTAATAAAGAAGTTCCATGGGACTGAAATATGCTTGGTAAAAACTATTCACTACCTTGTTAAAATTACAAATGTCTTTCATTGTTTATCATCATAAGCCAAAAGGAAACACACTTAAAATAAAGTAACTTCCTTCAAATTATCTTAATAAATATCTTTGTATAGTTCATTTTTATTCAAGATACACATGCGTATATTCAGTGGACAATTGCTACAGGAATTTTAGGATGGTTAAAACATAAAACCTGTGTCACCTAAAACTTACTAGACACACATAAAAAAAAATGAAATTTTCCTGGATGCATACAATCGAAGAAAGCTTTTTAGTGTGAGTCACATTGTCCTGGTGCCTAAGCCCAACTGTCCTCTTACCCTCCCCACAGACAGGACCTACAGATGTTTCCTCTTGATGTGTCTTGGAAAGTTCTTTTCTTCCCTCCAGTGATCCATACACATGCTTTTCCCTCCCTTTTCTTCCTTCTTTCTTCCATTTTGTCAAAACTTGCGTTCCTTTCACCTTTTGACTCACTGACTCCATATAATTCCTCCCTGTGTTTCCTTAGCCCTAATAATTCTATTTCTCCATTTACTTTCTTCTTTTCTTCAGTCATTGCAGGGGAAAGAGAACCACCCGATCATAAAATACATTTAACACGCTCGCTTCGATCACCTACATGTCTTTCTTTTCTTGTACAGTGTGTACACATATGCACACTGGTTCTTTACAGACGCAAACAAGTGTGATTGTTTTTTCTGTACCAGTCACATCAATCACAGACTACCCCCTTCTTTTTTTTTCTCCTGACCTGACTGATTAAGTCAGTCAAAACATCAAACTGGTTTATATGACTAGACAGCATCACTCTGTGTCTTGTTTGTTATGACATGCCACGGTTCCCTGACATTTTTGTAAATTTTGAGTTATGACATTTTCTTTGAAATCCACTGCTACTATTTCTTAAGAAAGATATCTGTGAAGTGTCTGGCTTTCAACTGCCCAGTTGGAAATCATCACTCTCTCCCGAATACTTCTGCTACACTTTGATCAGACCTCCATTACTTCATGTGCATAGTCAGCTGAACATGCAAATGTTTCCTCTGCTAGGTTATACATTCTTCAGGGAGTAATTTGAAGCAATAATTTTAGTATTTCAGAATATTTTTTATTTAGTAGGTGCCCAGGTACATATTCTATAAATGGGTGAATGTTTACATTTTAATTTTCAAAATTAAAATTCTGAGTTAATAAAACCAAAATAAAAACAGATTGTAAACAAATGGCAACAGGAAATAGCATACATAATTTCAAAGAAAAATAGTCACTATGTAACTGTCAGGTCTTATATAAGATCATATGTAGCAAAAACTGGGAACAGTTCATTTTTGCCTATTCCTCTCCCTGACTACATCCATCCATAGGAAAAGATTAAATATAGGAGAATTCTGCTTATTTATGGAAAGAAGTTTTAAATTTTTTTATTGAATTAAAGGCAGTGCAAGTTTTTCATAGGCCAACATGCTTTGAAGCTTTTACTTAGATTTAAGTTTATGTAACTCTTAATTGGTAACATGTGTTCTGTGCGTGTCTATGTATAAAAATGTATATACAGTGTACCTATAGATATAGATATAAAAATGATACAAATCCTCCTCATATGTTTATACGCTTCTACTTTACAGCTTCTAAAATTTACTATATCCATCCCAAGTACTATAGTATGTTGACAAAAATCATTGAAAAATGTATTTATGCTTTGTCTCTCTATATCACATAAGCACAATTGCAGGCAGAGGAAAGAATAGAACAAGAAGAAAGAAGAGGAAAAGAGGAAATAAATATGTATGTGAGTGAATGCATTTGAGGGGAAGCACATTATGTTTGTGCCTCTGGTAGGGGCCACGAACATTGGAATATATGAACAATTACATCTATATGTTTGTATCTCATTCTCTATGTATCCATATCTAGGCCATCTGGTAATTTAAAATATCTTTTTGCTTATGCATATGTTCTAATTTTGTACATGGGCACATTTTATGTTGCCAAAAGTGACAATTATTAAAAAATTAAGATGTTAATATTCATGCTACCAATGAGACAGATAATGCGAAGTTTAAGTCTCAGTATTACACTGGAGCTAACTAACCAAAATGTAACTAGAAGCTTTTTCTACTGTGAGTGAATTTTAAAGTTATAGTGCTTTTGCTTTCTCAAACACAAAATAAGATATCAAATTGGAATAATTGGAATAATTATGTAATTCATCTGACCAAGCCAGGTTTTTATTCTTAGGACAGATTGTGCAATGTACCCTTGTAACTTAAAGTGTATAAACACCCAAAAACTTAAAACTTTTTATTACATAAAACATTTGTTCAGTGTAATTATTATTTTTTCAATAATCTGATTTTATGTTACATACCAAAGGAACAACCATGTATATGATTTGCAAAGCATAAAAACCAAATGTTTTTCTCCAAGCAGGATACCTGAAAGTCAAAAATACCACAGATTATTTAGTAAAATAGCATATCCAAGCAGCAGTCTCCATCTTTCTTTTTAATTCTGAATTCTAAGTAAGTCTTTCCTTTTATCAGTGGTTCCATGTTGTATATCATCATAAGCAACATCTCTTAAATCCCTAGTATAACCTGACCAAATTGAAAAGTTTGAATCCTAAACATATATAATCAAACAGCAAAATATTTGTTTCTGCACTAATGGAAGCATAAATGATTTATTCCTAATATAAATATGAACATTTCAGTTTCAATAAATTAACTAGAAGTTGTCAGCCTTGAGTATAGTATAAGGAAAGCTTTTATTGTAAAGCACATAGAAGAAAGAATATCTATTTAAAGTAGAATATTGAGCCATTAGTCTGAAACAGATTCATTGCTATAATTTTATTCTGCTGGCATTTAAAGGATGTGAAATAGTAGATGTCACAAAAATAAATAATGGTATATCTGTTTTCTGGGATTTTATTTTAAGACCTGAAAAGAAAACCTTAATTAGTCATAGCTTCATACTGATGAATCTAATTCTTTTAGCATTTTTCAATACAGAAACTAATTTTTTAAAGTTTAGACAAATAAATGTCTTTGATAATCAGGCTATAAACAAGATTATTAACCATTTTTTTACTGAATTCAATAATTTTCAAAACTTGTGTGTCAGAATAGGGCTGAATTTAATTATAGAAATAGTCCATAAACCATGTCCTATAACATTTATGGATTAATCATACATTAGCTTTAGTGAGTATAATTTTTTTCAGTCTAATTGTTCACTGTAACCTCATTGTTTCTTCCTCACGATGTACACACACATACACACATGCTCATTTTATTATAGGGACAAAAGACAGGGAAAAACTCAAAACCTTATTTCAGTCCTATCAGTTTTTCTTCTGGGAAAAGTGTACTGAAGAAAAGAATGAACCTATGCATTCACTAAAAATAGGACTTGGAGATTTTTGGAAAATGATCTTCTTTGAAAATTGACCTGATAACAACACTTCCCAATTTAGTATTAAGGCCATAATGAACACACAGATCTACACAGTTGTCTGCACGAATGACACCTGTGTGTCCTTCTAATGCTTACTCTCATCTTTAGAACTGCCTTTTCTCATTGCCCTGTGGTCTTCATTGAGTTTCTCCCTTCTGTACTCTCTCTCTCTCCATCTACCATCATCCTCTTTCTGCTCCTTCAGGAAGCGAGATTGGAAAATGATGTTTTGGATCAAATGGGGGAGATGCAGAATATAAAAGGAAAAAGAAGAAGGGACAAGAGGGGAGAAAGTTGCCTTAGGATAGATACTGAATGACAAGGGTGTGCAAAGCAGGATGTGGTACACATTCTTCTTTCATTTCCTCTGTTATTTCTTCCCGTCTTTAAGATCACTTGAGTGCATGTAGATAATGAAGTATAGGAAGAAACACAGATTGTTTCAAAACAAACATCTAGTTCAGAAATGTATCCATGAGAAGAGAGTTCGGTATCTGAGGGATTCTTAAAAAAAGAAATCTACACTTAAGAAGAATGTGACACTCTGAGCTTTGTATTTCCCTAAAATAAAGCTGTGAATTCTTTTAAAAAAAGAATGTGACACTATATGTTCATCTAATCAGTTATCATTTTTAAATGATTAATCTATTTTGTTCCAATTTTAAATATCTCCTTTGTGAATATAGTGTGATCTGTTTCAATTGTTGTGATTGGTACATTGATAGTATTTAGTCCAAGGCTTTCTACTTTATAAGTACATTACAACTTCCAAAGGCATTGTGTCTTAAAAATACCTTCATAATTGGGTAGACTGGAACTTAATAGACCTTTTATTTTCTCCAACAGTAAAGAGTGTTAAAAATGGTGGTTAAGATCTCAGGATAATTCACAAGGACACATTCAGTCTGACAGTGAAGGTTGGATTTTTCCTAAACGCATAAGAGAAACATTTCCTAAGAAAGAAAGATGTGCCTAACTTTACAATCAACCCAGCAGACGTGAGGCAGTTAGATTTTACTGGCTTCTGTAAGGTATCTTCCTTTTGTTTTTCCCTTTCTTTTCTCCTCGCATCACCTTTATTCCTTCTCTTTCTCCCAAACTCACGGTTGTGGGACAGAAACCAGCACATGAAGACCTTTTCATCCATAGAGTGAAGTCAATTTATATCTACCCGATTTCATTAAGCAGAGACTACCTGTGTAAAGTAACAGGATGGAAAAGAACCAAACAGTTACCTTGTTCTACCAATGACAGATTTATTTAATGATGAGGATTTTATTTTTCCTTGGATTTTCTCAGGCAGCCAGTTGCTATTGTGTGTGTTATGCCAACTGGAAAGGATTTTGATTATATCTGGCTACGCAGGCTGGGACATTTATTACATGGTCATAACACAGTGCAACGTGGTGCTGAACTTCTGAGGAATATGCATACTGCATGTGCTTAGGGTTTTGTACATTCATGGAGGACTGGATTACAAACAACCGTTTTTAGATTTCCTTAAAAAAGGCAAATTCTAAAACCAGAAACATTTCATCCTCTCCTGATGTACTTTATAATTCTTTTATGAGAATGATGCTCTGTTTCATGTCTATAAATTTTACTCGATTGCATCCTCAATTTCACTTTAGATGCAGTCTGTATGCATTTAATATCACATCTCTAGATCTGGTCAAGGCTTTCCCTGAAACTTAAAGGAAATAGTTGAAAGGAAAAACCCAGAATATAATATCTTAGGAAGACTCAGACTTGGTCTGGCTGTGTTTAGATTTCTTCCCAATTTTGGCTCGGGTTTAAGCTTTATTGGCAGACTCATTCAGAACTGTGGCTTTATCCTCTTTTTTTTTTTTTTTTTCATTTGCCTAATATGATTTGTTAAAACATTCTCTGTTTATTTCTTCTTGCTTAACATTTTTCCACACAGCAGGCATAATGAATTTTTGTTTATGATGGGCCGTGCTGCCTGAATTATGGTATGGAATCTGGATTTAGTTTCCTTGGAAAGGTATTTGATTGCTCTTTTAGCGGATTTTTGCTGCTTCCGGTGTTCTCTTAGATGTGAGTGTTTCGGAGGTTGGTTGCTTAAGAGGAGTTATTTTTAAGAAAAACTAGGCGGTATCTGGAAATAAATAACTACCATAATTTATTAGAAATAGATTTCTGGGTATAGGTGTAATCATATTCCCTACAAAACTATCTTTGCATGTGGATTGTGAAAGATATGATTTAAAAAAAATATGCATTCTTTTAACTGGTGTTCATCAAAACTCTTTAAACTGCCATGTGCACTGGGCCTGGTGGATGCTGATCCACTACAGAGAACACATACTGAAATATACCCTCCCTAAAAAATAGCTAAGGAGATCATATTTCTCTGTACAAGGAATACTGATATGGGCTACATGTTGAAAAGAAAAGTTCTTAGTTTGTAGCCGAAGAAATAATTACACCTCTTTGCGGTACCTCACTGTAAATTGAAATTATATAAAATAAGCTTCTAAAGAGATCAAACTACAGTTTCCCGGTTTCTGTGTCACCAGACCACATAAATGGACTTCACTTGTTAGAGCTTTCCATAAGAAGAATATTCGCTAATTTGTTCATTTTTGAAATACATACTGGAATGGGATTCATTTTCTTTATCAATTATTATGTTATTTTTCTTGAGACACAAAAATAAATAAATAAATAGATAAATAAATAAATAAAGCCCAAACCCTCCAAACCCATTGTGGAAGTATTTTTAGTTTATTTACTTGAGAAATGACCATACAAATATCTGATGACTTACAGAGTTCAGAGCATAGATTTTGAAGGTCGGCTGATCTCATTTGGAATGCCGGTTCTACCTCTGAGTAAATTACTAAATCTCTGCCTTGTATCAATTTTTCATCTATAAAATAAAATTAGAAATGCAAAACTTGAAAGATTGTCGTCTGGACTAAGTGATATAATGAATACAAAATGACTACTATCACATCTGGCAAATATTATATGTTCAATAAATGGTGGCTAGTGGTACTTCTATTATTATGCATTCAGTGTTAATTACTGGGTCTTGACAGACATTTCGAAGTAGAAGATGGGCATCTATGACGTGTCCTCTGAAAATACGTACCTTGCATTTAATGACTGAATCAGCAATATAGAAATGACATTTTAAGACAATCCTGATATAATATTGTAGCATAAGGTAATTTTCCTCTGATGCTGACCCTATTCAAGATTTTGCAACATCCACTCAGGATCAAAGAACTTGAGGAGAATTTCAGTGATTAAATATGATTAAAGCAGTGAAAAAAATAAGACCAGGGATAAATGGAGCAAAAGACCTATTTGTGGGTATTTTTCATTCCCTTGAGTTGAGAGTTGCATCATTTCCACACTGTAGCTGTTAAGAGCCCAGGGTTTGAGGTCAGACTGCCTGGTTTGCGATCTACTTACTAATTTTGTGATCATAGGTTGGTTTCCTTTTTGCTTCCATTTCCTTGCCTAATATAAGATTGACCTAATGATAATACTCCACAGACTAATTTTTATGTTTCCATATGTTTATACATGTAAAGTTTTAAAAACAGTACTTACTGTGGAGAGTAGGAGATAACAGGCTTTTACCTTTGGAATGAGTAACTCATTAGGATAAGAATTCCAGTACAGGGAATATAGTCAATGGGACAGACAGTAGCTACAGTTGTATAGACTTGTCTGGGAAGCTAATGTAACATTGTGTGCCAACTAAAGTAATTAATTAATTAATACATATACATAAGAGGTACTCAATAAATTTACCTAATAAAATTATATAGGGAGGACAACAATTTCTTTCTTTTTTAAAAAAATGTTTATTTATTTTTGAGAGAAATAGAGACAGAGCATGAGTAGGGGAGGGGCACAGAGAGAAGGAGACACAGAATCTAGAGCAAGCTCCAAGCTCCAAGCTGTCAGCACAGAGCCCAATGCAGAGCTCCAACTCATGGACCATGAGATCATGACCTGAGCCGAAGTCAGACACTTAACCAACTGAGCCGCCCAGGCACCCCGAGAGGACAACAATTTCTATATTTATCTTACTTATACATACAAAAGTCAGAAAAACGGTGAGGAAATTTTTCTCATAAAAATGGCATTCCTGTGTTACATATGAATCTAATATTTTTTTCTTTACATTACTTTCCAGAGAAGATCAGCATAAAAATAAAACCAAAAATTAGTATTAGTGGGCCTACACCATTTTATTTTTCTTAGCATTTTCATATATAATTTTTAGAAAAGAAGAACATAAAATAATGGAAAAAAGTTAATGCCCCTGTGTTTTTATTGTTTTCCCTTCCTCTTACTGTTTTTGGAGATTTCCCCCTTCCTTTTGATGTTTTCTGCTATACTACACATTATAAATTTGATGCATACTGTTTTACAGTTCTTTTTCATAATTCTAAAATTATGAACTCGAAAAGTTGAAAGTTTTTGTAACTTATTTGTTAGATAAACCCAATACAACCAAATGAATCATTTGACTACAAAATACGATTTGAAATAGTATGACATCTATAGTCGGTTTTTGTGCACTAAGTATGAACAGGTTATGCTGCAGTAATAAACAGCTTCCAACTATAATGGCTTAAAACAGCATGTCCACTATGGTTTGACTAGAGTCACTCAAGAACCTGGGCAGAGATTACACCCATCACCCCAAATACTGCCGGCTGTCATGCCAGAGGGGTAGAGAGCTAAAGAGGATCTCCCATTAATAATTAATACTTAGAAATGACACACATTACTTCCACTCACAAACAAAACTAGCCACCTGGCTCTTCCCAGCCACAGAAGGTATAATCCTGCTCTGTACCTCTCGTAGGGAAGATAACTGGAAATATATTTGGTAAATGGCACTAATGATTGTCACATTATACTTTACTGCAGAAATATTATTATGGTGATTACAGGGTGCAGTGCCCAGTACCTGATTGGGGTCTCATAGATCACACATTGTAAAGACCATATTTTTTTTCCAAAATCTAAAAGATTTTTGGATTCCACCAAGAAAAACATTCAGAAATGGAATTAAGAATTAGTACTGTGTTGAGCTCTAGGAATCCGAAGAATAAGACATAATCTCTATTTTCATAGGACTCATAGTCCAATGAAAGACAAGGACGTGTAGCCGCAACTTTCAATACAATGCATAATGCATTGTGGTAGAGCTTTAGTGAGAGTGTGATTGCAGTAGAGGAGGAGGAGTGAGTAGGTAGGCCTGCACTAAATAGAATGGCTTCAGATAGAGGTTGCATTAAGCTGGGGTTTGAAGCATGGCCAATAGGTAGATAAGCATGGAAGGGGATGATAAGCATCTCTGATAGACTTTAATAAAAATGCTTTTGTTGTTGGTGCCAGGGTCTATGCTTTGCTCATACACTGTATATGCATAATTCGATTGTTCACGCAATGTTTGGGGCATATTAAATATGATGGTGGTTCCACCATGGGGAAAGGATAAGAGGTAAGCCTGAAATAAAAAATCCATGTCCAATCATAAAGAGATGCTGTAGTAAAGCAGTTTTAGTATTATTCTGTGGGTAGCAAAGGCACTCAGCCAAGTGTTTTGAAAAACTTGGGGTGTGAAATGTTCTATTCTTTGAAAAGATCCTCTTGAACCAAAAAGATGTGATGTAGAAATGTCAATTCATTGGGAACAGTGATTTATGAAAAGAGAAGTACACCTTTTGTTTTTGCATTTCAGTGCTTTTTAATCATGTCTTTTCAATATAGAGCTTATATCCAATATTAAACATGGGAACTAAAATCTTAACCATCTTTACTCTCATTTGAGTAAAAGGTCTTATGGAGGTATTCCTCATGTTTGTGTTTAGATTTGGTTGACGTCAACTTGTCCTTATGTTTGTTGCATTTCTGGAGTCCTGTCTGGTGTCAAACGCATTTGCCACTGTCATTCTATGTTTTAATTCTTGAAATATGTGGGTAGAATATGATGGATGAACTCTGTACAAGAAGTGGTGTAAACACCTCTTAAAAACCACAGCTGTGCTTGCATCCATCCTTGAAGTGAAATTGCAGGAAAATCTCTGAAAATGAGGAAAACATGAAAAAATGGAGAAGTTTACATTTATAGAGGAAACACTTCATTTAGAAAAAGGTATGGTATATTTGAGAAATAATGAAGTCAGAAATTCATCATTATATTTTGCACATTTTATATGATTATAGAATTCACAAAATGTATAGTCCAGTAGAATCATACGCTCCTAACTCATGGGGGCTATTTCAAAGTTGTTCGAGCTTATATTTTTTAATTGTACATAAAGTTTAAAATGCTTTTCCATACGTTAAGTTCAGTTACTAAATGCTAAAGTTATTGAGGTCATAAAAGTGAAAATTATGTCACCTCTTCATCAAGTAGATAGCACTTGAGAAGTATATTGTACTTAACCAATTAAATAAAACATAGTAAAAATACTACGATATGACTTTTTATTATGGACTTTGTTTTTAGTAAAAAAAATCACTTTGTAAGAAACTGATTAACAATTGCTTACGAAATACAATTTCCTTCCTATTCATCTCATCCTATAGACCAACATAGACTGGAACAGTGGAATGAGCTGGAATTTTTACTGAGGTGGTTATGGGTTCATATCCAGTTTGTCACTTATTAGCTATGGTCCTAAGCAAGTTGTTTAAATTCTCAAGTCTCCATTTTTGCACATGTAAATCAAAGATTGTGACATCAGTATGCTAAGAAACAAAATTCAATTGAGTAAACTTCAAAGATCTTATTGGCTTTATTTACTGATTTATGAATTAAGCAGTATCCCATTTAGCAGATAGAAAGCAGCTTGGAAGAACTGAACAAAATGGGAGACTTTCATAGGTGGAAGTGTACGGGGACAAGGAAATAACATATCACCTTATCTTTCTTTGGAGGAAGGTAAGGTCTGTCAGGTGGACTTCCTCACTATTACTGACCAGCACATTCCGGATTGCTAGTTTAAGACTGTATTCCTGGGAGAAGTTAAAATTACAGCTAGGTTAGGAAATATGGATTTAGCCCACATGACTCCATTTTGAGTCTGTTGTCTCTCTCTCTCTTTTCTTTTTTTAAGATAACCTAAAGAACCGTGCCTGAGAATGAAATAATGCATTGTCACCTAGGTGAATAAAAGTCACTGACAGATGAAGAGAACTATCATGCAGTTCTGATTTCACAGTTAATGGCCTGGCACCTCCTCTCACAGAAATCCCATCTCTATGTTTGTCTTTATTATTTATTTATTTATTTATTTATTTATCACTCCCTTTTTTATGTTTCAAGTTTTTATTTAAATTCTAGTTGGTTAACATATAGTGTAATATTAGTTTCAGGAATAGAGTTTAGTGACTCATCACTTACGTACAACAGCCAGTGCTCATCACAACAAGTGCCCTCCTTAATTCCCATCCCCTATTTAGCCCATCCCCAACCCACCTCCCCTCCAGCAACCCTCACTTTTTTCTTTGTAGTTAAGAGTCTCTTATGGGTTGCTTCTCTCTCTCTCTTTTTTTCCCTTCCCCTATGCTCATCTGTTTTGTTTCTTAAATATGAACGAAATCATATCATAATTGTCTTTCTCTGATGGACTTATTTTTCTCAGCATAGTACTTTCTAGCTCCATCCATGTCATTGCAAATGGCAAGATTTCATTATTTTTGATGGCTGAGTAATATTCCATTATATATATATATATATATATATATATATATATATATATATATATACACACACACACACACACATTATAGAAAGAGCCCAAATGTCCATCAATTGAGTAAAGATGTATATACACATACATACACATTGCATCTTCTTTATATATTCATCAGTTTTGATGGACATTTGGGCTTTTTCTATAATTTGGCTATTATTGATAATGCTACTATAAACATTTTTAAAATGGATCAAAATGTTATTTTCCAAGAAGTCTGGAAAAAGAATATTAAAAATAGAGGAATCACGTTGGATCCTTTTTTTTATTATTTTTTTAATGTTTATTTATCTTTGAGAGAGAGAGAGAGAGACAGAATGCAAGCCAGGGAGGGGCAGAGAGAGAGGGAGACACAGAATCTGAAGCAGGCTCCAGGCTCTGAGCTGTCAGCACAGCCTGATGCAGGGCTCAGACCCATGAACTGTGATATCATGACCAGAGCCGAAGTCTTAATGCTTAACCAACTGAGCAACCCAGGTGCCCCCACATTGGATTCTTTTAAAAAATAGAGCCAATTGAGATATCTGTGGAATAAGTTGTACTACAAACAGAAAGCGGGGATATCAATAAAAAACAACAGAATGCCATGGAGATAGGTCAGGATAGAAGTACAAAATACCAGTTTGAAATTGGTATCTGTGGTGTTGTGCTTTATTAATAAGAAATATATGCTTGGTCTTCAGTTAGTTCCTGCAACTCCTAAAACACTTGGAATTTCCTTTGATAAGAGTAGTAAAGTTGTCTTTGGTTGTGTTAATGAGGAGACTTTTGAAGAGCCCTCAGGTAACCTAATGATGGGGACTGGTTGCCAGGGGAACCAAACATAGGATTATAGGGTTGGAACTTTAGTACCACTCCCCCTTCATCTCCAACCTCCATGGAGGGGAGAGGGACTAGAGGTTGAATCAATTGCCAATGGTCAATGATTTAATCAATCATAACTAAGTAATGAAGCCTCTGCAAAACTCCAAGAGGGACAGTGTTGAAACAGCTTCACCTTGGTGAACACATGGAGATGCCAGAAGAATCATATACTTGGATTGGGCATGAAAGCTCTGGGCCCTTTCTCTGTGCCTTGCCCTTTGGCTGTTCCTGAGCTATCTCTTTTTATAATACACTGGTAATCTAGTAAGTAAAATGTTTCTCTGAGTTCTGTGAGCTGCTAGAGCAAATTAATTGAACCTGAGGAGGGGATCTTGGGAACTTCTTGTTTATAACAAGTCTGTCAGAAGGACAGGTAACAACCCGGGTTTGTGGTTGGCATCTGAAGTTGGGGGCAGGGAGCAGTTTGTGGGACTGAATCCTTAATCTTTGGAATCTAATGCTATCGACAGGTAGATATGAGTTAACTTTTAGGACACTCAACTGGTGTCTGGAGCATTGCTTGTTAGTGTGGGCAACCACCTCACCTCAACATGCAGTGGAACTGGGTCCAGAACACAATTTAGGATCAAAACTTCACATCAGATGAGCCCCACAACATTGTTAGTGCTTTGAAAAATATATGCTCCAGGATGACATTCTGTCTTCCATTTCCAATTTCTTTTTTTTGGCCTAATACCTCTTGCTTTCCAATTCAAGCAATTTTTATTCATTAAATTATAAAAAATCCTTCATTTGAACCTGCTGGTAACTTATTTCCATCTTGATTCTGTTTATAATCTTGAGTTCTAACCTTGATGCTACAGTTTCCTGGTTCTCCCCATACTGCCTTGCTCATCTATTCCTGGTCACCCATCCTAAGTGTTTTTCCTCTGATTGTTTCCTAAACCTTTGTAATTCCCAGAATACTACTCTATTTTCCTCACACGTTGAGTGTACCTCTAGCAGCATGGTTTTAACTATCACTTACCTACATATTTATTTCTAGAAAATGAATATTTTATGAGTTCTTTATCATGAAATTAGAAGTTCTCCATGATGCAGCTGTTTCTTTCTCTCTCATCTAAATTTATTCCACAGCAATAACAGAATTCATTCACAATGGCAGATACACTACGTATTCATGAAAATAAATTATTTCCTTCCTGTTTAAAAAGATGGAATGCATTTCTCAGCCTTCCTTGCAGATAGGAGTGGTCATACCACAGTATTGTAGGTGAATGGAAGTGAGGACAATTACTTCCAGAACCGGTGCATGAAAACCTCCCGTGGGCTCTCTTCTCTTTCTTTCAATTTGATGCCACAAAGCTCGAAGACCTTACCACACATTGATGGTGGTGGAGACTTCATATGGAAGGATCCCAGGTCCCCCAATCACCACTTTGTGAAGAATCTCTTTGACATCAGGAGCACAAGCGTGAGAAAAAATAACTTCGATTAGGTTTGGCCAATATACATTTTGGAGGTGGGCTTGTTGTAACAGTTAGCAAGATTTTGACTTATGCACATGCCATATGGAACCAGAACTCTGTGACTTTGTTCTTGCAATCCCCTCTGCCTAGAAAATCAGTTTCACCATCTTCATTATTCAAGATCCAACATGGGTATTACCACTTTTGGAAAAACTTCCTTGGGACCCATGTTTTCGGGTAGAAGCTTCTTGTTCCCACAGAAAGTAAGCTAAGCCTTCTTAGTATGGTTCAACATGAGACTCAGATTACATTCACCTATTTTGTGAGCAACCGTCTCAACCAAGACTGACATTTCATAAAGGGTAGAAAGCAAAGCAGTTGTTTTGCATCTTCAGCCAAGCTTGGCATTGTGTTCCTGGCTGAAGATACAAAATGATTGCAATAAGGTTGCAATAAATTCTTCCTGGACTGACTTCAACGCAATTTCCTCACCAATAAAAATAACATAATAATTCAGACCCCATATGGTTACCATGTTGATTAAGTGAGGCAATATATGCAAAGCACCTGGCACATAGCAGGTGCTTACTAAGAGTTCTTTTCATTCCCTCACAGAGCCTTCTTAACTACTTTGTTTCATAGTTTCATCTTTTTATCTTAATTCTCTTTAGTTGCAATACTATTTATTTCTTAGTTTTTTTGGTAATTATTTTATGTATATATTAATTATCTCTCCTCATCCAAACTGTGAACCACTTCTCGACACAGCTATGCTTTATTCTTCTCTCCAACCCCATTCCACCTTGGACAGAGGAGGTGTTCAATATACACTTTTTAAGTTGGCTGAGATCTCCCTATATGTATTCTATTATGTCGCATTAAAAACAGCTCCAAAGCCTGGTCTTCATGACAGAAAACAAATCTTCGGCCAAGAAATAAGCCAATGCATAAAACATGCTGTCAACTTGGCTTTCATACTAACTTATGCAGGTGTGTCTATGTTTAGGGAGTAGAATATTATGGAATATCAGTGCCAATTTAGAGGGGAGAAGAGTGGTGATGTGTGTGTGTGTGTGTGCTTGTGTGAGTGTGTGTATGTTACAGATAATCTGCAACACATAAAACTTTCTAGTGCTTAGAAACGAGTTATGGGATTTAACAGCTATACTTCAAGAGTATGTACTTCAGGTTCTGACTCTAGAACCATATGAAGTTTTGTCAAGACTTGACCTTACACGGTCAAAGATCTCCCTATTTTATATGTTCTAAATTCCTCCAGGACTGCATCCTTTTTTAAGCCCACCCTTCTGTAACAACAATATTCAGCATTGATCAGTTCAATTTGCACATGCTGTCAGAGTTGTGACATTAAAGAAATTCTGGGAATTGGTCCAGTTTACTGACAGTGATGGAAAGGATGGGTATTCAGGATTGAGGTGGAGATGAACTAATATTACAAGAAGTAACAGCACAAGAAATGAGGTAATATTACAAGAAGTAAGAGCACAGACTGGAGTCACACTACCTCAGCCCTGGTACTGCCCCTTGCTATATGAGGCAAGTTTGTTCACATTTGCTAACGTATTTGAGAACTATTTATTAAGTGCCTAATAAGTGTCTGCACTGTATTAGTTGCTCAGGAAAAAGCAATGAACGACATAGGCAGAAATTCCTTCTTGCCACAGAGCTTACATACTAGTGGTGGGGGGATGGACAATAGATAGCAATAACAAAAATCTGTAGAATGTTAATAAAGTTTTCTGAGGAAAAATGAGATGAAAATAAGGAAGACGGATAAAGGGTGTGGGAGTAAATGGGTATGAATTTTTAACAAGGACATCGGGAAAGACCTCACTGAGGAGATAGCATTTGACAAAAGTCCTTAAGGACGAGGGGAAGAAGATTCTACAAATATAAGGGAAAAAGGTTTCTAAGAAGGGAATAGAAAGAGCAGAAGTTCTGAGCAACATAAGAGAAAGGGAAACTGGAGAAGTTGTAAGCCCCTTAGGGCCTTCTGGGTCATTTCTGGGACTTTGGTTTTATTTGGTTCGGTTGGGAAGCAGTGAAAATGTTTTGAGCAGAATTGTGTCCTGACATGACTTATGTTTTCACAGGATAATTCTGTTTGCTGTATTAAGAATAGATTGAAATGAGGGTGAGGGAAGAATCATGAGACCAATTAGGAGGATATTGCAAAACCTTAGCCAAGAGTTTAAGAGAAGATTTGACCATACGGTAGCAAAGATATTATAATAAAAGGTGAGTTCTGAAAAGATATTTTTGAAAATAGAGTTAGTAGGTTTTGTGAGTAGATTGTAGAATGAGGGGAATGAGAGAAGACAGTCATGCATAACTCAACATTTTTTTGCTTGATTAAGCAGAAGGGTGGTCAACATTTGCTTATAGGGAAAGGCTGTAGAACGCATTTTGTTGAATAAGGAAAGAAGCTAGTTCAGTTTGCTAAGTTTGAAAAGCCCATTAAACATCCTAGACAGTACTATATAGACAGTACTGTATAGACAGTACTATACATGAATGTTAAATTCAGATAGAAAGATTTGAGGATACAAATAAGTCAGATCAGCAGAGAGATACTATTTAAATGAATAAGACTGGATAAAATTAGTATGTGAGTATGTGTAGGTAGAAAAGTTTAGGACCTGTGAAGTGTACACAGTGATGGGAACTGCCTCAATGGATCATTGTGAAGATTAAGTTATACATGTAAAATGTCTGTACAGAGTAAGTCTTCAATGAATAGTGAAGGTGGTTGTTTAATAGATAGAGACATCCTTATTTGGATATCATGACACCCAAATTATGTTGTTGCATGAAGACTGTATGTTATTTGATACAACAACCTTCTCATACATAGTCTTCTCTCAAACATATTTTCCTACATATTCTGTAATAAAATAAAATAATTGACACTTAACATTAGAATTGGAGTTGAACAATGTTTTTATTTATTCTGAACTTTCCTTCCAAGGCAAGTGGTATTTGTTCAGTATCTCTGTTGCATACATCTCTCATTTCATTTGTCTCTAGATATAATTTGTGTGTGTGTGTGTGTGTGTGTGTGTGTATGTGCGTGTTTTACTCACTTGATTATGAAATTCTTGAGGCTACAGATGTGAGGTTGCATAATTTATGCAGGATCTCAAACACTACTTAATAAATATTTGGTGCATGGGTAGAAAGGGTGGGTAGATATCAACTATGTGTTAAACATTATACTAGGGCTCTTTGATGTGATGATTTACCTAATCCATACAAGAGCCTAGCTAGGGTGGCATTATTAGCTCCATTTAAAGTATAGAAAGGGGTACCTGGGTGGCTCAGTCAGTTGAGCATCCAACTCTTGATTTTGGCTCAGGTCATGATCTCAGGGTTGTGGGATCAAGCCCCATGTTGGGCCCTGTGGTGAGGTGGAGCCTGCATGGGATTTTTCTCCCTCTCTCCCTCTCTCTCCCTCAGACCTCTCACTGGCTCATGTGTTCTTTCTAAAAAAAGAAAAAAAAAGAAAAAGGAAAAAATTATGCACAAAGTTAATTGATATGCTTGAAACTAACCATCTAGTTAGTTGTAATGTTTGTATTATACCACAGGTATACTCTAAGGCCCTCCTGTTCCTTGCTTTATCCCCAAATCTCTTGTTAATACAAAAGTTTCTTTCAAAATAATTTTGGTAATGGGGTACCTTGGTGGCTCAGTCAGTGGAGTGTCTGACACTTGATTCCAGCTCTGGTCATGATTCCAGGGTTGTGGCATCAAGCTTCTCACTGAATGTGGAGCCTGTTTGAGGCTCTCTCTCTCTCTCTCTCTCTCTCTCTCTCTGCTTCTGCTCCTCTCCGTCTGCTTAAACTCTCTCTCTAAAAAAAATTACAAAATAATTATGATCATGAAAGATAATCATTGATCCTTGACTTTAAAACTTTCAAACATGTTAAGTTCACTAATTACAAATAAATCTGTAATTAGTTCACTAATTACTAGTTCAGTAATTAGTTCACTAATCTATGCTGTTAGATAACCTTAATCAATAGCAGCCCTTACATACCTTAAGTCCAAAGATAAACTATAATAATATTATTAAATATGATTAAATATTATGTATATAATCTGAACGATAACAAACCTACAAAAAATTAAAAGTACACAGCATATAGAATGTTTTTTCTAAATTATTTAAGTGCAAAGTCTTGAGACAATATCTCAACATCCTCAAATACTTTACTGTATATCCATTACCAACATTATGCTATATAACCACAATATGAGCATCACAATTAGGAAACTAACATTGATACACTATTACCATTTAATCCTCAGACAGCATTCAGATTTCACTAGTCATCTCAATGATGTTCTTTAGCACAAGAATCCAGGTCATAATCATGTTATATTTGGCTGTCATTTCACATTTTACTTCAGTGTTTTTCAGAATGGGGCAATTCCTCAACTCTTACGATCATGACACTTTGGAAGATTACAAGCCATTCATTTTGCAGAAGTGTCTTTCAAACTGGGTTTATCTAATGTTTGAAATGATTAGATTCAGGTTATGCAACACAGGCACCACCACATTCTTATTATTGCATCCTGTTATATAGTGTATGATTTCAACTAGTTCCATGTGGATATTCATTTTGATTATTTGGTTAAAGTAGATTTTTCCACTGCAAGGTTAATCTTTTGCCTTTTATAGCTAATAAGTATTTTGTACATACCATGCTAATATCCTAGTCCTCAACAAACTTTCAACTAATTCATCTTTTTACTTATAACAAAATGGTCTCAGAGTTTCTTCTGCTTTTCAGTGTGTTATAATCTCCTTTTATCAACTATTTTGATGCTCGTATTGTCACTGATTTAGCCAATGGTAACCCCATTCAAGCTGGCTTTTGTATTCTTTGACATATCTCAATCATTTATGAAGCATTTCCTGCTTCCTGGTACATGAGAACGTTACAGTCTCATTTATGTTTTCTATTTTCCTTGCCCCAGCCTGGATAAAAATAAGAAAAGAAAAAATAGACCAGCAAGTGATATTTTTAAAAGTCAAAATATACATGCTCATTGCCAATTTATCATTTTAAAATTTCTTATGAAACTCTTCTTTGTGTTATATACTTCAGATTTTCAATTAAAGCTTTTAGCAAATAATACGCACAGAGCTAGCTTTTGGAAATTTTTTTTTCAACTCCCAGTTCCTAGGTTGTTTGTATTATTTCACTGTGTATTCTAAACATAAGAAGCAAAGAATTTTAGGGCTGAACGAGGTCTTAGGGGCTGTATCATCCCAGCCCTCTCCCATTGCAGAAATATCTCTGTGGATTTTTTAAAAATGTTTTTATTTATTTTTGAGAGACAGAGAGAGACAGAGCATGAGTGGGGGAGGGGCAGAGAGAGAGGGAGACACAGAATCTGAAGCAGGCACCAGGCTCTGAGCTGTCAGCACAGAGCCTGACGTGGGGCTCAAGCCCACAAACCATGGGATCATGACCTGAGCCCAAGTCAGACACTTAACTGACTGAGCCACCCAGGCAGCCCTATTTGGAGATTCTTGATTGACTGCCACCCAGTTTCTTGAACCATTATGGAGACAATTTCACTACTTTTTGACTACCTTTCTCTGAATTACATAGTTCTAATGTTTCAAATCGAATCA
Organism: Puma concolor; assembly: GCF_028749965.1. Taxonomy (NCBI): domain Eukaryota; kingdom Metazoa; phylum Chordata; class Mammalia; order Carnivora; family Felidae; genus Puma; species Puma concolor. The sequence continues at coordinate 34,464,841 of NC_141673.1, read as the reverse complement.
AAACACCTATTTTTCTGACTTCTACTCATTAATCCTAGTTCTAAATATTCGTGCAAGAGAGAAAGGATATAAAACATTTTTTACATAACAGCCATCCAAATACTTAAGACAGCTTTCATGCCAGCCTTCTTGGCCTTCACGTCTTCCTTGATCTTGGTAAAATATCTCGTTTCCTCATTTACAAGACATGTTTTCCTCATCCTTCATTTTCTTACACTATGAAAATATATTAATCTAGTAAGAAGAGAGAAAATACCTCCAAGACTACAATCTTTCTATTTGAATTTAATAATATAAAATTGTTATTTTATATCTGGGATGTCTAAAAAACCCATTCCCTGGGTTATTTCAGTAAGAATGAATCTCAGTTGGAACTGGGACCCACCTTGCTACAAATTTAGGAATTTCTTGGGCTGCAATTAATAATGCACTGGGAAGTCTACCATCTGATATCGCTGTTACAGATAGACACATTGCAACATAATCATTTTCTTAGTATTTTAATAATGTATTGCATTTTTTAAATTCTGTATTTCCAATCGTTTTTTATCTTTCATATAAATGTAATTAATTTCAAATGTGATACTCAAGAATTTCCTTGAAGGAAATTTTAAATTGATTCCCAGAAGTACATTAAAGATGAAAATGTGAGAAAGGTTCAGACCACTAGAAGAACTTTAATTAAATTCCAGACCCATGAGCCCTCTGCTGACAAGAGCTTACTCCTGATCCCTAATTTGAAGCCTTGGGATTTTAGAAAAAACGTATTCAATTCCACTGCCATGGAGGTCCAGCGGGTGACTGCAAACTACAGTGAGAAGGAAATTGTGATTCCCTATCCCTAACTTTTAAATATATAGCTTCTTAAAATTTTGCAACATGTTTTGATGCATTTTCTCTTTTCTCTTTTTTTAAGTGACACTTTTAAATGACAGAGTAAATCATCTCCTAAAGGAATGAAGCCTTTCCCAAAGTAATAACCTATTTGTCAATTAAGAGAGTATGGCAGTCAGATACTGGTTATTTCACTTTACATTTCTCAACAATATAACTTAATTTGGTAGTTTTGACAATTGTGACTAAAAGTTTTGATGCTTTTAAGAAATAATTGATCTTATGTAGGAAAAAAGGATTTTTTAGCTTATTCTACATAAAATGGTTTCATATATGCATATTTTCCTTACCTTCTATTAAGATTATTTAAATTTGGCAATGAAGTAAGAAGAAAATATTTCTTAGCATGTTTCATGACACACGTTAGTATCTTTCTAACTGAAGAATGGTCTTTCAAGATTGTTCCTGTAAGGCTAAACCACAACAATAATAAAGAAATATTAGCATCAAAACCAAATAGAGAACAAATACTTAGTGATTTGCTTAAACTCTGATTCTTAAATCAGTCTATTACACAATAGTTGGCAAACTTTTTTCTTAATTATGTCTTATTGAGACAACCAGATGCACATGTACCAAAGGATTCTGCAAGATACATTTTTTTGAAATTTAAAGTTTACCACTTCCTATATTTGCAGATTTCCACCTTCACTAAAAGTAGGTTTTCATATGATGGGTTTCAAACGTTTAAATAAATGTAACACCACATTAAATATCAGGAAAGAATGAAATTTAAATATCCCAAAGTTGATTGAAGGTGGCAATTGTGGAAAAAGGGACAGGTTTACTACTATAAGTCTTGTTCTTAACAACTCACTCATCATTATTAATAGGTCAAAAGTTTTAATTTCAAAATTTATCAGATATTACAAAGATAATGTCAAGTGATTTTAAATGTTTGATATAGTAACTTTTGTTCTGAATTATTGGAAATTTACTGAAAATTTCATGGTTTTAAAGTTTAGTGTATTTTTATTTTTAAGTAATGCCCAGTTCTGTGTATGTCTCCTGCCATTTGTGTCCTGGAGACATTCTGCTTTCCTTCCCTAATGAAGTGCATTAGTCAAGAGCTCAGTGACCTCTGACAGGCTCAGTACGGGATTATAGCCTGACAGAAGGCAGCTGGAAGGAATACTTGACAATTCACACTTAGAGTAATCCCTGAAAATTGCGGGGCAGTTATGAGGAAGTAACAGTTTGGCTCCCTTGTGAAAAAGACTAATAAAAGAAATTTCAAGTAGAGTTTGGGACACTAACTATAGTCTCTAAATTAAAACGAATGATCAAGTTCCCTAAGCACCAGTCAATAGGGAACACATTTTCATGAAGAGATTCAGTCAACAGCCCTATTTCAAGCAGCAACCACTTTAGTCCGTTGATAGAAACCTCATTTAGCCCATAGATTATCTATAATTGACTAACTTCTTTAATAGAGTTTTAGCACAGCTTACATGTAAAAACATTTCAGCAAGGTCTCACAGAGAATAATAGTTGTAATCAGAAATATCAAATGGTCATTTTCTGTAAAAATTATCACAAGAAATCAATAATACACATTTTCTTGATTTGTATTTTTCTAACATGCTAGTTAATCTAAGACGTGTTTTTTTTTCAAATAGTAACTGTTCTGCTATAATTTTTCTTAAAAACCCATTGTCCACCTAAAAGCAAAAATATTTTGCAAAAATAACTTTCAAAGATAAAATAAACTAAATGATTTTAAATCATCATATATATTACATTATAAGGTACTATATAACATATAATTAATAATATACATATATTTTTAAAATATAGATATTGTGGTTTCTCTAGTAACCTCCTTCTCTCTGTCTCAGACTATCAGAGTTTTCTTCTTGCTACCTGTTACAATTTTCTTGTAGGTGTTCGTGAAATCCATCCCACAACAGAAAAATGAAAACATTAGAATTCAATTTCCTTGGAAAATTCACTATTAAAAAATGTTTACCTATTTATTTTGAAAGAGAGGGAGAGAACAAGCAGGGGATGGGCAGAGAGAGAGAGAAAGAGAGAGAAAGGGAGAAAGAGAATCCTAAGCAGGCTCCATGCTGTCAGTGCAAAGCCCAACAGGGGGCTGGAACTCCAGAATCCTGAATCATGAGATCATGACCTGTGCAGAAATCAGGTGTGGGATGCTTAACCGACTGAGCCACCGAGGCACCCTGAAAATTGACTATTTTAAATCTAACTTTGAATTTTCACCAGGTACAATATATGCTGATTGATTTATACCTCACTGGCACCAAATAAATGTGTGTTGGATAAAATGCAAAGAATTCATCAGCATTGTTCTCATAATTGTTCAAACCACAGTGAAATAGTTTTCCCAGGTCATTTAACAAATATTATACGGCATCCACTATGTGACAATCACTCTGCTAAATGCTGAATTCTGTTTTGCTAAATGTCCTAAAACATTTTTTGCTCTCTGGTAAACCCAAGGTTTAGCCTCTAAACTTACTCTGAATAAGCCTATAATGAGTTTTAAGAAAAATGGTTAGGGGTGTCTGGGTGGCTCAGTCAGTTGGGCAACCAACTCCTGATTTCCATTCAGGTCATGATATCACTGTGGTGAGATCAAGCATTAACCACCTTTTTGGGCTCAGCACTGGGCACAGAGCCTGTTTAGGATTCCCTCTGCCCCTCCCCAACTTGAAAAAGAAAAAGAAAAACAAAATGGTTAACAAACCCATACTTAATCATATTAATATTTGGCAATTTGTAGTACTCTGTGCACAGATGGAAGAAACTTCTTCCCAAACAAAAAAACCCACGTGGAATTCTTGATTTTCTACCTTAATCTGCAAACCTAGTGTCTAATTTATTTATCTTTAAAAAATATTTGTTCTCTCAAAGAATATCAGAAAACTCACTCAATTATGACTCTAATGAACTATCAGAATCAAGGCTGAAGGTCCACAACTAGGTTTGCTTATTTTGATGGTCTGAAGATGGCTAAAGGAAAAGAAGGAGGCAGGATATTGACTCAAATAATGCATGAGCCACTGGTTTCTTTCAAAAGATTTTGAGGTGTGCTAACCGCTTTGAGTGTCGGGGGAAGTTAAGTCTCTGCAGTAACTACCAGGGAGCAATGGCTGTGTAACAGTTGTAGGGTAACATGGTAGGTGGAGGGGTCTCTCCGGTCTCTGCTCTGGTATGTGCATTGAGAGCTACTGATTTAGACCATGTGTCTCTTTAGGTAAGAGAAGTATTTGTTAGATGGCCAAACTCAGAGTTGTTACCTTCAGTGTAATGTTATTCAAGAGAATGGCAAAAATCTTGTTTACTTTTTCACTTCCCCACTCTTAATTTACATTTTTAAGAAGACATCAGCCAGAAAGATCTATTCTTCATTTAACAATTTGCATTTACTTAGATCAAATGGGAGCAATATCATGCCTACATAAGGCTTGCAGGATAACATACAGTGTATCACATTCGGGGTTCTTGCACATTACTTTAGGTGATTTGTTCTCACCTCACAGGTTGTTCATTTTGACTTTTTTTTCTACAGATTGATGTTTTTTCCATTCATGATGAGATTCTCAGACAGTCACTCTGCTAGCTGGGTTAAGAGTCCTGGACTTTATAGAGTAAGACACTTACAAGATAACTGGTCTTGAGCTACTTGTTCAATTGCTTCAAGGTCCGCCTACTTCTCTCACTTGTAAAATTGAGATTAAAATCTCATAATTGAGAAGATTGTAAAAGATGAACGAGTGATCACAACTGCACATACTTCGTAAATTTGAAAGCCTCCTATTCATTTAAAATATTAAGGTTTACTGTTTCTTCTTTTAATCTACTGATTTATTTTTATTTTTTAGGTTTCTTTATTTATTTTGAGAACAAGCAAGCAGGGGAGGGGCAGAGAGAGAGGTAGAGAATCCCAAGCAAGGTCCACACTGTCAGCACAGAGCCTGACTAGGGGCATGAACCCAAACCGTGAGATCATGACCTGAGCCTAAAACAAGTCAGATGGTTAACCAACTGTGCCACCAGCCTCCCCTCATCTATTTATTCATTCCTAATGTATGTACTGAAACTGAAACTAGATTTAAGGTCTTTTTTTTTTTTTCAGAAAACCTTAGATATAATACTATTTAAAAGACATTTTCTATGACTCTGAAAAAAAAAATTAATACTCTTAACACTGAGAGGTTCGTTTTTTTTGGATTTTATGACCACACACTCACTCATACATTATTTTTTTCTATAGCAGTAGAGGTGACTGAAAATAATAATGAAAAACACAAATTTTTTTTTTCTGTTCTGAGCACATCCAATATGCTATGAGAAGTTTTGTGTGAAGCTGATTATTGCTTATAACTTTTAGGAAATGATAAATACAGAAAAGAAATTCTCAGTTGCATTTAATACAAAGCCAATGGACATCTAAATACTGCTTACCAAGAATGCCACATGATTTTTAGCTATTGTTTCATAGGTGTTTAAAATCCCCTTTCTAACCTCACTTTTAAAATGTTTATGCACAACTGATTGCTTTGTGTTTTTATGCAAAGTATCAATAAAAATGTGAAATCTAGCTTAAAAAACTATATATTTCAAACTTCAGTTTCAGTGAATACATGTTTCCTTTTAGATGTAGTAAAAAGTTCTGTGGTTCAATTGCTCAGGGGTGAGTACATTTCTTTTAAAATATGCTCAGCATTTTAGGGATGAGAATATGTTATTTATGTATGTATGTTTAAAAGTTTATGTACTTATTTTGAGAGAGAGGGAAAGGGTGGGCAGAGGGAAAGAGACAAGGGGAGAGAAAATCCCAAGCAGGCTCTGCACTGTCAGTGCAGAGCCCAACACAGGGCTCAAACTCATGAACCATGAGGTCATGCACTGAGCCAAAATCAAGAGTCAGATGCTTATCTGAAGAGCCACTCAGGTGCCCCAAGGGGTGAGGATCTCTCTTCTAAAATGCTGCTATAGAATACCACAGAACTGTGGGCACGGCTCAGTCCTAACAGAGTTTCCTTCATTTGAAAGCAGCCAATGTTCCTTTGCCCAGTTAATTGGCTTTTTCAGACCTCATAACCTTCAATGCAGCAAAATCATAATGAATAACTTGTATATAAGAGTAAGATTGATTATGTCATGCCATGCTTTTACTGAAAAAAAATAAAATATATGTGTTGTTTACTATTGAGTTTTATTAGGTCCATGCTGGCATTTCTGTGACGTTCGTTTTGCATTTCAAACTCATGTAGGTAATCAGAGTTGATACTAATATTCAAGGTTTAGCATGTATATCTGGATGTGAAGAATAAATTATTAACTTCTTTATCTCCTTGGGAACTGGGCGTAAAAATGCTGTAATTTTCCAGATAAAGGAACCTGAAGATCAGAGACCATTTTTATTCTTAGTTGTCTGTTAGCATCTAGTATAATGACTAACATGGAGTAATGCATACTACACGTTTGTGGAAGGTTTCGTTGTTAAACAGGAGGCAAGAGATTGTTGGCGATGATGACTGCGGTCTTAACCTGCTAGCTTTCCATAATCTCACACATTATTGCTTTGCTCAGATAATTATCTTCTGAACCCTAACTATTCCTAGTGTGCTCTAATTTGACTTCAGGGAATGTGTGCTTCATTTCATGGAATGCCCAACTGCTTGATATCCTACAGACTTGGATAGAGACCATATCAACTGTCTTAAAATATGATCAACCTGATACCATTGCCAATTTGTTCAAAATTGATTGAAAACAATTTAATCTGGGTTTTATATATAGGCAATAAAGTGCATAGCAAGATTTTTCTACTTCAGGGAGAGGAGGAAGAATACCTCATATTTACATAGTACTTTCCCATGCAATTTATTTAACTAATATTTATTCATTAAAAATGAATAAGGCAGAGCAACTTTCATGAAATTCTATGTAAAATTGTGTATGCAAGTATAAACTTACTTGACAAAGGTTTTAATATCTTTTGTAAATCAGATTTTCAAATGATTTTCTGACATTCTCTTTTCCCCAATTTAGAATCTTTGATGTTGGAATTTTCTGAATAAGGCAGCAGAAGAAAAGAAACCTTTAGCACAAGGTATAATGTGAGTAGAGCTCTGTGTATAAGTTTAGGATGTGTTTTAAAAAAAAAGTCACATCACTTGGAGTGGTTAGAGAGTAGGGAATGATGGAAGACTGAGAGGAAGTTTGTCAGATGTGAAAAGCCTTATGGTTTATAGTAATGAATTTAAGCTGTATCCTATGACTAAGAAGAGTAATTACAAACTTCAAAGCAGGAAATAACAATGGACTTCTTTTTCTTTTTCTTTTTCTTTTTTTCTTTTTCTTTTTCCCTTCCTTCCTTCCTTCCTTCCTTCCTTCCTTCCTTCCTTCCTTCCTTCCTTCCTTCCTCTCTCTCTCTCTTTCTCTCTCTCTCCTCTCTTTCTTTCTTACTAAAAGATGGTGTGGGAGGCCCCTGAGCAGTTCAGTCAATTAAACATCCAATTTTTAATTTCAGCTCAGGTCATTATCTGACAGTTTGTGAGTTCCAGCACCATGTAGGGCTCTGTGCTGACAGCACAGAGCCTGCTTGGGATTCTCTCTCTCTCCGACTCTCTCTGCCCTTCCCTTGCTCTCTCTCTCTCAAAATCAATCAATCAATCAATCAATCAATCAATCAACAAACTTAAAAAAGAGAGAGGTGGGTGTAGAAGGTGTACTGGTGTAGGAGTAATTAGAGGGAGCAGTAAGGATACTGTAATAATTTTAAAAATGGTGGTCAGGTTGCCTAAGGGAAAATGATCAGTGAGAGTAATGTATCAAACAGGAGGAGTCAGGGACAAGGACAAATTCTTGGTGAGGCAAGAGAGCATATGGAGCTCAAGGAAGAAAGGGAGGACAGTTGGAGAAGTAGAACTATGTTGAAGATGTGTGTGGATCTAAGGGGAAGCATTCTCACTTCTTCTGACACACACAAACCATTCAGTCATGGCTGAGAAATTTACGGAATGTTCCCTTTAGGGGTATCCAATATCCAGAGAGGTCAAATTGTTTAAGGATTTACACTAACTAAAGACCATTACAAGGCCACTGGTGACCTCTCTGAAAGCAAATATAACAGATTTGTGGGCACAGAAGTCATAGTTTAGAATAATGAAGAGTAAATTAGACCTGAGCAAGCTTTCATGATGATGATAAACTGCTCTTTGAAGAAATTTAGCCAAAAAGAGAATAATTTAATTCAAGAAATACTTATTGATTATCCATTTGCATCAAGTTCTGTCCTAACTACTATGTTCCCCAGTGGGGTTGGAGCCTGGTGGAGAAAACAGGGACTTAATGAGAAAGCTGAGTGTTAAGATCATGCAAGCACAAGAGGACAGGGGCTAATGTAACAAAGGAGCTGACCTACTTTAGATCAAGGAAGACCTCCCTGGCGAGGAGACAACTAAAATCCGGAAGTTTTATGAGTGGGAGATAACCAGCAAATATGCTGTTACAGCATTAAAAAAAGGGGAAAGAATATTACTGGCTGAGAAATATGTAAAAGGATAGAAAACAAGACAGATGATCAAGTTTTTAAATTGCAAGATAAAATCATACCCATACAAGTTTAGGTATAACTTTCATGGACTAACCACCTCATGTAAAAAATAGAACAATACCAATAATATCGAAGCACTGTGTGTTCTGATTCGTGGGTATCCCTCCCTCTTTCTTCAGTATATACAAGAAGGAACATATATATTACATAGTCAACATATAATTACTATTATGAATTTGGTATGTACTTATCTTGCTTTATATTAATATATGTGTATGTGTCTAATTCATATGTTGTTCAATGTTAATTTCTCAATTTTATGTAAATGGAATCTTATTACATATGTTATTTTATGATTTTCTTTTTTTCATTCAACATGATGTTTTGAGAGCCATCCATACTTATTCTTGTAGCTGAGGTAAATTCATTTTAATTAGTGTATAGTTGTCCACTGTAAAAGATATCAAAATTTCTGTGTCCATCTATTAGGTATTTTTGTTTGCTTGTTTTCAGAATTTTGCTTTACCAACAATATAGCTCTACAAATTCTTTTATATCACTTGTTGCCCAAGTGTGAAAATTTTCTGAGGCATTTACCTTGGAGTAGAATTCTGGGTTATTGGATATAAACATGCTTAGCATTACCATGTAATACCAAAATGTTTTTGAGATGATAGTTTTTGAGGACCTGAAAGAATTTGAGATTATTGGAATAGAGACAGAATGGTTATGAGGAAATAAAATCAAGGGAAAATTTTTCAGTGTGTGTGTGTGTGTGTGTGTGTGTGTGTGTGGTTTATACGTTTTCAGCAAAAGAAACATATAAGCATATTTATGAGAGCACATGGGAGGACACCAGTCGAAGGAAAGATTCTGATGATAAAAGTGAGAAAATGCATGATTAATGCTACAAGGTCCCAAAGGAGGCAGGAAGGAGAATATGAGTTCAAGATCATAAATGAGAGGGAAGAAACTGAAGCTCAGAGACATCAAGAAATAGAGATCTAAAGGCTAGAGTGCAAAAACAGAGAATAAAAAGAATCTTCCAGTTACACTCGTGGTGTTTCTTTCCATTGGTTAAGACTGGTAACAAACAAATAGTGCAATTTTGTATATGCACTATGTATGTGTTACAGGTTTTCCCATGGACTAACTCAAGTCAACAGAGAAAAAAACAGTGTAAATTAAGTCCCTAAGCACTGTGTAAATATTTGAAAGCTTCTCTCTTGGAGTTATTCCTTGAAGAATATCTCTTGCAAGTATGCTAGTCACCGTTTTCCACAGGCATTAAGACGGCTCAGTTGCCTTTGTAAAGGAACAGAGCTATATTCTTCAAAGGGATGCATATCTGCTTAAATATTCTTTTCCTTATACTATTGCTTTTATTACAACAATAGTCAGGGGAACTGTATTTGACCTTTACGTTGAACATTACCCACACAAGGACCAACTTGGGAAAATTCAAACATTTGAGATGTGTCCATGAACAGCTATTTGAGTCAGGTGGAATGACTGTATCTATTAATCAACTGCTCATGAAGAGGTGTGCATGATGGCTTTTACACATTTTTGCAAAATCCATATGTGTGTATGTGTGTGTATATATATATATGTATATAACATTCTGGATGTATATTATCTATAAATGTATATTTCATATATATGTTTATATCAAATATGTATAAAATATTTGTGTTATCTTTCAAAACTATTGTTAATTCTTTTAGATGGTTAGACTTTTACAGAAAGTTAATTTTTCTGAAGTTGGAACATGTGTTTCAAGATTCTACCTTTTGCCTGAAGAAATGGCTTTACAGGGACCTTTTTAAAAATGTGCTGATAGGTAAAAATTAATCAAGGGAAGGATAAATGTTTCCAGACTTTTGCTACTGTTTGTATCTTGGCTAGACAAGCCTATCTTTGGTTATTATTATTCCAGTCTGCCTAATTTTCTTCTCATTTAATGACTCTGTTATATGTGTCTGCTTTGTGTTTTTCAAATACTTAATCATCTACTTGTTTTGTCCCAAAGAAACTTTTTTATTTATAGATGCAGCTTGAATATATATGTGTTGCTTCTTCACTATTTGATACCCCTTGAGGATAATCTCACTAAAAAATACTTCCTGTTCCCTTCCCCTTGAAGTCAATATTCATGCCTTGTTTGTGTTGCTGTTGGAGGTCAAAACAGCAAAAATCCTATATATCTGCTGGTCTTAGCTTTAGTTAGAAGCAGGCAGCTATAAGTTTGAAAAACTCTACATAATTTATATGGTGTGGGAAATATCTTTAGCAGTCTGCATGAAAAAGATTTCGAGTAAAGGCTCGCTGCTCGTCCACTCTAATGTAACACCCTCTATATCTCATATGAGGTCATCAGAATCACACATGCATTTATTCCTTTGGAAAAACTGCCATGTGAGGAACATATTAAAGCTCGACATGATTTTTCCATTGCTGCCAGCTCTAAGGTCACAAACAACTCTAACCTTAGCTGGAAAGATAACACTTTATTTCTTATGGTCTTTTAAGAGGAAGGGTTTCCATTTTCTTTATAACCCAGGTCACCTTAGAAAAGATTTGTGATTACTATTTAAAAGAGAGTGTTTTAGCTTCTGTCTAAAACTCCTGATTTTTATACCAGTTTGGTTTCAGCATCTCTTCTGTCCTTTGTTCCTGGTGGGGTACAAAGGGCCACAATACATCATAAAATGATATTTTCTACCTCCACTCACCCACTCCATATATGTGCTTGAAAATACAAGTTAGAAGAAAAAAAGTTATACAGAATTCATGTGCCCAGATTTACAGTGGGATTTTGAAAAGATCCTATTGCAAACTGAAAAGTTATAAGCTGGCCTCCCCAAACTCGTTGCTGATAACCTGCTTCATCTGTCTTATGTCTGGGAGCCAAGCTTAACTCAGAGATGAGGAACCTTTCCAACTCTGAAGTCAACATGAGAAGAAACAGTGATGGTGTAGGTAGGAGATGATTTATACACCTCCGACTCCTCTTACGTTTCTCAGACACCCATGGAAATATTTCAGTGACTTTTGTGCCTTATTTATGCCCAGAATAGTTTGACTTTTTTTTTTTTTTTTTTTGCTTTCAGTAGATTCGTGACTACATTGACTCTAGGGGCTCATTTAATGAGTTCTTTTTTTAGAGAAATCATATGGGAAATTTTCAAAGTATGTTCTCAGTCATTCTCTCATTTAGGTACATTAGACAATTACACATTAAACAGATTAAATAAAATTACACCGTTTTCCTATTGAAAAAACTGAAGCTGAAAGTAATTAAAATAACCTTTTCAAGGTCACATGATTAATAAATTATAGAGTGGAATTCTAGATTCCTGACTCTTAATCCAGTACTTTTTATTATGTACTCTATGTTATGTTGAAATATGAAAAATTTTTCTCAATTCACATTTAGAATCTTACCCTGACATTTCATGTTTAATGTCTTTCCTGGTTAAAATCATGCTTAAACAAATTTGCTTTAGCCAATTCTCAACTGCACAAAAGCCCCTTTATCTGCATTAATATAAATCAATTAACCTTCTTTACTTTCTGCTGAAAGTTCAAAACGTCAAATGAATTGGCCATTAACTTTGACTGTGTGCCCAGTGTACTAACAACAATAAAAACAAACATCTACCTGATGTGCTCAATGTGCTATTATTATGAATTCAGTTTTCTTATGCATTCGTAACGGACGGCCATTGGGGGTTGGCCCTGGTATATCGTACAGTGGCAAGGTTTTGCTGATAGAGAAGCTGTTACAAGATATTCCACTGCAAGAAAGACTAGGATCATTTCGAATAGTTTTCTCTCCCCAAGTTTTTATTGAAATTCCAACTAGTTAACATACAGTCCATTCGAATGGTTTTTAACTAGTCTTCTTCCAACAGGAAGGGGCAAGAATTCCAGCATTCTGTGCACCAAACGAGTGCATATTCAGGGTGAAATTCTCACAAGTACACAATGGGAAGATACAATTTACACAGAGCTTAGCAAATGACTTACTAAATTTCATTTTTTCTCTAGGAGGTATAATAAAAACCATCAACTTATTTCACTGAGCAAGAGGCCATCTGTTGCTGTTTGAAACAACTAAAATTAGACACACCGCAAAGAAGTTAGCTGGAGTTTCAAAGATGGCATACTTCAAGTTTTTCTTCTTCCCTTTTCTCCTTCCCCATCTCCCTTTCACTTCCTTCCCTCTTTCCCCTTTTCCTGTTTCTTTCTTTTTTTTATTTTTTATTTTTTAAAATTTACATCCAAGTGAGTTAGCATATAGTGCAGCAATGATTTCAGGAGTAGATTCCTTAGTGCCCCTTACCCATTTAGCCTATCCCCCCTCCCACAACCCCTCCAGTAACCCTCAGTTTGTTCTCCATATTTATGAGTCTCTTCTGTTTTGTCCCCCTCCCTGTTTTTATATTATTTTTTGTTTCCCTTCCCTTATGTTCATCTGTTTTGTCTCTTAAAGTCCTCATATGAGTGAAGTCATATGATTTCTGTCTTTCTCTGACTAATTTCACTTAGCCTAATACCCTCCAGTTCCATCCACATAGTTGCAAATGGCAAGATTTCATTCTTTTTGATTGGCGAGTAATACTCCATTGTGTGTGTGTGTGTGTGTGTGTGTGTGTGTGTGTGTGTGTGTGTATACCACATCTTCTTTATCCATTCATCCATCGATGGACATTTGGGCTCTTCCCATCCTTTGGCTATTGTTGATAGTGCTGCTATAAACATGGTGGTGCATGTGTCCGTTAAAAACAGCACACCTGTATCCCTTAGATAAATGTCTAGTAGTGCAATTGCTGGGTCATAGGGTAGTTCTATTTTTAGTTTTTTGAGGAACCTCCATACTGTTTTCCAGAGTGGCTGCACCAGCTTGCATTGCCACCAACAATGCAAAAGAGATCCTCTTTCTTCACATCCTCGCCAACATCTGTTGTTGCCTGAGTTGTTCATGTTAGCCATCCTGACAGGTGTAAGGTGATATCTCATTGTGGTTTTGATTTGTATTTCCCTGATGATGAATGATGTTGAGCATTTTCTCATGTGTCAGTTGGCCATCTGGATGTCCTCCTTGGAGAAGGGTCTCTTCATGTCTTTTGTCCATTTCTTCACTGGATTATTTGTTTCTTGGGTGTTGAGTTTGATAAGTTCTTTACAGATTTTGGAGACTAACCCTTTATCTGCTATGTCATTTGCAAATATCTTCTCCCATTCTGTCGGTTGCCTTTTAGTTTTGCTGATTGTTTCCTTCACTGTGCAGAAGCTTTTTATTTTGATGAGGTCCCAGTAGTTCATTTTTGCTTTTGTTTCCCTTGCCTCTGGAGACATGTTGAGTAAGAAGTTGCTGCAGGCAAGATCAGAGGTTTTTGCCTGCTTTCTCCTCGAGGATTTTGATGGCTTCCTGTCGTACATTGAGGTCTTTCATCCATTTTGAGTTTATTTTTATGTATGGTGTAAGAAAGTGGTCCAGGTTCATTCTTCTGCATGTCGCTGTCCAGTTTTCCCAGCACCACTTGCTGAAGAGACTGTCTTTATTCCATTGGATATTCTTTCCTGCTTTGTCAAAGATTAGTTGGCCATATGTTTGTGGGACCATTTCTTGGTTCTCTAATCTGTTCCATTTATCTGAGTGTCTGTTCTTGGGCCAGTACCATACTGTCTTGATGATTATAGCTTTGTAGTATAGCTTGAAGTCTGGGATTGTGATGCCTCCTGCTTTGGTTTTCTTTTTCAAGATCGCTTTGGCTATTTGGGGTCTTTTCTGGTTCCATACAAATTTTAGGATTATTTGTTCTAGTTCTGTGAAGAATGCTGGTGTAATTTTGATAGGGATTGCATTGAGTATGTAGATTGCTTTGGGTAGTATCAACTTTTTTTTTTTTTTTTTTTTTAATTTTTTTTCAATGTTTTTTATTAATTTTTGGGACAGAGAGAGACAGAGCATGAACGGGGGAGGGGCAGAGAGAGAGGGAGACACAGAATCGGAAACAGGCTCCAGGCTCCGAGCCATCAGCCCAGAGCCTGACGCGGGGCTCGAACTCACGGACCGCGAGATCGTGACCTGGCTGAAGTCGGACGCTTAACCGACTGCGCCACCCAGGCGCCCCGGGTAGTATCAACTTTTAACAATATTTGTTCTTCCTATCCAGGAGCATGGAATCTTTTTCCATTTTTTTTGGTGCCTTCTTCAATTTCTTTCATAAGCTTTCAATAGTTCTCAGCATATAGATTTTTCACCTCTTTGGTTAGATTTATTCCTAGGTATTTTATGGTTTTTGGTGCAACTGTAAATGGGATCGATTCCTTGATTTCTCTTTCTGTTGCTTCATTGTTGGTGTATAGGAATGCAACCAATTTCTGTGCGTTGATTTTGTATTCTGCAACTTTGCTGAATTCATGAATGAATTCTAGCAGTTTTTGGTGGGATTTTTTGGGTTTTCCATATAGAGTATCATATCATCTGTGCAGAGTGAAAGTTTGATCTCCTCCTGGCCGATTTGAATGCCTTTTATTTCTTTGTGTTGTCTGGTTGTGATCTCTCCTCTTTCATTCTTGATTTTATTATTTGGGTCCTTTCCTTTTTCTTTTTGATCAAACTGGCTGGTGGTTTATCAATTTTGTTAATTCTTTCAAAGAACCAACTCCTGATTTCATTTGTCTGTTTTACTGGTTTTTTTTTTTTTTTTTTTTTTTTTGGTGTCGATAGCATTAATTTCTACTCTAATCTTTATTATTTCCTGTCTTCTGCTGGTTTTGGGTTTTATTTGCTGTTCTTTTTCCAGTTCCTTAAGGCGTAAGGTTAGGTTATGTATCTGAGATCTTTCTTCCTTCTTTAGGAAGGCCTGGATTGCTATATACTTTCCTCTTATGACAACCTTTGCTGCATCCCAGAGGTTTTAGGTTGTGGTGTTATCATTTCCATTGACTTCCATATACTTTTTAATTTCCTCTTTAACTTCTTGGTTAGCCCATTCATTCTTTAATAGGATATTCTTCAGTCTCCAGGTATTTGTTATCTTTCCAAATTTTTTCTTGTGGTTGATTTCAAATTTCATAGTGTTGTGGTCTGAAAATATGCATGGTATGATCTAGATTTTTTGTACTTACTTAGGACTGATTTGTGTCCCAGTATATAGTCTATACTGGAGAACGTTCCATGTGACCTGGAGAAGAATGTATATTCTGCTGCTTTAGGATGAAATGTTCTGAATATATCCGTTAAGTCCATCTGGTCCAGTGTGTCATTCAAAGCCATTGTTTCCTTGTTGATTTTTTGATTACATGATCTGTCCATTGTTGTGAGTGGTGTGTTGAAGTCTCCTACTATTATGGTATTACCATCAATGAGTTTCTTTATGCTTGTGATTAATTGATTAATATATTTGGGTGCTTCTACATTTGGTGCATAAATGTTTACAATTGTTAGATCCTCTTGGTGGATGCACCCCTTGATTATGATATAATGCCCTTTTGCATCTCTCTCTCTCTCTCTTTTTTTTTTTTTTTTTTTTTTTGCATCTCTTGATACAGTCTTTATTTTAAAGTCTAGATTGTCTGATATAAGTATGGCTACTCTGGGTTTCTTTTGTTGACCATTAGCATGATAGGTGGTTCTCCATCCCCCTATTTTCAATGAGAATGTATCTTTAGGTCTAAAGTGGGTCTCTTGTAAACAGCATATATATGGATCTTGTTTTCTTATTCATTCTGCTACCCTACGTCTTTTGATTGGAGCATTGAGTCCACTGATGTTTAGAGTGAGTATGAAAGATATGAATTTATTGCCATTATGATGCTTGTAGAGTTGGAATTTCTGGTGGTGATCTCTGGTGCTTTCTAATCTTTGTTGCTTATTCTATTGCTATTCTAATCTTTGTTATTTATTCATTTATTTATTTATTCTCTCGCTATACATATTTTTTCATCTTTCTCCCCTCAGAGAGTCCCCCTTAAAATTTCTTGCAGGGCTGATTTAGTGATCACAAACTCCTTTAATTTTTGTTTGTCTAGGAAACTTTTTATCTCTCCTTCTATTTTGAATGACAGTCTTGCTGGATAAAGAACTCTTGGCTGCATATTTTTCTGATTCAGCATACTGAATATATCTGCTACTCCTTTCTGGCCTACCAAGTTTCTGTGGATAGGTCTGCTGCAAACCTGATCTGTCTTCCCTTGTAGGTTAGGGACTTTTTTCCCCTTGCTGCTTTCATGATTCTCTCCTTGCCTGAGTATTTTCTGAATTTGACTATGATATGCCTTGTTGATGGTCAGTTTTTGTTGAATGTAATGGGGGTCCTTGTGCTTCCTGGATTTTGATGTCTGTGGTTTTCCCCAGGTTAGGAAAGTTTTCCGCTGTGATTTGCTCACATAACCCTTCTACCCCTATTTCTCTCTCTTCCTCTTCTGGGACCCCTAGGATTCTGATATTGTTCCTTTTTAATGAGTCACTGATTTCTCTAATTCTTAAATTGTGCTCTTTTGCCTTAATCTCCCTCTTTTTTACTGCTTTGTTATTCTCTATAAGTTTGTCCTGTATACCGCTGATTCTCTGTTCTGCCTTGTGCATCCTTGCCCCCGCTGCATCCATCGGTGATTGCAGCTCAGTTATAGCATTTTTAATTTTATTCTAGCTATTTTTTACTTATTTTATCTCTGCACAAAGGGATTCTAATCTATTTTCAACTCCAGCTAGTATTCTTATTATCGTGATTCTAAATTCTGGTTCAGACATCTTGCTTGTATATGTGTTGGTTAAATCCCTGGCTGTCGTTTCTTCGTGCTCTTTCTTTTGGGGTTAATTCCTTCATTTTGTCATTTTGAAGGGATAAAAGGAATTAATGAGGTAGAAAAATTGAAACTAAAAAAATTAAAATTAAAAAATAAAAACATACACACAAAAATTGAATAAATGATGCTAGATCCTAGGTGTGTTTTAGTCTGGGTGTTGAAAGTGGTTTGACCGATTAGAGAAAAAAAAGAGGGGGGAGGGAAGAAAAAAGAAAGAAATCATTTGAGTATTTGAAAAATTGAATACACTGAAGTAGACTAAAATGAGATGATGGGAGTAAAATAGAATTTGAAAAAAATATACACAAAATTAAAGAATATAGTAGAAAAACATTAAAAAATATCTAATAAAAATTAAAAATAAAATGAATTTTTTCTGTATTCAAGAAAAAGAAAAATGAAAAAGAGAAAAAAGATTTAAAAAAGAAAAAAGAGGAAATCGTTTGAAAATTTGAAACAGTGAATATACCATGTAGACTAAATTAAATGATGGAAGGAAAATAGAATTTGAAAAAAATACATAAAAGCCAAAAATATAGTAAAAAAATTAAATAAAATATTTTTAATATAAATTGAAAGTAAAAATTAAATTTTTCTTATTCTGCATTCAAGAAAAAGAAAATAAATGAAAAATAGAAAAAAGAAAAAGAAAGAATAAAGAGAAAAGAAAAGGAAATTGTTTGAAAATTTGAAAAGGTGAATACCCTGAAGTTGACTAAAATAAAATGATGGAAGCAAAATAGAATTTGAAAAAAGTTACACAAAAGTAAAAAATGTAGTAATAAAAATTAAAGAAAAATAATTTTTTAAATTTTTTTTAACATTTTTTTATTTTTGAGACAGAGAGAGACAGAGCATGAACGGGGCAGGGTCAGAGAGAGGGAGACACAGAATCTGAAACAGGCTCCAGGCTCTGAGCTTTCAGCACAGAGCCCGACACGGGGCTTGAACCCACGGACTGTGAGATCATGACCTGAGCCGAAGTCGGCCGCTCAAACGACTGAGCCACCCAGGTGCCCCAAGAAAAATATTTTTAATAAAAGTTGGAAATAAAAATGAATTTTTTCTCTTTCTGTATTTAAGAAAAAGAAGTGTAAAAGAGAAAAAAAAAAAGACAGAAATTTGAATAGATGCACCTGCTAACAGATTGAAGTAGGACTGGAGTTACTTCGTTTTCCCCTAGAAGTCAGTGTATGTAGCGCTTTATAGTCCATAAACTAAGCCAGTGGTGAGACTTGTGTTCTTGAGGAGCGAAGTTGGCCCAGTTGGGTGGGGCTCAGTGTAATGGCTCCGCTCTCCACTAGATGGCGATGGTAGCCTACTGGGGTGGATTGTTGCGAGCTCATAGGTGCATATGCGCATGCGCGGGGGCGGTGAAAAATGGCGCTACTCACCTACCCATCTGTTCTCCTGGATCAGCAATCGCACATCTGTCCTCTGTCTTCAGCTTTCGTCCACGCCCGCTTTTTCACTGTCTGTGACCAGGCCCCAGGCAGTACCTCTCTCCCGAATTTTGTCTCAGATGCAGCCATTTTGCCCAGCCCCTTACTTCTGAAGGACTGCGGCTTTGACCTGTCCCGCCCCTCTGCGGAAGGGTCTCACTGAGCAATGACCTAATGAGCAATGGCTGAATGTCGGCTGCACCCAGGAACGCTTGCTAGACCCCGCTGCTGTCGGTGCCCCAGGACTATGGCCAGGTGCCAGCCCGCCTCAGAAAACTTTCGCGAGATAGTGTAGTAGCAGCGTTTCAGGGATTATGGAAAATCACAACACACATCTGGCACCAGGTTTCACCTTTAACGACCTTGTTCCTGCACCAGCGAGTGTAGCCGTTTTCTGGGGTCTGCTGGGACCAGGTGGCTTCAACAGTCTCTACCAAATGTCCTTCCAGCAGTGGAACTGCTTTTCCCTGTGTGGCCCAAGAACCTCCCAGCCTCCACTCTGTTCCTGGGGATTCGCCCTTCTCACCAGAGCACCTCCAGGTATCGATCTGCGGAGCTGCAGACTTTGTGCTCCCCTTGTTTACAGTCTTAATGGAATTTAAACCCTGTCCTTTCTCCCTTTTTAGTTTAGTCCCTGCGGTTGTTTCCAATTTTCCACTTTCTCTCCAGCTGCTTTTGGGGAGGGATGCTCTTCCCGTATTCTCCCCCTTCCCCAGTCTCCGTCATCTCTCTGCCCGCAAAAGTGGCTCCCTACCCTCTGCGGCTTTTTTGCTCCCCAAATTCACCTCTTCGTGCCATGTACCTGCTGAATTCTGTGGTTCAGGTTGTGCAGATTGTTGTGTGAATCCTCCAATCAGCTTTCTAGATTTGTAGGATGATTTAGTGTTGGTCTGGCTGTATTTCATGGACGCGAGGCACACAAAAAAACTTCCATGCTGTTTCGCCATCTTGGCTCCTCAGGCTGTTTTTTTTCTTTCTTGATGAAAGAAATGTTGAATCTCAAATGCAAACTGTCACAGTTTTATAAAGTTCAGAGCATGTTATATAACTGCATATACTTTCTCCATTTTTTTGTTCTCAATTGGTTAACAGTTGACTAACTACCCTAACATACCACATGGTGTGTAACATGGTCCTCCTACCAAGGCCTGATTTCTCACTGTTTACACAGGCAACTCACTGCATGAGTTCTTCAAAATCTGAGCCAGTCTACACCTTATGCAAGGAGGCAAATCTCCAGATCAAATGCTTGAATGTCGTGGGACTAACAAATGCTCTAGAAAGTGTCTCAGTGCTGACCCTTAACTTCTGAACTTCTCTCTTCAAGAATTTGTAATCAGCAGTTCATCAACCAAGGTATGGTTTCTTCTTGCCTGGCTTGTGCCAATAAGTAGCTTCCCGTTCGGATTTATACCTTCTGTGTCTCTCTTCTAATAAAGTTTCCAAGGTGATCTTCTTAAAGTGTAAGCAATCGAGTAATTTCTTGCTTTAAATCCATCATGGGTTTCCCTTTGCACTTGATGGTAGACACGTTTGGTTGACCTGAGGACCTTATATGAACTGGCCCCTGAATATCTCTCCCACTGAGGTTCATTCTTTGTTCCTACTTGTCACTATGGTTCTGCCACTTGGCTTTGTTTTATTTTGGAAATTCTGTGCACGCACGTTCCTCCCGCTTCTGAAAAGATTTTCCCCTGCCTCTTGCTAAGGCTGAATTGTGCTTATCTCTAAGTCAAGGATGGGCAAAGTTCTGTAAAAGCTCAGTAAAAAATATTTAGTCTCCTGGGTCGTACAGTCACTGTTGCCAACTCAGCCTTTGGAGAATGAAAGCTCTTAATGAAAGAGCAGGTTTGTGTTCCAATAAAGTTTTATTTGTGGACACTAAAATTTGAATTTTGTATAATTTTCATTTGCAGTACTTCCCTTAAAATTTTTTTTATGGACACTTGGTGCCTCAGTCAGTTAAGCCTCCCACTCTTGATTTCCACTTAGATCATGATCTCACAGTTGGATCTCACAGGTAGAGTCTGCTTAAGATTCTCTCTCTCCCTCCCTCTCCCTCTGCCTTTCCACACACGTGCATGCACACTCTCTCTCTCTCAAAAATTTTTGTTTTTATTGTTAAAGAAATATTCTTAGCTCAAGGGCACCAAAATAGGTGGTGTGGCTTGCAGGCCCCTTTGTGTAATGTTTAACTTATAAGTCATTTTGTAAAAACTTTCCCTAACTTGTCTAAGTCTATTCCTTAACTTCAGCACTGTTACTTTAATTTATATTACCTTTTGTTTTCTTTTGGTAATTATTTCCTGATTTTTTTTTGTTTATTTATTGTCTTTTCATTTAGTTACATGTTTCCTGATTTTTTTTAAATTTTTAATTTTTTTTATTATTTATTTATTTAAATATGAAATTTATTGTCAAATTGGTTTCCATGCAACACCCAGTGCTCATCCCAACAGGTGCCCTCCTCGATGCCCATCACCCACTTTCCCCTCCCTCCCATCCCCTATCAACCCTCAGTTTATTCTCAGTTTTTTTTTTTTTAAATGTTTATTTATTTTTGAGAGAGAGAGAGAAAGAGAGAGAGTGCAAGTGGGTGAGGGGCAGAGAGAGAGAGAGACAGAATTGGAAGCAGGTTCCAGGCTCTGAGTTGTCAGCACAGAGCCCAAGGCGGGGCTGAAACATATGAATCATATGTTCCCATATGAATCATATGCCCCTACGTGTTCCCTGATCTTGACTGTTCTGTTAATCTCTGTACATTAATTGTATAGTCACAATTAAAATAATGCCTGGTACATGGCAAATGCTCAGTATTTGTTGACTAAATTAATTAATTTTCTTAACTCATTTCAAGTACTTTAAAAACTGAGCTATGTCAAACTATTTTATGTATTTTAAGACACTGAGACTGGAACTTAACACAAACATCCTGTTATCTTTCTCACCGTGTCCTGTCTTCAAGATAAATTTGAGAGAATATTTACTCTTATTTGTTCAATCTACAAATAACAGTGTGCATAACAGTGCAAAAAAAAAAAAAACCCAAAAAACAAACAAAAAAAACCCCACAATACCATGTATACATTCACACTGTGTACCATATTTTGTTTATAAAAAGGTCATAAAAAGAGACAATGCATTAGAATAGTCTTAAGAAGACTTTTATTTGACCTTCTGATTACAGTCATTGTCACAGAAATGGATTCCTGTGGTATCACTTGAAAGTCTCATGACATGTCTTTGAAAGCATGTCTGGACAAAGAACCAGGAGGCAGCAATAATTTTGGTGGTCAGTGTTGTTGTTCATCTGGTACCTTACTCTTCCTGACCCTTTCTCGGTAGCAGAGCCTCTGTGTGACTGTGTGCCCAGGAAAGCTGACCCTATTTTAGCCTCAGAGTGAATATGAGTGAATATTGATTAGTCTTAGCCAATATATTTTTTTTTAATGTTTATTTATTTTTGACAGAGAGAGAGAGAGACAGAGCATGAGCAGGGGAGGGACAGAGAGAGAGGGAGGCACAGAATCTGAAGCAGGTTCCAAGCTCTGAGCTGTCAGCACAGAGCCCGATGAGGGGCTCTAACTCACAGACCATGATATCATGACCTGATCTGAAGTCAGATGCTTAACTGGCTGAGCCACTCAGGCACCCCTGTTTTGTTTTTGTTTTGTTTTTTTTTTTGAGGGGGGGGAGGGGCAGAGAGAGAGAGAGAGACACAGAATCCAAAGCAGGCTCCAGGCTCTGAGCTGTCAGCACAGAGCCCCACACAGGGGCTCCAACTCAGGGACCGCAAGATCATGAGCTGAGCCGAAGTCGGATGCTCAAGCGACTGAGCCGCCCAGGCGCCCCTACTCCTAGCCAATCTTGATAATGTCATCCTCCCTGCTAATGGAATCACCAGGCAGGGGCCAATAGCACCGACAGGGGTTTGTTAGGGGCTTTTGTGAGATATGTTCCTCCCTGTCAAAAAAGAGATGCTGCCTGGGGAGCTAGAAACTCCTTTCCAGTTCTGTGAAATAACGAAACATTCTCTTGACTAGGCTAGTGATTTTCTGACTGTAATGTGCATCTGAATCACTTGGGGATCTTGTTACATCTAGGATTTTAATTCAGCAAATCTGTACGCTCCCAAGTGAGGCTGATGCTATATTTCCAGGGCCTACACTTTAAGTAGCAAGGCCTTCGGCGTCTGTTTTGACCTTCTGAGAGCTGAAAGCACCTTACACAAACCAAATCTGCGTTAAAGAATGGGAAGCTGATTTCTCTCTGTCTCCATTTATATTAGTTATACTAATAAGTATAGATTATATAACTTTATGTTTTAATCAGGAAAAAAAAAAAAACAATGACTCTGCCTCTCTCTGAAAAAAGTAGTCAAGCCACTAGAGGCTGTCTCCTGTGATAGTTATGTGAAAATAAAAGCTTTTGTTGAAACTTTAGCATTGTGTTTATACTTGATAGTGATATAATTTTTTCATCATAACTTTTCAAAAATGATAAATGTTGGAAACACATCAGGTGGATTTTGAAAGATACATTTACTAATAGATATGTTCATTTGGAAATTCAATCAATTAAAAGGAAAGTTTGCTCAGCTAAACTTTGGGGTAGGCATGCAAACTACCATTTTGTTGTTGTTACACTAAATTTTTTTCAAGTGTTCTTTTGGGGTTATGTCAGCATAGACTGAAATGTATCAGAGCAGAGACAAAAGAAGCAAGATAGTAAAAAAGTGAAGATCCATTTAAAAACTAAGAAAAATCCCATTTTCTAATTTTAGGCCTTTAATTTTGGTATGTTAAGGCATGGCTTGTCTGGAACAATGCAAAGATTGTAGAGATGCTGTTTTAAAATGAGCAGGAACAATGAACAAAATTGCATCAGTGCCAAGAAATTCACCTGGGAAGATACAAATGGCAGCTTGAGGATGAAAACTGTTTGCATCTCATGGTAAACACAAGATGACTTTCTCCAATTATTGCTTGTTACTTGCAGGATATAATATTCTTTGTATATATTGCAATTATTACTGTCAGTGCAATATCATTTGTCTAATGACTTAAAAATATGTTTTGCATGATGCAAGTGACTGTGGCAAAGAAATCTAATTTCGTCACATTCTTTTCTTTATATTTTCCAAATCAAAATAAAGGTTATGTCAGAAGCAAAAGTTCATTCTTTTCTGAGAATGAGTAACAAGCTAGATTAGCAGCCAACCCACATTCACTGCCAATTGATGGGTCACGAAACAAGTTCAGCAATCCAGGAACACAATGTTAATTTTGGCCAGTCGTTAAGAATGTTTGTCCAAATATTCAGGGTGGAGCTAACTATAGTTTTTTTCTTTATGCTAGCAAGATGCTTAAAATAAACTCGTCTGCAAATCTTCCTACAAGCACTTATTCTCTGATGAAATTGTAAGAGAACGTTTTTTGAAATTTCATAAATTTTCCTAGGCATTTAATCAGATACATTTCTACAAAAACCTAGGATTTGGTCTAAAAGAGACAAGGAATTGGGATGGTTGTCTAGACCCCACCTTGTTAGGCAATCATTACTAAGGACAGATTTATGTTTTCTTGATCCTATTGAATCAATGATAGCTCAGTCCTCTCTGAATTGTAGAATGCTTCAAGTCTCTAACTCTATGCTGACTTTGAGCGCTATAGATTTATAGACAGCGATATCTACCGCTGTACTCAGTGCTGGATAATTCCCATGCTCTTTTGCTTTTGTGTCATATGGCTTATTTATGTGTTTTATATACATAGTGCATATTGCATAATTTTAATATTCTATTATAGATATTAAATAACAAATGTATTTTAGAATAAGGATTATAGGCCAACATAGATATATCACTTAATTCTTTAATAATTATAGTCACATATGCTCACAAAGGAAAAATGTTTAATAAAGAAATAAACAAAATTAACAAAATGTTTTCTAAATATCCTTAAATAAAAAGTTGAATAAAAAGCTCAAGAAAGAGTCTACATCATCACAAATGTTGTGGATTCATGCTGCCAACATAGTTGATTGGATGCAACAATGACAAATATGCGAAAACAGATCATTTTCATTTAAAACTTGTTTGGATGCACTGTATAAAACAAATGTGCTGACACTCAGCCAATTGGAGCAGACAAAGGCTTCTAAACCAAGTTATACATGCTGGGCCCTATTGTGTAATCTCATCCTGGACTACTCTTGTTTCTTTATTGCAAAAGCTTAAAAAAAAAGTGGTTGGAAGCAATGAAGTTAGAATACTAGAATCAAAGATTTTACTATTCCATTTAGATACAAAGATTCCATAAATTTTTCAAATTCCCTATTGCATTTATGACTCTAGGTTTGGTTTCTCGAAAGAAAACATTTAACAGTCTGTACTAAATTATTATTTTAATATGGCTAAATGATGAAGGCCTGGCAATTGAACATCACATAGTTGGTAGATACAGAAAAAGCTGATAATGTCTGAATGTGTTTAGCTAAAAGTCTTGTTTTCAGAACCTTCAGATGAAATTTGCTTGCAGTTAGGATTTTCATTTTCTATAGTAAAAGAGCAGGTGAGCAAATCAATAGATCTTTATTTTAAGTTTAAAAAGATGCCGTAGGCCATTGTTAAACTCTAGTTTACTATGGCTTTGGCAGAAAATTAAAATTATATGATGCTGTTTTCTCTTTTAAAAATCAATAAAAAGCAATTTTATTTGAGCTGTGATTTTCAAAATTATAGCCTACTGGTTTGGATTCACTGTACAACCAATTCAGTGATGAGCAGCATATGACCATTATTAGGATAGCTTTGGCAGAACAAGCTGTTAAAAGAAAAATGAGTTTAGATATCACAGGCAGCCTATGTGTACTTGGTTTTCTATATTTAAAGAGCCACAAGTAAAAATAATAATAATAAAAATCTACACTGAAGCTCATTTTGTGTAATAGCATTTCCTGGGATAAAAGACCATAAACCTGTATCAAGTGTAGAACTGGCCTCAATAATTACGCATAACACACACTGTGGGCCAGGTGCTGTGCCAAACACCTGATAGAGATCTCTCATTTCATCATGCAACAGCCCTTGAAAGGTAGGCATTCTTTTTCCCTCTACTTTAAGGATCTGAAAACCGAGGCTTAAAGTGGTTCAATAACTTGCTTAGCGTCAAATTACTAGCAAGTATTATAGTCAGATTTGAATCTAAGCAGTCTGACTTCAGGATGTAACATAGTTGTTCTTAAAATGTTGCCTTGACCCCAGGTTTGAAGTCCCGAACTAGAGGCTGGTTCGTTCCCTTAATCGGCTGATTAAGTCCACATATCAATGACATTCCTTTTCGGCATCTCTGTGCACCAGCCCTAATCGCACTAGTGCCCAGTACCGCACAACCAGGACCAGCGTCTTTGGTGGAACAGGTGAAATTATTCAAATTAGCCAATTGCCAGGGAGCCTGGGAAGCCTAACCCCACTCCCCTTGCCTTACATAAGCTGCCTCCCTACAGCTCCAAATGGCCATTACCCTGTCCCGAAGCGCAACTCCGCATGACCCACCAACACTTTGGGTCTGTAAATCACAGAGTTCTGCCTTTCTATACCAGTATCATGGTTTGTCCTACCATCAAAAGAATCTTTCGGGTTGCCTGAGTGGCTCAGTTGGTTGGGCCTCTGACTCTTGATTTCGGCTCAGGTCGTGATCTCACGGTTTTTTGGCTCGAGTTCCAAGTCAGACTTCACTGATAGCAGGAGCCTGCTTGGGATTTTCTCTCTCCCTCTCTCTCTGTCCCTCCCCCACTGTTCTCCCTCTTTCTCTCTCTCTCTCAAAATAAATAAAAACCAAATCGGTAAAGCTTATAAACACAAGAGTCTACTCCCTCAATCTCTACACTTCCTCACATCCAGATGTTGTACAGTGAGGGTATTTAAGTAGTGACTCATTCATTTAGATCTGTAATTATTATGAACATTCTAGACCAGGACTATAAATAACAAGCCTGCTAATTCTTTTTTTCATATTCACTAAACTAGTCTGGATTCATATTAACTATAATTAGTTGTAAGCATTCTACCTAATACTTTTCCCACACATATCAATGAAGGTCATATTTAAGGTAAAATTAATTTAATAGGACAAAAGAGAGGTTACAAAATTTAAGAAGAAGAGTAGGCTTATACTTTCTGGGATGTTTATGAGTAATAAATTGATAAGGAAATCAACCAGAACAGGAAAATAATTATAAAATTTAAACAACTCAATACAGTACAAATATAAAATGACTCAAATAATTATTTCAAATAGGCCCCTTACATTTGGATACTTAGAAATAAAAGCATTAGTGTTGGTTTTCTTTCTTGGGTGTGAGACAGAAGTGATTGCGGTGAGTAACCTCCTATGAATTACCTTAATAGTCTAATACAGAGTTCAGAAACTATTACCTTTAAACAGTCAGATAGCAAAAGCTTTGGGGCCATATGGTGTTTGTCTCAAATACTCAGTTCTGCCATTAAACCAGCGCGCACGTTTGGTCCAATAACGTTATTTACAAAAACAGGCAATGGTTTGGATTTTGCCCATGGGCCACAGTTTGCTAAAAACTGGTCTAATACTCTGAGTTACCATTCTAGCTTCCTTTCTTTTCCATGATTGACACATTATTATAGAAGGGGATCCCAGTTCAGGAAGTATGAGGTCCACATGTTAGGGATGAGGTAAGTCTAGAGTTAACCAGCCAAAGACGTCTCTTCGCAACAGTATAATTATAATTCATTGAGACTTTTAGGACAGTTGGTTTAGATCACATAGAGAAAGAGGGTGTTTTAATATGATAATGGCAGCTCTAGAAGACCACCAATTTTCACAATAAAGTTTACCTGACCTGCTGCTCTGAACTCTCCATTTGGTCATTTGTAAAAATGAATGTGTACCCGCTAAAGTACGTGTCATTCCTGTGCAATCAACTATCAGCTGGAACTAGAAATGAATGATAATCTTTTGTATGTGTGAATAATAGTAATGGTAATAAAAATAGTAGGCGCTAGTTACAGAATATTTACTGTGTGAGATTCTGCCTTATTCTTCAAGACTCAGGCTCAGTCTGTCCAGAAAACCATCTCTGATGCCATGGATTGGGTTCTACACCCTTCTATTCTTCGCGTCTCATCACACCTTGATTTTCTTGTACTACAGTACCAACTACACTCGAAGGGTCTTACTACTAATTTGCTCCTAACCTGGTAATAAGTGCTGTGGGTCAGGAACCCCCTCTAGAGACTAACAGTGCACCCCTGGAGTCTAGCACAGTGCCGGGCTCCTAATAAACTCCCATGCTGTAAGTGCTTTCAAAGAAATGAATGAGCAGCTAGCTACATGGAGCCCCAGTAGAGCAGGCCTAGCTGTCGGAGGCCTTGAGAAACTGAAAGAAAAGGCTGAATCCTGGGGTGACATCAAGACTCAGCTGCATGAAAGAAAGGCCCATCACTCTGAATCATTCTAGCACAAATTATAGGCTTTAAAAAATGGTTTGGGAATGTTACATTTTTGAGTTTCCTGCACTGGAAGATATCTTAAATTTCACTTTCTTCTCTGGGCAGCACTCATTCTGAGTGTATGTTGGTTAGTTCACTCAAGTGAAGGGGAAAGCCAGTTTGAAAACAAACCACAAATCAGATTGCTTTTCTACCCTGATTCCTTTTCTGCTTGTGTTTATCACAGCTCCAGAAGTAGGATGCCTTTAGAGATGTGTGTGGATAGGCTACCAGGAATGAAATTTCAATTCCAGTTTGGCACTAAGTGAACCACTCGCCCAAATGTCTTTTACAATGTGCTGACTGGAATGCTTTGACCATAAACCACTGGTAATAGCAAGAAATTAGGCCCTGGTTAGAAACATATTACTGCATTGCCAAATCCTTCTGTGGAATTCAACTACTACATATTTTTAGGTTAAAGAAAACTAGATCTCTGCACTTCAGCCAAATCTGGCTTGGGTTTCAAACTACCTCAGAGGGAAAAAAAAATATTCTTAGCCGATAATTCATTTGATACGGTTTGCTTCACATGGAGATATATGTACAATGTATTTGTTAATTGAACATCTTTTCAATTAAAAATGTGATACTTACTAATTAGAAGTTATTCTAGTTAGTATTCTAGTTATTCTCTGGGGTTGGGGGAGGGGAGAGAAAGGGAAGTGGACAGGATTTATGATGCTTTAGGGTATTGGAAATGGGGAGGTAGGGGCTTGAGAAGAGAAAAAAAAATATGAGAGAAACAAACAGACAAACAATAACAACAACAGCAACTTTGAAGACTCCAGAGAAACATCTGGCTAAGCGTAGGACCTCACGTTAGGGAACACTCCTGTTTGATTAGTACCAAGGCCTCTAATTCTGATAGGGCTTGTTTGGTTGTTTCCATAGAACACCGATATCCCTTCCACACCAATACTTTTCATTTCTCCTGATTTGTCCTCATTCCCTTTATCCTGAAAACATGTTGATGAAAAAAGACATCCTGGAATATCTCCCCTACACTCAGTTGGGTAAGATATCAATGTGAAGGAGGCTTGTATTTCTCTAGGAACTTGCTGTCCTCAGCATTGTTTAAATGAGCCTATCAGGAATACTCATGCCTCAGAGAAACAGCTTATTAGAATTTCTAATGGAAGAAACAAAACATTTCTAAGGCAACAGTTTGTGCCAAGGAGAGCTCACTAATAGTTTACTTATTCAACATGCATCTATTGCGTGCTTGCCATATGGAAATAGGTGAAAGGAATAATAATAATAATAAAAAGACATTATACTTCATAGTCCCTTCTCTAGAAGAGCTTATTTTGCAGTAAAAATTTCCGATTTGACATTTTAAAATTATAGGATCACTGAGAGATTCTAGCTCCCAAATTCCATTATAGATTCTTATTTGTGATACACCTGACCTTTGTATGCATTTTACCTACTTGGTCATTTTTATAATTGATCTTAATTTGAGGTTTCTTATTTTTGAGATCCCTCCCCAGTCATCTCTGACAATTAATTTTACTGACGGCTAAATGTAATCCTCTAAAGTGATTTGTGTCTACATGCTCTGAGTTTATTGCCAATCTGAGAGATTTTAATGAGCAAGGATGAATATATTCTCAGCAAAAAAAAAATCCATTTTCTTTACCTGTATAAAATACTTTTACTTCCATGAAAAAACTGATAGTATGCTTATCCCTAGTATTTTTTTTTTGTTTCAAAAATTTCTCTTGTATTTAAGGAATGAAAACGTTCCAGTTTTAATTCATGATTTATTGAAATCACAAGACTTGAAATTTAGACTAAGTCATAACAATTATAATGGTTTCTGCTTATTCTTGTTTTATTTTTTTATCATTTTAAATGTTTATTTATTTTACATTGTTTATTTTACATTATTATTTTATACTGTCACTCTGTGACAGAGACACAGAGTGTGAGCAGGGGAGGGGTAGAGAGAGAGAGAGAGGGAGACATGGAATCCAAAGCAGACTCCAGGCTCTGAGCTGTCAGCCCCCAGTGTGGGTCTCGAACTCATGGACCTCGAGATCATTATCTGGGCCAAAGTCAGACGCTCAACTGACTGAGCCAACCAGGCGCCCCTGCTTATTCTTGTTTTAAAAAGGAGGTTTTTTTTTTTTTTTAACTGAAGTAGACTATACATACAGATAAATGTACAGAACAAAGCTATTTCTTATTTCTTTGGACTAATTAGCACAGACATAGGTTGCATTACACATGCAAGGCAATATCGCGTTTTCAAAAACCTAAATATTTAAAGTTTTGGATTCAATCCCCTGGTTTTCTTTCTTAGAAAGCAAAGGTTAGAATAAAATACCACAGTTTCCCTAAATTTAAGCCATGCTCCCCCTTTTTAAAGAGAACTTTAAAGTACTCAGACCATACATTGTGAAGGAATGTAACATCTATACATAGGCATGTTTGCACTGGCAAAGAGAAAAAAAAGTCCCCATCTTTCTGAGCATTGTTCTTCGGAAGGTTTTCCTCAGCTGTTTGTGGAGGATAATCACTAGGCCAAAATGTCAAGACACTAATGGTAACTGATACCGATGATGTATCTTTGTGTGCACTCCTTGGAGATAGACGTTCTCTTTGACAGCTAATATTTCCATTAATTAACGGATACTTTATCTACCAGCTACAAGAATAATAAAGAGTTGCAACATATTTAGTAATAGGTTCAGTCACACACACACACACTCAAACTTCAATTTATTTATCAGTCTATGTGTAAATAATGTAACTGATTCATTAAGGTATATAAGGATTTTCGAGTGCAAGTTCCAATTATTTAGACTACAAAGTTTGTAAGGACACATTATAGTGTAGCCAAATGAACACTTAAGTTGTAATCAGGAGATGAGTCCTGATTTATATTCTACTACTGTTAGCTGTGTGACTTTTGGCACATTATTTTAGCTTCAAAGTCCTTGGTTTCCTTATCTCTTCAATTTCCACCTATTCAGTGATTCCTTCATGGCTGAGAGCCTTATGTAGGGACAAATGATCTTGTTTGAATGAACTTAGTGCTTTTAAAGATTACCTAACTAATTGGCTTACGTAAATTTATCCGTGTATTTCCTTCATGATTTTAATATTGCTTTTTGTTTTTTTCTTTTTTTTCAAGTTTATTTTTGAGAGAGAGAGAGAGAGAGAGAGAGAGAGAGAGAGAGAGAAGGCAAGATGGGAAGGGGCAGAAGGAGAGGGAGACAGAGAATTCCAAGCAGGCTTCACACTGTCAGTGCAGAGATGAACTTGGGTCTCAAACTCACGAACAATCATATCATGACCTGAGACAAAATCAGGAGTCCGAAAATCAACCTACTGAGTCACTCAGGTGCACTGTTTTGTTTTTCATAGTAACATCACTTCTGATTGTTTAACTGCTTTGTATATTTTGACATAGGTGCTTGATTACCTAACATTTGATTCAGGATAGGTACAGAGTATTGATAGAAGTAGCAAAGATGATCATAGAAGTCCATAAAGATGATTGGGTACTTGAAGTAGAGCACGGAAAAGATAATTTAACCTTCTATATTCATTTTTTAACCTCCTTATCACCATGTAAAGAAATTGGCCTGTAACTATGTCATTTTAGGCATTTGGTTACTTATTTAGACATTTAGAATTACTATTTAGGAAACCAAAATCTGAATTTTCTCCTCACCTTTTACCTGAATTTGCAATTAGAACTTAATTATCATATTGAATCATTAGTATTTATTCCTTAGTTTACTTGACCTGTGCTTGATATTTACACTCTTTTGAATTTCTCTCTTCCCCCCAGACATTTGACATCTCTTTCTTTTCTCTCTGGCTGTTTTGATCAGAATTCTTTGCTGGTTCACCATCCTCTGCCTGCACAATCCATATTGATATACTCCATAGCTGCATTCTGGGATATCCTCTGACTTTATCCACTCTTGGGTGAGTTTACGACTTCAGTACAATGCCCTTCAAATACATATCTCTAATTTTCAAACCAACTACATTATAGTGTAGAAGGCTACAGTATAGTGTTAGAAGGCTACTTCTAACAGCAGCCTATGGCATTTAGATCTCCTATAAGACCCTCAAATTCAACATGAACACAAGTAAAAGTTAAATACCTGCCCCACCCCAACAACAAATGCTCATCCTCCTTTCATGTTTATTTTTAATACTAGCATGACATCCATGCAGTCATCTAAGAGAGAAATCTGTTACCTATGTTATTCTTTATTTCCCCATGGTTTGCTAGTTATAAAAGCAGACTCTGGAGTCTTTGTCTGAGTTTGAATTATATCTCAACAAGTCCTCTATTGACTATTGGTGTGACCTTGGGGGAGATACTTGACTGCTCAGTGCCTCAGTTTCCTCATCCGTAAAATGGGGGTGATATTGAATGAATATCCTGGGGTTGTTCTGAGCATTAAATGCATTATGTAAAGTCGTTAGAATGTTATCAGGCGGAGAATGAATGCTCAGTGTTAGCTCTTATTGTCCTCGTTGGCACTGACATCATTACCTTCAGGAGGTATCACATGGCTGATGACCATTGGCTTCTTCTAGGACTTCATGATCTCCATCTGGATTGTTGGGCTATAAACTCCACAATGTTCTCTTGCCTGCCATCATTCTCTGTCTCAACTGATGCTTTGCTTTGCCACTTTAGTGATTCTGTACAGTTTTTAAAATGTGCTTATATTTTTCTTATATTGCTTGTATGTTTCCTTACTTGATTGATGTTTGTAGGGTGTACATTAATACTTTCTACATTTTTATATTTCCAGTGTTGACACAGAGCTAAAACTTAAATCTTTATTAAACAAAATGATGAATGATAGTTTATTTAGAACTATGATGAAATGCAAGGTTCACAATTTCATGGTAATCAAATTAGGCTTACCAAATAGAGCCCTGAACAGACAAAGAATAAAATAAAGCAAATGGTGCTATAACCCTGTGTATATTTAAAACATATAATTAGTCAAATTGTTGGTGAGCTGTAATGGCTAAAATAATCTTTTTTAAGTTTAAACTCCATAGTCCATTTGGAAGAATCTTAACACAGATTATTGTAGGAAGTCTCTAAGTCTAATTTAACACTTTTCTGTCAAAATACACCCCCTGTGGGTAATCTTTTACCATTGCATGAGGCTAATTAGAAGCCACTTTTTAATGTTTTCCTAAAGAATTAAGAATCCATGATAGGCCCTCTCTAACTAAGCCTGCTAGGAAATCCAAGATGAACCTTAGTGTCTGTTGAGCCCAGAATTAGGCCACAGACAAATATTTGACACCTCCCTCTTTGCTGGAGAACCCAGACAACACAGCAGGCTCTCTCATTAGATAAGGTACAAGTCAAAAGCCACAATCCAAGCTGTATTCGGGCTAGTCAGCATCTAATTGACTGCTAATCTTCCAAGAAAACAGAAATGGGGGAACATTCACAGCTATGACTATTTTGAAAAGACTGGGATTTAAGATTATAATTTCTTCTGAGTTTGTTCTTTGGGAATATTCTGGCTGTGCCAAGGGATTCATTAATTCAATCAGTGTGAGCATCAAGTCCACATCATTCTGGAGAAAACTGTCAGTGTACTCAATCATAATTTATCCCAATTCAAATTTGGACATGACTATAAAATTATACACAGAGCAACAATCCTGAAAATTGACTAAATGATGGGTTTGACTGGGCTTGACAATTAATTAGGGCTTTCTGAAGGAAGAATTGTATATTTTTCTCTGGCAGTCAATTACTGCCTGAGATCGAAAAGTCAATTTTCCATGGATTTAGATGCCAAGAACATTTACTTCTAATAGAATCAGGATTTATGCATAGCTACCTTAGTTATAAATACTAACTTGAAATTGTAATACTCAGTCCGTATGGGAATAACTCTGTAAGGGAAATAATTTATGCCTTCTGAAATCATTTCAATTTCTGTTATCCTTCAGTTCCTATATTAGACTTTAAGTTTGCTCTTGTGTATGCTTCTGTCCTTTACTAAATTACATGCTTCTGAATTGAGAAACTGCCTCCTGAATGTGTTTGTATTATCTTCCCACATGATTTTAACATATTGGACACATAAAGAAGCCCAAAGTTTCCATTTATACCTTTAACCCTCAAAGCCGCCTTATGGGATACATATTATTGTGTGTATTTTATAAGTTAAAAATCAGAGGTTCAGAGGGTTTAAAGAACGCTTCACCCGATTTCACCAGGGTAGAAAATGTAGAGGATGGAAAGGCCTATGACTCTTTCCACAATGCAATCCTGTATTATGTACTGATTATTACCAAAGGCAAGCACTTAAAAAAAATAGCGTATGAGTCCCAGAAAAGTCTTTGGTTGAAAGTTACTCAGCTGAATAATTGAAAGAATTTCACGGAGTTTGATAAAATTTATGTGGTACACTAAATGTCCAAGATCAGCTGGGAGACTTAAGGAAGACTGGGGAATGAGGATTTGCCATAGTGTGGGAACTTAGTATGAAGCTACAATAAATGAGACAGTGTTGTATTGGCTCAAGGAAAGAAAAAAAAAAATGACAAGCAGAGTTCTCAGAATTCTTTTTTTTTTTAATGCTTATTTGTTTATTTTGAGAGAGAGAGAATGAGAGATCGTGAGTGGGGAGAGGCAGAGAGAGAGAGAGAGAGAGAGAGAGAGAAGAGTCCTAAGAAAGATCTACACTCAGCACAGAGCCCAACTCAAGGCTGGATACCATGATTGTGAGATCATGACCTGAGCAGAAATCAAGAGTTGGGCATTTAATGGACTGAGCCACCCAGGTGCCCCCCACAAACAAATTCTTAACAGGGATAACAGGAAGAGACCCATTTTGTGACTGTGTACCATGTCACCTTAGCTAAGTCAGAATCGTCCCTTAGAGTTCCCATAGTTTTGCTGGGAATGACATTTTCAAACCTTCACTCCTTGTACTAGTTCAAGGGCCGATTCACATTCCCTTCAATAATCATTTCCTGACCACTTTAACCAAAAGTGGACACTACCTCCTCGGTACCTCTGTAATACCTCCTCTATCCATTCTTCAAGAGAACAGAACTTCTGTAGGAGGTTTAGTTGGATACCTTATTTCTAGGAAGTAATAACGGGGGAAAAATCCAAACAAAATGTAGAAAGCAACTTATTCCTAGACCATGGGCTTTAAAAATGTGCTGTTATTTTTATTGGACAGATTATAATGTTCTACCGAGGACATGTTGAAGCAATACCACAATATTTAACCTTCAATTTAAGAAAATAACCACAAAAATTTATCATTCCAAGGTTGCCGCCTGGTTGGACATTTTATTAACCTAACATTTTAATACATAGAATAGAATTTCTCAAACTTTGTTCCTTAAGATATTAATAGATATTTTTAGAAACAGAGAGAAAAGAAGAAAGTAAATTTAAACACATTTGGAAAATGCTGCCAAATATTAACTATCTCTTGGCTACTAACAATAACTATCATACAACATTCTCTGAACAACTTAGAGGTAAAGAAGGCCTGCATTTATTCAAGCTAGTCTTTTCCATACTTATTTGTACACAGAACACATTTTTTTTACAAATTTCTTAAATTCAAGCATTTACAGTAGAAAATTCTTATGTGTTCTCTCTCAATCTCTATAAAATTTCATTTATTTTTTTGAGTAAATAATTCATATATGTCATATATATATACACTATTATTTTTGTATATATATTCTGCCCTATGCTTTATGTTTTTAACTTTAAATATGTATCACAGATTTCTTTCCACATTGGTATATAAGGGGCAACTGTATCATTTTTTAAAGCTGCATAATGTTCCATTGAGTGGACATATTGTGTAACTTTTTCATCCATTCCTTGAATTTGTATAAATATATTGCTTTAAGACTTTTGTTATTACAAAACAAATGTCACAATGAATAAGCTTATGTGTGTCATTTCATAGGTGTGCCTGTTTATTAGTAGGATAAATTCCAAAGATTTCTAGGTCAAATTGTGGATACATTTGCAATTTTGTTAGATATTGCCAACTTGCTGTTCCCAGAAATCACATGCTCCACTACCACAACTTATTTCACCAGAGCCTTGACAACAGAATGAGTTTTCAAACTTTGAATTTTGTTAATATTGTAGTAGAAAATTATAATTTAATTTTTATTTTCTCTTACTGTAATTGGTATTTGGGGGGATATGAATTCTTCCTTTGCCTAGATTCTTTTTTTAAGATTCTTTATTTAAATTCAAGTTAGCGGACAGTGTAGTATTGGTTTCAGGGGTAGAACCCTGTGACTCATCACTTACATATAACACCCAGTGCTCATCCCAACAAGGGCCCTCCTTAATGTCCATCACCCATTTGGCCCATTACCCCACCTACCTCACCTCCGGCAACCCTCAATTTGTTCTCTGTATTTAAGAGCCTCTTATGGTTTACCTCTCTCTCTGTTTTTATCTTATTTTTCCTTCCCTTCCCTTCCCCTATGTTCATCTGTTTTTTTTTTTCCCTTAAATTCCACATATGAGTGAAATCATATGATATTTGTCTTTTTCTGACTGGTTTATTTTTACTTAACATAATACACTCTAGTTCCATCAATGTTATTGCAAATGGCAAGATGTCATTCTTTTTGATCACTAAATAATATTTCACTCTGTATGTTTGTGTATGTGTAGATAGATAGATAGATAGATAGGTAGATGATAGATAGATGACATCTTTATCCATTGATCAGTTGACCGACATTTTGGGCTTTTTCAATAATTTGGCTATTTTTGATAGCGCTACTATAAACATTAGGGTGCATGTGCCCCTACAAATCAGCATTTTTGAATCCTTTGAATAAATACCTAGTAGTACAATTGCTGGGTCATAGGATAGTTCTATTTTTAATTTTTAACTAACCTCTGTATTGTTTTTCACCAGTAGCTGCACCAGTTTGCATTCCCACAAACAGTGCAAGTGTTTCCCTTTCTCCGCATCCTTGCCAACATCTGTCGTTTCCTGAGCTGTTAATTTTAGCCACTCTGACAGGTATGAGGTAGTATCTCATTGTGGTTTTGATTTGTGTTTCTCTGATGATGAGTGATGTTGAGCATCTTTTCATGTGCCTGTTAGCAATCTGGATGTCCTCTTTTGAAAAGTGTCTATTCATGTCTTCTGCCCATTTCTTCAGTGGCTTATTTGTTTTTTGGGTGTTGAGTTTGATAAAATCTTTACAGATTTGGATACTAACCCTTTATCAGGTATGTTGTTTACAAATATCCCATTCAGTTGGTTGTCTTTTAGTTTTGCTGATTGTTTTCTTTACTATGCAGAAGTTTTTGTCTTGATGAGGTCCCAATAGCTCTCTCTCTTTTTTTATTTCCCTTGCCTCTGGAGACATGTCAAGTAAGAAGTTGCTGTAGTTGAGATCAAAGAGGTTGCTTCCCACTTTCTCCTCTATGATTGTGATAGTTTCATGTCTCACGTTTAGGTCTTTCATCCATTTTAAATTTATTTTTGTGTATGGTGTAAGAAAGTGGTCCAGTTTCACTATTCTGCATGTCTCTGTCCAGTTTTCCCAGCAACATTTGTCCATTAGATAATCTTTCTTGCTTTTTCAAAGATTAGCTGGCACACATTTGTGGGTACATTTCTGCATTACCTATTATATTCCATTGACCTATGTGTCTGTTTATTCTGCCAGTATCATACTGTCTTGATTATTATAGCTTTGTAATAAAACTTGAAGTCTGGAATTGTGATGCCTCCAGCTTTGCTTTGCTTTTTCTTTTTTTTTTTTAATTTTTTTTTCAACGTTTATTTATTTTTGGGACAGAGAGAGACAGAGCATGAACGGGGGAGGGGCAGAGAGAGAGGGAGACACAGAATCGGAAACAGGCTCCAGGCTCTGAGCCATCAGCCCAGAGCCTGATGCGGGGCTCGAACTCACGGACCGTGAGATCGTGACCTGGTTGAAGTCGGACGCTTAACCGACTGCGCCACCCAGGCGCCCCTGCTTTGCTTTTTCAACATTACTTTGGCTATTTGGGGTCTTTTCTGGTTCCATACAAATTTTAGAATTGTTTGTTCTAGCTCTGTGAAGAATGCTGGTGTTATTTTGATAGGGATTGCATTGAATGTGTCTATTGCTTTGGGTATCTTAGACCTTTTAATAATATTTGTTCTTTCAATCCATGAGCATGGAATGTTTTCCCATTTCTTTGTGTTTGCTTCAATCTCTTTCATGAGCTTTCAATAGTTTTCAGCATATAGATCTTTTACCTCATATTAATGAGATGAGCCCTTTGTGTGATATAAGATGCAGTTATTCTCTGTTTTTCATGTATCTTCTTACTTTGCTTCTGATCATTTTTTTCACTATGAAGAAATCTTGGTATGTGTGTACTCAAAAATGTTTAATTTTTTTTTGTACATATGGCTGCTCGTTTCTATACTTTCTTAGCCAAAGGCTGAGAAGCAATACTGTGGCTGTTTGTTTCTAAATTTTTGTTCTAGAAAACTGCATTTTCCTAAGTGACTCCATGATCTTCTATCCCACATAATCCTCTTACAATGTAACTGAATTAGTTTGCTAAGACTGCCATAAGAAACTACCATAGGCTTAGTGGATTAAATGACAGAAATTTATTGGCTCACAGTTCTGGAGGCCAGAAGTTCTAGATGGAGATGTCGGCCGGGTTGGTTTATTCTAAGGCTTCTCTCCTTGGCTTGTAGATGGCTATCTTCCTCTGCTTTCACATGGTCTTTGTCGTGATTTCCTCTTTTAATAAGGAGACCATTTATATTGGTTTAGGACCTACCCTAATGATCTCACTTAATCCTAATCACGTCTTTAAAGTCTGTTTCTCCAAAGACAGTCATATTCTGAGGTCCTGGTGATTAGTGAATTTTAGTGGAACACTGTCTAGTCCATGACAGTGGCTTTGACATTCCTAGCCCTGAGAAGTGGAATCTGTTTCCTCCCTTTACATCTTGATGCATCTTTTGACAACTTCAATCAGTAGAATATGGCAGAAGTGATACTATGTGACTCCCAAGGGTAGGTACTAAAAAGATATAGCTCCCAGTTGAACCACTCTTTTTGGAATGTCAGGCTCAAAGCCATTTGCCTTTAGCCTTTATACCCAAGGGAGAGTTTGAGTAAATGTGAATAAGTTTTATGTGGAATGTTGTTGTGTGTAAGTCTGATGCCAGCCTTTTCTTCTTTCTTATGTATGCGATGTGATCATTTTTGCTTGGCTTTTAAATTTGGAAGTGCAATAACTTTACAAAAAGATGTCTCATTGCTCTGAGTAAAGTTTCCTTGATCACAATGTCTTTCAATGTATGGAAGCAATATGATTCTTCCATTTCAGAGAAATTTCTTTTTTTTTTTTTTTTTTTTTTGTTTTTAAGTTTATTTATTGAGAGAGAGAGAGAGAGAGAGAGAGAGAGAGAGAGCACATACAAGCATGAGCTGGGGAGGGGTAGAGAGAGAGGAAAGAGAGAATCCCAAGTAGGCTTGGTGTTGTCAGCACAGAGCCAGACACGGGGCTCAAATCCACAAATTATGAAGTCATGATTTGAGCCCAAATCAAGAGTTGGATGCTTAAGCACTGAGCCACCCAGGTGCCCCTCAGTGCAATTTATTTAATTATATATTGAACTTTTTGTTTGGTTTCATAGTTTCATTTCTGCTTTAGGAATTTCAGTTATATGTACAACAAATGACCTTTTCTATCTTTTATGTTTATTATTTTGTGCGTTGTACGTATGTATGTATGGCTTCTTCAGTATCTACTCTCTCTTATTTCTGTAATTTAAGCCTTTATTTCTGATATTTTTCACTATTTTACTTCTATTTCCTTCCTTCTACCAGTTTCCACTTTCCCACTTCTGTTGTTTGCTTGTTACCTACAGCAGCCTGTACACCTATTCTGAGCTCCTATATTTCTGGTCTTCCATTATATTGACAATTGCTACATTAAGGGGATTTTTTCTTGTTGTGTGTAGTGGTATTTATGTTGTAATGTTGGATTATGTTTCCAAATGCTTGTGACAACTTTTTATTCTAGTGAATTTTCTCATATTTATGGCAGTTTTGTAATCTTTAATTTTTCTTATAATGTTTGAATTTTTAAAACTTCCAATAAAATATTTATATTTAAGAGAGATGGATTTATTTGGATAAACTATTAGCAGATGATTTCTATGTGTGTAGAGTGGGGGGGACAGTGGGCAGGAGGACAAGGTTAGGGTCAGGATAGCTTCCAAATTTGCAATCCTGGCTCCTTGTCCCTCTAGCTATGTAGGATTCTCTAACTTATTTAAATTCTGTGGTCTTTGCATAATGGTGCTTATTTCACTGGTTTGCTGTGAAGAAAAAAATCAAGCAGAGTTCTAGTTATATAATGAGCATTCAGTATATGGAAATTTTTGTTCTAGCTTTCCTCTGACCTGATATGACTGTGCTATAAAAGTTACAAAATGGTTGGCTTCTATCGTAGCATACATTTAAGCATTTGCAGAAAGCAAATGAATGTTGAAGTCTGAGTAGCCAAAACTTTGCCTCAATAATTCTGTACTTTTTTTGGCATCAACCTCATTGTCTTAGACAGAAAGCAGATACCAGCTTTGGCCTGCTCCATAGGGAAAGTCTGATACTTGTTAATCATCTCAGTGAATGGAAACTTACAGATGATGGAAGAGGAATGAATGAATATCATCTTAAAAATACCAGTCCTCATCACAGGTAGCACAAACAAGATCCTTGGCTTTAAATGCTTAAAGGTTCTTTTGACATTAAATGCCCTTTTGGGCATATTTATTGATCATCTGTTGCATTTTTCTATGAGAGTCCAGTGGAACATATTAGATCAGTTGGCATGAGATTAAAGATTACAAGTTTTTGACTGATGTATGAAATTATTGATCATTTGAATGTATCCCATCAATAAAAACATACTTGCTTACATTTAATAATGAAAATAAAGGTTTTTTTTTTTTTATATTTGGTGATAGAATGGCTTAGTTAAACCAAAACAAATAAAGAAGATATAAATTAATTAAAACTAACTAAACCTTTAAAATATATACAAAAAGAAAATTAGCACGTAGACTGCAGTGGGAAAGTTATTATTTATCCTTTATTCAAAAGTAGAATTCTAAGTTAAAAATTGTATCTAATTAAGTTCATTATTTTTCACATATATAACTATGTGAAATTATTTTAGGTACCTGTGTATTTTTTCATCGAGAATTATGTTGTCTTGATTCTTATAAAACAAGACATTTATTGATAAACCTTAATAAGAAAATTTTACATCAGAATATTTTAGGAAATAACTTCCAGCATAAACTTTACAAAACTTAGATAATTTATGTAATTGAACTGGCAGCTCAAAAAAAGAAAGCCAAAATTTATGTGCTTTGGCTACTGTATATCAGTAACTTGCCTAGGAAACAACTATTTCATTCAAATATTTTTTAAGGGGAGAAACTAAAAAAAATCAGAATTTGTTGTCAGTTATTGGGAATTGAAATATTCATAGTGTTTATCCAAACATACAGATTTATTTTTGCCTTTTGGAACTGAAGCTAAAAGCTTGGTGAAAATGAACTTCCTCTTCAAAGATTTACAATACTTCATGTTTTTCCCTCATGGAAACAAAATGCTGAAGTATCATTTTCCCTTTAAGAGTACAGGATTTGTATTTTAGAGCCAAACCAAACTAAAGCCATCTGGGGACTTGCCATTCTTCACCTTTCAATTTATTCACTGAGTAGAAATGATGACCCACAGCTCTTACGGTTTGGCACTTTATTTATTTATTTATTTATTTATTTATTTATTTATTTATTTTTTAATATATGAAATTTATTGTCAAATTGGTTTCCATACAACACCCAGTGCTCATCCCAAAAGGTGCCCTCCTCAATACCCATCACCCACCCTCTCCTCCCTCCCACCCCCCATCAACCCTGAGTTTGTTCTCAGTTTTTAACAGTCTCTTATGTTTTGGCTCTCTCCACTCTAACCTCTTTTTTTTTTTTTTTTTTCCTTCCCTTCCCCCATGGGTTTCTGTTAAGTTTCTTAGGATCCACATAAGAGTGAAACCATATGGTATCTGTCTTTCTCTGTATGGCTTATTTCACTTAGCATCACACTCTCCAGTTCCATCCACGTTGCTACAAAAGGCCATATTTCATTCTTTCTCATTGCCACGTAGTATTCCATTGTGTATATAAACCACAATTTCTTTATCCATTCATCAGTTGATGGACATTTAGGCTCTTTCCATCATTTGGCTATTGTTGAGAGTGCTGCTATGAACATTGGGGTACAAGTGCCCCTATGCATCAGTACTCCTGGATCCCTTGGATAAATTCCTAGCAGTGCTATTGCTGGGTCATAGGGTAGGTCTATTTTTAATTTTCTGAGGAACCTCCACACTGCTTTCCAGAGCGGCTGCACCAATTTGCATTCCCACCAACAGTGCAAGAGGGTTCCCGTTTCTCCACATCCTCGCCAGCATCTATAGTCTCCTGATTTGTTCATTTTGGCCACTCTGACTGGCGTGAGGTGATATCTGAGTGTGGTTTTGATTTGTATTTCCCTGATAAGGAGTGACATTGAGCATCTTTTCATGTGCCGGTTGGCCATCCGGATGTCTTCGTTAGAGAAGTGTCTTTTCAGGTTTTCTGCCCATTTCTACACTGGGTTATTTGTTTTTCGGGTGTGGAGTTTGGTGAGCTCTTTATAGATTTTGGATACTAGCCCTTTGTCCGATATGTCATTTGCAAATATCTTTTCCCATTCCGTTGGTTGCCTTTTAGTTTTGTTGGTTGTTTCCCTTGCTGTGCAGAAGCTTTTTATCTTCATAAGGTCCCAGTAATTCACTTTTGCTTTTAATTCCCTTGCCTTTGGGGATGTGTTGAGTAAGAGATTGCTACGGCTGAGGTCAGAGAGGTCTTTTCCTGCTTTCTCCTCTAAGGTTTTGATGGTTTCCTGTCTCACATTCAGGTCCTTTATCCATTTTGAGTTTATTTTTGTGAATGGTGTGAGAAAGTGGTCTAGTTTCAATCTTCTGCATGTTGCTGTCCAGTTCTCCCAGCACCATTTGTTAAAGAGACTGTCTTTTTTCCATTGGATGTTCTTTCCTGCTTTGTCAAAGATGAGTTGGCCATACGTTTGTGGGTCTAGTTCTGGGGTTTCTATTCTATTCCATTGGTCTATGTGTCTGTTTTTGTGCCAATACCATGCTGTCTTGATGATGACAGCTTTGTAGTAGAGGCTAAAGTCTGGGATTGTGATGCCTCCTGCTTTGGTCTTCTTCTTCAGAATTACTTTGGCTATTCGGGGCCTTTTGTGGTTCCATATGAATTTTAGGATTGCTTGTTCTAGTTTCGAGAGGAATGCTGGTGCAATTTTGATTGGGATTGCATTAAATGTGTAGATAGCTTTGGGTAGTATTGACATTTTGACAATATTTATTCTTCCAATCCATGAGCAGGGAATGTCTTTCCATTTCTTTATATCTTCTTCAATTACCTTCATAAGCTTTCTATAGTTTTCAGCATACAGATCTTTTACATCTTTGGTTCGATTTATTCCTAGGTATTTTATGCTTCTTGGTGCAATTGTGAATGGGATCAGTTTCTTTATTTGTCTTTCTGTTGCATCATTGTTAGTGTACAAGAATGCAACTGATTTCTGTACATTGATTTTGTATCCTGCAACTTTGCTGAATTCATGTATCAGTTCTAGCAGACTTTTGGTGGAGTCTATCGGATTTTCCATGTATAATATCATGTCATCTGCAAAAAGTGAAAGCTTGACTTCATCTTTGACAATTTGGATGCCTTTGATTTCCTTTTGTTGTCTGATTGCTGATGCTAGAACTTCCAGCACTATATTAAACAATAGCGGTGAGAGTGGGCATCCCTGTCGTGTTCCTGATTGCAGGGAAAAAGCTCTCAGTTTTTCCCCGTTAAGGATGATGTTAGCTGTGGGCTTTTCATAAATGGCTTTTATGATCTTTAAGTATGTTCCTTCTATCCCGACTTTCTCAAGGGTTTTTATTAAGAAAGGGTGCTGGATTTTGTCAAAGGCCTTTTCTGCATCGATTGACAGGATCATATGGTTCTTCTCTATTTTTTTGTTAATGTGATGTATCACGTTGATTGATTTGTGAATGTTGAACCAGCCCTGCATCCCAGGAATGAATCCCACTTGATCATGGTGAATAATTCTTTTTATATGCCGTTGAATTCGATTTGCTAGTATCTTATTGAGAATTTTTGCATCCATATTCATCAGGGACATTGGCCTGTAGTTCTCTTTTTTTACTGGGTCTCTGTCTGGTTTGGGAATCAAAGTAATACTGGCTTCATAGAATGAGTCTGGAAGTTTTCCTTCCCTTTCTATTTCTTGGAATAGCTTGAGAAGGATAGGTATTATCTCTGCTTTAAACGTCTGGTAGAACTCCCCTGGGAAGCCATCTGGTCCTGGACTCTTATTTGTTGGGAGATTTTTGATAACCGATTCAATTTCTTCGCTGGTGATGGGTCTGTTCAAGCTTTCTATTTCCTCCTGATTGAGTTTTGGAAGAGTGTGGGTGTTTAGGAATTTGTCCATTTCTTCCAGGTTGTCCAATTTGTTGGCATATAATTTTTCATAGTATTCCCTGATAATTGTTTGTATCTCTGAGGGATTGGTTGTCATAA
Source organism: Puma concolor (assembly GCF_028749965.1). Classification (NCBI taxonomy): domain Eukaryota; kingdom Metazoa; phylum Chordata; class Mammalia; order Carnivora; family Felidae; genus Puma; species Puma concolor. The sequence continues at coordinate 34,419,907 of NC_141673.1, read as the reverse complement.
TTCCATTTTCATTCATGATTTTATCTATTTGGGTCATCTCCCTTTTCTTTTTGAGAAGCCTGGCTAGAGGTTTGTCAATTTTGTTTATTTTTTCAAAAAACCAACTCTTGGTTTCGTTGATCTGCTCTACAGTTTTTTTAGATTCTATATTGTTTATTTCTGCTCTGATCTTTATTATTTCTCTTCTTCTGCTGGGTTTAGGCTGCCTTTGCTGTTCTGCTTCTATTTCCTTTAGGTGTGCTGTTAGATTTTGTATTTGGGATTTTTCTTGTTTCTTGAGATAGGCCTGGATTGCAATGTATTTTCCTCTCAGGACTGCCTTTGCTGCGTCCCAAAGCGTTTGGATTGTTGTATTTTCATTTTCGTTTGTTTCCATATATTTTTTAATTTCTTCTCTAATTGCCTGGTTGACCCACTCATTCCTTAGTAGGGTGTTCTTTAACCTCCATGCTTTTGGAGGTTTTCCAGACTTTTTTCTGTGGTTGATTTCAAGCTTCATAGCTTTGTGGCCTGAAAGTATGCATGGTATAATTTAAGTTCTTGAAAACTTATGAAGGGCTGTTTTGTGACCCAGTTTATGATCTATCTTGGAGAATGTTCCATGTGCACACGAGAAGAAAGTATATTCTGTTGCTTTGGGATGCAGAGTTCTAAATATATCTGTCAAGTCCATCTGATCCAATGTCTCATTCAGGGCCCTTGTTTCTTTATTGACCGTGTGTCTAGATGATCTATCCATTTCTGTAAGTGGGGTGTTAAAGTCCCCTGCAATTACCACATTCTTATCAATAAGGTTGCTTATGTTTATGAGTAATTGTTTTATATATTTGGGCACTCCGGGATTCGGCGCATAGACATTTATAATTGTTAGCTCTTCCTGATGGATAGACCCTGTAATTATTATATAATGCCCTTCTTCATCTCTTGTTACAGCCTTTAATTTAAAGTCTAGTTTGTCTGATATAAGTATGGCTACTCCAGCTTTCTTTTGGCTTCCAGTAGCATGATAAATAGTTCTCCATCCCCTCACTCTCAATCTAAAGGTGTCCTCAGGTCTAAAATGAGTCTCTTGTAGACAGCAAATAGATGGGTCTTGTTTTTTTATCCATTCTGATACCCTATGTCTTTTGGTTGGCGCATTTAATCCATTTACATTCAGTGTTATTATAGAAAGATATGGGTTTAGAGTCATTGTGATGTCTGTATGTTTTATGCTTGTAGTGATGTCTCTTGTACTTTGTCTCACAGGATCGCCCTTAGGATCTCTTGTAGGGCTGGTTTAGTGGTGACAAATTCCTTCAGTTTTTGTTTGTTTGGGAAGACCTTTATCTCTCCTTCTATTCTAAATGACAGACTTGCTGGATAAAGGATTCTCGGCTGCATATTTTTCCTGTTTAGCACACTGAAAATATCGTGCCAATCCTTTCTGACCTGCCAAGTTTCAAAAGAGAGATCAGTCAGGAGTCTTATAGGTCTCCCTTTATACGTGAGGGCACGTTTACCCCTTGCTGCTTTCAGAATTTTCTCTTAATCTTGTATTTTGCCAGTTTCACTATGATATGTCGTGCAGAAGATCGATTCAAGTTACGTCTGAAGGGAGTTCTCTGTGCCTCTTGGATTTCAATGCCTTTTTCCTTCCCCAGTTCAGGGAAGTTCTCAGCTATGATTTCTTCAAGTACCCCTTCAGCACCTTTCCCTCTCTCTTCCTCCTCTGGGATACCAATTATGCGTATATTATTTCTTTTTAGTGTATCACTTAGTTCTCTAATTTTCCCCTCATACTCCTGGATTTTTTTATCTCTCTTTCTCTCAGCTTCCTCTTTTTCCATAACTTTATCTTCTAGTTCACCTATTCTCTCCTCTGCCTCTTCAATGCGAGCCGTGGTGGTTTCCATTTTGTTATGCATTTCGTTTAAAGCGTTTTTCAGCTCCTCGTGACTGTTCCTTAGTCCCTTGATCTCTGTAGCAAGAGATTCTCTGCTGTCCTGTAAAGCCCAGCGATTAATTTTATGACTATTATTCTAAATTCACTTTCTGTTATATTATTTAAATCCTTTTTGATCAGTTCATTAGCTGTTGTTATTTCCTGGAGATTCTTCTGAGGGGAATTCTTCCGTTTGGTCATTTTGGATAGTCCCTGGAGTGGTGAGGACCTGCAGGGCACACCCCTGTGCTGTGGTGTATAACTGGAGTTGGTGGGCAGGGACACAGTTAGTCCTGATGTCTGCCCCCAGCCCACCGCTGTGTCCACAGTCAGACTGGTGTGTGCCTTCTCTTCCCCTCTCCTAGGGGCGGGATTCACTGTGGGGTGGCATGGCCCGTCTGGGCTACTTGCACACTGCCAGGCTTGTGGTGCTTGGGATCTGGCGTATTAGCTGGGGTGGGTAGGCAAGGTGCACGGGGGCAGGAGGGGCAGGCTTAGCTTGCTTCTCCTTAGGTGATCCACTTCAGGAGGGGCCCTGTGGCAGCGGAAGGGAGTCAGATCCGCTGCCGGAGGTTTGGCTTCGCAGAAGCACAGAGTTGGGTGTTTGCGGGAGCGAGCAAGTTCCCTGGCAGGAACTGGTTCCCTTTGGGATTTTGGCTGGGGGATGGGCGAGGGAGATGGTGCTGGTGAGCGCCTTTGTTCCCCACAAAACTGAGCTCTGTCGTCCGGGGGCTCAGCAACTCTCCCTCCCTTTGTCCTCCAGCCTTCCCACTTTCCGGGCAGAGCTGTTAACTTATAACCTCCCAGACGCTAAGTCGCGCTTGCTGTCGGAACACAGTCCGTCTGGCCCCTCCGCTTTTGCCAGCCAGACTCGGGGGCTCTGCTTGGCCAGCAGGCTGCCCCTCCACCCCGGCTCCCTCCCGCCAGTCCGTGGAGCGCGCACCGCCTCTCTGCCCTTCCTACCCTCTTCCGTGGGCCTCACGTCTGCGCTTGGCTCCAGAGACTCCGTTCTGCTAATCCTCTGGCAGTTTTCTGGGTTATTTAGGCAGGTGTAGGTGGAATCTAAGTGATCAGCAGGACGCCGGTGAGCCCAGTGTCCTCCTATGCCGCCATCTTCTTCCCAGCCTCACGGTTTGGCACTTTTAAGTTCACCTCAACAACTGTTGAATACATGAATTCATTTGACCACGTGATTTTTATCTGTCTTTACTATTTTCAGTTTGTTTTCTATAGGTCTGTTAATTGACCCAGGATGCTGCAAGTTTCTTAACAATATATACTTCTTTTATTATTATTAATCCCCATTCCTAGTACAGTACCAGTCACAAATTATACATTAATAATTATCTGCAAATTCAATAGGAAATGATGGCCTGTAAGCCTTAGAAGTTTTCCGCTCCCAAGTCAAATAAACATCCTCTTTCTAAATTCTTATTGCACCTAGCTTGAATTGACACAGTACATTATTACAAAGATCTCCTATGTTCTTATGATACATGTTTTCTCCTCTTTGTGCTTGGCCAGTCCTAAACACCCAAGAGTTAATGGTCACTGGGAAAGATAATGGTTGTTACACATGGAAGTCCAGCCACTTACAAATGATTGACTAAAAAATGGAGTCAAATAAATAAAAGAATTAAAAATTGTGATATACTATTTTGAAATATATTGGGTACTGAGATAGAATGTAACAGTAAGACCTGCTCTTGATAGGGTAATCAAGGAATTCTCTGAGGAGGGAAATTTAAAAGATGAAGAATAAGGAGCCAGTCATGTGAACATTTTGAAGTCACTGTCAGTATTAAGATTTCTTTTCAGTATCTTAATACATAGCTGTCCTCACTGCCTCTCTATTTTTTATGTTTTTGAAGTGTCTTTCCTTCACCTTTTCCATCACTGTTAGATTTTGCTACTAAAACTTCATTTTTGCAGTTTTTATTTTATTTATTTTTCTTTTTTCAAACTTTTATTTAACTTCTAGTTAGTTAGCATATAGTGTAATATTGGTTTCAGGAGTAGAATTTAGTGATTTGTGACTTACATATAACACCCAGTGCTCAACACAAGTGCCCCAACTTAATGTTTTTAGGAACAAACTTTTATTTTTACTTTGACTTCCCTTCCAAACCTTTCTCTCAGCAGCCTTTACATATCTCTTAAGAGCTCTCTACACAACTCCCAAATCCTTTAATTTTTGATATTATTTTCTTGTTCTATTGCTTTGCTGTTTATTTTATATCTTCTGTATCATGATGGCTTCTTTAGAAGCTGATACCACCTTGGAAAGATCTGTTGAGCTACATGCTATAAGAACTATCATGAATTTCTTTCTTTTTTTTAAAGTTTGTTTGTTTGTTTGTTTGTTTATTTATTTAGAGAGTGAGTGAGCCAGCACACACAAGTGAGCCAAGGATGAGCAGAGAGAGAGGGAGAGAGAGAATTCCAAGTAGACTCTGTGCTGAAAGCTCAGATCTCACAGGGCTTGATCTCCTGGACCATGAGATCATGACTTGAGCCAAAATCAAGAGTTGGATGTTTAAGCAACTGAGCCACGCAGGTTCCCCATGAATTCATTTCTTAAACCACTCAGTGTCACAAGTGCAAGTACATTGTTTAAGGTTGGATTCCCCCTGGGGAAAAGACTGGGATGGATATTTACATGCAGTCAATTTGTTGGGGAGTGCTCTGGGATTAACTTCTCTGAGGAATAGAGGGAAATAGGGCTGGGCAAAAGGAGGGCTTTAACTGTGATGGGGTTGTAACAAATGTCCCAGTTCATAGGATGCTCTGGAGCTGGTATGGCTCTACAGAGCCATCCTTCCTTGACACAAGGGACCTGGTCTTTATTTTTTTTTTTTTATTTTTTTTTTCAACGTTTATTTAATTTTTGGGGGGGGGACAGAGAGAGACAGAGCATGAACGGGGGAGGGTCAGAGAGAGAGGGAGACACAGAATCGGAAACAGGCTCCAGGCTCCGAGCCATCAGCCCAGAGCCTGACGCGGGGCTCGAACTCACAGACCGTGAGATCGTGACCTGGCTGAAGTCGGACGCTTAACCGACTGCGCCACCCAGGCGCCCCTGGGACCTGGTCTTTAAATGTCCATATTGATCAGTCATTAGATGTAGACTAGGAGACATCACCTGATGTTTGAGTCCCTTTTTCTGAGACCATTTTTTAGGGAGGGACTTCAGTTGAAACCATCAACAACCAACATCCTGAGCATCAGAGTAAATGAGTCCCTCATTCTGAAGAGGGGTTCAGAATTCCAAACCACAGTGTGAGAAAAAACAAAAACAAAAACAAAAGCAAAAAGATTTCTTCAGCCACACCATGTTTTTAACATCAGAAATTGTAGACTGTTGTCAAATCTAATCATATATTTTACATATATTAATAAACAGTAAACAATTCTATGTACAAATATCTTTTATTTTCTTACAAATTATTTATAATTACAAACAGAAAATATGTAAGTCAACAGTTATAGTTTGAAACATTTACACACATCTTTCAGATATTAAAGAATAAGTTGATTGGGGCATCTGGGTAGCTCAGTCGGTTAAGCATCAAACTTCGGCTCAGGTCATGATCTCACAGTCCATGGGTTCAAGCCCCACATCAGGCTCTGTGCTGATAGCTCAGAGCCTGGAGCCTGCTTCATATTCTGTGTCTTCCTCTCTCTCTGCCTCTCTCCCACTTGCACTTTGTCTCTCTCTCAAAAATAAAATAAAAACATAAAAAATAAGCATATATTAAAATATAAGCAGATCATATAACTTAATTGTAAATTCAAACCAATAAAGCCATAAAAGACTCAACACCCAACAAAAAGTGAATGCATGAGATGTTCACAAATATTGATGAAATTTTAGGTCACAAATCAGTATTAAATTCCTAGAAATTAGCATTCTACAGAATATACTGTCCTACCTTAACACAATAAAATGGATAGCTTAAAAAAATCCCAAATATCTGGAAGTTCAAAATCATATTATAAATGACCCTTGAGTAATAAAGGACAAGGACAGTGATGAAATGCTTAGCACTGAACCACAGTAAAAACAAAATAAATCAAAACAAATATCTCACCAAATTTGAGACATTCTGCTAAACAGTGTCTACGGGGGAAATTATAGTTACAAATACAAATATCAAAAAAAATTTTAAGAGTTTTTTTAAAATGTTTATTTATTTTTGAGAGAGTGAGAGAGACAGAGCTAGAGAGGGGAAGGGCCAGAGAGAGAGGGAGACACAGAATCCGAAACAGGCTCCAGGCTCCGATCCGCACAGAGCCTGATGCGGGGCTCGAAGTCACATACTGTGAGATCATGATCTGAGCTGAAGTTGGACACTCAACTGACTGAGCCACCCAGGTGCCCCCCACCCCCATTTTTTTTTAATAAATAGGTTAAGAATTCAACTTTTTTTTAAAAAAAATTTGTTTTTAAATCTTTGTTTTTTAGAGAGAGAGAGAGCACGAGCGGGGAGGAACAGAGAGAGAGGGAGACACAGAATCTAAAGCAGGCTCCAGGCTCTGAGCTTTTAGCACAGAGCCCCACACGGAGCTCGAACTCACAAGCTGTGAGATCATGACCTGAGCTGAAGTTGGATGCTTAATGGACTGAGCCACCCAGGTGCCCCAAGAGTTCAACTTTTAAAAAGCTTAAACAGAAACAACCGAGTAAATAAGAAAAATTACAAAGACCAAGGAAGAAATAAATAATATGGAGAACTACAATATAAAATAAGAGGAGGGCTGCCTGGGTGGCTCAGCTGGTTGCGTGTTGGAATCTTGATTTTGGCTCAGGTTATTATCTCACAGTTCATGGGATTGAGCCCCGCATGAGGCTTTTTGCTAACAGGGCAGAGCCTGCTTGGGATTCTCTCTCTCCCTCTCGCTTTGCTCCTCCCCTCTGTTTCTCTTTTTCAAAATAAATAAGTAAACTTAAAAAAAAAAAAAAGGAATAAGAAAACTAAAAGCTGTTTTTTAAAAAATTAACAAAATACTCAGACATTTGTCAGTGCTTATCATGGAAAAAAGAGAATATAATCAGGGCACCTGAGTGGCTCTGTCAGTTGAGCGTCTGACTCTTGATTTTGGCTCATGGTCTCATGATTCATGGATTCGAGCTCCGCATTGATAGCATGGAGCCTGCTTGGGATTCTCTCTCTCTCTGCCCCTCCCTTGCTTGCAATCCTTTTCTGTCTCTCTCTCAAAGTAAATAAACTTAAAAAAAGAGACACTAATCGATTAAAATACAGAATAATAAAAGAAATAAGTACAGATATAATGATTATTTAAACATTGTAAATGATAAGTATGAAAGAAATAAATTTTAAAAACCATGCACTGGAAATTTGAAAACATGAAATAAAAATTCTGAGAAATACTAAATTAAAAAAAAAAAAAAAAACAACCAAAAACCATTAGCCATTAAGGAAAGTCCCAGAAACAAATGGTTTCATAGATACACTGTATCAAATTCCAAGAGACAGGTGTCATTTCTTATACAAGATTTTCCAGAGAATAGAAACAAATCTGTTGTGTCCATTTTGTGATGCTAGTAATATCCTGATTCCAAAACTTGATACAGCACAAAAATGAGAAAATTATAGACCTCCATAAGTCGCAAATATACATTTAACAATTCTAAATAAAAGCTGAAGTTAATAATTATTAAAACAATATATAAAGATTAGAAAGGGAAATTATAGAAAAGCAAGGATAATTAATATTAGAAAAAATATATTAAGGTTGACTTGAGATGGATTTTTTTTAACTTGTTTTATTTTTTAGTTTTTAAAATTTACATCCAAGTGAGTTAGCATATAGTGCAGCAATGATTTCAGGAGTAGATTCCTTAGTGCCCCTTACCCATTTAGCCCATCCCCCCTCCCACAACCCCTCCTGTAACCCTCAGTTTGTTCTCCATATTTATGAGTCTCTTCTGTTTTGTCCCCCTCCCTGTTTTTATATTATGTTTCCCTTCCCTTATGTTCATCTGTATTGTCTCTTAAAGTCCTCATTTGAGTGAAGTCATGTGATTTCTGTCTTTCTCTGACTGACTAATTTCACTTAGCCTAATACCCTCCAGTTCCATCCACATAGTTGCAAATGGCAAGATTTCATTCTTTTTGATTGCTGAGTAATACTCCATTGTGTATATGTACCACATCTTCTTTTTTTTTTCAATATATGAAATTTATTGTCAAATTGGTTTCCATACAACACCCAGTGCTCATCCCAAAAGGTGCCCTCCTCAATTCCCATCACCCACCCTCCCCTCCCTCCCACCCCCCATCAACCCTCAGTTTGTTCTCCGTTTTTAACAGTCTCTTATGCTTTGGCTCTCTCCCACTCTAACCTCTTTTTTTATTTTTCCTTCCCCTCCCCCATGAGATTCTGTTAAGTTTCTCAAGATCCACATAAGAGTGAAACCATATGGTATCTGTCTTTCTCTGTATGGCTTATTTCACTTAGCATCACACTCTCCAGTTCCATCCATGTTGCTACAAAAGGCCATATTTCATTCTTTCTCATTGCCACGTAGTATTCCATTGTGTATATAAACCACAATTTCTTTATCCATTCATCAGTTGATGGACATTTAGGCTCTTTCCACAATTTGGCTATTGTTGAGAGTGCTGCTATAAACATTGGGGTACAAGTGCCCCTATGCATCAGTACTCCTGTATCCCTTTGTACCAAATCTTCTTTATCCATTCATCCATTGATGGACATTTGGGCTCTTTCCATCCTTTGGCTATTGTTGATAGTGCTGCTATAAACATGGGGGTGCATACGTCCCTTCGAAACAGCACATCTGTATCCCTTGGAAAAATGCTTAGTAGTGCAATTGCTGGGTTGTAGCGTAGTTCTATTTTTAGTTTTTTTGAGGAACTTCCATACTGTTTTCCAGAGTGGCTGCACCAGCTTGCATTCCCACCAACAATGCAAAAGAGATCCTCTTTCTCCACATCCTTGCCAACATCTGTTGTTGCCTGAGTTGTTAATGTTAGCCATTCTGACAGGTGTAAGGTGGGATCTCATTGTGGTTTTGATTTGTGTTTCCCTGATGATGAGTGATGTTGAGCATTTTTTCATGTGTCATTTGGCCCTCTGCATATCTTCTTTAGAGAAGTGTCTATTCATGTCTTTTGTCCATTTCTTCACTGGATCATTTGTTTTTTGGGTATTGAGTTTGATGCGTTCTTTATAGATTTTGGATACTAACCCTTTATCTGATGGATTTTGATTCCTGGTTTTGGAGAAATGTTAAATGCTTTGCAGTTTTAAACAAGGGAGTAAAATTTCAAATTCACCTTTTGCAAAGACCATTCTATTTGCAATATTCAATATGAGTTGATGTAGAATAGAACTGAAGGTTTAGGGATTATTTAGGGCACTATTGTACAATCCAGGAAGAAGTGACAAGAATTTTAACTGTAGCAGTATCACTGGCTATGGAAAGATGGTAAGGAAAGTGAATAGGATATATTTTATCACCACACTTGGATTCCTTATGAGTGCAAAGGGGTATAACCCATATATAAACTGGGATAACAGGTGAAATCTAGGACTTCCCGAAGCTAGCAAGAATCTGTTGTCACCATGGATATGACAGACTTTCAGAAAACATAATATGCAGGATTGACCAGTAATTAAATGTAGGAGTCAAGGGGAAGGAAAGAGTAAATAATGACTCCCACTGGTGGATAGAGGAAATAAAGGAGGGAAGTTTGGAGGTGCTGGAATGGGTGGGGAAGATAATGAGTTTAGGCTCAAAGTTATTGTGTTAAAGGTGCTTGTGAAATATCCAGGTGGAGAAGAAGACATTGAATGGAATTTTCTGATAGAGATCAGAACTCTATACTGAAGGTATGAAGCTGGGTGCCTTCAATATGCACATGGAAGTTCAGTCTCTGGCAGTAGATGAATCTTTCCAAAAAGTAAATATTGTTTTGTGTAGAAAATACATAGACATCCTCTAGTAGAAAGAAACTCATTAAATTTTTTGGGAAAGAGGCAAGATTCTCAATTCATGGATGTGTGTTTAACCAAAAATTCCATAGCTCCTTTTGAGTAATTTTGCTTCCCTTACCCTAAGAATTTTACTGAATTCAAAATATGGTGATTATAAGATATTTCTTGACATTTCTGTTTTAAAATAACCCATATATTTATATAAGTAGAGCATATGTTGCTATGTTGCTGTATGCATTACAGATATAGTATACATTATTAATTGCAAAAGTTTCAAAGAAGGTGTAGTTCTGTTTTCTTCAACATGGATTGCATTTATTTTATTTTATTTTATTTTAATTTTATTTTGTTTTGTTTTGTTTTGTTTTGTTTTATCTTATTATTTATTTTTTCATCATGATGAATGTAATCTTTAATCCCCATCACCTATTTCACCCATTCTATCCTACCTCACTTTCCCTCTGGTAACCATTAGTTTGTTGTTCTCTCTAGTTAAGAATCTGTTTCTTGATTTGTTTCTCTTTTTTTTCCTTTGCTCATTTTTTTGTTTCTTAAATGACACATGAGTGAGATCATATGTTACATATATTTCTGATTCACTTATTTCACTTAGCATTATACTCTCCTTCTCCATCCATGTTGTTGCAAAATGGCAAGATTTCATTCTTTTTTATGGCTGAATAATATCACCTCTTCTTTATCCAGACCCTGGGGCTGCTTCCATATGTTGGCTATTGTAGATAATGCTGCAATAAATACAGGGGTACATATAGCCCTTTGAATAGTGTTTTCATATTTTGGGGGTAAATACCCAGCAGTGTGATTCCTAGACCTAAGCCTGTTCTATTTTTAACTTTCTGAGGAACCTCCATACTGTTCTCTGCAGTGGCTGCATCAATTTGCATTCCCACCAACAGTGCAAGAAGGTTCTTTTTTCTCACCTCCTTGCCAAACTTCCTGTTTCTTGTGTCTTTTATTGTAGCCATTCTGATAGGTGTAAGGTGATCTCTCATTGTAGTTTTGATTAGCATTTCCCTGATGATGAGTGATGTTGAGCATCTTTTCATGTATCTGTTGGCCATCTGGGTGTCTTTGGAGAAATGTATGTTTATGTCTTTTGTCCATTTTTAATTGGATTATTTCTTTGGCATTGAATTATACCAGCATTTCTTGGCATTTCTTTGGCATTGAATTATACCAGTTCTTTATATATTTTCAATATTAACTCTGTATTGGATATGTCATTTGCAAATATCTTCTATTTAGTACTTTGCTTTTTAGTATTATTATTTCCTTCATTGTGCAGAAGAAATTTTATTTGATGTAGTTCCAATAGTTTATATTTGCTTTTGTTTCTCTTGCCTCAGGAGACACATCTAGAAAAATGTTGCTAAGGTTTATGTCGAGAAATTACTGCCTGTGCTCTCTTTTTTTATAAATTTCTTTTTTTTAATGTTTTATTTATTTTTGAGAGCGAGAGAGAGACAGAGTGTGAGTAGGGAGGGGTATAGAGAGGGAGACACAGAATCTGAAGCAGGCTCCAGTCTCTGAGCAGTCAGCACAGGACCCGACACGGGGCTCAAACCCACGAACTGTGAGATTATGACCTGAGCTGAAGTCTGACGCTTAACCGACGAGCTACCCAGGCACCCCTGCCAGTGCTCTTTTGAAGGATTTTTATGGTTTCAGTGTCTCACATTTAGCTCTTTAATCCATTTTGGGTTTATTTTTGTATATGGTGAAAGAAAGTGGTCCAGTTTCATTCCTTTGCATGTGTGGCTGTCCAGTTTTCCCAACATCATTTGCTGAAGAGACTCTTTTTCCTGTTATATATTCATTCCTTCTTTGTTGAAGATTAATTGACCAAACAATTGTGTTTTTATTTCTGGGTTTTCTATTCTATTTATTGATCTATCTATTTTTATGCCAGTACTTAACTGTTTTAATTACTACTGCTTTGTAATGTAACTGAGTCTGCAATTGTGATACCTCCAGTTTTGTTTTTCTATTTCAAGATGGCTTTGATTATTCAGTCTTTTGTGGTTCCATTAACATTTCAGAATTATTTGTTCTTGTTTTCGGAAAAATGCAGCTGGTATTTTGATAGGGATTGCATGAAATCTGTCGATGGCTTTGGATAGTATATATATTTTAACAATATTTGTTCTTCCAACCCATAAGTGTGAAATGTCTTTCCATTTGTTTGCATCATATTGAATTTCTTTCATCAGTGTTTTGTAGTTTTCAGAGTACAGGTCTTTCACCTCTAAGGTTAAGTTTATTTCCAGATATTTTATTTATTTATTTTTGTAATTATAAATGGAATTATTTTTTTAATTTCACTTTCTGCTGCTTCATTATTAGTGTATAGGAATGCAACAGATTTCTCTACATTGATTTTTGTATCCTGCAATTTTACCAAATTCATTTATCAGTTTTAGTAGTTTTTTTTTTTGTTTTGTTTTGTTTTTTGTGGAATCCTTCAGGTTTAATCTATATGGTGTCATGTCATCTATAAATAGAGTTTTGCTTCTTATCCATTTGGAAGACTTTTAGTTCTTTATAATGTTTAATTGCTCATCTATAAATAGAGTTTTGCTTCTTATCCATTTGGAAGACTTTTAGTTCTTTATAATGTTTAATTGCTGTGGTTAAGACTTCTAGTACTATATCTAATAAAAGTGTTGGGAGTGGATATCCTTGTCTTATGGCTGAACTTAGGTGAAAGGCTCTCAGTTTTTTATTGTTGAGTATGATGTTTGCTGTAGGTTTTCATATAAGGTCTTTACTATGTTAAAGTATGTTCCCTCCAGACTTACTTTGTGGAAGGTTTTTATCACGAATGGACGTACTTTGTCAAATGCTTTTTCTGCATCTTTTGAAATGATCATATGGTTTTTATCCTTTCTCCTATTGATATGATGTATCATGTTGATTATTTTGTGAATATTGAACTACCTTTGCATCTCAGGCATAAATCCCACTTGATCTCAATGTATGATTTTTTTAGATGTACTGTTGGATTCAGTTTGTTATGATTTTGTTGAGGAGTTTTGCATTTATTTTCATGGGAGATATTGGCCTATAGTTCTCTTTTTTATGGTGTCTTTATCTGCTTTTGGTATCAGGGTGATACTGGCCTCATAGAATGAATTTGGATGTTTTCCTGCCTCTTTTGTTTTTTGGAATAGTTTGAGAAGAATGGGTATTAACTCTTTTTTAAATGTTTTCTAGAATTTGTCTGTGAAGCCGGCTGGTCCCGGACTTCGGTTTTTTGGGAGGTTTTTGATTACTGATTCAATTTCTTTACTGGTAATTTTTCTGTTTAAATCTTTTTTCTTCCTTCTTCATTTTTTTGTAGTATATATGTTTCTAGGAATATATCTCTTTCTTCCAGGTTGTCCAGTTTGTTGGAATATAGATTTTCATAATACTCTGTTACAATTGTTTGTATTTCTGTAGTGTTAGTTGTTATTTCTTTTCTCATTAGTTATTTTATTTGGTTGGGTCCTCTCTCTCTCTCTCTCAATCCCCCCATGTCTCTTTTTTTATGAGTCTGGCTAGAGATTTATCAATTCTGTTGGTCTTTAAAAAAAAACCCAATTGTTTTTAAAAAAAAAAAAAAACACAATTCTTTGTTTTGTTTTGTTTTGTTTTTAGTTTCTATCTCATTTATTTCTGCTCTAACCTTTATTATTTCCTTGGCTTTTGCTGGGTTTAGGTTTAGTTTGTTCTTTTTTGCTAGGTCCTCTTGGGGTAAGGTTAAGCTGTTTATTTGAGATTTTTCTTGCTTTTTTGATGTAGGCCTGTATTGCTTTAAACTTCCCTTCTAGAACTAGTTTTGCTGCACCCCAAAGATTTTGGATCCTTATGTTTTCATTTTCATTTGCTTCCATGAAATTTTTACTTCTTCTTTGATGTCTTAGTTGACCCATTTATTGTTTAGTAGCATATTATTTAACCTTCATGTATTTGTGTTCTTTCCAGATTTTTTCTTGTGGTTGATTTCTAGTTTCATGGCATTGTGGTAGGAAATGATGCATGGAATGATTTCATTTTTTTTTTTAATTTGTTGAGACTTGTTTTGTGGCCTGATATATGATCTATTCTGGAAAATGTTTCAAGTGAATTTGAAAAAAAATGTGTATTTTGCTGTTTTAGGATGGAATGTTCTGAGTATATCTGTTAAATCCATCTGGTCCACTGCATGATTCAGAGCCACAGTTTCTTTGTTGATTTTCCGTTCAGATGATCTGTCCATCGATGCAAGTTGAAGAAGGCATTGTTCTTGAATATTCCATCTGAAGTTATTTCTATTAATAAAAATATTAATTTATAGTATTTGGTTGATGACTTATTTTCTGCCAAGCACTGTTATAGGTGCCTTATTTGAATAGTCACATTTAAAATTCATAACTTATTGGTGATATTATTAGTGAGATACTACTACAAACTTTATTTACGATTTAAGAAAACTGTAGCCCAGAAAGATTAAGTAACTTGTTCAGATTTATCTCCATTAGTTTCTTCATGTTGGGGCATCAATAATCAAAATTTTTGATCATCAAATGAAAGTAAAGTTTTCGCTTTTATGTAAAAGGAATTTGTATAATTTTTATGAAAAGAATTTTTCCATGATAAAAATTCTTGGAATTAAAGTCATATTTAACATCTTTAACTGCCTTCTCCTCCAGATCCAAGCAATAGCCAGTTCCACTTCCTATAGCAGTTCCACTTCCCTGTCTTTGTATGCCTTAGCCTGTTACTTTTTATTCCTACTGTCTCTGCTATAGGTTGTTGCTTTCTCATTATATCTTTTAAACCACGCTAAGAACTTCTTATATCTTTTAAACCACTCTAAGAACTTCTTAACTGGTGTCCTACTCTTCAATTTGTCTCCAGTTTAATTTATTCTTCACACTGCTTCCAGATAAATCTTTGAGATAAATGGACATAATCATGTGATTTGCAATTTTAAAACTCTTCTAAGACTATCTTTCCTGGTGAATTACATTTCTATCTCATGAGTTTGACATTCAATATCCTCCATACTGTATCCTACCTATGTATTAGCCAATTGAGACGGCTTATACCAGCTCCCAAGAGTGAATGTTAAATTTTCAGAAATTTTATGAGCAAACTGTCAAACAGCCATTATAAAAGAATTGTGTTATGTAAACCTGTAGCTAAATATTTTATTAAAAACAAAGGCAGTAAATACTCATAACTGTAAAATTATGCCTCTGAGTTTATGTACATATATTGTATCTGATGGTGGACGTATTCTACAATGGTATGCTACTTTGCATCTCTAACTGCATTCAGAATGTGACCTTGGAAGATTAAAATCACCATTATGGGGATATTTACACCATGGAAATTGGAAAACACTGCAAATCAGGATAAAAATGTGTTTATTTTGTTGAGTGTCTGGAGCCAGGGTCAGCAAACTATAGCCTGTGGACCAACTGCCTGTTTTGAATCAGAATTCAGCCAGGGTCTTTCCCTTATGGGTTGCCTATGAGTGCTTTGCTCTGCAGTAGAGAGTAGAGTAGTTTTTTGTTTGTTTAGTTGTTTGTCCATCTAGACTATTTATTTATTCATTAATTTATCTATTTATTGAAGTATAGTTGTTAAATAGACTAGTTTTAACAGAGATGGTTAAATATGGCTCCCAATATTTACTCTCTGGCCCTTTAAGGAAACACTTGCTGATGAGGGCTCGCCATTGTAGCAGAAAAAGGAGCTAAAGATAATAGGGAAACAAATATAAGGGGTTGTATTCCAATTATACTTTATTTGCAAAAACACATGGCTGGCCAGATTTGGCCTATGGACTGTACTTTGCTGAGCCCTGGTCTAAGGCTGGTCTATGACTTAAGGAAGTAATAGAAAAAATTGGTAGTAATGCAGTTCAAACTTAAACATGTAACATATCTGTAGCCCTTACCCTTTATCATAACAAAGTGATAAAATATTATTTTGGTACTCAAAAACTATAATCTGTATTCAATTTCAGTGTTCAAAATCTATAATCAATGAAGATGTTGCTCATGTCATTGATGAATGAATGAAAGTTAGCATACATTTTTATTGTTTTACTTTCATCTTACTAGGTAATATAATAAAAAATATTAACAGTATTTGTATTGAAATTACACTGGATTGTCAATTGCAACTACAGTTTGGCTTTGGATATGAGAGTGCAGGAAAAACTGATGAGAGTGCTTTGAGAGTCATTTGGCTGTATGGAAATTTAATGAAAAGTATTTATATTTATTTATAATATTGTGAGTTATATACCCTTTTGCATTAGTAAAATTTATTATAAATTACAGTATATTAACATACATATATATTTTATTTTATATGCATACTTTATTTAATAGTTGTTAAATAATTGCCAGCAGATTGCTGTATATGTGTTTCTAGCTTCTCTCCTTCATGTACATACATTCAAATTCAAGTGAATATGTACTCCTTCATGGGTGCATTTGTATTTTTCCCTCCTTCCTGCGCCCAGGTTGCTCCTTTCACATGGAATGACTTGACGATCGAATTCTGCTCATCATTACCCTATATGTTCTCCAAGACTTGGCCCACATGACACCTTTATTAAAAATTCCAATATCTCCCAGGTTACATATTTATTGGTTATGCCCTACTTACTTATAGTACTATTTTTATATTTCTCTATAACATTTGTTAAAGTTCTTTGTGTATCTCCCCAATGCTTGATTAAAAGTTCCTGGAGAAGGTATGCTCTGTCTCTTCCATTTATCACTCGTTATGGAATCCAGTCATATGTCTTATGCATAGTGTTTACTGTCCTTTATTGAGCTGGGTTGAAGAGGCACTGTACAAATAAACCTGCTGGGATATTTTTGTCAATCTTACTTCTTTCTCATAAGTCCCTTTAGTAAAACTAATCTACTCACTTTCTTCTAAAACACATCATTTACATGTATGACCCTTGTCCCTGTTGTTTCTCTAACACATAGGTTCATTGCCTCAGGCTCTTTGGGCTGTCAAAACACCACAGACTGGATAGCTTACAAAAACCAGAAATTTATTTCAAGTCACCAGCATGTTTGTGTTCTGGTGAAGACCCTCCTTCTGGTCATAGCTGATACCTTCTCACTTTGTCTTCACATAGTAGAAGGGGCAGGCAAGCTCTCCAGAGTATCTTTTATAAGAGTGCTAATCTTATTCATGAGGATGCAGTCCTCATGACATAATCAGTTCCCAAAGGTCTCACCTCCTAATTCTATCACCTTGAATGTTAGGATTTCCTATGAATGTTGGGGCAGGGGGGACACAAGCATTCAGACCATAACATTAATCTATTTTTGTCTTCCTCTCTGAATTCCAAGTTGAAAACCAGTTAGTTCCCATCTCAAGTGGGAAATATGCTCTGAAAATAGGAGCCAAAGGAGAGTTTCTTTGTCTAAGCTTCAGTATGTTTCATTTATTCAGTATTCCTCCTAAATTGTATGTGTAAAAATTCTATCTGACTAACTGGATGTAGGTTTCTTGAAGAAAGGAATTATGTCTTCCTCATCTTCACAAAGCACAGAGTACTTCCAAAGCACTCAGGATAGAGCCTTGCACTCAGATACTGAATATAATGTTTCACGAACGAATAAATTTCTCGTAAGTTTCTGTATTCCCTACAGTGTTTAATGGTGCTGAACACATTGTAGTCACTCCATAAATAGTTGTTGATTGATTGATATGTTAATGAAACATAAAAAACAAAAGTGGTTGAAAATTAGACTTATAATTTATTGAGATGCAATAAAACTATCTTCGGTTTCTAAGTATTTTAATACTTTCAACTGTTGTTTCATCTTTACATCATGGACAAATTTTTATGCAATGTCATGAGGCTGTTGTCTGCTTGAATTTATAAGACACTTAAAAATGCTCAGGCCCCATAGCAATGCCAGGATCTAGGAAATCTGCAGTCATTTATGATTAATGATGCTCTGTGTTTTGTGAGGGATTATTAAAAACAGGAGTCTATGACTTCACTGTTTCTGACAATAACTTTGAACACGGGGTCAGTCCTTCAATTTTAACATGTCTTTGTGAGATTAAAAGAAAGTAAAAACATTGCATTGGGAGTTTCACCCAGATGTGACAAAATAGGAGACACAAGTTTTCAATCTGTTTCTTCCAATGAAACGTCACCTCATTCATAGAATATTGATGATGAGCAAATGTTACTGAAGGGCCAATCTAGTCATCAGAAAAACATAGAGTTCAGGACACTATCAGGCATCACATGGTCAATTCATAGAAGATGTTAACCAAAAGACTTAAGAGCAACTTAAGAGCTGACTCATAACAAATGCAGTTTAATATTTGCATTTGCCTCCAGATGAGTAACTGGAATGAGAGTTATCAGGTTAAAAAAAATCAAAGTATTCAAGGTTCTATTGAAAATATAAGAGAGTACTAAATGTTTCCTGAAAAAGAATAGTTGTGTAATATAATGACCATTTTTATTCAATTACTTAAAAATAATAATCATGTGCTCCAGCAAGTAAAAAAAATAGGAACAGCATGATAGTTTGCTTTTAAATGGACACTTGAGATTCAAGAACACACATAGTTCTCCCTCTGTTATCTTATTTACCTGAAGATGTCTCTAATTTGCCTATAATTATTTATAATAGGTTATTTGATTGCAATGATTCATGTTTTTAAAAGGACTATATGCTTTTACAAAAATTAATTCAAACTTCTCCACTCTGCTTACTGACAGCACTTTATACTCCATAGGAAATAAGAGCTACCTTCTTATAAGCGTTGATGTAGCCTTCAAAATACACTGTTGGGCTGAATCCCACCTCTGCTAGCAGCTTAGAAGCACTCTCCTAATTGTCGGGTAGTATGGCCACGATATTGAGCCTAACTGCCCGGTGTGTAACTTCTTCTGGGTTATATGCATCTCACTGGTTGCTAGGCCACAGTCTGACCTTAAATTTGTATGAAAAATTAAGTGGAAGACCAACGATTGAGTTGTGGTTTTTCTCCATTTAATATGATTGCCCCAGAGTCTGGCAAGGAAAGAAAAAACCAGCTGCTTGATAGGAATTGTCACTTTCCAGTCCTTCGGTGAAACAGTACTAGAAAGGATTTAGTTGGAGCCAGCTCACAGCTAATTCTTCTTCCTGAAAATGTGATGACGTGAGGAGAGACAGGCCTAAAGGATGGAATAATTCAAAAAATTTCTTCCTCACTTTATTACTACAAGTTAACTTCTATTTTTTTTTAAGGGTTCCACTTACCCTCATTGCTTCAAAGCAGTAAAATGATGTGTCAAAGTTATACAGTTAAATGAAACAGTCCTGGCCTGTAAGAACAAAGATCCTATCATGTCACGTTTTCAGCTGTTACAGTAACCCCAATTTAAGATAATCAAACAGGAGATATCTGAAGAAAGAACACCCATTCATAACTATGCAGTTCAAAACTTTCTTTTCTATTAAACTGAGCAGGATTTGTGAATTAGAGGGTGTTGTACGCATGTGTTGAAATAAAGCTCTTTGCAGTTAATGTCACAAAGGAAGTGAGTTATAGGCTTTTTAATAAGACACATTTCTCTTTAAGTAATGAGTCATGGTGTTGCTTTCCACCAATATAACAGTAGTCATCAATTTATGGATTTTTTTGGTTGCTCTTTATTTTAATTATTTGATCTATTTTTCATCCATACCTTCAGCATTTGATCAATCATTAAAAAAAGTTTTAATGTTTATTTATTTTTGAGAGAGAGAGAGAGAGAGAGGCAGAGTATGAGCGGGGGATGCACAGAAGGAGAGGAAGACAGAATCCGAAGCAGGCTCCAGGCTCTGAGGTGTCAGCACAGAGCCCAATGCGGGGCTCAAACTCATGACCTGCGAGATCATGACCTGAGCTGAAATTGGACGCTCAACAGACAGAGCCACCAAGGCACCCCAACCAATCATTTTAAAACTACTGTACATTGTAAATATATCCAAATATTCTGGGTGTGGATATCAAAAAATTTTGTTAAGCACCAAGAACTAGAAAGTACAAGAAATTGGCTCAAAAACACTGTTGATTGTATTCTCTCATTATATTTGGTGGGCCAAACAAGCTAGAAGCATAATAGAAATGTAAGGTACCTTGCTGTGTTTTAGAAATCCTCCTAGAATGCAGCAAGTGAATCAGCAATATACATTGTATCCCTCCTCACTGCCAAGGAATTCAGTTAAAAAAGGTTTCAATGCACTAATGGCTTTCATTCATTTACTTCTTCCTACCATAAATATTTATTGAGCACCTACCATGGTGAAGCATTATTTTAGGTCCTGAGAGTGTAGCAATAAAGAAGGCAGGCATGAGCCCATTCTCATGAAGAGTAGCATTCAGTGATGTGGAATGGATCACAAATAAGTAAGTTGCAAATAATAAAAATATTAGGAAACGATTAGCCCTTCTGACCACCACCCCCATGGAGGTGATTTCTAGCTGAGATCTGAATGACGACATGGCACCAGTATTGGACTGTCTGTATAGAATATTCCAGGCAGTGAATGCAGAGGCCCTAGGGGAGTACGTATGTTTGAGGAACTGAAATAAAGGTACCCGTGGTTACAGTCCAGTGCGACGAGGCAGAAGAGGTATGGGGAGATCAGAGTGGGAGGCGAAGCCAGATCACATACTACCTCACAGGCTGGGGCAAAGGAGGTTGGCTTTTCTTTAGCTGTGATGGAAAGCCCCTGAAAGATTTTAAGGAAAGGATAATACAATTTGATTTATGTTTTTAAAAAGATCCCTCTATCAAGTTGTTACAGAAGAGGTAATAAGGCAACCGTAGTTGAGGCAGATTTTTTTTTACATCTATTTTAAATATTTTTTTTTTAATTTATTTTTTTAGAGAGATGGGGGAGAGAGACAGCATGAAAGCAGGGGATGGGCAGAGAGAGAGAGAGAGAGAAAGAGACAGAATCCGAAGTAGATTCCAGGCTCCGAAATGTAAGCGCAGAGCCTGACTGATGCGGGGCTCAAACTGGTAAACCATGAGATCATTACCTGAGCTGAAGTCAGAGGCTTAACCGACTAAACCACCCAGGTCCCCCAGGCAGAGTTTTAATCACTCTCTTATTGCTGTAGGGTAGACTGTGCAAGACAACCTGCAGAAGGACAGGGATTTGAGTGTGTAATGGAATGCTGATAAGGTTGTCTTGTTTTTGTTTTTTTTTTTAATCTGCCTTTCATGTGTGCTGTGAACATTGCCCTGCCTCTTTTCCCTGAGATGCTGTTTTCCCTCCACTTCCCAATCTTTTGTATCTACAAGCTGTAGATACTCACGAAGCATGAGATCATGACCTGAGCTGAAGTCAGATGTTTATTTCCTTAAGTACATCTTCAATAATAAATCATAATTTATAACGATATGTAATAATAGTAGCTATAGTAATAATTGCTATAATAGCTACAATAATAACAATAAGAATAACAACATAATATTTGAAGCTGATTCCATTCATCCTAACAACTGAAGCAAAAGCTATTCTTCTCATTGACAAATAATAAAGATTCAAAGGAGTCAACACATTGACCATCTGCTTAGTAGGGAGCCAGGGTCTGAACACCAGATTTTCCAACAGAAATGTTCCTTTTTGTTTCACTATACTAAGCTGCCCTTTTAACCAAGAATTCTTGATTAAAGGATCTTTTTTCTTTTCAATTAGAGATCTTGGCAGACATTGACATCAAAGAAAAGAATGCTTCTGTATATGCTCACAAGTGTAGGAAGGAGTATCAGTAGGTAAAAATTGTTTTAACTAGTGCTAACATTCTCACTCTTACAAAATATGCAATAGAATATGAAGATGAAATATCAGAACCTTCTTTTAATGGGCCAGGAGAGAGAGGAACACAGAGTAACAATTAATAACATGTAGTTGTGTTAGTGCCTTTTCAAGCAAAATCTGTATGTTTCAGCTTTACATCCAGTATGTGAATACAGTGTGATGCCATAAAACTGCCTTGGTCATCATTATCTCCTTATTTTGTAATAAATGATAGCCATAAATGCCAAAGCAAAATGGGTCAGGTAATTAACTGTTTGTCAGTTTCCCTCTTTCATCACTCCATCCCTCCATGGCCACATAAGATAGTAAGAGTATAAGAATGATGCACATACATTTTCTATGAAGACTGATTTGCACATACTTCCTGAAGAATTCTTCAGATAGATAGATAGATAGATTTTTTTTTTGGTGGGGGGAGAGAGACAGAAAGAGAGCATGAGTGGAGAAGGGGCAGAGATAGAGGGGGACAGAGGATCTGAAGTGGTTCCTTGCTGACAGCACAGTCCAATGTGGGGCTTGGACTCATGAACCATGAGTTCATGACCTGAGCTAAAGTCAGATGTTTAACCGACTGAACCATCCAGGTGCCCCAAGAATTCTTGAAAAACCATTGGATTTCTTGTATTGCACTATACCAGGAACCCCTTTCAGGCCAAAGGGAGTAAATTATGGTACCCTAGTTTCTTCTTGGCTGTTGGATTCTTGTTATAATCTTAGCCCATTGAGGTAAACAGAGATTACTTCTGAATCAATAACTTGAGACTGAGTTTCATAGGAAGACTAGCGGGAATGTTTATCAGTCACTTCATTTGTAAATTGAATTGCCTACTAAGGGGTTAGCTTTGATTTTGTATTAGCACATAATGGAAGAATTAATTCAAACAATGCCCGATTTCAAAATAGATTTCACTTTAAACAGAGAGAGGTTGAGGAATATGGCCACTTTAGATAGTTTAAAGTGAAAATATTCTACTTCACCTACATAACAAAAGTAGATCTATAATTTACTTTTAAAAAGATGGGAAAAGTGGGTGAAAAAATTTGCTGTATTTTGAATTGCAGCATGTAATTTATATTTTCTTAATATTCCTTTTATACGGATTTCTCACTTCTGCTAGTGAAAAGTTGCATAATTTGGATTCGTTAAATAACTTATATTTAGTTTTCAGAAACAATTGATTTACGAAAATCTTATGAGTATTTTGAAACATGTTATGTAAAATCCCAAAGCCGTTTTTTCACAAATATAAAGCTGGATCCAACAGTTGAAAAAATGAGTTGGTCATTCTATCAAAATTGACAAATCTTTATTATTTATGATTACTCACAGCCTGTCATGATTCAATTATACTTAAAAGAACAGTTTTAGTGTTGACTGTAGCCTGTTTGCATTATAGAACAACTCATATTCATTTAATACTTTGATTTACAGTTGTTGAATTACTATGGAATTTTAAAAAATTATATAAATGCATATTTTTAAACAATAATGTGAAAGATTATACTTCAAAAGAGAACCTACTACATATGAAGCTGCTACTACTACTACCTTACCATATGGAAAATGAAATACCCAGTCATCTAATTGCTTGGACTGTATAACGTCAGATACCAAGATATTAAGGAACATTGGCATGTTATGAAGTATCACCATAATGAAATTTTTATTTTACTTTTTACTTAGATTTTGGTCATCATTTAGAAAGAGTATTAGATTTCAATTCAGTTAAATATACACATTTTTATTTTGTATCCCTTATGCTATGTTTTTTATTCCCTGAATATTTTTTGCAACAGAGTTATGTAAAGTGAGCAGCACGACTCTCTCTTCGTGTTTGAATGGAGATGATTTTTAATGGGGGTTTACTTTGTCCCCCAGGGTACATTTGATAATGTCTGGAGATATTTTTGGTGGTTTTCAATAGTGCCAAGTTTGAGAAACACTGAAGTATTGACATATTAAAGAAACTTAATACTAGAGCATGCAATAAAGATGAGACAGTAAGAACGTGAGCATTAAGAAGTTAGGATCTGGTTCTGTTTGGTTAACAACTTGTCTTGCACATTGTAGAAACTCAGTAAATATTTGTTGAATAAATACATTCATAAGCAGGTAAAAGACAGACAATTGTGCCCTGAAGATTTGTTCAGTTTTTTTTTTTATATACAAAAGGAGGCAAGTAATTATTCTTTTCTATACCAAAATAAGTTAGCAATCATTGCTGTAGGGCAACATATCCTATTCAATGTATGGGAAGCATTTTTAGAATTATGTTTATGACACACTTCAGAATACATGTAAATGAAGAGTTGAAATATGTTTCAGCTTGTTCTAGTATAAGGGATGTATTAAGATGGATTTGGAAATATATACACGTAACCATTTTATTATACTGTGAAATTATTGCTCATTCTTACAGAAAAATAAAATTTGTGGACAGGACCGTTTTGCAATTTTTAGCCATAAATGACAGAATTTTTATATACCCCAGGCACTAATATTACTTATAAATTTATACCATACACCACTTTAACTTAAACTTTTTTTTTTCGTTTTATTAAAGGGAGTGATCAGAGTCAAAACCATATGCTGTGGCTTTTGCCCTATGGAACTCTCAAATGTACTGCAAGAATAATTATTCCTACTTAATGGAGTTACCAAAGAGAATGTGGTGCTGGATGGTAAGACACATGTAATCTAATGAAAACCCTCTGTAAGTCCTCTAAAGGCTTGTGTTAAGGGTTTTGAGTTTTGTGGGATTTCTCTTATTAAAAGACTGAATAGCAGTTGAAATCTCTAAGAGAATAAATGGTTGCTAAGGATTGAAAATGTTTCCTTCTCAGGGGAGTCCATCATGAGTGTATAATGAAGAGTTTCCTTTGGGAAATCAGTGTCTTCATGAGAGGGAAGGAGGGAGAGAGACATCAAGGGAGGCGGGGAGAGGGAGATTTTGATTATATTTCTCAAAACGATATCATGTTGAAGTTTTCTTTATTTGGAAACTAAAACATAAATGTAGATCTTCAAATCATTTTCTTTTCATTAGCCTCCTAGGTGTCTTTCTACTCACAGTCTCTTTTCTGTCTAGCCCATTTAGCCCCATCCTTCAAAGCTTTGTCTGTTGTTTGTTTTGTTTTCAAAAGCACAGATCTGGACAGGCCTGTCCCCAGCCTCAAAATATTTGACCCCCTTAGCATGGTAGAAACATTCTTTTTAAATCTGCTCCCTAACCTTTTTGCCAACTATGTTCCCACCACTCATGCACTAACCACACATATCTCCCTGTGCCTGTAAATGTCATGCTCTTTAATGCTTTTCTTTTCTTCCTTTGTAGTTAGGTAATGTGAAGATATCCTTCAAATGGCAAACCTTTACAAATTTTCCTTAAAAGTTCTTTGAATTCACTTCCCTATGTTGTTAAAAGAATTCCCACATACCTATATGAAACAATTCACCACACTCAACTAAAATCATGTGTTTGGGTATTTATTTTCTCATCAACTGTCACATCTGTGAAAGAAAGGGTGTGCATTATTAACCTTTGTATTCCTACTGCCAATGCCTGGTACTTAAGTGTTTTAAAATTCAAAGGTGAGCTACCTATTAGAATGGCTAAAATTAAAAAGACTAACCAACTCAATCAGTCAAGGAAAGATTGCAAAAGAGCTAGAACTCCCATACAGTGCTGATGGGAAAGGAAAATAGTACAAAAACTTTGGAAAATAGTTTGACAACTTTTTAAATAGGTAAACATATGCTTATAAATAACCTGGCCATTCCCTTCCTAGACAGTTACTCAAGCGTATGTCCATACAAAAACTTGTACATGAATGTTCATAGTATCTTTATTTTAAGAACCTCAAACAGCAAACAACCCCAATGTCTATCAACAGGTAAATGGGTAAACAAACAGTGGTATACACACATGACGGAATATTGACTTACAGCAGTATAAAAGCATGAACTATGGAGAAATACAATAATTACAATGAATCTCAAAATAATTATGTTAACTGAAAGCAGCCAGACAAAACCTAGTACATGTTTTCTGGATCAATTTGAATTTGATACTATGATACACTTAAAACCTCCTAAAATGCAGGGGTGCCTGGATGGCTCAGTCGGTTAAAGCATCCAACTCTTGATTTCAGCTCTGGTAATGATCTCACGGTTCCTGGGTTTGAGCCCTACATAGGGCTCTCTGCTGTCAGAGCAGGGCCCACTTCGGATCCTCAGTCTCCCTCTCTCTATTGCCCTCCCCTGCTCATGCTATTTCTCTCCCTCTGTCAAAAATAAATAAGCATTAAAAAAAAACCTCTTAAAATGCAAACTTCTATGGTGACTGAAAGTAGCCTCGTGTGGTTGCTGGGTTGGGGTGAGGTGAGTAATGGAGAGTTCAGGAAAGGATGTAGAAAAGGATTGTGGAGATTTGAGGAAAGTCTCAGGATCTTAGGTATATTCATAATCTTAACTTTGGTGATGATTTCATGTGGGTAAATATATGTAAAAACTTAACAAATTGTATGTCTTAAATATGTGCAGTTTGTTCTGGGTTAGTTATACCTCAATAAAGGTTTTTAAAAAACAAACTTAGAGGACCTCGGAGTCAGCTAAGCATCTGACTCTTGATTTCAGCTCTGGTCATGAGGCCTACATTGGGTTCTCAGCTGACAGCTCAAAGCTGGCTTGGGGTTCTCTCTCTCCCTCTCTCTCTGCCTCTCCTCTGATCTCTCTCACATGTGTGCACATGCGCTCTCTCTCAAAAAGAAATAAATAAACAATTTAAAAAGAAACAAAATTAGAAGATGCAATCATGAAGAAAAGACATTTTGCAAGTAATTTACAAAGTAGATGCTTTGGGTTTTTTCAAGTGGAACTGAGTATTTATATTTATTGACACGATTTGACAACATACACTCTCCTTTTTCAATAACTCACAGAATGAGACAAACACTATACTCCCTTAAAAATATATATTCTTCTTTGTTAATCAAACATATGATTACTTAATATGTATAGTTACCGTGGTGTAATGGGTAGAAAAATTGAACTGAGAATAAGCCTCATAATTCTACCACAGTAACTATGTAGCCCGTGAGTAGGTAACTTAACCTCGTTGGGCATTAGCACCTCATTTTGTAAAATAAGGTTGTTGCTATGGAGTGAATATGGGTCAATAAATATTGAGGTAATTTTTCACAAAAGCACTTGGGAAAGATGTTAATGATGGAAGTGTTAAAAGATAAACTGAAGTACATTGAAATTTTCAAAAGTTTCTTTGAACAAACATTGATTTAAATCAGGCAGCATCAAACCCAAAGTAGGTGAGGGCATACTATTGTGGCCGTACTGGGGGCGGGCAGTACGGGTTTTGTAGAGCAGTTTTGCCTTGCGACCTTGGGAGCTTCCTGGGTGAAATCTGAAACTGGCCCTCATACCGCAAGGGCAAGGAGAGACTGAAGAAGGAGGCAGACCACCCCCAAATTGGTGGGCAGCAAGGGTTAATAAGCAAGAGAACTTCTACATGAGGCTGATCTCCACACCTGCCTGCCAGAATCTTAAAAGTTTATATAGAGGCCCAAACTGGGTTTAGTCATGTATATGGCCTAGATAATCTCAACAATACATTACTCTCTCAAGGTTGCATATTTTTAAAAATTAAAAAAAAATTTTTTTTTGAGAGGGGACGGGTAGAGAGAGAGAGGAAGAGAGAGAGAGAGAATCCTAAGCAGGCTCTACACCGTCAGCACAGTGCCTGATGAGGAGCTCGAATTCACAAACTGTGAGATCATGGCCTGAGAGGAAATCAAGAGTTGAACACCTAACCTACTGAGCCACCCAGGTACCCATCAGGTTTGCATATTTATTTTTTTTAATTTTTTTTTAAAAATTTTTTTTCAACGTTTTTTATTTATTTTTGGGACAGAGAGAGACAGAGCATGAACGGGGGAGGGGCAGAGAGAGAGGGAGACACAGAATCGGAAACAGGCTCCAGGCTCCGAGCCATCAGCCCAGAGTCCAACGCGGGCCTCGAACTCACGGACCGCGAGATTGTGACCTGGCTGAAGTCGGATGCTTAACCGACTGCGTCACCCAGGCGCCCCGGTTTGCATATTTAAAAACATCTTCCACTGTGGGAATGGGGGGCAGAATATACCTTGCAAGGACAGGGTAAGGGGCGAGGAGCCTCTTATTGCACAGGTCTGGCTCTCAGTCTCCTCCAAACAGATGCAGATAAAAAGTGACGAAGTGATTTGGCTATTGTTTAAGTCGTTGCCTTATTTGGGAAAGCCTAATTGTCTGTTTGTGATTGGTTACTCTTAAATTTTGTTTTCTGCAATGAAAGTGCATTTACAGGAATTGGTTCTGGCTTAGGTTTCACTTGGCTTCCGAAGGTTACCAACGCATTAGAGCCACCTCAGTCTAATGGCCTCCTTGTTTACTTACTTTAATAGTAGATAAGGCGCACCTGGGTGGCTCCGTCAGTTAAGCATCCAACTTCAGCTTAGGTCATGATCTTGTGGTCCATAAGTTCGAGCCCGGTGTCAGGCTCTGTGATGACAGCTCAGAGCCTGGAGCCTGCTTCGGATTCTGTGTCTCCCTCTCTCTCTGCCCCTTCCCCACTTGTACTGTGTCTCTCTTTTTCTCAAAAATAAATAAACATTAAAAAAAAACTAAAGAAAACACAACAGTAGACAGTATGCATTTTAAACTACAAAGCAGTTTAAAATCCAGAAGGGAAATGACATCATGCACAAATAATTTTAAAGAAGCGCTAGGTGCAAGTAGGGTATACTATAAGCAAGGCGCAAAGCCTCCCTTTCCAGGGAGACTGGAAAGTTTGTGAACATTTCACTGGATCCAGCCCTTGAAGAATGCATAAGTTTCCAATAAGGTGGAACTGTGGAAATGGTTTCCATGGAAAGGTGGAATTGTGGAAAGGTTTTCATGTGGAAATGGAAAGAAAGAAAATCTAAACAGAAGTGACTAGTACCAGTGCACAGAGTGGGTTCGATACAGGGGACTTACTCATGTTGACTGGAGCAGGCTATTGTTAAAAGCAAATAGGGGGGCGCCTGGGTGGCGCAGTCGGTTAAGCGTCCGACTTCAGCCAGGTCACGATCTCGCGGTCCGGGAGTTCGAGCCCCGCGTCGGGCCCTGGGCTGATGGCTCAGAGCCTGGAGCCTGTTTCCGATTCTGTGTCTCCCTCTCTCTCTGCCCCTCCCCCGTTCATGCTCTGTCTCTCTCTGTCCCAAAAAATAAATAAACGTTGGAAAAAAAAAAATTAAAAAAAAAAAAAAAAAGCAAATAGGAATATGGGGTGGTCTGGAAAAGGTGACAATCACCGAGGTCCTTGAATGCCATCATTAAGAGGTTTAGATTAGTGTTAATAGAATCATGTTTCAGAAAGCAGGTTCATGAAATTCTGCACTTAAGCAAAGCCACAGAGTAAACATGAAAAATCTTTTACTCTACCTAGTCTGGAGAACACTGATATTCAAGAACAAGGTAAAGCACACGGTTGGGTCATCTGGTTTATGGGGAAGGTGATTAAACTCGGTTTACACACGTTGGTTCTGAGGTACTAGTAGAACGATTAGACACACATGACCATTGAGAAATTGATATTAAGAATTTTACTGTATGTATGTATGAATTTATGTGATGCTAAGAATTTTAGGCTAATCTAAGGCTAGAGAGGTCATTATGAATACAAGATATACTATTTGTGAATGGTTTATAATATACGATTGTTTAAAAAAAGCCAACAATTTTATATATCCATTAGCTCATGTAAATTCTCACAAGTTCCTCACCAAGGCACGTTTCAGTCTCTTTAACTGGTTTTAACTCACATCCCTGACCTCTAAAGGTGAGGATGAGCCAAGGCTTGGTGGTCTTTGATCCTCTTTTCTTATTATACTCATGTCTTAGATGATCTTGCATCCAATCTTGCCTTGAAGCACAATCTTTATGTTGAAGATACCAACATAAATAGACTTGGCTGGACTTTCTCAGAACTTTGCATGTCTAATAGATATCTTGAACTTAACAAAGGAAAAGGCAAATCTTGATTTTACTTTCCTCACCCCGTTTCCTTCTGTTCTTTCATATCTCAGAAAATGGCAACTCTTTCCATTCAGTTACTGAGGCTAAACAAAACAAAACAAAACAAAACAGAAGCTATTCGATACTTATTTTCCTCTCTCACACTTCCTCTCCAACCCATAAGTAAAGGCAGTAAGCTGTACCTTCAAAATATATCCAGAATTCATCTATTTCTCTCCACCTTCACTGCTACTACCCTGATATAAGGCAACATTGTGGCTCACCCGAATTAATATGTTAGTCTCCTTTTACTCTTGACCCATTTCAGCCTAGAATCCATAGAACAGTCAGAGTTGTTCCTTTAAAACATTTGTCAGATCAGGCTGCTCCTCTGCTAATAATCCTCAGAATAAAAAAGTCGAAATCTTTACCCAAATGCCTAATGACCTCTTTAACCCCATCTAACATCTCTGCCCTTTGTTCCAACCAGGGATACATTTCTTGCTATTTCTGGAACTCATTGAGTGGGCTTCAACCTTGGGGCATTTACACTTGCTGTTTCTTCAACCTGCAATGCTCTTCCCTCTTATATTCCCAAGGTTCACCCCTTCTCTGTCTCTAGGTCTCTTCTCAGATGGTGCCTGATCAAAGAATCTTTGTTTAACCATCCTACATAAAAACAAATCAAATGAAACAACAACAAAAGCCTCTCAATTCTATCACTGACACACAGTAGGTGCTCAGAAATACCCGAACAGATACTCAGCATTTCAAAGCATAGTCTGTATGTTGAAAATGAGTACCATGTGCCCTAAATGAAGTTTCTAAGTTTTACATCCAGTAAATTATAGACATGGATTTTGAACTGATTCTTCCTGACTCCAAAACTTTAGTTATTTTATGGAAATTTAAGTCTTAATGGGTGACTTGAAAATCTTTGAAGAGAAATATTTGAAACTGTAGGAAGAGATGGGATTATACAATGGTTAGACCATATACATGGACCAAGGAGAGACACTAGGGTAGGGATTCTTAATTTTTTTCAGGTCATGGATTTCTTTGAAAATAGAAGGAAACCCTTTGGCCCTCACTCCCCCAAATACATGTAAGCATGTACCATAGTCTTGCATAACATAGCATGTAATTTATAGACTCTGTATCATGCTCTAACCGAAAGGGAAAGAAGATAGTAGAAGAGGGTGGTTTGCAGATATTTTGTGCAGATTATTCTTTTGGGAATTTTGAGAATAAATATAAAGGAATGGCTTTCTAAGTATAAAGGCTATTATTCTGACTTCTCTGTTTATGCCTAAATTATTCAAACATTATGTTCCCATCGAGTCAAAATGGAAGGGAAAAAAGAGTTCATGTAATCCTCATTTTACACATGAGACAGCAGGGGCCACATGGCCTCAGTTGCTTGCTCGTGTACTTCCAAGTGGCTAGTTGCAGAGCAGAGATTAGATTTCATGTGTCCTGAGTCAAGTCCCCTGCTCCTTTTGCATACCATTCTGCCTTCTCTGAAGAACTGGGTTATCCTCCTGTGCTTCTTTGCTGTTCTCAAGGTGCTTTAGTATACAGTGTTGGTGTGTTTCTTCATCAAAATGTATATTGAATATAGATGGTGGACAATGCTTTACACTGGAATTATTCTTTTGCATTGCTGAAACATGCTGGAAAGTCATTCTGTAATTAGTTCATGGGTTTGAGAAATTTACTGGTTAGTTATAGCTGAGGAAAAAATAATTTGATGGTTAAGCGAAAGCTTAAGTATCTAGACAAGGCTTAAAAATACTAGTGCAAGAATTTCATTCCATTATCCAGCTCACTTCAATCTGCAGTTTGGTTTTCCTTGTGCATATGGCTGAAATGGTGCAAGATTGTGACATTGTGGTCAATTGTGCAATTATGAGGAACGTTATACATTCCAGATCTTTGGAGAAACACTACAAAATGTCAGTGCATATTCACTCATTTGGAGAAGCTTAAATGTCTAAAATCTTCAAGATCTGATGGTACTACTGAGGCACAATTAAAAGAAATAATTAATTCATGTATTTATCTGTGTAACTACCCATCTATCCATTTATCCACCGATTTAAAATGGGTTTTGCAGATAAAGTGGAAATCCTCAGACATTATTCATGAGGTCTCTTAGAGTGACTGACAAGACTTCCCAGAGTGCTAATGTACACTCTGCTCCAGCTTATCAGCTAACTAGTGAAATTTAACACGAATGGTGTCAGCTTTATATTTAGAGTGTAACTGTATAAACAGAGGAAGCCACTAGGAGAACCTTGTTTTAGCGTTTTCACCACATTTAAATTCTTAATTTGTCCCTTCAGTTTAGAAAAGACCATTGCAATGTGGTCCTGCTTCCAATTAATGAGCTTCGGGACAGATTAGGTTTGCCTCACTCAGTCTTTCCAAAATAGACTAACCTTGAATCACACAAACTAGAAGAAAAGGTAAATACTCTGTTCTGATTCAAATTAACTTCAACAGAGAAGACAAACCGAGGTTGTTTGTTTTATTATAGCCTCAGCTAAGAGTCCTAAAAGTTAAAGTTGATAAAACAGACATTTTTTTTTGAAAGTTAAAAAAAGAGAAATATGAGTTTGGCATACTTGTTACTTTCATTAAACTTTTTTCCCACTTATCTAATGTTTTCTGTTTCTAGCCATTCAATAAAATAGTAGCGGAAACTAACAGCTTGTATCACTCTCATAAGGTTGAAAATACTTGGGTGATTTTGTTATTGAGTTAAATGAATCCCAAGGAGCCAGTTTAAAAAAGCCCCTAATATATTAAGTATCGTAAGCATATTATGAGATTATACAAGGAACATAATTGTATATATATTTGTAAGATCACTAAATATATCCACTCCTCTATAATCACTTTTTGGGGATTTCATAGAAATCAGGACATCTGACAATATCACAGTCTAGTTTCTCTTCCATGAAGGTAGTCACCTGTCTCCCCTTAAACCCATCCCCACATTCACATCCCAAAATACGAACTACTTGTGAGGGAATCTAAAATGGCATCAATTTCTATCTTAATCCATTTTGGGCAATATTTTTCATGTGTTTCCACCTGAGTCTGATTCATTTATTCTTGAATTCTCTGACTTCAAAAATGTTTTGATCATGTTGACAAGCACATGCACATTCTAGTCCCTTCCCAAGATAAAATTAAACTCATACCTGATTTATACAAGAGAGGAATGCAATATAGCGGTTGGTGTTTAATTGTTAAGCATTAGATTTTCTTTCAGTAGCAAATAAAGCAAAAAGGAAATTCACTGATTTTGGTCAAATTACTCATGTTGTTAAAAAACATTGATTTTAAAGTTTTGTTTCACATAAGTTACTCAGCCTGGGTTAGGGCAGTCAACACAGTTGTAAATGAAAATATGTTTGAATTAAAACAATTAGGCTTGGTTTTCTTTGTCGTGCATCTCACAGCAGGTATTCAAGCACAGCCAAAACTTGGATGTGCTGACACCTGTAATCAACACAAAAGGTCTCTTTCAAACTAACAAATCATCCCTCCCAGTGGAAGTATAAACAAAACCCTAATTGGGGATTTTGCTAACTATTCTCCCCTGCTGTGAATACTGGTTAGTATCTAGAGTTTAAGCAGTAACCTCAGCTATAATTTATAATTGCCAAAAGATAAGACCTAATTCTCTTGATTCAGTCAATATTACTGTGTGCTTAAATTGAGTCTACCATTCAACAATTCCCTAATTACCAGCTAGTATCAAGCATCTTGAGATGGCTTTTTAATTGCAAGGAGACAAGTAATTAGAAACACATATAGTGCTGCTAAAGTGCGATAGTGTCCTAAGCACTTTTACATGTGTTAGCTTATTTAATCATCACAAACTACATTTGGGGTAGATACTAATATTAATTTACAGATAAAGAAATTGTGGCTATGTAGTGGTTTGTTCTAAGCATCACAGCTACTAAGCAGTGTAGGTAAGATTTGAATCCAGGTTGTCTGTGTCCAGGGCTTGCATCCTGCCTTTGTCACTAAAAATAAAGATGTAAATAAATAATAAGTAGCCACTATTCCATTTTAGACAATTGAACACATTTGCTGGCCAGATTCTTCACGCTAGCTTCCTGGATCTTATGCTTTCCCCTGGGAAGGGCTTCACGGATTCTGAGATCCATAGTTTGCCAGCAAGGAATATCTTTGATTAAAACAATTGATTTCAGGGAATAGACAAAATCTAAGTGCACAATGAATTAACACAAATAAAAGTGGTACTAACTCAATAATCAACATATGCTTCATTTCATATCAGGGAACATTTCTTCCTACACCACACAAGAATGTGACTTTTTCCTCTATTTCCTTTTTTTTAAATAATTTTTTATGTTTATTTATTTTTGAGATAGAAACAGAGCATGAATGGGGGAGGGGCAGGGAGCGAGAGACACAGAATCTGAAACAGGCTCCAGGCTCTGAGCTGTCAGCACAGAGCCTGACGCGGGGCTCGAACCCACCAACCGTGAGATCATGACCTGAGATGAAGTCGGACGCTTAACCGACTGAGCCACCCAGGCGCTCTTTCCTCTATTTCTTAATGTGACTGTCAATATGCCTTAACAACTACATTCTTCTGTTCCCTAAAGGATTCTTGGGCTACAAACTAAGAACTTATGAAATTTTCATTAACTCTTTCAGGATCATACTAGTGTCATCAATTTAAGTAGTGATACAATTTTATCCGAAGCCTCATTTACTTTTTAAGGTCTTGCTACCCTGTGGCTATCAGTCAGCATCAGTATCACTTGGGAGCTTGTTGGAGATGCAGAATCTCAGGTTGCAAAACACAAACCTGAATCGGAATCTGCACTTTACCAGGATAACCCAGGTGATTCATCTGAAATACGGTTTGAAAAGAAGTGGTTTAAGTCACTCTGTTTAAAGAGGGGAAAAAGCTGAGGTTTCAATTACCATTGGGTAAATTTTTAAGAATTGGATATATTTCTCTTCTGCTTGTACAATAGAAAAAAAATAAATAAATCTTTGCAGAAAATATATATGACTTTGTAGGCTACTGGATTAATGAGATTCCCATTTTATTTTTACTTATTATTAGTTATTAATTTTCAGGAATGTTAGTGGGAGTAAGATAGGTGTGGGGTGTTAATTATGAACATCTATGGTTTTAACTTCTCTGGTATAGTTCTGATTTCTTAAAACCCACTCCATCCCCATTTCCAGTCTTCGTGGTTCGGTGGGACTGAAATCTGAGAGTACGTTTTTGACCCTGGCTTAGCCAATAAGAATATATAATGATTGGTCCAGGGGTAGCACGTGACCCCACATTGACCATTGGGAGTTTTACCTAGGGTTTATCCCACCTCTGAGTTTGGTACCTGAGAGGCTGCTCCAGTTTGCTGAGATGGTGAGCACTAAGGACCAAGGAAGCCTGGAGTTTCCGTGGTTCATCATTGCCACTGTAAGGGTGGGGGACGCTGCCTGAAAATTAAACCTATAGAGAAAAAAACAAGAGATATTTTCTTTTTTTTTTTTTTTTTCAACGTTTATTTATTTTTGGGACAGAGAGAGACAGAGTATGAACGGGCGAGGGGCAGAGAGAGAGGGAGACACAGAATCGGAAACAGGCTCCAGGCTCTGAGCCATCAGCCCAGAGCCCGAAGCGGGGCTCGAACTCACGGACCGCGAGATCGTGACCTGGCTGAAGTCGGACGCTTAACCGACTGCGCCACCCAGGCGCCCCAAGAGATATTTTCTTGGTGATGTTTGGTCAGACACCTGGATCCAGTTACAGCTTTGAATCCATCACACGGACTTTTCAGGTATGTGAGACATGTCCATTTTTTTTTTAATTGAGATATAGTTGATATATAACATTATATTGGTTTCAGGTGTGCAACATACATGAGTTGATATTTTTATATAGTGAAATGACCACTACAATAAGTCTACTTAACATCTGTCACCATACATAGTTATATATTTTTTCTTCTGGTGAGAACTTTTAAGATTTACTCTCCTAGCAACTTTCGAATATGTAATGCAATATTATTAATTACAGTCACCATGTTGTACCTTATGTTCCCATGACTTATTTATTTTATAACTGGAACCGTGTGCCTTTTTCCCCTTAACACCCATCTCTCCTCAGCCACCAATCTGCTCTTTGTATCTATGAGCTTGGTTTTTTGTTTGTTTGTTTAGAGTTCACATATAAGTGAGATCATATGGTATTTGTCTTTCTCTGACTTATTTCACTTAGCATGGTGCCCTCAAGGTCTATCCATGTTGTTACAAATGGCAAGATCTCCTTCTCTTTTATGGCTGAATAATATTACTCTGTGTGTGTGTGTGCTTCATCCATTCATCTGCCGATGAACACTTAGGTTGTTTCCATATCTTGGCTAGTGTAAATAATGCCTTAGTGAACCTGAGTATTATGTATCTTTCTGTTAAGTGTTTTTGTTTTCTTCAGGTGAGTACTCAGAAATATAATTACTGGATAATATGACAATTCTATTTTAATTTTTTGAGGAACCTCAATACTGTTTTCTTTTGTGGCTGCACCAATTTGCATTGCCACCAATAGTGCACACGTTTCCTTTTCTCTGCATCTTTGCCAATGCTTGTTAAATTCTTGTCTTTTTGAGAATAGCCATTAAGAAGTGTGCAGTGTGATCTCATTGTGGTTGATTTGCATTTCCCTAATGATTAGTGACGTTGAGCGCCTTTTCACAAACCTGTGGGCTATCTGTATGTCTTTGTAAAAATGGCTATTCAGATCCTCTGCCTATTTTAAATTGGACTGTGTTTGTTTTTTCTGTTGAGTTATAGGAATTCTTCATATATTTTAGATGTTACCCCTTATCAGATGTATGATTTTCAAATATTTCCTCCCATTTGGTAGGTTCCCTTTTCCCTTTGTTGATGGTTTCCCTTGTTATAGATTCTCACTTAAAAAAAAAAAGTTTAAAAAAGCTTATCTATGTATTTTGAGAGAGAGACACAGAGGGAGAGGGAGAGGGAGAGGGAGGGAGAGAGAATGCACATGCGTGAGTGGGGTAGGGGCAGAGAGAGAATCCTGATGCAGGACTGGATTGCAGGAACTGGGAGATCAAGACCTGAGCCAAAATCAAGAGTCTGATACTCAACCGACTGAGCCACCCAGGTGCCCCTGTGGATTCTCAGTTTAAAATGTAGCTATTTTCTAGTTTCTAAAAAAAATGTTTTCCATTTTAAAATCTATTTAATTGACAATGTGTTTGTATTTAGCTCATTCCAAAAAGATTTAAAGGTGATTTACTAAGACACAAGCATAGAATGTGTGAGCTTTTATGAAGGCATGTTGCCTGTATTTGCTATGTTGCCTCTCTTTAGCTGTGTGAACTTGATCTAATGACCTCTCTTTCCTGTATCAGTTTTCTTATTTGTGCCATGTGGATACTACTGTCATTCTATATACCTCTTAGGGTAATTAAGAGGTAATCATTGATCCATATTTTAACTACTTAGTATAGTCCTAACATATGATAAGTGCAATGAGCTTTAGGTACCAGTAGGATACAAGAGTAGAGTTATATAAAATTAATTCAAAATAAGCAAGGAAAATGGGAGAAAGTAAAATAAGGATTGGAGATTCCTTAAAAAAAAAAACAAAAAAAACCCCCAAAAAACCCAAGAAAACCCCTATGACCCAGCAATAGCACTACTAGGAATTTATCCAAGGATACAGGAGTGCAGATTCATGTACCCCAATGTTTATAGAAGTGCTATCAACAGTAGCAAAATTTTTAAGAGCCCAAATGTTCATCAGCTGATAAATGGCCAAAGAATACACACACACACACACACACACACACACACACACACACACACACATATGTATATGTATGATGGAATACTACTCAGCAATGAAAAAGAATAAAATGTCGCCACATTTTCAACAACGTGGATAGAACTGGAGAGTATTATGCTAAGTGAAATAAGTCAGTCAGAAAAAGACACATATCATATGTTTTAACTCATATGTGGAATTGGAGAAACTTAACAGAAGATCAAAGGGAAGGGAAGGAAAAATAAGTTACAAACAGAGAGGGAGGCAAACCATAAGAGACTCGTAAATATAGAGAACAACTGAAGGTTGATGGGCATGGGGAGCTGGGGCAGGGCAGAGAAAATGGGAGATGGGCATTGAGGAGGGCACTTGTTGGGATGAGCACTGGGTGTTTTATGTAAGTGATGAATCAAAGGAATCTACTCCCGAAGCCAAGACTACACTGTATACACTCTGTTAGCTAACTTGACAAAAAACAAAACAAAACAAAACAAAACAAACAAACAAAAAAAGGACATTTTGGTTCTCCAACCTTCCCTTCCCTGTACCAGTTTCCCCCATGGTGCCCTTCCATACAGCATCACCTGTGCCCAACCGGTTTATATCACCCTGTTAATCCCCTTCATGGCATTTATCAGAATTGAAAATCATTTAATTTACTTCCAGAGTATAAGTTCCATAAGGAGAAGGCCCTTCAGTATTTTTGTTCACCCTGTATTTCTGGTATCTAGAACAGGGCTTGCCATAAAGGAGAAGCTCAATAAATATTTGTTAAATAAATACACGCATGTTCACATGCCAGATGTAAATTAAAACCATAAAATACATGCCACAAAATCCTGCACCTACCAGAAGCAAGCCCAAGTTTTTGCTCTCAGTTTCTTACTTGTTAAACTAGAGACCATCAGTTACTTGATTCATAACCCAAAATGAAAATTAAATTGTTTCGTATTTATATTATACTTTATATTATAATAAATATTCTCACAAGAAAGAAATAAAATTGCCAGATAATATTTAAACAAAAAATTATGTGTAAAAATAATTTACCTAATATATGCCTTTTTCTAAGCGTGTAGTCTGTTCCCAATTTTTACATGTACCAGACTTATAACTGAGGTATTTTCATGTTTAACTTTTTAACGTCTTTACTATAATTTATTTTGGATAGATCACCAAATTGAAATTGAGGTTGGAGGGCTTAAGAATTTTAAGGTGTCTAATAAAAATTGTATACCTTAAAATATTGCAAAGAGCCCACTGGACACAGAAATATTTTCTCCAATCAACTCATCAGTACATTTTGGCTTTTAGATAATTAGCTATGAATATACTTGTTAACTCTGAAAATGGTTTTCATTTGTAATCTTTGTAATTAGAGAAATTGTGTTTCTGTTATCTATACTATCACTAGGAAAACTATTCATGACAGATATCTTGCCATGGCAATCCAATAATTAATTTTCTACATGAAGTAAATAGTATTTTCCTTTAATACAACTATAATAACATTTAATGAATACCCTATTTTTCCTAGAAGGCTAGGAATATGTAACCTTTTAAATTTTTGACTGTATTAGAAAACGTTTAGAAACACGAAACAAATTGCAAAATTTTAGTAGCATAGCACAATACAAATTTACGTTTCACCTACCTAACATTCCAATGTAGGTATTTTTTTTTAATGTTTATTTATTTTTGACAAAGAGAGAGCAAGTAGGGAAGGGGCAGAGAGAGAGGGAGACAATCCAAAATGGGTTCCAGGCTCTGAGCTGTCAGCACAGAGCCCAACGAGGGGCTCAAACTCAGGGACCATGAGATCATGACCTGAGCCTAAATCAGATGCTTAACCAACTGAGCCACCCAGGTGCCCCACCAATGTAGGTATTTCTGATTGGGACTGAGGAGGACTTTTGTTCCATTAACTACACTCAAGGACCCAGACTAATGGAGGCTCTCCCATCTCTGAAAATTGCTTCCCACAGTCACCCTGAATATCAACATCCAAGTGGTGAGTTGGTGAAAGAGAGGGTAGAGAAAACATGCCCTTTTTGGTCTTGTCCCCAAAGTGACAAATCACTTTACCACCATTCTACTTGCAAAAACTAGTCATATGGCTTTACCTAAGCTTGTTTGTATAACCTTGGGAACATTACCTAACCTTTCTAAGTTCCGGTTTTCTGAAATGAGGAAAACACTCGCAATCTGTTCCCCTGGCAATTGTGAAGTTTAATGCTTATGAATAAAGTACTTAGCTCAGTGTCTGACTCATACCAAAGGCTCAATTAACAACAATGCTCTTATTATTGTCACTTTTAGTATTAGGTAAAACATACAATTTAGACATATATTACAGAAATGTTTTTAAATTACATATAATTACATCTAATAATTTTAAAAGAACTCCAAGAAATAAGAAAAAAATAACTTACCTACCAAAAAAAAAAATTGTGGACTCAAACCTCTCTATAGTACTAAACACCAGAAAGGAAAAAGGAAAAAAAAAATGTTGCGGCCAACAATTTGATTACAGGACTAATGTATAAGGCAATAGGGAGACATGTTTATATATGTAGTTACCTGGAAAATAAAGTATATGCTTCATTTAGAAGAGGGCAAGAAGATTACATTCTAAAAAGCTGAATTTAGGAATGAACAAGATATTGGATAAGAAGGGATGGTGATCTATTCTATTATTTTAAGTCTAAGGATTATCACAAACAGTCCAAACTAACTAAAGATTACGAGTAGTTATTGAAAGATAATATGTGTTGTGAAGTTAATGAAGTAAGTTTGAAGCCTCCCCTGATTTAAATAAAGGAGATGTGTGAGGAAAGGTACCGGGAAGGCTGCTCTGCTGAAAACAAAGGTGGCAGAGAATGAGCCTGAGGAGCAAGTGGGGACCAAAAAGCAGGAAAAGCCTTTGTTAGTGTATTGGAAGCATGCATCTATTAGCAGCTGCTACATGATGAGATCTGAGCTTTCAAAAAAATCACCCTAGATGCATTTTGGCAAATGGACTGGAGAAATCTAAGAATGGATGGGGTGAGTCCAGATAGTACGCTGTTAAAGAAGTTAAAGTAGAGTGGCGCCTGCATGGCTCAGTCAGTTAAGCTTCCGACTTTCACCCAGGTCATGATGTCATGGTTTGTGGATTCAAGCCCCATGTCAGGCTCTGCACTGACAGCTCGGAGCCTGGAGCCTGCTTCAGATTCTGTGTCACACTTTGTCTCTCTCTGTCTCTCAAAAATGAATAAATGTTAAAAATTTTTTTTAGATTAAAAAAAAAGCTGAAGATGAAATGCTGATAGTTCAAACAAGGTGTTTGGCATTAGAGTAGAGAGAAATTGAGGCGATTGAGAATATTTTGACCATAGGAACGGTAGAACTTAGTAATGGGTTGGGTATGTGGATGAGAGCGATATGAAAGGTGATTCTGGGCATGTGGCTTGTGACCCTAGGTAGTGGGTGGTGATGCCACTCACTATGATTAGGGTTGAAGACTCATGGGAGAGAACTCAAGATTAGTTTGTCACAGCTGAGTTTGAGGGACTCTTGCATGTAGAGGTGAATATGCAAGTGGAGAGGCTACATAGACATTTGGATGTTTAGATCAAAAAGATTTAAAGGAACTGTTAAAAATATAGTAAAAATGTTGATGCAGAGTCACATATATAGCTTAAAGTGGAGTTTCTCAACCTTGGCACTGTTGATATCTTAGGTGAATAATTCTTTGTTGTGCAGGGTCTACTGTGCATTATAGGATGTTTGGAACATCCCTAGCCTCTACCCACAAGATATTAGTAACAACAGCCTAATAATGACAATGAAAAAATGTCTCCAGACATTGCAAATGTCTCTGGGGGTGGGAGTGGGGAGTACAAAATTATTCTGTTGAGAAACACTGGCTTAAATGATGGTGACTAACAACACAGTATAGAGTAATACAAAAACCCTATAACCCTATTGAGATGAGTAATTTGGTTCTAAAATATATGGCTCAGGCAATTTTCCTTAATTCAAATAATT
The DNA here is from genome assembly GCF_028749965.1 of Puma concolor. Lineage (NCBI taxonomy): Eukaryota > Metazoa > Chordata > Mammalia > Carnivora > Felidae > Puma > Puma concolor. Next base: position 34,378,208 of record NC_141673.1, on the reverse strand, counting down.
GTCACGGACACAAGAATGGATAACAGGAGGAGGAACACAATATGTTTGTATGTGCTATTTTAAAACTAGTTAAAGTAGGATCCATGGTAGGTGGAGAAATAAAGCCAGAAGGATTAGAGATTTCAAAATGGTTGAAAATGGAATTTACTGGAATAGAGAATAAAAAAGGTTCTTGATAATTAGTAAATTAAATTGTAATTGTGTATCTTCTTACATAGTTGGTTAATCCTGCATATCCATGAATAGGCTTAACTGAGAGACAGTGATCTTACTTATCCCATTTTCAGAAAAAGCAGGGCTGGACTGCATCTCCACAGTCACATGGGCATTGATCACACCAGAAGCTTTCTTATTTGAGTTTTTGGTCCTGTTATTGACAATGAACTCTAATGGCTTCATGGAGTATCTTAGTATCTTTGAAGGTTGATAGAATATTAGAATATCATTGAATCCTGTAGAGTAACATTATTTATTGATACTATTAACAGTATTTCCAATACATAATTTTTATTCACTGATTTGCATAAATTTAGATTATGTCTGTTAGAAATATTTGAATGGTTCTGATTATTTTGTTGGTAAGTATTTCCTTTATTCCCTGAAATATATGCAAATATATCATTATTTTACAAACTGAAAGTAGTAGATCCTGAGGTCCTGTTAAATTATGCAACATTTACTCCTTTTTTATTAAAGTTCTTTTCTTCATGTACAGATATTCAAATGAATAGTGTTTTCTAAAGTACTGACATTAAACTTTCACTTGACCGTTTGTACTCTGGAATGCTCTTGATATTATACATTTCAGAGTTTCTTTGCTGCTTAACTTTGATTTGGAATACTCAGTATGGTGGGTTGTAATTTGCCAATAACTGCCAACTCCTTTGAAAGTGAGAGTGAAAAAAATAGAAATCTGTTTTAAAATGTAAAGATCTCTTTTTTTTCCTTAATGACCAGAAATTTCTAAATCCTGTTTTCTAAAAACCGTGCCATTTTGAAATTTATCTGGCGGATAGCGCTGCTCTGTTGCGTTACATGTGGTTGATGTTAGTCACATCCTTGATGTAACATAACACAAGCTGGCTAAGGTAATCCAATGTGACATATGACAGCGTATTGAGCCAGTCTGGGATATTTGAAAATATGCCATCTTTCAAAGACCATGGACAGATAGCATGGTGAGCCAAGATTGTGAACTCTGCTGCTTTTATTTTGAACAACCACAAAGGCAAGTTACTATGATAATTAACCGGTGAATTCCAACATGGTAGACTGTAACAAACACTAACAAAAGTGCATTGTTTTGATGGTGAGTGTATGCCTGAAACCCCTTAAGTTACATCATTAATAAAAACAAGTAAAGAGACATGATTATGCATTATCACAAGTATGAAAATGTAATGCAGAGATCAACTAACAATATCTAGTAACAAAGACACAAAGAGATGACAAGTGGGCATCTGGTTCTTTACTATTTGTTAAAAGTGCTCATATCAAGTCAAGTATCACTGTTGTAGTGTTTGAGGAAAAACAATCTAGAAACATGAGCACACAGGCAAAAATCTATGTTTTCTACATATGTTGTTGCATTTCTCTGTGAAAAGTCTCTCTATACTCAGCCTAATTTATTGTGCAGGCTGTGGAGAATTTGAAAACCACGTTTTCTTCTAGGATTACTTCAAGATCAGCTCCTTTGGTTTTAAATTTGTTTCACATTTGTTGGAGCAGAAAATACTAGCACTAATAATACCTGATAAATAGTGATGAGTTACAGAAATGAAAATAACCTGGACACTGAATTAGAAAGAGGACGGAAGAGGAAATTGAACATAATATGTACATCTTAGAATGAAAAGGTAAAATTGAACTACAAGTAAAGGGTCAGCACAACTGTTCTTTTTTGTGAGATTTACCACTGAAAGTTGTAATATGTGATTGCCTTACTCAATTATATTTTAAAATATCTTCTTTCATAAAAATATCCTCTTATCTTTCCAGGTAAATCAAAATCATTAAGAATTCTGGTACCAATCTGTTAATAATGTGATTTAAGTAAATGAGAAAACAGTTCACTTTCTTGCAAATTAAAAACACATACTTAAAACATACTTTGTGCATCTATAAAGATGTATGTAAATAGATTTTTTATCTTTTCACATATATTTTAAAAACATTAAATTGAGGTTTCCGGAACTGCCAAGATGACATTATAGCATATCAAGAAAAGGCTGTTTTGTTTTGTTTTGTTTTGTTTTGTTTTGTTTTTTACTAGGTACAACAGCAAAATTTCCTTATACTTTGATATCCCTCTTAAAATTTATAGTAATGTTTGTCTAATGCTTCTTCTTTCAAACTCAAAGGTACGTGTGTATCACAAAGATAAATTGGTTTATCCATTTTACAGAAAGGAAAATAGAAACTTACAGTTCTTGTAATTTATGGAATTTTAATTTCAATTCAGGTTTGAACTTGAATTCTGCTCTTTTTTATGGTTCTCATAAAATTAAGATTTTGTTAATGTGACCCCAGATATAGTGACTGATGCCAAAATTTAACGTGAAGATAAACAATTTAACATTAAGTGGAAGTTGGATGTCACCCTGATGTTATTATACTTTAATAATGCTGAAAGTGAACAAAGTAATTACCTCTCAAATTCTGGCTAATGATTAGATTAAAGGGGTGCTGTAGCTAAGAATGTTATAATATTCTGTGCTTAGGGCTATAACATGTGTTGAAATAAAAACATGGTAATGCCCAATGAACCTAATATAGAAGATCTGATATTTTTGATTTAATGGAAATAAAAATATTGCCAAATTTACTGCTGTTATAAAATTATCAAGAAAAACCTATTAAAAACAAACAAAACAAAACAAAATAAAACTGTCCTTTTGGAGGAAACTGAAGGTTAAAAGGTGTAAACTGAGGAAAACCAAGGTCAAGCAAATTATTTTATTTGCTGAGCTGGTTTCGAAGATGTTTGAACATTTTGTGAATGCATCTATCAAAGACCTTTTGCCAACTATTCTAGACAGGAGTTGCCTAACCAAAAGGAGAGATAAGATACTAGAAACAGTATCGTTATATGCCTGCTGTGCCTACATTTTTATAAATTTTTCTCACAGAAAGGCTGTGAAAGCTATTTTCCCATTATATATACCACGGATTGCAGCTCAGAGATTAAGTGACTTCTCCAAGGCAATATAGCTAACATGTGGCTGACTAGGGATTTGAGCCCAGTTATAGAGTTGAGATTTGAATATTAAAAATATTGAAAAATATATTAATCTTGGAAGAGGTATAAGCAGATGACAAATGACAGAGGACAGAAATGCAAATAAAAGAGCAAAGGAGTTTTTCACACTGATGGGCTAGCATTGGTAAGAGTCTACCCAGGAAGATTTGTGTGATTCAGTTGGATTACAGATAATTCTGTCTGGTTATCTAGTTGAATTAGGAATCTTCTACATCATGAGTTGGCAGCATTTTGGCCTTCTAAAGTACTTTCAGAGAGAATATATTGTATGGAGTTGGGCAACTCTGAATTCAGTTCCTTGATGGTTAGTTTACTTTCTGTGTTACTTTGGACGACATACTTAATTACACTGATCCTCAATGCGTTCCTCTGCAAAATGAATATTAATGACACTTACTTGCATTCTGTTCAATTATACTGGGGTCGCAAACATTGCCAAAACTTTAATGGCTCACAACAAAGGTTCATTTCTTTCTTGGATTGCAGATCCTTTCCATGTCAGGCACACCTCTGTTCCCTGTGTTCTTCCTTTTGACAGAAGAGGCCTCCCATTCAGCATGTGTTTATCTCCAGGCATAGGGAAAAGAGATGCACGAACCATAGGATGACACTAACAGGGTCTACTTGTATATTTTGTGCCTCACTCTCCCTGATCTTTAAATTGTCCAGGGGAAGTCACATACCCAAGCTTCATTTGAGTGGAGCAGAAAATGTTATCTCATAGGGAAAGGCAGTGAATAATTAAGAATAATTAAGTCTACCATAATGCCCATATTATTATTATGATAATTAAATGAGATGAATAAATAGAGTGCCTAGCAGAGTTCTAGACACATAGTACATAGTACATAGTACATGCTCAAGAAATTTTATTTCACTTTCATCCCATTTGGGATCCAGAGTCAAGTTGAACAAATGCTCATGAGATATTGCAACTGTACATAACAATTTTCAAGTGTTCATTCTATGACCTTATTGAGTCATTGAAAAAAATTACAAATGAGTGAATTATTGTTTCTCATTAGAAACTGGGGATTAAAACATTTAAAGTCCTATTGAAAAATCACAGTAAGTTAAAAAGACTTTAGTCCTCCTATTTAACTCCTAATAGAGAATTGACAAATTAAGATCTGGCTTTTAGGGGCGCCTGGGTGGCGCAGTCGGTTAAGCGTCCGACTTCAGCCAGGTCACGATCTCGCGGTCCGTGAGTTCGAGCCCCGCATCAGGCTCTGGGCTGATGGCTCAGAGCCTGGAGCCTGTTTCCGATTCTGTGTCTCCCTCTCTCTCTGCTCCTCCCCCGTTCATGCTCTGTCTCTCTCTGTCCCAAAAATAAATAAACGTTGAAAAAAAAAAATTAAAAAAAAAAAAAAAAAAAAAAAGATCTGGCTTTTAAAAGTATATTATTAATTTATTAAGAATTCCTAACTTCTCATACACACAAACACACACGTTAAACAATTAAATGAGCACTACTAACAAAATAGCACGGCAGTTTCAATTGGAAGCTGGCATTTGGGATAACAGATGAGCATAAAATTTGGTAAGAGTTTTTTTCCAGCTTAAAAAAAAAAAAAAAACCCTTTTAGGAATTTTGCAAACTTTAGCACGAGAGGAAAATTCCCTATTGAATGTTTCTGAAAAGGTCTCTTTTCTATGTCATGTGGTCAACTCCAGCAAGAGTTTTGTATGAGTAATGGATTTGGTCTTGAAATTTTTGGATGAATCCTTGAGGAAAAAGCCAACAAGTCTTGCCTTCCCTCTATGAGATCAAAGACACCACTGTATTTTTGGTATGAAAAGGGTTTTACCATGTTGCCAAAAATATGCTGTTTCCCCATCAGCTGTGTAGTGGCCATGCTGTGACTGACAGACCATGAAGTCTCTCCAGGGTGGCTCCATTTCAACTTAATGGTAGTGTTTAGTTTGTAAAGTACTCTGAGTCTCTTTTGGATAAAAATTGTGACCATACACAAAGTTTTTCCCTCAGCTAAGAGTCAGTCAACAAAACCCACTGTGTGAGGTGTTAGCATAGTACGAAGCAGCCCTTTGTGAATTCATGGGATACATTTTTATCTGTGGAAGACCAAAGTATTCAGATGATGATTTATCTGCCCCTTTTCTCGTAATAAATTCAATGGAGAAAAAAAATAGCTTCAGACGAAGACTAAATTGGTTAAATGCTCCAAGAGAAACAAATTTGAGAATTATTTTTATGGGAAAAAATGTATAAGAAAGTCATTGGTAGGCCGTTTTTCATTATAAACTATTTAAATAATGGAACTTGCTGTCACATGATTTTAATATACAATAGTTTGAAACACATCCTCTCATATAGCAAGTACTCAGCTGATAGGCAATGGACAATGACAAGTGGATATTAGTCATGTCTTATCAAGGGTCCCCAAATATATAAACTTTATTACAAATATGAGAAAATTTTGATAATCTGTTTGTAGTTTGGCATGTTTATTTTTTTTTAATTTCAATGTATTCAACATATTGTAATGTTAGATAACAAAAATAAATTAACAAAAGTTAACTAAAAATACCTCAGTACTTGTGGGATACAGGCAGAGTATACAAATAAATAAGACTTCTTTAAAAAAGTGTACCCTTCGGGGCGCCTGGGAGGCTCAGTCTGTTAAGTGTCCAACTTCAGCTCAGGTCACCATCTAGAAGTTTGTGAGTTCGAGCCCAGTGTCGGACTGGGAGCCTGCAGCCTGCTTTGGATTCTGTGTCTCTCTCTCTCTCTGCCCATCCCCCGCTCACTCTCTGTGTCTCTTTCAAAAATAAACATTAAAAAAACGTTTAAAAAATGTAACCTTCAAACTGAGGTTCAATATATATGAGAGCATAGAGTCTAGTGGAGAGTCCAAGAAACCCCAGAAAACATCCTCTACTAGGAACTACCTGGTCTTACACCAGAGTCTGCAACCCTCAGGTCTGCAGCATTCCTTGGCTTTCCTCTGAATCTCAGGTCTAGCTAAATGAAATGATGTGGAGAGAAAACACAGAAACAAAAACGCACAAACACTTAAGCACGTTATGCTCCAAATCATGAAACTGAGGACATGATATCCTGAATGATCAGGACTCCTTGGTGACTGCATGAAGAGGTCACCTTTACCAGAGACCTGCTTTTTTGCTTCAGTTCACAGGAGCTATATAAGATCAGAGGTAGAAAGGGGTTGCATGTTGTACTGCTTCAGGAGTAGGTTTTCTGCTCACTTTTGATGCTCTACAATCAAATGAAACAGTTTGGAATGCAAACTGAAACAGGAGGTTATGGAGGGGTGACAGGCTCACAGCCTTAACTAGTTTGTAGTACGCCAGTAAGCACCCTTTTGTTCTACCTCTGATATTTGGGCCTTGTTCCAGGAGTAATTTTGAGCAAAAAAACAAACAAAAAAAACATGATAAGGTCTATGTGAAAATGGTAAATAAAATAGTCAGGGAAGTTTTGAAGATTTTTTTTTTGCCTCAAATATTATGTATTTCATGAATTCTATTTCATCTGATTCTTCCAAGTTGCATTTTAATGTCTCCACTTCAGTTTGTATATATCTCATCCTAAATATTCTATAGCCTGAAGGGGTCATTTAGGTCTGTGTTCTGTGGTGCCTAATTCTACGTTTATAATGCACAAGTTATAGTTCAATTATTTAACAATATAAATCTTTGAAGTGAAATTCATGAAAACATTTAAAACACACTAAATCTAAAGTTCACTTAAACAATTTTAATTTTATTGGCAAATCATTATGCTTTTTATAGTAATAAAATACCATATTGGTGTGTGTGTGTGTGTGTGTGTATGCACATCTTTTCTAAAGTGCAAATTTATAGACCTCTTTCTTCTAATTCCTCTTTTGCAAATGTCCAGTATATGAAAATAAGTTTATACTTGATATCAGAATGATCTGTGACAGAGAAAAAAAAATCCACGCTCTTTGGCAGAAATACATGCAGTAGGCTTCAACTGTTAGATTTTTAAAATATTTGAATGATGGTTATCTATAGCCCAATCTCTTCTGATGTTTGAATTTGCCTTATCACTGCCTGAATCATTTCTAGGAAATACTTTTTTTTTTAAAGATTTATTTAAATTGGGAAGCTTTCAATCAGTTTTGCTTCCATTACAAAATCAAATTCTACCATTGACAGCAGTCAATAAGAATAGTGGCTTTTGCTCTTAACAATGTATTTATCTCTAGACTAATACAATTATTTGAGTTAGAGATTAATACAATATACTATTAACATATTAATAAAACAACTAACAAGTTTAAAATATGCTAAAATGAAACCCAACCCATTTTGTGTTTAAATTCCTAAGGCTTTGATTAAATCCTAATACATATCATCCAGCTGCATTGAATTCATTTGATGGGCACACTTGATAATTGTTCACCTTATACCCTAATCATCCATACACATTCTTTAATACTCTCTACTTGCTATTCCTTGAAATAATAAACTCAAACACCAAAGCAAAAACAAAATGAAACAAAACAAAAAAAAACCAACAAAAACAATACTTAAACAGCAGTTTGAACACTGAAGAAAAAGTAGCATACTCTGAAAATAAAAACAAAAACCTCTAAAATAATATTTTATTGATCACATATAAACGTGTTTTCCTAAGAATTATTTCCAGTGTGGGCCACCATATGGAAGTAGAAAGCCATTATAGGAATGAGCTAAGATGGTTTGTATCACCTGCATAACTTGTTTTGTTCTATGCCTTCAGGCTTCAAAATCCACTTCCCATATTTTTTTTCTTTCTTAAAAATAATGTACATCAGTTTAATTTATCCCAGGTCCTGACAGAAGGATCGGATTTTAAGCATTTAATGCTGTGGTTTCAAATCCAATTTCTCAGTGTTCATCGTTTCAAAAGTGGTAGAATTCAGTTTTTGAAAAGGTTCAAGAACTTGGAGAGGATTGGCATACTTTCTAAAGTCTTACATTGATGTTAAAGGCAGCTCTGTACGGAGAGAGCAGTTTGGTCTGAATTTTTCTATAGTGCTCCAGGAAATACTAAACCCTTTGCCTGCTCCAACAAGAGTCTCTTCTTAATGGTGTCAACCTAGGAAAATTTTTGAAACTCATAAAGCATATTGAATAAATAACCTATTTACAGATTTTTCCGAGCTAGGGCACCGATTGGTTGGTACATTTTCCTAAAAGGAGGGTATCAATATATCTGCTTAAGGCTTGATTCCACTGCATGTGTTTAGAAACAACTTTCCTTAAGACCAATGGGATTTTTATCCATTCAGACGCTGAGGCATTAGATCTCTGCACAGTAAATTCATTGTAGGCTCTCTTTATTGGTGGTGGGTGAACCTCAAAAGGTCAGGAGTCCAGGTTGCTTCAAATAAACATCCAGAATCTCAGATGCCTTTTTGAAATGGGCCCAAGTTTATTTGAACCTCTTTTCTGGTTTGGAAATCAGGCTGAAAATTTTACAGAAACAGATTTTCTTGTGAGATCTCAGAATGTTGTGGTTTAAGTAAGGTAATAAACAAATTTGAAAAATGAAAGGCAAAATTGGCTCAAACTCACCTGGTTTCATTCTGTTAAATGCCTGAAACTGAGTGGCATTGTGCAATATTTAAAAAAGAAAAAAAAAAAAAGACTTTGGCTGTGGTTTCACCTAGAATCATCAAACATTCCTGCTGAGGAGGTTTAAGAGAACTTTCTGTCACTCTGTGCTCCTCCATCCTTATGTTCCACTAACTTTTCATCTATTTTTTTGTTTGTTTGTTTATGTTCAGTTTGGGAGACTTTGGCATTGGTCTTCTATTTTTAAAGTGCTAATGAAGAGTAACTCTTTTGAGGTGCAATAATTTCCATTTATTTATGGGTGTGATCGCCTTGAAGTGCATATTTTGGCATTTGCATGGTATATATAACATGGGAATAAAGAAAGAATTTTTGAAATGCTTACTAATTAATTAAACACCAGGCATGAGTTAAAACTTTCACATACATCAGCCTTCACTGCCACAGCAAAACTGTTAAGCAGGCATTTCATCTTTATTTTACAAGTGATAAAAAAGCAGTTTAAGTAATGGTAACTTGCCCAATTGTATAGCTCTGTTACTCTTAGCTAGGAAGTCACAGAGGAAGGACCGAAGCCGAGGATGTCTGACTGACTTCAAAGGCCATACACTTTACTACTGCTTTACAAAGTTTCCTGTATAGTTGTTTAGGTTTTCCCGAGACGTTGTTTTTGTAAAGCCCATTTATCCCTACTAATAACTTTAACCCTAACCACTACATATAAGAGTTTATATACATTAGATGTTAGCTGGAAAGAGTATTTGTGTTGTAGCTCTTAGATGTGAATAGGAAATTTCTATAGTTAAGAACGTCTCTTATAATCATGCCTTAGATTCGTGAAGCCCTGTACTGTGTACAAAGACCTTTTGTGTTTGTCATCTCATTCTGCTCTGTCCAGCAAGCCAGGAGGTGGGCAGATAAGGCATCTTGATCCACTTGTACAAGTGAGAAAAACTGAGGCTCTGTGAAATTAAGATACGTTCCCAAAGTCATGAAACTAAGAGTCATCCAAGAGAAACTCTCACTGAAGTCTCTTACCTATGTGAATTGCTTTTTGCACATCAACACTTCAGTATTCTTCTGTGGTCTCCTCATACCTGGTTTTATTTTCTCACACTTAATCTCTTTCAATTACACTATTTTCTCCACAGAACTTTTGCATATTTCGGCTCTGAACATATATTATGCTCCTGATAGAAAGTGCTCTGCACTAACTGATAAAATCCAAACTACTTTTGCAAAGCCCAAAATAGTCTGGACACATGATACCAAAGCTGTTCTTGTGCTACCCATTTAAGTTATGTATCAAGTCTAAATTTAATCAAGGCCACATTTTATTTATACATTTCATGCATTAAACTCATTTAAACTTTTAGTCAGATTTCATTAGAAGAAATACTACCGTGCACATCATACAGTAGTAAAGCTAATGTACTTCAGGAATTTGAAAGGAGTTAGAGATCGGGGGTCTGATTTCAAAATTTCTTTTTCTTTCTCTGCTCAGTGCTTGCAGCAGGTCTGTGAGCGGCACACGGTTTGTTTCCTAGGACACTAATACAGTCAGCATGCTCTGTATAAACGTGTAAACACAGACATTCCCTGTAATCAGGGAGGTTGGTGTCTTAAGGCAAGATTATGTTTTTTTAGGAAATGCAATTTATGTTCAGGATTAAGTTTCACTTGCAGACTGATAACGTCTGAGGTTCAGGGAGATGATAATAAGTATTGTATCCTAACTCCCTGCCTGCATGTGAAGCCTTGAATCAGTCTTCCTGGATAGCTTTCATTCTCCTGATCCCAAGTAAAATTACTTAGAGTCTTCATTTCTTAGCAAGATGAGGAAAGTAAATGATGTGAAAATACAAAACACGCCTAAAAAACACTCAAGGCATCTATAAGTCTTATTGGTGTCTGTGAGGAAATACAGAAAGACATGAGGAAAAAACACAGATGACACCAGAGTGAAAATTCTTCACAAGTCAGGAAATTTACATTTATGTTAGATACTTTGGTATTCTTGAGGCTGAGGTGGGATTGGGTAGGGAATGAGCCATGATTCTTAGAATGTAATCATTTTTGTCTGCTTGTGGCATAGCTCTAATACTATAAAACTAGTTAAATATGTGACAGATATTCTCTTTTTACATAAGAGTTGAAATAAATCCATTCAGAATGTCACGTGAGCCCTTTCTAGAAATTCTTCCACTGAAAAAACTGATTGCCCTTTGTTTTTCAAACCAATAAAGTTTTCACAAGTTGAAGAGCATTTTCCATGCCAAAAACATACATTTTTCTCACCTAATACTAAATTCACAGGTTTTCTTTTTTCTTTTCTCTTTTCTTTTTTTACTTCTAGAGTCAGTGATCTGAGATTCCCTTATCCCTCCCTTTTACACAAATTGTGGATCATGCAAAAGAGAACTATGGCCTTGATCAGATGGCTGAGTTTTCTCCATCTTTAAAATATTTTTGCCCACAAATGATTAAGTACGTAGAACTGGAACTTTTTTGACAGCAGAGAAGACTGAGGTGCTTTTTTATCAGGGTAACAGGTACTGCATGGGGACGAGCCTTACCATGGAAACCTCAGTCTGCCTAGGCTGTGAGAAGGGATATGCCACCAGACAGGCTGGTGGGGGCCGCTGGGGGCCGGGGGTTGCTTGTTCTTACAAACATATTTTCTAAATTACTAGTTTGTGTCACTTAGGAGAACAGAACTGGAAAATGCTGCTTTGAGCTGGTTTTTACAGAGCAAAGTCCTTGTGTAGCATTATAATAATTTGAGTAACTATGTAATGCTCCTATGGGCAGGGAATCAAGTCTGATAGGGCAAGGTCAACTCGATATTGTGATGACTCCTGCTGTTTTCTTCCAAGACACTTGAAAGAAAACATATAGTAGTTTAGAAAAAAAATCCTTTATCCCCCCAAAGTCCCACCTCCTCTAAAAATAGAATTTTATGATGTTCAATCTAATTTATTTTCAAGACCACTTATTTAATAAGAGGAATGTTCTCCCGGACTGAGATGCAATATAACTCTGTGTGTGTGTGTGTGTGTGTGTGTGTGTGTGTGTGTGTGTGTGTGTGTTTCATAGAGTCAAAGCTTACAGCAAAGGGCTAAGCATTGAAAATGAGGAACTGAAATGGAAACTCTGACATCACTTTAGCTGCAGTCCCGCTGCCTTAACCGGGGAGAAAAATATTAGCCCTTGTCCAACTTACCTTTTCCATGAGGTGTAAAAAGCACCCTATACAAAGGAGACTATGAAAGCCAGAGCTACTCTGATTGCTCGCATGTTATTCATATACACGCCCGTCGTTTTAAACTGGCACTGAGTGAACCCGCTGATTCCAACCATATGGCGGCACGCACAAGTGCATTGAGAAGTTTCCTCTAGGGTGCCCACACAGTGTCCTACTGGCTTCCCCGGCTGCAGGAGAAAATAAAAAATCTGCATTCTCCTATTAGGAGATTTAATCCAGATGCTCACGAGGCTATAGATTTAAAGAATGGATCTTGAACTTTAAGGAACATTAACATTTTAAAGCTTTGAAGACTTTTTGCTTTTTCCACTGGGTGGTGCACAAAGGCCATGCTGGTGAAGACCACTCAACGACTGGAAACTGGAAGTCTAATTTTTGAAATGTCTTAAGGGTGGATTAATTCACAACTACTACTCTTCTAATCAGATTATGAGTTTAGAGTGTCCAGTGTCACTCAGACTGTACTGGTACTGCATGCTGAGTGGTCAATAATAATTCCACAGCACAGGGGGCATGTAGAAACTTTTGAGTAGTGGAAATAGTTTATGCTGATCGACTAACATTTTTTGAGAGTAAATATTTTGTACTCTGTATAAATTGAATGGCCAAATGATCATGATAATTTATCTGCAATTGAGTTTTTCCCCCTGACTTTTTCAGTTTTTAAGGAAGATATTTCCTGTCCCAGATATCTTTCAAAATTCAAGATAAACACCATTTCACATAATAGTAGTTCTTGGTTATGGACCACCATTAACAGCTCTTACAAACTATTCTCATTATTTCTAGGCCTGGAAGTTTGGGGGCTGTGTGGTACATTCATTTTAGTTTGATGATAATCAGTTATTGCATGCTACATGGGCCATCGACTGTAAATATGAAATCTTATGTAGAGATTTCTGTTTTCTGCATATCAGCTCTGCAAACCTTATTTGACTTTTTTCTTGGCTACAGAACAAGCAGGATTACTAGTATATGCAGGGTGTGCATTAGGGCTAATCTCTTTTGCTGCCTCTAGGACCTAGTTATATGACCTTTGCCCCATCATATATATTTTGTCCCTAACCAGAACCAGCTATATGCAAAATGTTGAAGTAGGTGATACTGTTTTTGATAATTATGTTTTCTTTCCCTGGTCTTGTCTGCACATAACGTGTAGTATAGCTGATCAAACAAAAACACAAGTATTAAGTAGACTTGGGCTAGAATTGGATGTTTACTGATTACATGATCTTGGGTTATTTAATATCACTGTACTTCTAGTACCTACTTTAAAAATTGAGACTAGCAGTCATTATAACTCTGTAACTCAAAAGGGGGCTTTTGAATATTAAGTCATATCAAATGTATGAAGAACTTTGTGGTCTGGCCTATGATAACTTATCAGTAGGTGAGAGCTGTTGTTGTTATCAAGAATAAACATTTAAAAAACCTAACCTAACTGCAATAGACTGATTATAAGACGCACTGCCCTAGGATCTATGCAGTCTAGCTCAGATAAGAATTCATCTGTTCTTTCCTTCACTCACTCAACACATATTTATTGAATACCTATATATGACATGAATTTTTTGATGGTGATATGACAGCAGTGAACAGAAGAGACATGAATCTTGCCCTCATGGAGCTTAGTTTCATGGAAGAACTAAACTCTAAACAAAAACACACTGTTCAAACAAATTTTAAGGTTGTGATAAGTATCATGAACCAAGGATGGCATAATGAAAGCCTAGATGTATCCAGGGATCAGCCTTACCTTTGAATTAAAAAGAGATAGTCTGAACTTCTTTTATCATGTTTTCTGCAAAAAGGAATATCTTCTTCTTGGCTATGCAGATTCCTCCATATTTGTTTTTCTGAGAATCAGCCTTCTCTCTAATTTCATATTCCTGCTAAAATCTTTATTTCTTTATGATCTTTACCCCAAAACTGATTTTCTTCACTCTGCCTCTTATGGACTAAGAGTCCATAAGAGTACTTAGGCTTTCTAAAGCTAGAAAGGCTTTGACTAAAAAAAATATGTCTCTAATTCGGAAATTGACCAATCAGTTTGCTATGTATTAATGGCAATGCTGATACAAATGAAGATTTACAGTGAAGATCAATTATAGTGATCCCAGTCTGGTGGAGGGAGATTTTATGACAGAATTCCTTTCTTGTGCTTCTCAAATCACATCAAATGAATTTATTTACCAAGCTTATTTGCAAATTGACTTCCACAAACTCTGACAAATGAAAACACACATGTGCACGTGTGCACATATATGCGCATGCTCACAAACGCTGTCTCACACACGCACAACTTTTAACCAAACCTTTAAAAAATTCCACAAGGTTTAATCTTCAATTTAACCTTTTCTCCTTATGGTAGTGAATTCACTACCAATATGGTAGTGAATAGGCACGTGTGGGTTATTTATGTTTTAATTTCAAATGATTAAAATTAAAATTTAAAGTTAGATTTTTTAGTCACACTAGTCACATGTTAAGTGTGCAGTATTCACATAGGGCTAATGGCTACCATATTGGACAGCTCAGGTATAGACATTGAAGGATGTTCCTTTCTGCAGTACTGTAGTAGAATGTCTATCCTGATCTATAGTATCCCTTTTTGTGCCTTGCCTTATTCTTCATCATTTTCTTTTTTAAAAAAAATTTTTTTTAACATTTATTTATTTTTGAGACAGAGAGAGACAGAGCATGAACGGGGGAGAGTCAGAGAGAGGGAGACACAGAATCTGAAACAGGCTTCAGGCTCTGAGCCGTCAGCACAGAGCCCGACACGGGGCTCGAACTCACGGACCATGAGATCATGACCTGAGCCAAAGTCGGCCGCTTAACCGACTGAGCCACCCAGGCGCCCCTCTTCATCATTTTCTTAATGATATGTTTTGGGGGACAGAAAATTTTAATTTCATGTGCTTCAACTATTCATTCAACACTTACAGCTATCTGGAATTTTATTATTTGCTTACTTTTTATCGTTTGTCTACACCAACTAGAGTGTAAACCCCATTCTAGTTGTTTTGCTACTAACAATTTATTGATTATAATTGCCCCCACCTTATCTACATTTGATCTACTTTTTCCTAGTATAGGAAGAAATGCAGACATTCTCAATAGATTAGGTTAAGCAAAACACAAATGAAGATATCATTATAAGAAATTATATGGCCCTATAATTTTGCTATTCTTATTTACAGCTCTATCCCTATTATAAAGAATAGCCACTGGCATGTGGTAAGGCACTTAATAAATATTTCTTGAATGAAGGATTCTCTTTCCAATGTATTAGATAAGCAAGACAAGATCATTCTATGGTCTCAAGGCAGATGTGGGACAGACATATAAATTTGCTGAGTATTCAAGTTCATAAACTTTCCCTAGGACAGTCTGTCTCTGAACGTAATTTTGAATAATAAGAACTAGGTGATAAAGTAGAATTTGTCAGAATTTAAGGGAAATTTACCATATCATGTGAGTCGAGTCTAGTCAAAGAAGTCTTAGTCAGAAATGAGTACCTGATTTAAAAAAATAGGATTTCCAGACACTTCAGATAAAATAAGTTTGAATAAATGGCTTGAGGTGTTCAAAGGGAAAATGGCTGAAGAGATGAAGAGTCTTCAAAAACAGTTACTGTATCTGTGCTCTGATGCCTGAAGGGTATGCATTTATTTCACTGTTTTGTGTTGGAGTTTGCCGAGGATTTACTTGTTTGCTCTCGTCATATTTTCACTTGATTTTATCCTTCTGTGGCCCCGACAACATCAAGTACAGCATCATATACAATAAACATTAAATACTGTTGAACTAGGTCAAGTTATTTAAGCCAAAATAAAAATGGATACATCTAAAGAAGTAAATACTTCAATACAATTTTATTACAATTTGGATTTTAAAAGGGTTTAGGAAGGAGAGTAAAGTGGATACAGAAGAGGTGCACAGGATAGGTAAAGTCAAAAAAATTAGAATAATTAGTGTATATTTTTCCTTATTTATTCTACCAAGGATTACTCTTGTTTTCTTGAAATAAGAAAGAATAGGGAAAATGTAGGTAAGGAGGATTGAAAAATACAATCAATGAGGAGTTTGTTAGGGGGAAACAAACAAAACCAAATAAAACCCAAACCAAAAAACACTAGAGGGCACTCTTATAAAATTTCATGTTTTCTAGGACAAATGAGTGACATTTTGAAATAACCATAAAACTTATTAATGAGACATCATGGAAATTTAGGGCTATCCTGAAAGGAAGCTAGAGATAGGGAAATTAATAGAAGGGAGAGGAATTCGTGGCAATAACTTTAGTGTTACAAATTTGACATCAATGCTTGGTAAAATTCTAAAATATTTACTGAAATTTTAAGAATTAATAATAATTGATCACTAGGAAACATAAAATCACTTGGAATAAAGTTTGTCAAGAACTGCAGTGGATCTGAGATTTTAGCCTACTTGCAAACTAACAAGTTAGCCTAACCTAAAGTCTAACTTCAGGTTAGACTGCCTCAGTGGCATAGATGTTGGCAGGAGATACAAAACTCTTGGGTTAGAGACCAGGAATATTATTATTCATGGAAGAACAAACGATGTGAGCGTCAACTTGTTTTGTATCAAATTGCTTTGCGTTGGGTGATGATGAGGGCCAGATAATGCCTAAAATACAGTCTTAAAGGAAGGAAATTCCAAGTTTAGGGAACCAGAATCTTTTAGTCAGGGCAATAGACATACCTGCCCTTCGCTCTTGAGACACTATTGCTGTCTTCCAAAGCTATTTGCTCTCAGAACATTCTTGAAAATATTGTCTGGAACAAGAGGAAGTTAATGCCTCTTTCGCAAGATATAAAGAAATGCAAGAGACCTGAGGAGAATTGTCTGTCAACAAAATTATGTGAAACTAAGATCATTTTCTTTTCTTGATAGACATACTATTTCAGAAGAATTCTTATAAAATACATACTAGTTTTATCCTTGGATAACATTCTCTTCTGACATGTTTACACATAAGATATAGAAAGCTGTATAGATGGATAGATGTTGCAAATGCCTGAATTTGTTGTTGATAGAAAAACTGCATACGGGATATTAACTTATGACAGCTTAATTTGTGAAAACCTGAAGGCATGTCTCAGCTAGTTATCACCAATATTGTAAACTCTGATATGATTTCAAGTGCCCTTTTCTCTGATCAATGTGCTATTTTTTTTTTATTAAATATATTTTAGCACCCCCAATCTAAATATTCTTTCAGTGAGGTTTCCAATTGTTCTCATTACTTTCTCATTGTATTAACCCATCATTCCCTTATTTCTTTCACACTTTATATTCTGTGGTTTCTTCTCTCCAACTCCAGCCTGATTCCATTGCTTACAATGGAATACCATTGTAAGAGTAGAGAAAAAACAACCATAATTCACATGCACTGCAACACACACACACACACACACACACACACACACACACACACACACACTCTTTCATGACGCAAATACACTCAGGGACATTGGTGCTGTCTTTTCACTTGTCCATAACCACAAATCTCAGATATGCTATTCACTTAACACTGATAAACCATTCCATTATTTGGTTCATATATTTTCTTTCTTACTCATTCTCCCAGAGCATTATGGCACACATTCCTCCTCTGCACAGCCTTCTAATCATCTCTGAACTCAAATGATAATATTTACTCATATTTAGTTGGAAAATAAAAGAAGATTAATCAGACTCTAGGAAGGCATTTGTCTCCAGAGATTTGTAATGCTACTTAATATGTGGTCCAGGGGGCTGATCTAGAGTTAACACAAGTTATAGGGAGACTAAGTTCCATTTAGTGTACATAAAAAGCTGTGTCCGGATGATTTTCAGTTAGTGAAATACTTCAGGGAGAAGCTAGACAACTATATTCATGCACTCTTAATGTATGGAAAAGAACTGGGTTTGAGTCACTGTACTTGAATTTGAAACTATATATGACACTTGCAATAGTCTGGTTAAACCTAAATTTCTAATTCTTAAGTTAGTATAGAGAGCAGTTTCTGTATCTAAGTGGATGTTTAGAGACAGAAATCAGACTTACCAAAAATGAATAAAAGAAAAATAGTTACTTTACTTCATGTTGTCTACCCTCCAAACTTACCTGAAGGTATGGAAGAAGAAGATCCATACAAAGGGTAATACTAAGGGTTTTAGATCTCATGTACTAGGCCTTCAGAGTGGGGTGGAGGCCGCAGGAGGAGGGCATGTTCTGCTATTAGAGGAGTGGAGGACAGAGGTGGTATTCTAGTAATCACACTGTACCTGAGAATTTCTGATTCAGCTCTTTAGGCCCACAATTCTACCAGCAAATTTTAGTTAATGACCTGTATTGAATCACATGTTGGGCTACCTCAGATTGTTGTAAAGTAATTCAAGAGAATCTTCCCGCGTGAAAGGGACTGGGGTTTAGCCTGTGGTTTATCCATGCACAACTCTATAGCATTTTATTGCTAAAGCCTAATTGTAATTCTCATTCATTCATTGATTCATTTATTCCTTCAGCATGTTTATTGAGTACCTGTCACTGTTCTGAATGCAGAGGATACAGTAATGAAAAATAAATAAGTAAATAACAGGGACACCTGGGTGGCTTAGTCGGTTAATCGTCCAACTTCGGCTCAGGTCATGACCTCGTGGTTTGTGAGTTTGAGCCCCGTGTCGGGCTCTGTGCTGAAGAGCCTAGAGCCCTCTTTACATTCTGTGTCTCCCTCTCTCTCTGCCCCTTCTCCATGCACTCTCTCTCTCTCTCTGTCTCTCTCAAAAATAAAATAAAAACATTAAAAATTTTTTAAATAAAAAAACAAACTTCTCTCTTAAAAGTTGCATTCTGATGAGGGAAGGCAGAAATTAAACTGGTTGAATAAGTAAAATATATCATGTGTTATATAGATATGGACAAAAATAATGTAGACAATGGGTGTTAAGTGTGTGTGTGTGTGTGTGTGTGAGAGAGAGAGAGAGAGAGAGAGAGAGAGAGAGAGAGAGGATTATAAGATTAAATAAGGTGGGCAGCAAGGCTTGAGAATGTGATGTTTAAAGAAAAGACTGAAGGTTTAGGGAATAAGGATGGAAGAAAAAAGGGATATAGGGAAGACTCGAACACACAGGTGTCTGGAGGAAGGGTGCCCTGGCAGAAGACATGGTAAATTTAAACTCGTTAATCAGGGTCGGCTTCATGGGTGTACAATCTGTGCTGTTGTATAAGACACATGCCATCTTGAAATTCTTAATACATTTTGAACACGGGGATCTACATTTTTATTTTGCACTGGGTTCCACAACGTATGCAGCCAACTCTGTCCTTAAGGCACTGTAGGGGAATAGTAGTGAGGTCCCCAAGGCTAGAGAGGAATGAGTGGGAAAGAGAGCAGTAAACATCAGGGATATGGTGAGGCCACACCTCTTGTATGAACTTGAATGACCTGAATAATGTTTTATCAGTATTATTCCAACCGCTGTGTTGGAAATAGAAATGAAGAGATCAAGGGTGGAAATAAAGTGATCAGTTTTGGGAGAATATTTGCAGTGAAATCTCAGTAAAACTTGATGGTGAGATAACAATCTGATGCTAAATTTAAAATACTGTTGTGGAGTACAAAGATTACTTAAAATAAAAAAATAAAATACCATTGTATTGTCCTGTTTTTAATTAAGGGCTTATAGGTTTCAGTGCATTTAGATGACAGTTTATGGACAAAGAGGAGAAAGCCTCGTTATAAAGAATCATTTGCTGGTACAATGCAGCCCCCCAAAAAGAATTGTCTTATGTCAATGTAGCACTTATGACCTATACTCTAAAAGTCTCATGCATGTTAAAAAATTCCTTATAAACTACATGAGGTTATTATGATCATTATTTTAATAGGGGGGTTTGAACTAGATGATCTGTAAAGACTCTTTCCAATTCTTGTTTCTTTGCTTTGTTCATTCTTTTGCCATTTAATACTATCCTAAATCTGATTTCCTTTTAGTTACTCTGGCCCCAGACAGACTGGGTTTATTTTCAACTTATATTTAATTTTGAGGGCTGTGGAATTGTCACAGGTTTTACATTTTTACATATAGTTATATATCTATGTATATTTCATCTATGAGCATCAAATGAGACAATGTATATAAAATGCTTTAGAAAGCCTAAATAACTCTATAAATGTAAGAGATTAAGTAGTATATTAGGAAGATTGTAGTTTAAATCTGTTTGAAATAGTTTGAAATCCTGCTTACATTTTCCAGCAGTCTGAGGGAACTATGTATGTACTCATTTACTATAGCTAAAACATAGAACTGGCTTTCATTTTATAAAATTAAATTTTTGGAGAAGGATTAACTAACAATTTTCTACATAGTGTAAAGATTGTTCTTCTGATATTGGCACTTGTACGCTGTTTAGAATTTTTCTGCCAAATGTGCAGTTTCTTGATTTTTTTTTCCTTAGTGAAAGAGAATTAATTTTCTGTGCTCATGCTTGTTTCCAACTTTCAACCTCTATTTACAAGCATGAAAATAAGCTCCCCCCTCTCTTAACAAAAATGTTAATTTTGAGTACTCATTCCCTGGAACAAGTTGTTGGCAATTAAAATGTTGCTTACAAATTTATCTGTGTTCTTATGATCCAGACAGTGATGTCATTTCAGATATATTTCTTTAGGAAGATGGCCATCTTTGCAAAGGTTAAGTCCTCCATAATTGCTCTTGATCCCAGTTTCAAACATCAAGTATCAGCTCTTACTCAGATATCCCTTTGCAGTCCTCTCTAAATTCCCAGAGTAGGTCATACCGCTTCACTGCCCTCAGTCTCTTCCTCCAGGACATGTCATGAATAGTTTGATAAACAACAACAACAACAACAGCAACAAAATAACAGTTGTCTCCCCCAGAGATTCTAAACTTGGTTATAATAGACACTATGCCTGTTTGTTCTTCCAATTCTGTCACATTACTTGACAAATAGGAGGTACTGTGCCTTTGGTCATTGAATAATTAACACTAAGATGCCGCCTTCAAGTGGAACTATTGCACTAGCATTTTTTGGAATAATATAGTATTTGAAAGGTATTAATAGCCAGGGAATGCTTTACTGGTTTAATTATTCAGTGTTGACTAGACTATGCCACACTAAAATCTGTCTCCCAAATGTTAGCATATGTCTAGTGAGATCAGTGCGTCTTTGCTCCAGAAAGTTACTCAGGGATCCGAGCACACTGAAGTTCCGCTGTGTTGGGACATACCGTCTCAGACCGTGGCTTCCAGGGTCACTGCAACAGGAAAAGAGAGAGGGCATGGGGAACTCACAGACCCTCTTAGAAGGGCTGGACTGGAAATGACAAGTGCCACTTCTGCTTACCCCATTTGGCTAGTACTTGTCACATAGCCCTGCATAAATGCAAGGGTCTTGAAATTCTTCTTTTATGCAAAGGAAAGACAGGGGAAGGAAGATGTGGTAAGAACCAATAAAATTTTTATACTAGGAAAATTTCATTTCAGGTGTTAGAATGAGGAATTACATATGCAATAATAAATAGGTAAGTAGAGAGCTCATTCTTATAAAACAAAAGGACTTGATCAGAGAATGCCATCTAGAAGGAAAAGTGCCATTTGTTGGGATGAGCATGGGGTGTTGTATGTAAGTGATTAATCATGTGAATCTACCCCCAAAACCAAGAGCACACTGTATACACTGTATGTTAGCCAATATGACAATAAATTATATTAAAAACAACAAAAAACTGAAACTGTTTATATTAAAAAAATAAAAAATAAATAAAAGGAAAAGTACCATGAATAAACTTTATTAACTGAGCCGCAACAATCACCTGTCAGTAACACGACTAAATTTAAGTTTCTTCAATACTTCCATCTTTCCATCCTCTCTCTCTTTTGAACAATAAATTTGAAGGCTTGAAATTTCTAAACTTATGGCATAGATTATTAAGTATCAGAAATATAACAGGCATTAGTGGTTTTTTAAGGATTGTATACTTTAAAGAACTTTCATGGGTTAAATATGCAAATAACCAATATATACAAAAATTATGAACTAATAAGCCTTGATAAAATCACTCAATCACTCTGCTTTTGAAAATATTTGAAATAGAGCATGGTAATGATTATAGTGAAGGCAGTGACCACGATTATGGAGATGGACGGACAGTGTTACAAGCAAAGTTCTGTGCTGTGGGAACCTAAGTGACTATCGCAGAAATGGGAACATGATTTTTCATAAAGAGTCTTGCAAATGTTAGCATAACATAGCAAAACCTAATCAGTTTTGACATTTTAACTAAATTTAGAGCTTACTAAGTACTTATTTTTCAATTTAGTCAAATAACCTACTAATAACACATGTTTTTAGCCAAAGTAGTTAGTAAAAGTAAGAAAAGTAGGCAAACTAGTGGAACATATAGTTTTACTTCAAATCATAACTAAAAGACTGTGACAGAAATGAGTGTGACCAGAAGTTGTTTGGGTTTGGAATCCCTGACCCCGTTTTGGTGTCAGTGTTAGAAATCTGCATATCCTGGATCAGCTTCTCACAGGGATGCCTTTCTGAATCAGACAAACTTGACTCTTTTACCCACATCTGATTCCGCCACAATTGCACATGCACAGACTAGGCATAAAAACCGTATGAGAACATTCTCACGTAAACCCTCAAACTGAAATCAAAGATAAAAGTGTATATGCGACAGATACATTTATGTTCTAGAAATACACATTCTAGGAAAACTGGTTTGGCTCACTGCATTACCCTAATTCCTTCTTCATAGAGGAAGTATTATATCAAATTACAAGTATGTAATGTTAAGTGAGCTTTGGCAAACTTTAGAGATGCCTATTTAAAGATAAAGACATGCTTATTTTGCTTATTGCTTTGTCATTTATTGACAATATGTTTTATATTATGGGTTGTAAGTAAATATCTTTTGAATTCAGATTGATACCAATTATACAATATGGTTGACATCTTACTTCGTTTTATTTGTATTTCTATTAGAAATCCTCCGTGAACAGCAAATCAAGTTAGTTTCAATCAAACACCAATTATTAATGCTAAGGGTATAACTAATTCATTCAAATATTTATTGAGCACCTACTAATACCACTATTCTAGACCTTGGGTTCAAATCAGTTAAACAAGACCTCTGCCTTCATGATGTGAAACAGTTGTTAACAATTATAAGTAAGTATCTGTATGGTAAGCTGGAAAATACCTAGTATGAAAGTAATGAAAAATGGATAGGACAGATTAGGTCTCTTAGAGAAGGTGCCGTTTGAGGAAAAACTTGAAAATGTAGCAATAGCTAAGTAATAACCTGCAAAACAGCATTCCAGGTAAAGAGACGAACTAGAGCAGAGGTGTGTGACTGGTATATGTCTCCTGTGTTCACAGAAAAGTCATGAAGCCAGTGAGACTGGGGTTGAGTAATAAAGGGAGAGAATGGTAGGAGTTGAGACCCAAGGGATATCAGGGAACTGGAATTCTGACTTTTACTCTTGAGTGAAATGAGGAGCCTTTGCAGGTTTTGAGCAGGACAGTGGCATGATCTAAGTAGTGATTAAAAGAATCATAAGCTGCAGGTCAAGAAAATATTGTGGGGAAGTAAGGACTGAAGCAAGATCAATTGTGAGGTGATGGTTGCTCAGAACAGGCTAATAGCAGGAGGGATGGTCAGTGACTAGATTTTGGAAACACGCTGAAAGTAGAGTCAACAGGATTCCTTCACAGATTGAATGTGGGGTGGGGTGGGGTGAGGTGGGGTGGGGTGGGGGGAGAGGAACAGAAAAACAGAGGAGCGAATATCCCAAGGGTTTTGACTCCAGAAACAAGATCAAGTTGTTTGGTGAAACAGGTTTGAGTGAGGGCTATGATCATGGTCAAGCACTCCGTTTTGGATACATCGAGTTTGGCATAACTTACATGTTTATGTGAAACAACGAGCAGCTCTCCGGATGTATAAAGCTGACGCCTTAGGAAATAGACTCACGTTCTACTAAGAATTTCTGAAGAAAGCAGATATTAAGAAGTTTTACAGGGATTTATGTGATTTCATTTCAAATAGGAAACTATTTTCTCCGCTCTGTCCTATATGCTGTATTTTATGGCTGTATGTATGTATATCCCATAGGACTATTTATAGGCTTGCTGGTGGGAAAACAGCACCATCTTGTGGATAACAATGTACAATTATTTTAATGAAAATACTTTTTTCTACGTTCTAAAGGAGTTTAATTCTGAAATTATTTACTAGTATTTTGAAAACTCACACAAATTTCGGAGTGTATTTGTATAAGGTTATGTCTACTGGGTATCAAAATTACTGACCAAACCAGTAAGTCAGGCAACTGGATAATTCAAATAAATGTCAGTTCAGTAAATTATCTCACAAAATCTTCCAAGGGCTCTGAGTAGTGACATTAATTATAATGTATGTAATTAGTCAATTTTAAAATATAAGATGCGGTAATTACGTATGCATATACATATAATTTATTAATTTATTAATGTAAATTCTGCCTTTGACAGACTACTTCCTGGAAACTCATTAATTCACTTATTCACTTTTCAAATATCATTAAAAAACATTTTCTGCATATGCATAATTATATCAGGCCCAGTGAGAAACCTTATTTCTGTCCTGAGGAAACTTCCTATCTGGGTGAACTTACTACTTGTTAAAATTTAAGGAACTTTAAAATTGAAAAGTTATAGCAATATAATAGTAAATATAAAGTAGCTACTTATGAGTCAAAATGTTTGCTTAGACTATTGGTTTTCAAATTGGGTTCATTAAAGTTGCTTCAGGAATTCCACAATATTTTATCAAAAAAATAGGAGAGTGCCCAAAAAAGTTTGCTTTGGTTGTGAAGATGAGCATATGGAACATATGTAAAATACTGTATTAAGATTCAAATTTTATAATTCTTATTTTTTCACTTTAATTTACTTTTGTTCTCTAAACAAGGCAATACAAGTATATTTATTTCATTACATAGATCTAATATCATTTTTAAAAATAAGATGGGTCTCTTTTACAAATTAAAACAAATAAACGTGTAATTTACCAAGCATGACATAACTAATCCTGGCTGTTATTATCACAAAAAGGAACTCGAGGTAGGATAAACAAGAAATGAATGAGGTATTTGCCAAGAGAAGAGTGGAAGGGAAAGGGGAAGAGGTTAATACTCCTTTGAATATACCTTTTTATAAAGCTTTGATTTTGAGCTATGCAAACATTTTCCATGTTACGAAAAGTAGTATAAAGGGATAAAGAAAACCTTAAAATTAAAAATTGGCGAACTTAACATGATATCAAATTGACAACCAGTCAGAATAAAATAGATAATTAAACTATATTTTGAACAATACTTTGATTATATACCCACAACTTCAAGGAAATTTTGAACTTTAGAAAGGTTGTTCTTCGTAGTGGCATTGGCATAGGGACTCTTAAGCAATTTCTGGTGACTTTCAGGATAAAGCAAATGCGTAAATATATAGGTGCTGTCGTGAACTAGTATTTCCACTGTGAGAAAAGTGAGATACAAATTTGGAGTGGGGAAAGTTTGAGTAAGATATCTGATGATAGATTTTAATTGGAGCTATTAAATATTAGCTCATGTAAATATATATATATATATATATATATATATACATACATATATATATATAACCAAAAGTGTGTATGTGTGTGTGTGTATATATATATATATATATATATATATATATATACACACACACACAGGCACACAAGTAAAACCTTGGTTTGCAAACATAATCTGTTCTGGAAACATGCTTGTAATCCAAAGCACTTGTATATCAAAGCGAATTTCCTTCCCTGTAAGGAATAATGGAAACTCAGATGATTCGTTCCACAATCCAAAAATATTCATATAAAAATGATTACAGTACTGCAATATAATACAAAGTAATAAGGAAAATACAAAATATAAAGAAAAGTAAACAAATTAACCTGAACTTAACCTTTGAAAACCTTGGTTTATGAGAGGGAGACAAGAGAGAGGAGGGTTATTGTGTAGGACAACTTTCAGACTTTCATTATCACTAACAAAATCACTGCTATCTATTGGCTCAATGGAGTCTTTTTCTTTTTGCACAACTTAAACAAGAACCCTATCCAATGACATTTGCTTTTGCCTCCTTTTGAGAATTTTGTGGAAATGTGACATTGCATTGTCATTAAACAGATTCATTGCTCACACTGCTACAGCCTTATTCGGGTGGTGCCTTTTAACAAAATTTTGCAGTTTCCCGTATTTCACACATCTCCCTAATCTCATTTGAAGTGAGGGATTCCTCTGCCTTTTTTTTCCTCCTCCTCTGCAGACAAGATCTCCTCCACAACCTCTTGCTGTTGCTCATGATGCAGATCCATCAGTTTGTCGGTGGTCAGCTTCTGGCCATGCTCCTCCACCAGCTCTAGAATGTTGTCCTCACTCACCTCCAGTCCCATGGTCTTCCCCAGGTACACAATTTCATGGACAACTGGTGGTGCCTGTTCATGAACAAGCCCCTCTAAGTCATGTCCAAGAATGCAACCAGACCAAAGTTTTTTCCAAGCAGAATTGAGGGTTCTTTTGGTGACCCCTTTCCAGGCTTTATTGCAGACCTTGAGGCAGTTCACATTGTGGAAATGATTTTTCCAAAACTCTCAGAGGGTAAGGTTTGTTCCTTTGGTCACCTCAAAGCATCGCTGAAATAGTGATTTGGTGTAAAGCTTTTTAAAGTTCAAAATGACCTGCTGATCCATGGGCTGGAGGATTGGAGTGGGGTTGGGAGGAAGGAACTTGACCTTAATGAACTCGAATTCCTCCAGTAAGTCATCCTCAAGGCCTGGAGCAGGAGCAGGAGCATTATCCATAACCAGCAAGGCTTTGAGTGGCAGATTATTTTCTAAGAGGTATTTCTTCACTGCAGGACCAAAGACCTCTTTGATCCACTCAACGAACAAGATATGAGTGACCCAAGTCTTGCTCTTGGACCTCCACATGACGTTTAACTGGCTCTTCTGCACCTTGCATTTCTTGAAGGCTCACGGATTCTTGGAATGATACACAAGCCGGGGCTTCACTTGAAATCCCCACTTACATTAGCACAAAACAAGAGGGTGAGAGATCTTTCACAGGCTTGCAGTTGGGCATTGCATTCCCTTCTTCTGTAATGTACATCCTCTTTGGCATCTTTTCCCAAAAAAGCCCCATCTCATTGATGTTAAAAACTTGCTCTGACAGGTAACACTCAGAAACCATGAGCTTTTGGAACTCGGTAGTGAATGCCTTAGCTGCCTTAGCATCCGAATTCGCAGCATCTTCATACCTCACAACACTGTGAATGCCACTTCTCTTAAAGTTAGCAAACCATCCCCTGCTTGCCTGGAAGCCTTTGTTTTCTGTTGACGTACCCAGCAGTTTACTTACGATGTCAGTGTACAAGGCCTTTGCTTTCTCGCAAATAAAGCTCTCAGTCACAGTATCACCTGCTGGTTGCTTCTCGTTTATCCAAACCAGAAGCAGCATTTCTACATCTTCCAGAACACATGGCCGTTGCTTTGATATTCGCGTGACTCCTTTTGCTGCATCTATGCCCCTTCTTTCTTCTTTAATATTGTGCAAATGGTCGACATAGACTTTTTATAAAATCTTGCAATTTTGGCTACTCACATATCTTGTTCATACTTCTGGATGATTCTCTTCCTATCTTTCACCATAATCATCTTCTTAGCACCTTTCTTTTGAAACTTTTTCTGCATGGAGACCATTGTATATGCTCTCATGGATGTTGACTATAGTACAGTATTAATAAACTCCTGTCATGTACTGTATTTAATGGAACTGGCAATAAGGCAGCAGAGGAAAGGGTCTATATCTGCAGGCGGCCTGACCTAGAATGAAGCAAAGCATTCCTAAGCTTACCCTCCTATGGAAAAGTAAAGGACTGTTCATAGTGACAAAGAAATACACTAAGTGCCAGTTGTGGGCACCTGCCAACATTGTGAAAAGTCACTGATTTCTGCCAGACACCGCAGACTGAGACCAAGAATCTGAGCATGGGAGACAATCACCCACAATCCCAGAGCAAGAGAGAGAGAACCATTGGCTCAGTTGTGATCATGTGACATTTGGTGGCATGTACTATTTATATTGCAAGACATCGCTTATTTATAGAGGTAAAATTTATTAGAAATGTTTGCTCATCTTGCGGAATACTTGCAGAACAAGTTACTCCTAATCCAAGGTTTTACTGTATGTGTGAATCTATATCAATATCTATATCTGTACCTATATGTATATCTAAATCTATATCTAATCTATGTCTATATTTATATCTATATCTATAGAGATAGATATCTATAGATACACATATGTTTATTGAGATATATATATATATATATATATAATCTCCAGCTATCAAGTTCTAGCCACAGAAGGATGTAAAACCAATGAAATCTAAGTAGCAGTGATCACCTCCTGCTCCGCAACCCCTGAACTCCATCCCTTGATCCTGGTTTCTAAAAACGATGTTCATTCAAAGGAACCAGAGAAGCATGAAGTAATTAATGATTTTGTTTCAGTTTTGGAGCAGGAAAGGGATAAATTGAACCTGAAATATAATTTTGTGCCAGAAACTAAAGAAGATTAAAGACTAATGGGTCCTTTGCAAAAGATAGAGGTTCCATTCTGGTAGACTCTCATCGTCCAAATGTAGGAAAGTTTGAAAATCAAAGAATAAGGAAACTAATGAATTACATTAGTATATAATCTAGTAGTAATAATAATAATAACCTAATACTATAAAATATAATCTAATAAATTAGATGGAATGATAGAATTATAAAGTTCCCAGTTTGTAACTATCAACTTAAGAACAGATTCAGGCAAAGGTCATTAATATGTAGTAAAACCCTGTGTTTTCGAGTTGTTTGGGTAACAGGATCACATGGTCAGAAAGTATTACCACTGATAACATATGAATTACAGAGGGAAAAGGGAAAAAAAGTACCTTGAGAATGGAGAAATCTAGCAGACATCACCTTTACCAAGTGATCAAACCTAAATTATATGCCTCCTGAGATGATGCAGTAGGAAAAACTCCCTAAAAATAGTATTGTTGACATAAATATTTAACCTGAATTGAATCATGAAAAAAACAAGTAGACCCATCTACAAAGTATTCCATAATACAACTGGCCTAGACTCTAAAAATATGAATGCCGTAAAATATAAAATAAGAGCTGTTCTAGATGAAATGAGCTAAAGAGACAACTAAATATAATATTTAATTTTTCACTCAATCATTGATCGGAGGAGAAAAAGAACTGTAAACTACATTGTTAGGCTACCTGGGGAGATTTTTTATGTAAGATTGTCACTATTGCATTAGTGTTAAATTTTTTGGGTGTGATAATGAAAATGTGTTCTGTAGTTATATAGAACAATGTCCTGGTTCTTAGGAGATAAGGCTAAAGTATTGTGGTGCTTTAGTAATTAAGGGTAAAGTCTGTCTGTGTCTGCAATTTATTCTCAGGTTTTTCCAGAAAAACGACAAAACTATCTGTATCTATGTCTATATCTGTGTCCATATTTATACTTCTATCTTCCCTACATTTATATCTATCTGTGAAACAGTTGTTAACAAAGGGCAAATCTAGATTAAAGTCATGTGGGAGTTCTTTCAACTTTTATAGGTTGCAAAACATTCAAACTAAGAAAATTAGGAGAAAAGTGCTCTCACTTATTACATAGATTTTTCTAAACTGCCTCATAGTTTAGAAATAAAACAGGCCATAAAAGCACACTGATAATTGAAACCAATATTCAAAAAATGTTAGGCTATTTATTCAAAAAATTTTAATGTGATAAAGATCCAGACTTCCCTGAAAATCCTTTGACCTTGCCGCATTATGATGTTGCCTTCACGGCATATATAATCATAAACTTCGAACTATCTTGGGGAATACTAATTCTATTTATTTAATCTCCTGATCATAACTCTCTTCTGAATATAACTTTTGCGTTTCACTGATTTTTTGATTTTGTTAATTCTCAGGGCACTTTGAGTCTATAAAATAAAAGTTTTGAGGTAAGTGGAAGTTCAAGTACAGAAATGTAACATCTGACATTATGTGCATATATGACCTTTACACTTGACAGCCCACAAAATGCTTTCTGAATTAACAATAATATATAAATTTGTTATTGAAGATTTAATATAAAGTTATATTCTGATTGTATGATATTATAATTCAATTATTCAATGTATCCAAATCCTGATCATTCCAGAAATTTCAGCTTTTGCTATATAGTTTTTAACTAGAATTAAAAAAATGAAAGAATTCTATCATTGGAGCTATAAATATATTTTAAAAATTTTATTTAAGTAATTCAATATTTAAAAATTGTCTTCAAGTAATTTATCTATGCATGGATTGCTTTCCTCCTTCATGATTCCTAGCTTCTACACCTTGAAATGAAAAGTCTCATTCACTACTGGAGGGATTTCTGAAAGCTTTTACTTTGTTTCTCTTGCTGGGATAACCATTTCCTTTGCGTTAATTAAATTCAGCAGACCTGCTTTACATTCCACCTTGTTTTAACAGAGAAAGCATTGAGGAAAGGTACAAGGAGGGAAATGGGGGATATAAACAAGGGAAAACACTCAACAAGTGCAATAAAGAATGGACACAAATGTTTTGGTATCTTCAACTGAGATCACTCTAATTTGGGTGAGGAAAATTTTGTGGACCCTGTAGGGAAACCATGATGTATAGCAGGATGTTGGCTAAATTCCTCTGCAAAATTCCCTGTATAAAAACTCTAGATTGAATTCAAGTCGATAGAGTGAAGGTTCAGAAAATAAGAAAGTTGTTGGTTGGTAACAGGGAGTAACTAAAATTATATTTATATCTCTATATCAGGATTAATACCTGTGTTAATATAGATATTAATATGTTTAATATTTTATATATTTAATACCTCATATGAGTTAGTATGTTCGCTTGACATTTATTCAGCATCTGCTATATAACAAGCATTGTACTGGACAAATTTACATAAAACAGGTGACCCTGTTAATAAAGCCAAGTGGGAAGGAGAGATTATCATGCTGCATGTGTTGAGATCTCACCCTACAGATTTTTAAGGTTAAAAAAAATGTTTATTTATTTATTTTTGAGAGAGACAGAGCACAGGCCAGGGAGGGACAGAGAGAAAAGTAACACAGAATCTGAAGCAGTCTCCAGACTGAGCTGTCAGCACAGACCCCACACGAGGCTCGGACCCACAGACCGTGAGATCATGACCTGAGCTGAAGTCAGATGCTTAACTGACTGAGCCACCAAGGTGCCCCTTTCAGGCCTTTCTTGATGGTAGCTTTGCTCTTACAATTCTCAGATATGACCTTTTATCTTAACTCATATACGGAGAATGTGAAGTTAAAACAAGGTTGTTGCTAATACCTTAGCCTGCATATTGTTTTCTGTCCTAAAGCAGTCAAATTTATTTTTAAAGAAATAACAAGATAAATTATTCATAGAAAATGGCAGCAAACTTGACATAGGAGAACCTGTAGGAAAAATGACTTCAATGCATTTTTAACAATCCTAGTGGCACAATGGCACCTTTAGTACAGTGACCCAGCAAGTGTATTGAGCAAAATGAGGCAAAGGGATTTAATCATAATTTATTTCTGGAAAGAATCCAAAATCGTTGCTCTCTACTTTTCATTTACACCAATGATTTTCATGCATGCTATTTTAAAGTACATAACTGCTTTATAAATTCATTTTCTATTTCTCTGACCTCTTCTGTGGCATTCCAATCTGTTCAAAGTAAACCTCACCGAAGATCCAAAATCAAAGTGCTTTCACTGTAGCTTATTATTTGCATTTATTCAGTTTCCAAGAACCTAATTTAAAAGAGAAGTTCAGGCACCAGTTGCATATTTAATGGCAAATAGTCCAAAAGAAAAATAATCTAATAATTCTTGATATAAGATGAATCTAAAAGCAGGACTTAAAATATAGCTCATTTGTCTTCTGTTTTCTTCAAAGATACTGTTTCTATACCATCTTCTGATATTGCTTTGCTTCCAGGGAGAATAAAATATTTAAAGTATAAACATTTATAATCCTATCTTGTCTGCTCCCTAAGGAGGGGTGGATCCTGATAGAAGAATCTCTTTATTTGTTGTAGATGGAGAGGCAAATATTAGAATACTGGGGAAATACTAAATAGCTGTATATCAACATGTATATCTTGGAGAGATGGAAATTCAAGTGGCAGAGAGAGGTAAGGTCTATATTCAGCATGAACTAAGAATGTGGGGTGACAACACGGTGACTTCATCCCAGCCCTTCATCCTCTTCAGGGCCAGCTGTGACTGAGAATACATGAAGAGTATGAAACTTTTGTTTGTTTATTAGTCATTTCTGTTTCTTCACATGTGTTTATATCTTTTGTCCTGATTATTAAAAATAAGCATTTTGGGGTGCCTGGGTGGCTCAGTTGGTTGAGCATCCAATTTTGGCTCAGGTCATGATCTTGCTGTTCATGAGTTCGAGCCCCGCATCAGGGCCTGTGTTGACAGCTTAGAGCCTGGAACCTGCTTCAGATTCTATGTCTTCCTCTCGGCCCCTCCCCCGCTTATACTCTGTCTTCTCTCTCTCAAAAATAAACAAACATTAAAAAAATTATTTAAAAAAATAAGCATGGGGCACCTGGGTGGCTCAGTCAGTTAAGCATCTGACATCAGCTCAGGTCATGATCTCCCAGTTCGTGGGTTGGAGCCCTGTGTGGGGCTCTGTGCTGACAGTTTGGAGCCTGGAGCCTGCTTTGGATTCTGTGTTTTCCTCTCTCTCTCTCTGACCCTCCCCTGCTCATTCTCTCTCTTTTTCAAAAATAAATGAAACATTAAAAAATTAAAAAAAATAAGCATTCAATCTTTTATTCTTTTTACTTGTAGGCATTCTGTTGCCTAATGAATAGCTCTCTCGATGTCCTTAGGCCCTGCTCAAATTCACTGTATGCAAGGCAGTTCATTATTTCTGTTCACATATCACCCTCTTCTAATGACTAACACTTTTGTGAATAGCCTCATTCACTGAGTTGTAGAAGATAAACATTTTAGAACCTCTTTGGATCTTTCTTCTCTTTTATTCTGTAAATTGAATTCATGACGTCCTTCTAATTCCACCCCCTAAATTCCTCCATTCCATGGCCACTGTCCGACTTCAGGCCCTCATCTTCTCTTACCTGGTCCATTTTACTAGGATCATGTTTAGGCTCTCCATTTCAAGTTGATTGGTTGCCTACATCAACCAATCTTTACCAGTCTTACTTCCAGTCTATTCTTGACCACTCTTCAGCCAAACTAAGCTTATGCAATCTTTTTCATGATTTTGTTCAATCTGTTCTTCAAACATGCCTAAACATGTTCCCCCTTCTGGGTCTTTGCACACTTATCCTACTCTCTTTCTTGAATGCATTTCTCACATATATATTGTCTGCACACAGACTGTTCTCATTCCAGGAATCTTCTCAGATGTTACCTTATTAGAGAAGCCTTCCTTAGCCACACTTGTCTAAAATAGCATTCATCTCTATGATAGTCTTTACTTCCTTACTGTTTTATTTTACTTCTTGTCACTTCATGGCACTTCTTACCAACTAACATGTTATATTTTTGTTCATTAATTCGTTGTTTGTTTTCCACCACTAGAATTAAGATCCTTGAGGACAGGGACTTCATATTGTTGTATACCCTGCACCAAGAATAGTCCTTGCTTTCTGGCAACTGCTCAAAAAAATATTTGGGAATGAATGCATGAATTAAGTTCTTTTCGGTGAATTGAATGTGTTTCTCCCCTCTTTTATGTCTGAATGACTCATTTTTCTGAGCAGACCAAAATCAAATTCATCTTCCCTAAGCCACCATTTTTTTCAACTGGAAAGATTTCATGTTATTATTGCACATTGTAAATAACTAATTCAGCATACTGTTTATGTATGACTTTTCTATTCTTATTTGTTTTTCTCAATTCTGAGTAGAATATAGAATACTAGAGATGATGGATTGTGTACTAGGGGCTCAAAATGAGCCCAAATTGGTAATGAGCCTGAATTGATAATGCCAATTGTGTTACATGACCAGAGGCATCTCATCACAGTTACTTGGGTGGGGCCCAGATCTGATGAGAATTTTCATGCTGGCTGCCAGGGCTATTCCCCTCTCTGCTGTTTCAACCATTGTTACAGTGGTGCCTCATTGCATGCTGAGAATAAGAATCACTCCCATTCCATTACAGTCTTAGGTACAAATTTGGATTGAAAAAAAAAGTGTTTCTTCATGTTCTAATAACAACAATTAAACAAAAAGCATTGGGCTCTGCACTTTCATCTTTGTAACAGAAATTTGCCTCTAGCAATAAACACTGATTACATTTTCTCAAGTGGAGTGCTGAATGCAAACTAGGTCCCCACACTCACTGCTCAGTAAAAGTTGTTGAATAGAGCCCCCAAAATGATTACATTAATCATTGAATAGTCTATAAATTACAAGCAAGTACTAAATATAAGGAAACATCAAAATAATTTCCCCCTCTTTGCAATATTCAAAGTACTTTCCCCTCCTGCACTCTGGATAGTCAAAATAACATTTATATCACATACAATGATAATGTTGTATCGTTACACACAGAAATACAAAGGGGCTATGGGCAGCTGGGCTTGTTCCTGACTTGATATATCAAGTTAACTCATTCTACAGGACATAGGGAGATTAATGTATCCAATCCACCTTCCTTAAAAGATCTCTACTGCATGAAGAAGAATTATATTCTTTCTGCTTCTGACTGAAAGTTTTTAGAACTTTAACAGTTTAATCTGAGGCTTGAAATTAGGCTTTTCTCTTAAATTGTTAAGTTGTTCAGGAAAGCATCTTCTGAAATATTTTAAATAACATGATTGCCTGACAATTACTACAAACACACTGAACAATTCTCTTCCACTGAGAAGAAACTGAGTTCTTGCCAAAAAAAAAAAAGGGTGTGTGTGTGTGTGTGTGTATGTGTATGTGTGTGTGTGTAAGAGGGAGGATGAAGGGAAAGAGGGAGAAGGAGGAAAGGGAAAGAAGAGGGGGAAGAGAGGGGGATAGAGGGGGTCGGGGTGGGGGGCCAGGCTGTAATATACTGGAGTAACAGTCCAAAAACATAATAGCCAGAATACTTTTCTTTCTTTCTAACTTGCCAAATAATCTGAAAAGCCACAATTTTCCTGTGGCTAAAACCGTAGAAAAACCTACTTAATTCTCTGTGGTTCTATAGGTCACAAAAAATGAACCCCAAAGGAATGGAGTCATAACATAATGAAAAGTTTTCTCTAATAACTTTATTCTTGAACTCTCAAATTAGGCGTGCATTCACACAGGCCTCGCCTCAATCCCCCATACCCACCCTTTCTGTTGGGTATGTCTAGAGCTCTGTTTGAAAGTTTTCTCTTAGCCGCACTTCATCCTCACTTTCTGCCTCCATATAGTAATCAGTGGCAGTGCTTTCTTCATTTGTCATCGTGTTGGGAACAATCACTTTCAAAAATACTTTGTTGTGAACATTTTCAGGGTAGAGACAGCCACTTTCTCCCCTTTATCTGTCATATGGAAATGAGTTGGACTTCCACTATCATTAAGAATTATACTTTTATGACTCGAGTTCTTCTCTGTTTGTCAGACTGGAAAAAGAAATGGTGGTCAGAACTGGTTCTTGTTTAGTCTTTCATTTTCTAGGAGGTAAATGAAATGATATTTAAAGCAGTTCATTTATTTTCAATTTTGGAAATTTTTTTAACCCAATGTATATGATACAGCAAATTTAAAATACGCTCTAGATTTAGAAAGCTGCAGCAAAGTGGTTGTAGTCCAAAATAAATGGCTTTGTTACTATTGTCCTTGCACTGAATGAACTTTAAATAAAAATTATTTTTTTTGAGGGTGCAGTAATACAAGAACCAGCAGCAATCATTGATATTTATGAGCACTTACCACTTGTCAATGACTGTGCTACATGCTTTACATGCATTATCTCAATTTATTTTAACAACTATGACATAGGCCCAATGATTCCTATTTTATAGAAAATCTTGATATTTATAGCAGTATATACTTTGCTCATGTTCATACATTTAATAATTAGTAGATTATAATTGAGACTCGGTCCCATAATGGACTTCATTATATTAATAAAATATTACAATAATGCTATGCTAAGTTGCAATTTCAGATGTATCTGAAACAACTAAATCATAATAAATAATCATAAACAAATATGGAAGACATACTCAAAGGGGGAATGGAGATTGCTTAAGCATTTAATCTAACAAAATTGTGAAATTTCATTGCAGGCTTTCAAAAATATCAGAAAACGATACCTTATTAAAAGTATGGATTTTTGTTATAATTTTATAATAGAAATTACATTGTATTTTATATCAAGACAGCAGTAATAATTTCTTTTTGGAATTGTAAAGAATTTTGTTGCGTGAATCTTTGTTTCATCCTTTGCTAATACTAGAATAATAGTAGGAGAGATGGTAATTTAATGGGACACATAAGAAGAAACTTTTTTTTTTTTAATTTTTTTTTCAACGTTTATTTATTTATTTTTGGGACAGAGAGAGACAGAGCATGAACGGGCGAGGGGCAGAGAGAGAGGGAGACACAGAATCGGAAACAGGCTCCAGGCTCTGAGCCATCAGCCCAGAGCCCGACGCGGGGCTCGAACTCCCGGACCGCGAGATCGCGACCTGGCTGAAGTCGGACGCTTAACCGACTGCGCCACCCAGGCGCCCCAAGAAGAAACTCTTAAGTGTAAGTGGTTGAAATCAGAGACAATTTGCCCTCCAAAACTGGAGACAGTTTTGGTCGTCACAACTTGAGCATTTCTTTGTCTTAATTTTAAATAATAGTTATTTTAACTCAGTAGTTACTGAAAATCCTGTTTCAGGATCAGACAGTGCCAGTACTATAAGATTAATTTACTGTGTACAGGAGAGCAACAATATATGTGGAAACAGCTTGGATACATTTTGATGACATAAATGAGTGATTTGGGTGAACTATTTTATTAGAAGTTATGTGTATATTCAATACTGAAGCTCATAGGACTATAATATATAATTCATCAAACTTGGAGATTCTTTTAGGCTCTTGCAGTTTTCAGAAAAGTAAAAGGTAGGTGAGAGAATTTTATTTTTCAGATTCATGTGTAATAAAGCGAGAAACATGTCCCAGCAGGTCTTGGGGAGAAACTTAAATGTGAGTCAAGGAGTTGGATAATTGGTTCTTCTCTGGCAGCCTCTATTTTCTTCTCAAAATTAGGTATCTATTGTTCCCTACAAGATGTCTGCCATTGTGGGCAACTGCTAAGCTACCCTCTGCTTTGGCTTTTACTGTTACTGCCGAGACTACCCAAATGTCCCTTCTGTCTTTGGTTCTGTCCATAGCTTTGAATCACTCATGACTTTACCTCCCTCAGGACATACCCAACTGTAGTAGCATTGGCTTTGGGGAGCCAAATAATTCTTTGTTGTTAGGAGGCTGTTCTGTACAGTCTAGGGATGTTAGCAGCATCCTGCCCTCTGCCCACTAGGTGCCAGAAACACTGCTCAAGTTGTGACAACCAAAACTGTCTCCAGTTTTGGAGGGCAAATTGTCTCTGATTTCAACCACTTACACTTAAGAGTTTCTTCTTATGTGTCCCATGTCACATCCTCTCTCTCCTTCTCTCCCTCTCTCTCCTCTCTTTCTTTCCAAGTCTTATCTCTCCCTGTCTCCTTCTGCCTCTCTCCTACTCACAGCTAAACTCAGTTTCAAAGAAAGAAACCTTTCCAGATAGTGACAGTATGACCAGCCAATACCTTGCATGGTCTTTCCATTAGAGTTAAATAATATCTAGCCTTAAAGGATGTTAAATAAACCAGATTAGTGACACAATTTCCCTTTATTCTGTTACTGTTTATAAGAATTTATTTTTGTAGGCTTTTGTGGAAATAATATCTTTAGTTGTGAAGAAAAATGTATTTAAAGTTCAATCATTCCTTCATTTTCAATTGTTTTTTTTAAGTCCAAGTAAAATAAAACTAGTTTTAAACTTAAAATAGAATTCTCATGTGATTTAATTTTTTGCAAAAGGAATTCTATCTACCACTTCTATCAGTACATACAGATCTTCTAGTTTAATGTAGAATTTATATTCCAGAATGCCTAGGTTCAAATTCAGAAGGACACTAGTTGTCTCATCTTGGAAATTTACTTAACCCATTTATGCCTTAGTTTTCTTATTTTTAAATGGAGATAAAGTTAATACCAACCTTGTGGGGTTTTAAGAATGATTTAATATTTACTTAAAAATAACCTTTAAGTGTCTATTAAATGAGCAAAGGAATAAATATATCCATTATCCCCAAAATCAGACACGGGTGTCTTCATATATCAAACTCACCACATTGTGTATTTTAAATAAGTGTAACTTATTGTGTTGATTATACTGCAATAAAGGTGACATTTTATGTTTAATAAAATATATATTTATAAAAGTATTTACCTAACCACTAACATGGTTATTTCTATAGAGTGGTAATTTGTATGGTTTGTCTAGAGTTTAATTAAAGGTTTATTAAATTTAATTAAACTTATTATCTGCATTGCTTAGATTATTTACAGTGAGGATATCAACACAAACTATCACTTTCTTAGAAGGAAGCATTTTAAAAACAATAATATTGTCAGTATTCATTTTTAATTCTTTACCATTTGTCACTTTTCTTTAGGATGCTGGTACAATATTTCTTATCCAAATCTCTGAGCTCTGTTATTTCATCATGTTACATTTGACAGGTGCACATCTCAGAGCTGACTTACTTTGCCTCTCTAAATATGACTGTGAAACACTGCATAACTTTCCCATGTGTTGTATTTCTTTCCTGCGTTCAGACACAATGCATTGAGTAAATGAACCCCTGCTTATATTTAACTTAATAGCATGTTAACTTAAGTGTATTGTTGTTTCCTGTCTACAGAAGGCAACTGCTATTAACCAATTTTGGCTTAGTGATTTTTCACATTAAGGAAGTGCCTTTCCTCTTAGCTCCTCTGCGTAAGATTAATTTTATTTCCTGTATTACTGACTTCTTTTTGTTTCCACAAGCTGTGCGCGAACATGACATTTTTCACAGAACTGTCTCTGAGTGGGCCCAACTTTATCAATTTCTACAGCATAATGGCAAAAACCTCCTCCTGTTCCTTTCCCTAATTCACACAAAGTGATCCTTTCATACTTGAAGCTGCAGATAGCTTAAAGATTATTTATTTATTTATCTATTTATTTATTTTTTTTAATGTTTTAACATTTACTTATTTTTGAAGAGAAACAGAGCACAGGCAGGGGAGAGGCAGAGAGAGAGGGAGACACAGAATCCAAAGCAGGGCTCCCAGTTCTGAGATGTCAGCACAGAGCTGACTAACACAGGGCTTGAACCCACAAACCGTGGGATCATGACCTGAGCTGAAGTCAGATGCTTAACTGACTGATTCACTCAGGCGCCGCTGAAAACCTTTCAGTGAGACTATTGATTACAAGACCAAATATTTCACCCATAATATGGCTACCAACAGGCTTATAGCCTCATATATTTCAACATTTTAAGTGACGTCTGTGTTAGGTATTCTTTTTTTTTTTTTTTTTTTTTTTTTAATTTGAGAGAGAGAGGGAGAGAGTACACATGAGCAGGGGAGAGGGCCTGGTTGCGGGGGGGGGGGGTGGAGAGAGAGAGAAAGAGAGAGAGAGAGAGAGAGAGAGAGAGAGAGAGAGAGAATCTTCAGCAGGCTCCATGCTCCATGTGGAGCCCGACGTGGGGTTTGATTCCCTTGGGATCAAGACCTGAGCCCAAATCAAGAGTCTGATGCCCAACCAACTCAGCCACCTAGGTGCCCCAATGTTAAATAGTTTTTCAAGTTACTTCTGTTTTTTTGTTACAAAATGTGTACATTAACTGTAAACATTTAGAAAATGCAAATAATTATTTTATTGCATTAT
Source organism: Puma concolor (assembly GCF_028749965.1). Classification (NCBI taxonomy): domain Eukaryota; kingdom Metazoa; phylum Chordata; class Mammalia; order Carnivora; family Felidae; genus Puma; species Puma concolor. The sequence continues at coordinate 34,337,974 of NC_141673.1, read as the reverse complement.
TTCCTCCTGATATTGGCAATACCAGTGGCTGTTCCAGTGCCTGCTTTTGTGTGAGGACACAGGCTATGGGGGAAGGTGGAGGGGCAGAGGTGTGCTGATTAAAAGAGTCCTCTTTTTATTTACAAAATCGGCAAACAGAGAACAGCCTTAAATTTCCTTTTTATTTTTATTCTATATATATTTTTTTGCCTTGGGAGCAACTTAGAACCAGTATATCTCAACTTTGACACAATTATATTTTTATTCAAAACATACTATTTGACCAGCTGGTCTTTTTGTCAATAGCCCTGGTTCATTAAGGTATCATTTTGATTCCCTGTATAATTCTGTTCCATTTCACTCCTGTAGCTACTTCCTGAACACTTAATTCTTTCTCTTTTATTCTCTAATTATATCTCTCCCATGTTTTTTTTTGATGATTATTAATTTTGAGAGTGAGAGACAGAGACAGAGAGAGGATAAGTAGGGTAGGGGAAGAGAGAGAGGGAGAAAGGATCTCAAGCAAGTTCTATGCTGTCAGTGCAGAGCCCAATGCAGGACTGGATCCCATGAACTTAAGATCTTTAGCTGAAATCAAGAGTTAGATGCTCAGCTGACTGAGCCACCCAGGTGCCACTCTCCTATGTTTTTTTTTTATTATTTATTTAAAAAAATTTTTTTAACGTTTATTCATTTTTGAGAGACAGGGAGAGAGACAGAGCATGAGCGGGGAAGGGGCAGAGAGACGGAGACACAGAATGCAAAGCAGGCTCCAGGCTCTGAGCTGTCGGCACAGAGCCCGACGTGGGGCTCGAACTCACTAACTGTGAGATCATGACCTGAGCCGGAGTTGGATGCTCAACCAATTGAGCCACCCAGGCACCCTTCTCCTATTACTTTTTAAAGATGCTTGTAGAAATTCTCATCCTGATTTTCAAAAAAACCTCATGGTCTCATCTGGAGGCTGCCTGTGACACGGTTCTTCTACTCCACTCAGGTGAATTATCATGTGGCAAGTGGACTGGCCACATCATTCACTGTATTTGATTTTTACTTTGTGTTAGTTTTTTCCATGTTTGGATACCTTCTTTGTCCTCCTTGGACGCTTTCTTAAACCAACTTTTGCTTTAAGGCTCATTCCAAGTCTAGTTTTCTCTAAATGTCCTCTGAGGGCACACTTGTTCTTGTCCTACTCTGATTATCTTTAAAATTAAACTCAGGGGCGCCTGGGTGGCGCAGTCGGTTAAGCGTCCGACTTCAGCCAGGTCACGATCTCGCAGTCCGGGAGTTCGAGCCCCGCGTCAGGCCTTGGGCTGATGGCTCAGAGCCTGGAGCCTGTTTCCGATTCTGTGTCTCCCTCTCTCTCTGCCCCTCCCCCGTTCATGCTCTGTCTCTCTCTGTCCTAAAAATAAATAAACGTTGGAAAAAAAAAAAAAAAGGAGTTAAAATTAAACTCAGAATTTAGAGATAGAAGAACAGTTAGGGATCATGTAGTTCAATCTTTTGGTGAGGCGAAGAATTTAAGTGAATTTGTGTCAGCAGACTAGTAACTGTAGAACTGAGATCAGAATTTCCATTTCCAAATTTTATATCACATGGCCATGCGCTTTCCCCATGCAGTTTTGTGTTGCTATTTAGTCACATACTACTCTCTGGTATTATTTTATTGTCTCATTCTGTTAGTTCTGTTTCCCACTGTGGTAGAGGCTTATTGAAAATTAGACCAGTATCTGTAATCTGTATACACACACACACGCGCGCATATATATATATATATATATATATATATATATATATATATACAGTGCAGCCCAGTCTGAACTATGGAGCTGCCATATGTGTGCAGCTCCCCACTTTCTCTCTCTTTCTCTCTTGCTGTATGTGCAGGAGTACCCTAATACCAACTATAGACTTAGCAGAGGTCTGGTTTCTTTTTTTTTTTTTTTTTTTTTCTATTAAAGACTTTGTTTTTTAGAGCAGTTTTTGGTTCGCAGCAAAATTAAGAAGGAACAGGGATTTCCCATTTGCCCCCTATCCCCCACATGCACAACTTCACCATTATTACCATCCCCCACCACAGTAGCACATTGGTTATAATTGCTGAAGCTGTATCGACACATTATAATCACCCAAAGTTCATAGTTTACATTAGGACATTAGGGTTCACTTTTGAGGAGATGTCTGTTCTTAAAAGTTTTTATTATGAGGGCTTTGTATACCCAATATAAACTCTGTTAAAGAATTCTATAATTCTTGGTAAGTGTTTAGTTTTGACCAAATATTAGAGTATAACATTTTTTTCCATGACTCTCTTCTACCTCTGACATCCTGAATTCTTATTAATCAGGCCCATTACTTCTTTTCCTTTTGCTTTCCTTGACAGTAGGAAAGGGCAGTCATCTGTATGTGTCTTCTAGGGTGTGCTTTTTATCTCCCTGGTCCATTACTTAATTCTTATTACGATTTGTTTGGTCATGATATTGTGTCAAGCAGTGGTCTGTATTCATTAGATGGAGCATATCTCTGTAGATACATGTGTAGGAGTTTTTACTCTCTTTTACCAGTCTCACCACAAATACAGATATAAGCCCATAAAGACACAGCATGTGTGTCTTTCGTGGAGGGGAGGTTGGGAGGCAGCTGCTATTAAAACAGTTGTGTGGAAACCACATGGCTGACTCATAAAACACACTATGTGGAGAGAGAACAGGTTTGAACATAAAGAAGTCTTACAGGGATTGCCCTTTCACAGGCGAGCAATCCCTGTGGAACATCAGGTTAGTAATCTAAACTATACTTTACTATTAAAACTACTCAGGCTTCAAATAAGTTGTCTTAGTCATTAATTAAATCATAAAACCACTGAATAAACTAACTGACATCTTTGTAAAATGAGGATTTAATTATAAACTTTAATCTTGGCAATACTGCTTCAATGAAACTTAAAACTGTTAACATAAATGTGTACACTCAATAAAAGGCAACCTTTTCACTTATTAGCAACACTTCCCTCACTTAAGGGGTTTCCTTTTCTTAAGCTTTTGGCACATTTACCCCCGTCTCCACTTTATAGGTCCTTAGGAGACATGTGTACTTTTTAAAATATGGACTCAACATTCAGAAGCCTCTCAAATGACTTCTAACTAAAAACTTATGTTTAATCAAAATTTCAATTTGGGGAAATACAAGACATGTTAAGGAGCAGCCTGACACATTCTTTTTTTGCCTGTAATTTATTTATTTATTTTTTACTATAAGCTCATAACCCTTACTACCTTTAACACAAATGAGTTAGAAAAATCTTGCTTGCCTGCTGCAGTATCCCTTCATGTTTAAGACTCTGCTGGGAAAAGGACGGTCTTAGAGGAAGCGCTTTTGCACTGCGGTGATCTGAGGCCGTAGCACAGGGCACACCTGCTCTAGTACACATTCATCCCCTGAATATCTTCTTTTACAGCAATGGCTCTAGATTGGCCTGTTGCAATAGCTCTATAAGAGCCTATCCTGGGGTTTTGTTTCAATTGATGAAAGTAGTCTAACTTTGCTAATACTCCCGAAAGCATACAATGGCTCTTACGAAACAGATTTTTTTTTTTTTTTGGGAAAAATTTTGCTCATTTGGATTACCAATTACCAATTTGTCCAATTACCAATTGGACAAGATGTCTTGCTCAGCAGTCATACAGGCTCCCAAGTGGAGGGAGTTTCTGTCATCTTCAACAAAGGGTCTCAGGGATACCCTGTGGATCACCATCCTTGTCAGCTTGAAGTGAAAAGTGCGTTGAGCATGTGTGATATGACAGATTTTCATAAACCGATCTTGGTAGTTGTGCATACCATTTCTGCTTCCCTGTTATTGGCTAATCAGTCACATGGCCATATTTAAGTACAAGTGAAGTAGGAAACCCTGGTCTAGCTCTGTGTCTGGGAAGAAGAGACACTCATGGATTTGGGTGAGCCACTGGTTGTTTCTGCCATACCCATTCAAGTTCATTCAATCTCTGTTGGTGCAAAAAAGGAATATCTTATGATTAAACAGATCTTAAGAAAGTTTGATCTTCTTAAAAAAATGGTCTTCTGAAATGAAATTTATTTAGTTAACCTCCTTGATTTTAATTGAAGAAAATAGACCTGACTTCTCTCAATGAAATTAAGATCATTGGGATCAAACATATATAACTTCAAATAGATGTAATTTACAACAGATTTAATAAAATTTGTAATCATATTTTCTATGTTTGGGGAACGTCAACCACCTCTCACCTCATGTAAACCTGTTTTCTTCTATCACATCCTTTACTGACTATTATAGAGGTCAGTCAAAAATGCAATGTCCGTAGGGGCACCTGGGTGGCTCAGTGCGTTAAGCGTTTGACTCAGGTCATGATCTTATGGTGAATGGGCTCGAGCCCTGCACCAGGCTCTGTGCTGTCAACTCAGGGCCTGGAGCCTGCTTCAAATTCTGTCTCCCTCTCTTTTAGCCCCTCCACTGCTCGTGCTCTGTTGCTTTTTGTCTCTCAGAAGTGAATAAATGTTAAAAAAAAAACATTAAAAAATTCAAGGACTGTAGAATTGGCTTGAGCTTCTGGGTCTTAAAACTCATTAGGGTTCCCAGGGGCACCTGGGTGGCTCAGTCGGTTAAACGTCCGACTTCGGCTCAGGTCACAATCTCGCGGTCCGTGAGCTCGAGCCCCACGTCGAGCTCTGGGCTGATGGCTCAGAGCCTGGAGCCTGCTTCCAATTCTGTGTCTCCCTCTCTCTCTGACCCTCCCCCGTTCATGCTCTGTCTCCCTCTGTCTCAAAAATAAATAAAATGTTAAAAAAAAATTAAAAAAAAACTCATTATGGTTCCCAATGGGAGCTTTTTTTTCCCCTTTTGTTTGGGGAAAAAAAAGTAGGATGAAGAGCTCTACTGTTTCTAGGATGTAAAGGACTGACATGTTGGTGGAACTGAAGGATTCAGAAGACTTCACACCGAGTTCAGTCTTCTGTTATTCAAACCAGCATGGTTTATGTCACAACATAGCAAGTCGTGCCAAATTCACTTTTCCCTCTTCTCCCTTCCTTTCACTGTCCACATTTAGCAAATAAGGAATACAAACGCTTAGAAAAAAGTTGTTTCAACAGGACAGATTATCTACTGCCCCTGTGATGACTCTAAACAATGAGTGCTTCTGAATAACTGTCTCTTCCCTATTGTTAGCAAAGGTAGCTGTTTCAATGGGGCCTTTACTCCACCTCCTGCAATAATTCCTGATAGTGATTCCACAACAGCTGGATTTTCAAGCCCAGATTACTCCAAGACGCCCACCAGCTCTTTGCTGAGCTTGCTTCTGGTAGCTACAACTTTGTACAAGTCTTTAAAGAAAGTTTCTTCAGTGGGGAGACCAGCTGTTCCAATTTGCTTGGGCCGATGAGTCTCCTAGGGTTCTAAAATTGTGAAAATCCCCAGCAAACTGGGCTGAGGTGGTCCCATTGTAGTCTTACCTCAAGAACTGCTAGGTAACAATAGAAACACAAACTGTAATTCCTTGTCCCTCAGCTTCACTTTAATTACTCTGAAGTGGCAAACCTTAGCTCACTTGCCCTTGGCTCGGTTGGAAGTAATTCTCAAATTGTGGTCCCACACCACCTGTATCAGAATAGGGATGATTTTTAAGAATAAAGATCCTATGGTTCTACCCCAGATCAACTGCCTAAATCATAGCAGATGGAATCTAAAATCTCAAATTTCTAATAAGGACCCTATGGTGAAATTTGAATGTATGTTCTATCATTTGGGCTTTATTTCCTTATGGAATCCATCTATGGAATGGCAAGAAATAGCTCTTTTCCCAACTGTCTGGATCAAGTTTAGGTAACTATAGTGCTTGACGAAATCCTCACACTTTATTTTTTAAGGCACTCAACTTTATTTAAAAAAATATATATATATAGGCACTTAAGTAAATAAAGCTCCAAGTTATAGTTATACACTAGGAGTTTACCAAATTCTTCCCCTGTGCAAGAATGTTTGGTATATAAATGGAATTTGAAATATCTTTGTCTCAATGCCTCCCTCTACCACCCCCTCCCCTTCCAACATAGTCATTGAACTTCCAAGCTCCCACCAGGGCTACCTTTCTCTTGTACTTGCCGTAGCAGCCATTATTAAAATTGACTTTACTACAGTCATCAATACCACTGTCAAATCTCCTTGAGGGAAAGCTGCATTTTCTTTTTCAACTTCTGGTTATTTTCTTTGCCATTTTTTTTTCTGTCTCACAGTAGTTACCCCAGTGAGTGCTCTCTCCACCCTGGAATATGAGGTGTATGGTGCTTCTCACCTTGTGTCAGGCATGGTATGTACAACTCTTCTGAGACAACACAACAGGCTTCTTCCTCTTCCTCCTCCATAGCCTCTAAACTGGATAGAAAGTTTTCTGTGAGGGGAGAAAGAAGGCAATGATAATCATTATCTCTGCCTGTAGGTGTCAATTTCTTTCCTTAATTTCCAGGTATTAGTTACACCTTTCCTTTGCTGTACAGCATACTTTCCCCAATTTTCCTATGTGTTATTTTAAGAAAAGGCTGTGGAAGTGAACAGCCTGTTTTGGTCATAGTAGATCTCTCCACTAGATGGCACTCTTAGGTTAGCTTTGTTTTCAGTTTCCTTCATTGCGGTAGATTTTCACACTGAAACAAGAACAGAGGCCCATGATTTATATTTCATGATTTACTTAGCTAATTACAAAGACTAAAATATTTCACATTGTTTCAGGAATATAAGCATCTTGTACTATTGAATCTGAGATATACTGTAGTATATTGGGGGGCAGGCATGGGAGAGGTACACTTTAAAATGTAGGCAAGCAGTAGCAAGTACCAGAACTTACAAGGAGAAGAAATGGAAGTTAAAAAAAAAAAAAAAAAAAAAAAAAAAAAAAAAAAGAAAAAAGCCATGAGTAGTAACCATATACAAGTAAAATTCAAGGTATAAAAAGGAAAAAGCGTCTTAAGTTGGATGCACCTGTTACAAAAGTGATATTGATTTGAAAGAAAGCCAATCTCAAAATTGGTTAGTAAATGCTTTAATTGTTGTGTTACTGATGACTGTGGCCTGGGAGACAGTTTCAGATTACTCTGAGGAACTTCTCAGAAGATCGTTAGCTACGGGGGATATTGTATACAAAAGGAGAAAGGGTATATACATGCTTGTAAGAAGTTCTCCAAATACTTGTGTCTTCATTAGTACGGTAGGATTTCAATTGGTAGGGAGCATTAATATTAAAAAAATATTTTCAACATTTATTTATTTTTGAGAGACAGAGAGAGGCAGGACATGAGCAGGATAGGGTGGGGGGAGAGAGAGGGAGATCCAGAATCTGAAGCAGACTCCAGGCTCTGAGCTGTTTGTTAGCACAGAGACTGATGCAGGGCTCAAACTCACAAACTGTGAGACTGTGACCTAAGCTGAAGTCAGACGCTCAAGCAACTGAGCCATTCAGTCTCCCCCGCATTAATATTTTTAAAATTAGTCTTCTTTAAGTAGTAGTTAATAAATAAACACAAGGCACCTGGGTGGCTCATTTGGTTAAGTGTCGGACTTTTGGTTTCAGCTTGGGTCATGATCTCAAGGTTTCTAGCCCTTCATTGGGCTTTGTGCTGACAGTGCAGAGCCTGCTTGGGATTCTTCCTCTCCCTCTGTCTCTTCCCCTCTCCCACTCACACTGTCACTGTCTCTCTCAAAAATAAATAAATTAATTAAAAAGTAATAAAATAAAATAAACACATGCTAGATGACTTTGCTTTCGTATTTTAGAGTTTCCTTGCTAAGAATGCTGATTTTCTGCATTTATATGGGAAAGAGCATATTTATTTTCACATTTGTAAAGAGAGAGAAAACTGATGGCAGAACTGGGGTGGAAGCAGGATTGGGGCATCAAATGAGGTTTTAATACTTCAAGATGATAAGGCATAATAAAAGAGAGGTTTTGGAATCCAAAAGTACAAATTAGTGGGTATTAGTGGCCTTCAGCTTATGAAAAACTATTTAAAAACTGATTTAATAAAGTATGGGTTTATTCTTCAACCCATCCTACTCACTGTTGTATATTAAATTTGTGATAAACTCTTAATTTAGATTTTGATAATAAAAATAAAATATATACAATAAAAATGTATAAGTGATAAAGGCCATTCTAGATTTTCAAGTCATTAAATGACTGAAGGTCTTGACTCTGTTTCACAGTGATGATGTCCTTGAATATTAATCATTAATCTCAGACTACTAAAACTAGTTAGGTTTATTTTTTTTTCAGTTTTTTATTTTTAGTTGGAGACATTTTTGTACTTTATTCTGGCCTTTTAAATGTGTATATATAGTCTGAAGCAGCTTCATAGTTTCTGTCATTTATAGGGAATCATGTCAGAGAGTGAATACCCTCCAACAGACTGTTCTTCCAGTTTTAAAACATGTAAAACATTGAAACCACATAAAAAATTAGCAATTACCAAATACATTTAGAAAAATGGCTTGCTGTAATGCTTTTCTTTTTTGTTAGAGTGAAGCTTTGGCTGGGTTGAAAGGCATCAGATTTATATTGCCACTTCAAAAAAGGCTATTTGTAGAGTTTCCAAATAACAAACTAAAGTAATACTATTATCGAGTGTGGACACCTGAATAGCACAGATGTTGCAATGATGTGAACTCACTGCTCTTTATTTATTTCTGACTACTTTTATGTCTTTACTTTATCAATGTCTGCAAGTGTGTCTCTAATTTTCATTTCAAGTCTGAATTAAATGCAAAATTTGACAAAGCTGGTTGAATGTTGTTGTTGTTGTTGTTTTTAATCTGAAGACTTTTAAGGTTTTATATTTAGATTTGGATGTATTGCTTTAGACTTCCCAGGGCGGCATATGTAATCTTTTTTTATGGATTGTCCTATATCCATAAGCCTAGAAGTAGAGAAAGAAGTAAAAACAGAAAGGAGAGAGGAAGGAAGGAAATGAAAAAAATGAAAAAATTAAAAAGAAGAAAAAATGGGAGAAAAGAGCCTCAAAGGAATGGAGGAAAAAGAAAGAACACAGTGACTTCTGCTGTTTCCACCTCTTTCTTCTCTCTCACCTCTTGGAATATGAGTATAGAAAGAGAGCCTTAATTAGGAGTGGGTACATTAATTAACAATTGAATTACTTACTTTACACAGTAGCAAATACCTCAACCTTAGGACTCTTTATATAGATGATTCACAAGAATGTTATATTGATAAATTATAACTGTAATTAAACTATGAATACATAGATGCTGCTGATTTGTGTACATCTTCTAATGAAATGGTTTTCTTAGTCTACATCAAATAGTTTACAAAAAAGCCTCACAGCTAAGAAACATGTCCTACTTCAAATCCATTTATAAATAAATTCATGGAGGGGAAGAAGAACTAAGTTGGTGGAATGTTTGGGGGAACCTAGGCTTGCCTTGTCTCTGAAACACAGCTAGATAAGTATCAAATCATTCTGAATACCTGAGAAATCAATCTGAGGACTGACAGAACAAACTGTACAACTAGAGGGAGAGAAGAGGCCAGGTCATAGAAAGTAGGAGGTGTGAAGATGTGATTCAGGGAGAAATGGATCACAAATTCTGTGGAGGGAACCCTGGTTCGTGGAAGGGGTGAGAGAGAGAGAGAGAGAGAGAGAGAGAAAGGAACACATATATTGTACAAAGAAAACATTTCCCCAAAAACATACACCGGGAAAATGAGAGGGGCTACTTTTTGTGAGTTTTTACAGTGAGTAGGACTCAAAGACTGGAGTTTTAGAGGTCTACAGAGCCCTGAGGGTATTGCATTGTTCCTGTGGAGAAGGAGGGCAGATAGCCTGGAAGCAGATGGTGCAATCTGAGGATCCCCTGGGACACACTGGGAGAGACAATTCCCTCTTTTGCAGGGTAACTGGGAGAGGTGGTATTACCTCTCTGGGGATGAAAGAGCTGGCAGGTACCATTACACCCCCTGTTCCTCAACATAGGTGCAGAGACACCTGCTGAGGGTAGTTAACCTAGATACTGGCTCTTTGCTGCATTTTACTCTAAAATCCACCCCCTTGTACTTTAGTGCTACTGCCCTTGAGGGACAAACCTACAAACCTGCATCAGTTCCAATGTGGTAAGACCCTCTCCCAGAGGACCAACATGGGGCTATCAAGGACAGGTCCCTAAAGTTTAGTTTTAAAACTCAGCTGGCCTGTCTGGGATAGAACACAAGTGCACTGCACTGCCGGGCAGGGAGATGGTCCACACACAGATAGGTTAAAGGCAGAGATCTGAAGGGTACTTGGAATATATGAGAGAAGATTGTTCACTCTTCTGGGAGGGCTCCCTGGATAGTGGTGGGCATGAACTTGTCTCTCCAGGGACAAGGGAGAAGGCTGGTGCCATTTTCCACTTCTGCCCCTTAATATAAACTAATTTCAGTAAGCAACATAGCACCAACAGTGGAGGCCTAAACTTCTACACCAAGCCCAACACCCCCACCCCCTTTGCTCTGCAGTTGCTGCTTTTCTCAGGCAAGTGTGTCTGAGAACCAGAGCAGTGGACTCCTTCCCCAGAAGACCAGCACAAACCCCCCTCCACACCCCCTGCACACACCATATCTACTTACCGTAGAGTCCTACAAAGCATCATCTCTAGTGGAAATAGTATCAGATGATTTTATCAAGCTGACCAGAGCACCCCTATTTGAAACTCACCACACTCTGGCCAAGGTCCAAACACTTCCCACTATAGGCAAGAAGAAACTCTATTGAGGACTGACCTGAGGGAGAGAGCAGTCAAAACACTGTAGCAGAGTGCACACAGCATACACCAGAGACACTTCCTGAAACACAAGGCCCTGGACAGTATACAACCTCTTCTTCAAAAAGGCATTAATCTCAGGAGCAGGAAACACAATAGGCTTTCCTAATACACAGAAGATAGAAACCTAGACAAATGCCAAGACAGAGGAATTCATCCCAAAAGAAAGAAAAAAAAAGTTCATGGTCAGGGATCTATTAAAAAAGATGTAAGTAATGTGCCTAATCCAGAATTTAAAGCAACAATCATAAGGATACTGACTGGGCTTGAGAAAAGCATAAGACAACATGGAGTCCCTTACCTCAGAGATAAAAGACCTGAAAACTAGTCAGTCTGAAATGAAAATTGCTATAACCAAGATGCAAAACCAAATGAATATAATGACTTCAAGAATTGAAGAAGCAGAGGAACAAATAAGTGATATAGAAGATAAAATTATTGAAAATAATGAAGCTAAAAAGGAAAGGGAAAGGAAAATATTATATCATAGATGTAGACTAAGAGAACTCAATAACTCCATAGAGAATAATAACATTCATATGATAGGAGTCCCAGAAGAAGAACAGAGGGAAAAAGGGCAGAAGATTTATTTGAGGAGATTCTACCTGAAAACTTCCTAATCTGGGGAAGGAACAGTCATCCAAATCCAGAAGTCGCAGAGAACTCTCATCAAAATCAGCAAAAGTAGGCCAACATCAAGATATATCATGGTTAAATTTGCAAAATATATAAAGATAAAGAAAGAAGCCTAAAAACAGCAGGAGAAAGAAGTCCCTAACTTACAAGGGAAGACAAATAAGGTTAGCAGCAGATCACTTCACAGAAACTTGGTAGAAAAGAAGAAAGTGCCATGATATATTCAATGTGCTGAATGGGAGAAATATGCAGCCAGTAATACTCTACCCAGCAAGGCTATCATTCAGAATAGAAGAAAACATGAAGAGGTTCCCAAACAACAAAAACTAAAAGAGTTCATGACTTCTAAACCAGCTCTGCAAGAAATATTAAAGGGGACTCTGTGAGTTGGAGAGAAAGATCAAAAGCGACAACAACTAGAAAGGAATATATCAAGAAACAATGACAAAACAAGTAATAAAATGACACCAAATTCATATCTATCAATAATTACTTGGAATATAAATGGACTAAATGCTCCAATCAAAAGACATAGGGTGTCAGAATAGATTAAAAAAAAAAAAAAAGACCCATATATATACTGCTACAAAAGACTCATTTTAGACCTAAAGACACCTGCACACTAAAAGAATGAAGAACCATTTATCACACAAATGGACGTCAAAAGAAAGTCAGAATAGCAATACTTACATCAGACAAACTAGATTTTAAACCAAAGATGGCAACAAGGGATGAAAAGGACAGTATATCATGATAAAGGGGTCTATCCAACAAGAAGATCTAACAATTTTAAATATTTACACCTCCCTACACTGGGAGTACCCACATATAAAAAAATAGTAACAATCATGAAGGAACTCATTGATAACAATGCAATAATAGTAGGGGATTTCGCATTCCATTTATATCAATGGACAGATCATCTAAGTAGAAAATCAACAAGGAAACAGTGGGTTTGAATGACACACTAGACCAGAAGGACTAATTGTTGTATTCAGAACATTTCATCCTAAGGCAGCAGAATACATATTCTTCTTTAGTGCACGTGGAACATTCTCCAGAATAGATCACATAGTAGGTCACAAATCAGGCCTCAGCAAATACAAAAATTGAGATCATACCATGCATATTTTCCAACCACAACACTATTAAATTTGCAGTCAACTACAAGAAAAAAAAAATTGGAAAGAACACAAATACATGGAGGTTAAAGAACATTCTTCTAAAGAATAAATGGTCAACCAGGAAATTAAAGAATAAATTTAAACATACATGGAAACAAATGATAATAAAAACAGGACAATTCAAACCTTTCAGATATAGCAAGAGTACAGTATATAGCAATACAGGTCTGCCTCAAGAAACAAGAAAAATCTCAAATATGCAACCTATCCTTACACCTAAAGGAGCTAGACAAAGAACAACAAACAGTGCCTAAAGCCAGCAGAAGAAGGGAAATAATAAAGATTAGAGCAAAAATCAATAATATAGAAACACTAAAAAGAAAAACTAGTAGAACAGATCAGTGAAACCAGGAGCTGGCTCTTGGAAAGAATTAATAAAATTGATAAACCCCTAGCCAGACTTATCAAAAAGAAAAGAGAAAGGACCCAAATAAATAAAATCATGAATGAGAGAGGAGAACTCACAACCAACACCACAGAAATACAAACAATTTAGAGAATATTATGAAAAATTATATGCCAACAAATTGGGCAATCTGGAAGAAATGGATAAATTCCTAGAAACATAAACTACCAAAACTGAAACAGGATGTGTAGAAAACTTGAACAGATGAATAACCAGCAACAAATTGAATCAGTAATCAAAAATCTCCCAATGAACAAAAGTCCAGAGCCAGATGTCTTCCCAGAGGAATTCTACCAGACATTTAAGGAAGATTTAATATCTATTATTCTCAAACTGTTCCAACAAATAGAAATGGAAGGAAAACTTCCAAACTCATTCTACTAAAAAAGGGAATTACAGGCCAATATCCCTGATGAACATGGAATCAAAAATTCTCAACAAAATCCTAGCAAATCAAATCCAGCAGTATATTAAAAGAATCATTCACCACAATCAAGTGGGATTTATTCCTGGACTACAAGAGTGTCAAATATTTGCAAATCAATTATGACACATCACGTTAATATAAAAGGATAAGGAACGTATGATCCTCTCAATAGATTCATAAAAAGCATTTGACAAAGTCCGGTATCCACTTTTGATTAAAACCTTCAACAAAGTAGGGATAGAGGGAACATACCTCAACATCATAAAGACCATATAACAAAATATTGACAGCTAATATCATCCTCAAAGGGGAAAAATTGAGAGCTTTTCCTCTATGGTCAGGAATGAGACAGGGATGCCCACTCTCACCATTACCATTTAACATAGCACTGGAAGTCCTAGCCTCAGCAGTCAAACAACACGAAGAAATAAAAGGCATCCAAATTGGCAAGGAAGATATCAAACTTTCACTATTTTCAAACAACATGATACTCTACATAGAAAACCCAAAATGCTCCACCAAAAATTTCCAAAACTGATACATGAATTCAGATACAAGATCAATGTACAGAAGTCTGTCACATTTCTATACAGCAATAATGAAACAGCAGAAAGAGAAATCAAAGAAATCAATCCAATTTACAATTGAACCCAAACCTGTAAGATACCTAGAAATAAAGTTAACCAAAACTGTAAAAGCTCTGTACTCTGAAAACTATGGAAAGTTTATGAAAGAAATTGAAGATAACACAGAGAAATGGAAAAACATTCCATGCTTGAGGATTGGGAGAACAAATGTTGTTAAAATGTGTATACTACCCAAGCAATCTACACATATGATGCAATCCTTATCAAAATACCACCAGCTTTTTTCACAGAGCTAGAATAAGCAATCCTAAAATTTGTATGGAACTAAAAAAGACCCCAAATTGCCAAAGCAATCTTGAAAAAGCAAAGCAAAGCTGGAGGTATCATGATTCTGGACTTCAAGCTATATCACAAAGTTGTAGTCATCAAGACAGTGTGGTACTACCATAAAAACAGACACATAGATCAATAGAACAGAATAGAAAACCCAGAATTTCACCCACAACTATATGGTCAACTAATCTTCGACGAAGCAGGAAAGAATATACAATGGAAAAAAGTCTCTTCAACAAATGGTGTTGGGAAAACTGAACAGCAATATGCAGAAGAACGAAATTGGACAATTTTCTTATACCATACACAAAAATAAATTCAAAATGGATAAAAGACCTATATGAATCCTATAGGAGAACACAGGCAGCAACCACTTTGACATCAGCTCTAGGAACTTCTTACTAGACACATCTCTGGAGGCACGTGAAACAAAAGCAAAAATGAACTATTGGGACTTCATCATGATAAAAAGCTTCTGCACAGCTAAGAGAACAATCAACAAAACTAAAAGGCAGCTTAAAGAATAGGAGAAGATATTTGCAAATGACATATCTGATAAAGGGTTTGTATCCAAAATCTATAAACAACTTATCAAACTCAACACTCCAAAAACAAATAATCCAGTTAAGAAATGGGCAGAAGACACGAATAAACATTATTCCAAAGAAGACATCCAGATGGCTGAAGGACACATGGAAAGATGCTCAACATCACTGATCATCAGGGAAATACAAATCAAAATGGCAATGAGATATCACCTCACACCTGTCAGAATGGCTAAAATTAACAATGCAGGAAACAACAGATGTTGGCGAGGCAGCAGAGAAAGGGGAACCCTTTTACACTGCCTGTGGGAATGGAAACTGGTGCAGCCAGTTTTTACTCTGGAAAACAGTATGGAGGTTCCTCAAAAAGTTAAAAATAGAACTATCATACGACTCAGCAATTGTACTAATAGGTATTTACTTAAAGGATACAAAAATACTGATTCAGGGGTGCTTGCATGGCTTAGTCGGTTAAATGTCTGACTCTTGATTTCTGCTCAGTTCATGATCTCACAGTTTGTGAGATCGAGCCTCAAGCTGGGCTCTGTGCTGACCATATGGAGCCTGCTTGGGATTCTCTCTCTCTCTCTCTCTCTCTCCCTCCCTCCCTCCCTCCCTCCTTCCCCCCTCAAGTTCTCTCTCTCTCTCCCCTATCTCAAAATAAATATTAAAAAAATACTGATCAAAGTTATACATGCACCCTGATGTTTATAGCAGCATTGTCAACAATAGTCAAAATCTGGAAAGAACCTAAATTCCCAATGACTGATGAGTGGATAAAGATGTGGTATATACCCAGTGAAATATTATTCAGCCACAAAAAAGAATGAAATCTTATCATTTACAAGGATGTAGATGGAGCTAGGGTGTACTGTGACAAGCATAATAAGTGAGCCATAGAAAGACAAATACTGTATAATTTCACTCAGTTGTGGGATTTAAGAAACAAAACAGATGAACATAGGAGAAAAAAAGAGAGGCAAACCAAAAACCAGACTGTAACTCTAGAGAACAAAATGAGGTTGTTGGAAGGGAGCTGGGTGTAGGATGGGCTAAATGGGTGATGGATATTAAGGAGAGCACTTGTGATGAGCACTGGGTGTTATATGTAAGTGGTGAATCACTAAATTCTACTCCTAAAACTAATATTACATTGTATCACTAAATATTAACTGGAAATCAAATAAAAACACAAAACTAAAATAATAATAATAATAATAATAATAATAATAATAATAATAAAATTTAATTAATGAATGAAAGTAGTTTCATAGGGAATGTTCTTGGACAAAAAGATTTATTCAAAGGACCATCAGGCTCCCCAGCATCCCTAGTATCACTGTAGAAGAAACAACTGTCTGGGACCGCCGTAGATATTCCTGAGTTCTTGAGTAGTAGCCAAGTTAAACTGTTCTCCATCTTCTAAATATTTCTCTCTTCAGCTCAGATTTTCAGAAGAAAAGTTGCCAAATTAAGGAGAGTATGGGCTAGCAGAAATTCTCATCTTTTTCAGACCTGTTTCCTTTGTGTAACAAATATCCTAAAGTTAAATTCATAGGTAATATGCTTCATCTGCTGATATAAATCACATAATGCCCACTTATAATATAAAAGATAATAAAAATATAGATGATAAATTATCTACATTTCCATATATAAATAGGCACAAGTGTAGTAGAAAACAAAATAGTTAGATATTTGCACTTAAACACAAAATCATCATAAAGCAACAGCTAAACAACGTAAATAAATACGAGGCTTTGTTCTGGCAACTAAAATACCATAACACTACTAATAATTTTGATCAATATCCTAATTTTCTAAAATGGTGAACAAGTTAAAGCTCCAGAAAAAATAAAAGTACAATTTTTTTCCTTATTAGACTTGCATTCCTGGAAGAGTTGATGTGTATTAAAAATATTTTTTAAATGTAAGTTTTTATTTGCAAAGGAGAGTTGGGTTCATGTGGGTGACACACATATCAAAATATTCTCAGCATAAGACCACTAGGTTTCTTTCAGAGCCAAATACTAGTTGCCCGAGTTGGAGGTTTCACTCTGCACTTCAGACACTTGGTAATACTGGGAGAACGGAAGGACAACAGACATAAGAATGAAGAGAAACCAAAGAGTAGCACAGCTACAGGTTTTCTCATCACCATGATGGCTCTCAGGTCCCAAACTGGCCTCCTACTTAGTAACACAGATTGGCTGCTGGCCTAAACAGTGAGGGACCTTAGGTCAAGTTAGTTGTCCTTGAACAACATTTGTCCCTCCTAATAGCTGAATACAACACTACTATTTAAATTAAGTAGTACTGGGTCACTCTTCCAAGAACAGTTGGCTACCCAAATTAGAGATTCCTTGGAGAATAGAATGGAGAGTGTTGCTAACCCCAAACTATCTATCACCAAGAAAGAGGTGGTTCTGTATAGTAGTTTAGAGTTAGACAAACCTGTTTTCAAATCTTAACTTTGCAAAGTACTGAATACTGTTCAATATTTACTTAATCACTCTGCAATTTCCTACCTTTCCTTTATGGTGTCATCATAGTATTCAACAAAGCACAGCAAGTGGAAGCTAACCTTCTTAATTCTTTCTGTTCTCTCATAAAATATCCCAAGACCAGAAATAGAAAATCTCAGCAGGGATGTGATGACAGGAAACATAAGACAGAAAGAATAGTCAGTTTTCCTGGGAGAGAAGAAAGAAAGGAGGATGTCAAACTGGAAAAGAGATGATCAATTATGACCTAATTCCACTCTCAAAATTAAGATTTTGTTCTTTTATTTGTCTAGGTAAGAAGTGACTGGAACTCTTGTTGCTTACATGAAGGGGACTAGAGGGAAGCCATTATTGTCACCATTTACTGAGTAATTTCAGTTGCATTCCTTTGTATTTTATTTTGTTCTTTTAGTGGATTGAAAGGAATAAAAACATTTGGGAATACTTTTTTGTTAGATTAACATCACTATGGATGTGGCAACATCATACAGTATCTAGTATCTATTGCTTAAATTTCACAATTTAGGGGCTCCTGGGTGGCTCAGTTGGTTAAGTTTCTGACTTCAGCTTAGGTCATGATCTCATGGTTTGTGGGTTCGAGCCCCACATTGGGCTCTGTGCTGACAGCTCAGAGCCTGGACCCTACTTCAGATTCTGTCTGTCTCTCTCTCTCCCCATTTTATCTCTCTTTCAAAAATAAATAAACATTAAAAAAATTAAAATTTCACAATTTAAAATTGACATCGACAATAAGAAAAAGGTATTTTATATAAATAGAAGGTTAAAGTTTCATGACATTATAAAAATAAACATATTGACATATATTGTTGAAATCAGGAAAAAATATGTCATGATTAATTATGCCCTAACAATAATAATTAATTCTGCCCTAAACTACAATTTGATTATCAGAAAGAGAATCCTCATTGATATGTTAGTTCATTTATTTAAACAAATTTAAATTCCTACTCTAGTTTAGGCCCTGTGCTAAGTGCTAGGAATCCAATGATAAAATAAAGTTACAATACGTGCCTTCAAAGAGGTAACATCAACTGCTCAGTACACTCTGTTTAGAAACAAAAAAATGATGGATTTTTACATGGAGTTTACCCACATAGGCATATTTTTCCTGCTTTTCCAGTTTTTCTTTTTGCGTTATACATCAGTCATATACTAGGCATAAAATGCCTTTAGTAACTAAAACTCATTTCAGTAAAAAAAAAAAAAGACTCACAAAATAAAAATAATGTGGTTTATTTAATTTTTTTTTTTCTTTTCCCTCCAGGACTAGAAAGTAAAACTGTCAGGTAATTTGTAATGTGCAGCAAACTTCACGATGAATTTGGCACAGTAGCCTGCCTATTTCTTATGGCTCAGAGCACGAAATAATTTCTATCCAAAGTTAGGAGGAAATTTTAAAGACTGTCAAACATCCTTTCTGGAGATCCCTGCTGTTAAGTGTTAGAATATCATGCTGTGAAATCCACACTGTGATGATTTAACAATGAATGAATTCTGAGGTATTCTGGTTGACCCTTATTCTGATGCTGGGAACTAATGATTCACTCCAGCAGTGTAACTAGAAATTTAGGGCCTTCAGATAAAAATGAAGAATGATTCTAATTCTTAGTTGGAACTCAAGGCAGCCTCTCTTCAACTCTCGTTCCCAAACCAGAGCAGAAATCTAGATGTGACATGATTCCTCAGAGATTGGAATTTTTTAGCTGGAAAATTTTTAAGTGGCAAAGTTAATTTTACCCTTCACTTGAATCTGAATTTCATATTGAATAACACATGGGGGATTTAGTCGTAAATGTATGGAAAATAATAACTTTGGTTTCAGTGAACTTCTTAGATATTTGTTAAATTATTTAATTTCATCAAAAACAAGTGGTTCAGGAAATGTCTAAAATAAAATAGGAACTGATATAAAAATGTTGCTTAAGTTCAAATGAAAATGGTCTATAGTATATACTTGTTTTTGGAAAAGTTACTGTTCATAAGCCTTTGTTTTCCTCTAAAGAGCCTCTATAAAGGCCCTCTCATTATATGTCCCCAAAACACACGATCAAGTTTCTATTGTATGTGGTTTCTCAACGTGACAGTTACTGAAGTCTTAAAAGTAAGGTGGAGTGCTAGGCATTGGCGTCCCCAAAGTGACTGTGATATGATCCCTTTTTTCAATTTGGTCACAGTCTATCTGGATTTAGTAAGAGGGACAGATCTGTCTCCTGAAATCATATTAAACAAGAATTTCCTGTCTGTGTAGATCACATGTGAGCTACCCATGAACAGTTAGTTTTTCCTCAACTGCTCTGAAAAGTCAAGGTAAACGTTCCTCAGGCTCTATGTGAACATTTAGGTAGATCATTAGAATCATTAGCATAGTGAAAACATGTGTTTTGATTTTCTTCTGGTTCTTGGCACATGGTGTTGTTTTGAAGTTATGACAACCTGTTTTCCCAGACTTTCCAGGGACTTGCTCAGCTGCACAGGTTTCCCACATTGATGCCAGAGTGCCTGAGCAGCACCTGTGATTTGGTCATTGGTCTTCAACTTCAACTGCACGTTAAAATAACATGGAGCTTTAAAAAATAGCAAGGACTAACACCCACTCTAGTTTAAGTCAAAATCTGTGGGGCTAGAGCTAAGGAATCACACTTTTTGTTTGTTTCTTCCCTATGGTGATTTTAATATGTAGCAGAATTCAGAATGTCCTTATAGTCATTTTCTCCATCAAAATGGGTTTAATCAGATCACTAGTTCATTCAGAGTTAATGCAATTTAGGAGGAAGGTGTCTTGTCATATTATAAATTATATGAATCTTATTCTAAATATCTTCCCTCCAAACTGTGGGAGAGTGGGCTAGTCTCTTTAAATCCAGTTGTATTGCTGGAAAATTGAGGACCACTTAGTCTAGCCTCTCACAGGTAGGTATCACATCCACAGCATGTATGACATCTTCTCACACACTGATAGTTCACTTCCTCACAAGGCAGCTTATTATATTAGTGGGAAGATTTAGCCATCAGAAAACTCTTCTTATGTCAAACTGAAATAACTTATCTCTATAATTTCATTTATTAGTACTGATATCATTTTTCTTGAATAATACAGACTGTTATCTGTAATTTCGCTGGTGACCATTCAGATAGTTGAAGACAGTCCTCAGAACTTCTTTGTGTCTTCTTTTCTATAGATGAAACATTTTTAGTGCTTTCAACTTTTCCCTTTAGATGTGTGGTGGTTTGAAAATGGAGTTACAAATTCTTTGACATTTTATCCGTCCAGAGGTAGGGTGTGTATCTGAGTGAATCTGGGTAAGTTTGTGACTGGGAGTGCCATGGCAATGATGTTCTATGAAGTACAAGGTTAGGCCTTTAAAAGCTATGCAATAGCTTCCTTCTTATTCTATTGAACCCCTGATCCAGCAGGTAAGAAGTCTAGTCACTGTGAGGCCGCCATGATGAGGAAATCACGGAAAGGCGTTCCAATCCACACTCCTAGCTGAGCTCCACCTCCTTGCCCTCCTCAAAAAGGCATCATCCATACCAACTAAATCTTACTGAGTGCAGTCATTGCTACATGGGACAGAAAAAACCCCAGCCAAACTCTGTTCAAATTCTCACAAAAACGTGATATAAAATATGGTTGTTTTAAGCTACTTAGTTTTGAAGTAGTTACTCATCAACAGACACAGATATAAAATGGCACATTTGTTATAGATGCTTTAATATTTTGTGCATCTTTTCACACACCTATAGGAGTACAAATCATCTCAAAAAAGAAAACGTTCTCATCTTTGTTTACATACCAGTATGCAGTTTGACTCACAAGATGTTTTCAGCCAAAAAATACAAAATATATCGCTTCAACTTTGTTGTGACAGTCACTGAGAAGTGTCAGTTGTTTATTTTTCCTATTTTCTATTGTCTTCTTAATTTATCTTTATTTGACATTCTGTGCGATGGGCTTGAAATTTAGTTTGTGAGAACAGAAAGGCAAGAAGAAAGAAGGGCCACAGTATTTAGAACAGTTTCTTGAATCTAATTTAGAAGCTCAAAACTCACAATTAGATATTATTTCAATTAACTCAAAAGGAAAAATGTGATGTCTCTGGGATTGAAAAAAATATTAATTTTGATCCTTTGTCTTTGGTATTGATATATATGCTATATAAATGTGGTCATAAGAAGTAAATTAACAATCAATGAAACAAGTGATAAGGAGTTTCAAGTTTAACAAATATTTAAATATTTGCTACAGCCATTTTTACAAAATACAGCAAAAACATTGTTGTGGGAAGTTGAATTTTAGTTTCTGTCTGTATGGTTTAATTAGGACACACATACATGCAAAGAGACACCACAGATACACATGCATACACAGAAATTTAGAATATAGAAGAGAAAAAGTAATTTGTGCCAGTATTTTTTTCCTCCAGGAAAATATGTGCCTTTGAAACATTTCTAATTGTACCACTAGATGGAGCTCCTTGTTAGAAAGTTAGCTACCCAGAGAACTCGAGGGTTGGGAGGGAATATATGTACATATATATTTATTGTATATATGGCTTTTCCATTATATATTCCTTTGAGAATATTAAAAACTATTCGACCTTTGTTTATCTTTGTAGAGAGAGAGAGAGAGAGGAGGCAAGGATAGATAGTAAGTAGGAATGACGAAAGGTGCTTGGATTGATAGTAAATTGCTTTATCTAGAAGATGATATTGAACAGGTTCTGGAAGCATATTTAGAGATATTAGCAAAAAAAGAGGTATTAAAATTGAAGGGGGGAAGAAAAATGGGTTGCATTGACTTAAGTATGGGTATAAAGAGACATAAGATTTAATAAAGTGAGGTTTAAAAATGTGAAGGGTGCCTGGCTGGCTCAGTTGGTAGAGCATGTGACTCTTGAACTTGGGATCATGAGTTCAAGCCCCATGTTGGGTGAGGAGCATACTTAAAAATTGTAAAAAAAAATAATAAAAATAAATGTGAGACTTAGTAACCATGTCATCTCTATTGATACCCAAGCCTGGGAATAACTGTATGGAAGATTCAGTGGTGAGAGTTCTCAGATAGGAATTCTCCCAACTATCTCTTATTAACTTAGGATATGTTCTTTATGGGCACCTGGGTGGCTCAGTCAGTTAAGCGTCTGGCTTTGGCTCACGTCATGATCTCGCAGATGTGAGTTTGAGCCTGGCATCGGGCTCCCTGCTGACAGCTCAGAGCCTGCAGCCTGTTCTGGGTTCTGTGTCTCCTTCTCACTTTGCCCCTCTCCTGCTCGTGCTCTCTCTCTCTCTCTCTCTCTCTCTCTCTCAAAAATAAATAAATATTAAAAAAATATTTTTAATGAATATGTTCTTTGTCAGTGCTAGAGGCAATAACTTCTAAATATGAGATGCTTTTTCAATAAAGCCACAAATGTCTACATCCTTTATTCTTACAAACTCCCACATGTTCAAGAGAAGGTAGGAAGAGAGAAAACAATTGTTTTGCATAAAGATTTTTGCAAAAATATTTTCACCACTTCCCATCCAGATATGCCCAGTCATAGCCTATCTCTGTGTGGAAAGGATTAAAGAGAGTGAGAATGTACAGGCAAGTCAGCAGGAAAGCAGGCATTGCTTTAGGCTCTGGAGACCTAGAGCAGAGAGCAACAGGGAAAAGGACAGCTCTGTTAGACTCTTCTAGAGAACATTGTGATGATAGGATTGAAGAAGAGAACTGAACTCACCCAATTAGAAATGTCTATTTTTTTGTCTATTGATGGTGGAAAATACTGGAATTAGAGGCTGTGGTGGCAGCGATTAGCTGAGCCAGGAGCTCCCAAGTGTACTCGGAAGCTACCATGCTCTCCCAATGCATCTAGAAGAGTCTTTGGCCAGAGAGATTTGGTTTCTTACTTCCTGGATGATAAGAGGAAGTCTAGATAAGATGGACATTTGAGAAAGGGAAGAAGAAAGGAGCAATGGGAAGGGAGATGACAGTAAACCAAGGGCTTGCAGAACTTGATTTTATCAATTTTAATGCTCTGCTTAGAGTCAATACCAAAGTCTAATAAAATATTTGGTCCGTCTGGTCCCCAAACCAATGTTATTTTTCATTATTATACTAAGTGAGAGAAAAAGGTAATTATAACTATGAGTACAGAAGGAAAGTAAAGCTATGTTTTATGTTTTATATTGGCAGAAAGTCTGGTTATGTTAGCACTTCAATTCGGAACAAAAATGATTCAGAATAAAACTCAGGCTCTTTCCTTTATTCCGTGGATGCCCTTAAAATATTGTCAAGTTGCCCTCAATAGGTTCTAGGTCCTAATTTTCATTCATTCATTATCCAGTGTTTGTGGAGGCACTGTAGTAGACTTCTTAAGGCATCTAGGCTGGCCATGACTCCCTTGCCTTGAAGTATTTCTGATAATTAGCCATTTATGTGCTGCCCTAGGAGATCAAACATAAACTCTTCCATTATGTCTTTGCCTTGTGTTAGTTCCTCAAAACACAATTATTCTCAAGTGGAAGTCACCCTTTTCTGACATCTTAATAAGTCATCTATATAACCGCATTTTTGACTGCAGTGCTGTACAATGAAAGAAATGCTCTCAGAATGAATATCTTAGAAGAGCATGTGAAAATGTACATTTTCAACTACTTTAATTCTACCCATTAGAGGACAGAAAGAAATATAATTTTGAAGTGATGGCTGTTTAGATGAATCATTCTTTCCTTCCTTTCCCCAAACTTTCCTCTATGACAATTCAATGTAAATATGGAAAATTACATAGACTGAGTTCCTACACCGTGAGGTAAGATGACCAACCTTTAATAAGAGAACTGAATTTTTATTCTATCAAGAATCTGAAGAGTCTAGAATCTCCAATATGGGAAACAAAGAATAATGATTAAGAAAAAATGGTGTGACATGGGGCTTATTCAGTGGGATTTACAGGTCACATAATAAATTTAAAAATCTTGAGTCACTGTTTTGGGGAATCTTACAAATGCCTGTCTCTACAGACAGAAAATCTGCAAAGAACCTTTCATCTTGCTTATGTAATTCATTATTTCCAAAATAATTAAATTACTGATTGTCACTTTTCAGTTTTTAAAAGCATCCACTTATATATTAGAATAATGGTTAATCACTACATCTATAGCCAAAGTAAAATTAGTTTGTATTAGATGGTAGCAAGTCCACGCTTATTTGGGAAGCCATCATTGTAATAGTTGTTTGACAGCAGGAAGTGCTTATTAGTACTGACCCTATATGGTCAGATAGGATATTAACTTAACAGTGAAACCAATCAGCCACCCAACTAAAGAGAAAACAAAAAGTAATGTTATTTTCTTTTTCAATATAATTTGAAGCCATCAAACTAAATAGAATCTCAAAATTAAAAACATTACACAAATGTGTTTAATGGAGACTAAAATATATAGAGGAAGTGAACAGGAACCAAAAAAGCATTTCTAATGCAAACTTATTCTAAACTGGCAACAGTGAACTTCTGCTGCATGGAAATTGGGAAGTGACATTGTTTCATGTCAACAAAAGAGATGCCAAATACTTTCAATGCAGAGTTCAGAAAGACATAATTTGCTATGGAAACCTTACCCAATCCCAGAGAGAGTGTGTGTTTCCATTCCAGTCAGGAAATCTCTGAGATTCTAATTCTTTGTAGAATGCAAGAGAAGTCACATGCCTGTCTTTATTCTTTAATTTTACCAAAAATTTGAGTAAGTATTATATATCAAGCACTAAGCTAGATAATAGAAGTACTGTTGACTTGTAATATTGTGTTGATATACACAGATAGGAAAAAGAAAACATAGACTTTCCATGTCCTATCTTACCTTGGAAGAGTATGTCCTACATACCATTATTTTATATATATATAGTAAAGAAAAGGTGCTGCCAGTTAAAGTATGACAGGCTAAGATTTGTAAAGCACACTGCTGTTTTAGGGGAAATGTCTCAAACATGAAAAAAAGATGTGAGTCATGGTACGTTTTTCTCACAAGGGAGATTTGAAGGATAAATATATTTGCAGTTCTTAAGCCCAGCATCTTCTATGGAATGTTACATAGAACAAGTAGCTAGGCAGAATTTGGAGAAGTGTATCTAAGAAACGATAACAACTACATAGATAAGTAAACATTCTGTGCTCAAAGAAGTTTGGGAAATGATGAATTAAATAACATTAAACTCTATTGTAGGATGCATGGAGACTTTAACATTTGAGAATCGTTGTGAATCTCTAAAAGGTACATAAAGTATCTATTGGTTACCAAAATTGCTTGACATAAATAAATCATCTTTGTTTTGTAGGACATGTTATGGCATTAGGCTCACTTGAAAATATTAATGCACTCAGAATTTAATAGCAAACAGTCCAAATTTATTTAAATTACTTCTCTAATTTTTAGGTTCTAAGAAATACAACAACGTTAATATATAAGTAAAATGCGTACTGTCTCTTCCTGGGTAGTACAGTATTAGTATGTCTATGCCATATTTCATGCAACTTTCCTAGGCAATAAGGAGAACTCAAAGATCCCCTTTGTTCTGAGGAACACTTGCTAATATTCCCCAGCCTTTTGCCCCCTGGGAAGAGATCTCCATTAGAATGATGTTCCCCCTCCTTGCTCTGCCCCTTAAGTCATTCCTCTTCACAGGGAAGCAGTGTGTTTGGAATCGGATTTGCGTGCAACCATCTTGTTCCTCACCTTTCTTCTTGGGAAGCCAACATTTTAGGAAGAATAAGGACACCTTTTCCTATCTTTCCATTTCTCTCTGAAAGTTGGCATGGTGGTTGGTTCAGAAGAATTCTGAAAGCCCTAAGAAATATAAATGCTTCTTTTATTGTGATCTTAAAAGAATCCTTAGGGGCAGTCGCCTTGTACCCCTCCTTTTCTCTCTGAGACTTTTAATTCTTTCCCTTCCATTTTTTGTGTTCTGTGTATAAAATCTTTAAGCATAAGAATTAGTAGCTTAAAACCATTTCATCTCCTCCTAATGTGTATAAAAGTCTAAAATAACTTCTCTCTTAACTCTTCCTTCTCTCTCTCTTTTGAGGGGAAGAATTCTGGCAAATTCCGAGTTGGGAAACATCAGTTGTTGCCACAAATCCTAATTGTAAATCCAGTGATTGCTTTTGAGAGACAATTGCAAAATAGTAGCCTAACTCTCTAGAAGACATTTAATTTTGACTGAATCATCCTAATGTTGTACTGTACTTTGAAGAAAATTATCAGGTTATTGATGTTCTCAGTACTGAAAAACTACGAAAGTGGAAATATTATAAGCAGTTGGTATTTTGTTTTGGGAATTTTGCCCAGGATTTAAGAAAATTAAGGAGGCATTTTTTTCCTGTTGGACCCCTGAGTGTTCAGTGTTCCATCTTTGAGAGGTTTAAAATCAAGGCTGATAAAGGCAGCATTAAAATTAAAACACACTATGAAAACAATAGTTTACATTCAACCAGGTTAAGGAAATAAGAGATTCTTTTAGGATAATTTTAATTTCTCAGTAACTGTTTATCTTATTTACACCATCATTTTAATTAGAATAAAAACATTCTTTATATGATCATCAGTATAACTAAATTATTTTTTTCTTTCAAGGTTTACGTGGATAGTTACTCTTATTATTCTGGAAAGCCTGGACTAAAAGTTAAACTGCTATCATGTAAAGAAATTTTTTTAAGTTTGTCTGTTTGTTTGTTTATTTTGAGAGAGAAAGAACCTGAGCAGGGAGAAGGGCAGAGAAAGAGAGGGAGAGAGACAATCCCAAGCAGGCTCTGCACTGTCAGCATAGAACCCTACATGGGGCAAGATCTCACAACCATGAGATCATGATCTGAACAGAAATCCAGAGCCGGATGCTTAACTGACTGAGCCACCCAGGTGGCTTTTTAAAGAAAAAAAAAAAAAAAAAAAACAGAAATTCTTCCATTTCTTACTTGTATGGATCAAAATATAAATGAGTGAAACCTGTTGAAGAGATCCTACTCACAGCACAGTTCAGTATGGCTATCAAGGGAATATGTGAACACACATTTAAAAAAGTGCTTTAAGGGGCGCCTGGGTGGCGCAGTCGGTTAAGCGTCCGACTTCAGCCAGGTCACGATCTCGCGGTCCGTGAGTTCGAGCCCCGCGTCGGGCTCTGGGCTGATGGCTCAGAGCCTGGAGCCTGTTTCCGATTCTGTGTCTCCCTCTCTCTCTGCCCCTCCCCCGTTCATGCTCTGTCTCTCTCTGTCCCAAAAATAAATAAACGTTGAAAAAAAAAAAATTAAAAAAAAAAAAATAAATAAAAAAAAAAAATAAAAAAGTGCTTTAAGCTCATAGAAACATTTTTTTTTTCCCTACAAAAGTCTTGAAAGTAGGAGGCAAATTATTGGACATCAGTGTATTATCATTTGGTGAATATGACATAAGATCAAATTCTATTTCATTTAGAGTTTAAATGATAATTTTCTCTTTTTCCCCTTCTCTTCACACTTTATTCTTTTAGAAGCCTAGAGTATAACGTGTTATATAGTTTAGCTTACAGAACTGGCCACTTGATGACATGAACTATAAATCACAGTATGAAATAGCTTTTTCTTGGCCAATCAGAGAAAAAAAGAGAGACAATGGCTGCCTTTATTTCATTTTATTTCAGTCTGGTGAAAATTAGATGGAACAAAGGCTTTAGCTCTAAGTGGACATGATTAGACACAGTCTGCATTGGAAAGTCAGAGGATAAAATTGATGAAAAGCACATTTTGTTATTAGGGGATTTCCATTCTTAAATGCTAATGCCTTTAAACAATGATGAACTGTGTAAATATAAAGTTATATAATAACTATCATTTAAGAAAAACTTTAAATTGTGGTGGCTGAGTTGGCATGGAGGGCCATCTCCCATAGCAATTATAATCCCCCACCCCAGTTGGGTAGTAGGAGTATGTGTAATAAAAGTATGTTGTATGTCTGGACTCTATGGACAGCAGATACAGATGAGAAACTATTATTTAGAAAATAGACAATGGGATACTCTCCACTTAAAAGCAAATAAGTAAATGTAAGGTGTTCAGAAATAGACCTTTGCTTCTCCCCTACCCACCTTACCCATGTACACAAATAAGCTCAGGGTACTGGGGATTGGAATTTAGTCTATGGTAACTTAGGTCCCAGAAAGTAGAAAAAATATAGATTATTATCTGAAGCATATAGCCTTTTAGGGGAAGAAAGTCCTATATATAGTACAAAATACTGGTCTCCATTTGGAGAGATAATGACTTGATTTACATATTTTACTAGGATTGAATTTTACTAAATTAAGGTTTTCAATGTTCATGTATTAATAAAGACACTTCATTAGGCAATTTGGTGTGCTTAACATATACTGTGACTAACACTATTATTACCTTCTAATTAAACACTAGGAGATGCTCATCTAAATTGACTTAATCATAGTTTAATTACTATATACCAAGGCACACTCGTTTCAAAATTCAGACCCATGTTGGCCACATAATAGACTACAAGTACAGTGTGATCATATAGGACTGGATAATAAATTCATTTATTTGATGTTTGAGAAAATATTTTAGAAAAAGTTCCTAAGCCAGTTGTGATGAAGAGAAGAAATCAATTTTTTCAAGTTAAGAACCTTAATTTTGCAGACTCCCATTTTTTTAGTTTGATGACCAATTAGTTTAGAACCAATTGAACTATTGACTTGCAGAATACAAATAGAGACTCATGACAACATATCCTGATACCTGCAGATTCAACAACTGCATATCTAATAGTTCTCTTCCATAACATCAAAATAAACAGAAATGAAGCAAAATATTTTTACCCTTCAACGTTTTAAACAAGGAAACTTAGGATGTGAAGCGTTCATCCATATGAGGGACAATCTCCCATATTTTCAAGATCCCATCTCAATCCTTCTCAAGACAGTAAATGGTTTGGAGAGTCACCTTACTAGTTAGAACAATCAATTGTGGGATTGGAGGCCTCTCTTGTTAGGATACAGGTTTAAATATATTCAAGTCTGAATTGTTTTAGCAAGAATGATTTTTATTTGAGTCCAGTAAAAAACAGTTTTTGGCTAAGTCCATGTTTTCAATTTAATTCCCTAAATGTTTATAGAACACATAGTGTTTCTTAAGCACAGTATTAAAGATTAAAATCAGATCCAGGCACCAACCTAGGGACCCACTAACCTATGATCTTTCAGTCAGAATGCTCTTTCTTAAAGCAAAGCCTACTCTATGAAAATCACAGTCCATGGAAGCTTAAGCACAGAGGGAATTCCAACATCAAAGTCAAGGGCATAGATCCAATATTCAATACACTGTCTGTACACAATCTAAAGTTCCTACACTCAAGTACAAGTTACTCCAGGACCTGGTGCCCCAGTCACCCACATGTCTGCTTTCCAATATCTACCCATTCCCTCTTTTTCTTGTCTACTGCCTTCAAGAATCTTCCCTAAAGCCTCTAATCTGATCAGATATTTTCATTACATGGTTCATTTCATCCCAGTCGCTAGCTGCAAAAGTCCTAACTTCAATTTAAGACCCAGATGAGGTAATATATCCTTTGAAACCCCTTGCTTCCTCAGGGAATATTGTCTCATTCTCTAAATTTACACTGTTTATTGCTTATATTACTGCATTTGTGTTTACCACATTATGTTGTAATTCAAAAGTATACAAGTCTGTCTTTCTGTTTAGAGCAAGGCCCCTGGGTCTAACTTTTATATCTTTAGTTCTTAGTAGAGTATCAGATATGTATTGTCCAAAAAGTGTTGAATGTTGATTGAGAATGAGTTTTTTTTTTCCTTCCTCCTAGGGGTATTCATGCACTGATGGAAACCCAAGCATGAAAACAAACAAACAAAAAAGACTATAATATAAGCATAAGAGCTAACTTTTTTTTTTTTTTTTAATTTTTTTTTTTTCAACGTTTATTTATTTTTGGGACAGAGAGAGACAGAGCATGAACGGGGGAGGGGCAGAGAGAGAGGGAGACACAGAATTGGAAACAGGCTCCAGGCTCCGAGCCATCAGCCCAGAGCCTGACGCGGGGCTCGAACTCACGGACCGCGAGATCGTGACCTGGCTGAAGTCGGACGCTTAACCGACTGCGCCACCCAGGCGCCCCAAGAGCTAACTTTTATTAAGCTCTTCCTCTCTGCCAAATACTGTACTAAAACATTTTTAGGAATGATCACACTGAATCTTCATGCCAATCTTAGAAATAGGTGTTATCTTTATGCCCATTTTATATATTCCCCTGAGTACTTCTCACATGATATTGGCATTTCTTTGTTACTTCTCCATCCAATCCACTCAAGACTGCAAGCTCTTTGAAGACATGGAGTATGTTTCTCAGTGTTTCATTCACAACATCTAATAGATAATCAAAATGTTTGCTGATGCTTTTGTTAATGAATTCATGCACTAATCAAAGGATTCTTTTTGCCCAGTGCTTTCAAGATTATTATAGCACACATTTATACAATGCTTGTGTGGTGCCAGATGCTGTCCTAAGTGCTTCACATATATTAGTTCATCAAACCGTCACCACATCCTGTGAACTAGCTTCTCTTACTGTAAGCTGGGTAATGTTTTTCAGATGAGAAAACTGAGGCACAGAGAGGTAAAGCCATTTGACCAGGGATTTACAGCTAGTTATCTACCTTGGGTACTGCTCTTAAAGATGAACTAAGATAAAAACACAGACTATGAAATCAGCCATATATACCAGCTAAAAAGGCAACTTAAGAAGATTATAAATGGTTTTAAGTACTGTGCTGGTCACTTTTCATCTTTCTTACCTATTGAAGTCCTTAGCCCATACTGATCATTTTTCTTCATTTTGGTTCCACATCCTCTTAACTCTTTTTTATTGAATCAAAGTTAGTCTGCTCTCTGAAAAAAAGCATAGCTTACTTCCTGAAACTGCTCCTTAAAGAATAGGATCTTGGTTACAAGTACCCAGATTTTAGGCCTTGTACCTCAATTGTCTTTTCAGTTTCTGTTCCTAATTATTACGCACAAAGCTGTGTAGAGTAACAATTACAGGAAATGTGAGCTTTCAAATGTAAATATGGCTTTTGTGATAATTAGGCTAGTGGGTTTTGTAGCTCTTTGAACAATGTTTTAGTAGGGGAAAAGTAATCTTCTATGGAGATTTTCTGCATTGTTCAAAATTTCTTTCTCTAATATAGTTATTTCCTAATTGTTTCACAATTATCCCCATCTCAAAGAAACTATCTGCCCTTCTGTGTTCAGCCCAACCAGCTAAAAAGTATATTTTCCTGTTTACTGTTTCACATCCATTAACACTGCCATATATTAACACTCCTGTCCCATATACTATTTATCTATTTTGTGGTTACCTTTTTCTCTATTGACATGGACCCCTGATTGAATAGCAGTGATCATTGATTCATTATTGACAAATTGGTTCCTAATGATAATGAGTAGTTGAGAGAGTGGTTCCTTGGTGAATTATAATATAATTGACTCGTAACTGGTTTTCCTATCACAGTAAACACACAGTGTAGTTATTTACTGACTCTAAAAGTTATGTTACTATAAAATAATATGACATTCTAGTGAATATTTAAAAACCATTAAGGTAAAAAGTTAAAAAGTGTTGGACATACAAGAACACTACCCATTTTTGTAATCTTGGCATTAATTTTGAATCTAAAGAAGGCTGAACATACTATTGTAGCTCCTTAAATGATCCTTGTACTTGTTTTCTATGGCTGAATAACACATTACCACAAATTTAGAAGCTTAAAACAACACTCGTTTCTTTGTCAGAAACATGGTTTTCTATGTCAGAAGTCCAGCAAGATGGGGCTAGGCTCTCTGCTCACTCACAGGGTGGAAATCAAGATGTCATCAAGTCTTAGTTCTCATTAGGAAGAGCTGGAGGAGGATCTGCTTAGAAGTTCATTCAGTTGGTTGGTAGAATACAGCTCCTTAGAGTTTCATTCCTGAGATCCTTAATTTTTGCTCTGAAAGAGTTTCTAGAGGCCTCTCTCAGATTCTTTCCATATGGCTGCCTCCACCTTCAAGCCAACAGTAACATAGCAAATCCATCTCTTGTTTCGAATCTCTCATTTCCACTTCTGCAACTAGCCAGAGAAACATAATGTTTTTAAAGGGTTCATGTGATTAGGTCAGGACCACTTGGCTAATTTTCCCATACTAAATTCAGTCATTCCATATCACATAACTTAATCACAGGAATAAAATTCAGTATCCTGAGGATGATTTGGCGCCTGTACATCAGAGGTTGGGAATCATGGAGGCAATTTGGAATTCTGCTTATTACAGTCCCCAAATAGACAAAATCACCTCTGAATTTCAAAGCATACTCTTTTTCTATCCCATGAGGGATCGAAAATTTCCTCATATCTTTTCTGATGGTGCCATGTAGTCATATTCTGACAACTTTTGCAGTGCTAACATTTTAGGGCTGGCCAAAGAAAAATAAATAATATCCCTCTCCATTTGTGTGTATGCTTGTGTTCTTTTTACTATACATACACATGAACATCTGAAATATTGCTTAAACTTTTAATGAATATTAACAGTTAAAATCTGCTGACAGTGCAGCTACATGAACTGTGAATAACTAGAGATTTATGAAAAGACTAAATACATATATTGCTGGAATGACAAAATATTTTAAGATTCTATATTTGCTGGTTGACATTAACAAAAAGTAAAACAACAACAACAACAACAACAAAAACAATCAGACTGAATAGATTAAACAAAAGCTGCTTATTTTCTTGCAGTTCTGGAGGATAGAAGTTCCAGAGGAAGGTGTGAACAGGGTTGATTTTCTCTGAGGTCTCCTTGGCTTGCATATGGTCACCTTTTTGGTGTCTCTTCACATTGTCTTCCTTCCTTGCCTTTTACATTCCTGGCATCTCCATATGTGTCCTAATCTCCTCTTCTCAAAAGGACACCCTTCAGATTGGATTACAGCCTACTCTAAAGGCCTCATTTTAATTAATTTATTTTTTATTTTTTATTTTTTTAATATTTATTTATTTTTGAGAGAGAGAGACAGAGCATGAGCAGGGGAGGAGCAGAGAGAGAGGGACACACAGAATCTGAATCAGGCTCCAGGCTCTGAGCTGTCAGCACAGAGCCCGACGTGGGGCTTGAACCCACAAGCTGTGAGATCATGACCTGAGCTGAAGTTGGACACTCAACCGACTGAGCCACCCAAGCGCCCCTCCTCATTTTAATTTAATCATATCTGTAATGGCCTTACTCCAAATACCATTACATTCTGATATACTAGGAATTAAGACCTAAGATAATGAATCATGGGGAGGGGTACAATTCAGCCTATAATGGATTCTGAATCAGATGTCCCTTCAGTTTTTATAAACATAGTGCAGTGAGGCCTGCAATTATCAAAATATGGGAATGATCTGTTACACATGACAAATTTTCTGACTTATATATGGTTATCGAGATAACAAAGTGAGATTTGGGATGTACATTTCTCAAAAAAGATGATTTTGTTTAGATTGGCTTATTTATCTCATATGCTCTTATCAAAGATTCACTCATATGTAGATTGTTCTAGTTATTAGATAAGACAAAATGTATATTTTCTGAAATATGAATTAAAACGGTCCAAGAAAATTATTTTTTATAATAGAAATTTTCTGTGCTAACCTCTACAACAATGTAAAATTGGAAAGAAAATAAATGTTAGAGATTTGCAAGACCAGCAAAATGTAGTCTGTTTTTCTCCTTGTTCCATGTATATAATATTAGGCATTGTTTTTTAGTAACAAACACATCATAAACTGAGTCCACTGTCTGTCAAAATACCATCCATCAGCACAAAAATGAGAAATAATTTAAGAAAAATTTCCTTTCTAATGTAAATTACATCATATTGCATTTTAACTAGAGTATACTGCTTTCATTTCAAGTTAAACAAGATAGACGAAGAATTTACTGTTGTTTACAGAGTTCTCGGGAGTTTCAAAAAGTCCCTACCATAGCCCCAAGTCCAAAGGTCAATTAGATAATTATTAAATAGCTACTATAAACTAAGTTGTATTTGTTTGCAATTGCCATTGTAACACATTAGCACAAATTTAGAGACTCAAAATAACAGAAATTTATTCTCCTGTGACTCTGAAAATTAGAAGTCCAAAATGAGACCAACAGGCTAAGATCAAGGTGTCATCAAGGTTGCTTTCTTCTGGAGGCTCCAGGGTAGAATATGTTCCTTGCCTCTTTCTCTTCTAGTGGCTTCTAGTGGCTTCCAGAATTCCTTGGCTTTTGATCCCATCACTCCATTCTCTACTTTTTGGGTACATGGCCTTCTTCTCTACCATGATGAAATCCTTATCTACCTCTTGTGAGGACACTCACAATTATACTCAGGGCCCACCCAGCAGCTCCAAGATAGTCTCCCCATGTCAAGATCCTTAATAACGTAGGAAAAGTCTCTCTCTCTCTCTCTTTTGCCATCTAAGTTCATATTCCGAGATTCTGGAGCTTATGATGTGGGGTTCTTTGGGCCCATAGAAGTGTTGTTCTGTATTACCATTAGAGACGTAAAGCAGTAAGGAGATAGGTCCTTCATGGGTAGTTAATATCCATAGGGACACAAAAGGGCCTTCTGTTATGAAATAAAGCATAACGCAGTCTGTGTAAGATGAGGCTAAAATCAAGTACAATTAGTTATTAAAACAATGAAGAAATCATTTGGAAGAAGCTTGGAAAAATGCATGAGCAAGGACAGAAAAGTTAAAACAGGAGAGGACCATTTATAGAATTGGATTCCTGAGTTAGAAAGAACAATTGGAAGGCAGAAACATATATGAAGATGTCTAATTCCTTCTACTCTGGCAGGCACACAGGTAGGCCCTAAGTGATTATCTATGTAAAATCAATGAATGTTTGAAATGGGAATGAATGAATTTATGGACAAATAGTATGTTAAATAGATTGGAAGTTGAAAACGAGTGCCACAAATTAGATTCAATGTGAGTAAAAAGTTTTTGTGGATTTTTGAGCACAAAGGGTATAATGTATAATTATACTTTCATCGGTTACATGCAATTCCTCCAAGTGCTCAGGATACCCTTCTTTCCCATGTTTAAGCTCCACTGTGATAAGAGGGTCTAACCATACACACACACACACACACACACACACACACACACACTTCTCTGAGAACCACTTTCTTCTAGTTCTATTTAGAGGAAAGGAGATAGTCAGTTTCCTGGGCACCACTCTGAACTTAAGGCTTCTCTCACTGCAATTCTAAATCTGTGATGACTTTTGCAAATCACCACCAAACTGAGGCTGTCATGTATAATAGTTTTTACAGAATATTTTGGGGAAAATTATAAAAGAAGCAACAACTAACCTCAAAGTCAATGCCAGATATGCTATTTTATGGAAATGCATGAGCTATTCCTCACCACAAAAAGTTTTATACGGGCAGTTTCCTTCTTTATGCCCTGGCTTGGATCCACCTCTTTCTCAAAAGTTCCTGTCTGTGTGTTCCAGATTCCTCACTTCCTTCTCTCCCTTGGTGGCTTACTGAAATGCAAAATGTTGGTCCTTTCTATTTTGAGACCAAAGGCATGTTCTGCTTGTCTCACCCTTGTCTATCTGTGATATATACTTTCTTTATTTTATTCAAACAAAAGTTTGAATTACAGCTCAAAATTTGAGTTATATCGCTCTTTTAGAGAGCATATATCATGATACTTGGTTGGCTTTTGTTTTGTTTTTTGTTCCTCTCTATAACATAATGAAGGTAATAATTTTTTTCAAACTTTACTGGGAAGTGATGTACAAGATACTTTGAAAGGGCAAAAGGCGATGAGTCTTTGTTTAGTAGAAGGAACATAGATTTATGGTTTAGACTTTTGGTTTAATATACACTTCCCCCATACTTAATGAGAAGAATTCAGTCATCTTATTCATCCATAAAATGGGATAATAGGCTTATTCTGAGGGTTTAAAGGTGTGATATCTAGGGGTGCCTGGGTGGCTCAGTCGGTTAAGTGTCCGACTTTGGCTCTGATCACGCTCTCACTGTTCGTGGATTTGGGCCCCACGTCGGGGGCCCTTTCCCCAATCACACTCTGTCTGTCATCTCTCCTTCAAAATAAATCAACATTAAAAAAACATACATATATATATATATATGTATATATATATATATATATATATAAAGGTGTGATATTTAGCGTCTAATGCATAATATGTCAAATGCATAATACAACATGTGATAACTCTTTATTTTAGGACTAGAGAGTTTTGCTTGTCAGCTGGATAGTCATTCATACATGAAGTAACTAGACCCCATTCAAAGGGGAAGAACTGAGTAATGGAAGTGAAAAGGATAAATGGGAAATGCAATTTGGGGGAAGAAATGGCAGTTGTTTGTGACTTCTAAGAGAATAAAAGAGAAAGTGTTACATTAAGGGAGAACAGCAATATCACTGAAAAGTCAGTGTATGTTCCAATCGGACTATTTGATCTTTGAATGAAGAAGAGGGAGAGGTCAGTATAGCTTTTGAGTACATGGTTGGGAGGAAGTATGATATGCATAGTGAAGAAAGACTAAAAATGAAATAAGTGGAGTAGAGAAATGAAGGCACACCAGAAGGAAATACGCATCAGCATGGGAGTGGTAATTGGTGAGGTAAGTGGAGAGAGGTAGTGAAGGTACAAAGCCAACTGGAGTAATGGATTCACACTGTGAGTCACAAGATGTTACACAGGGAGTAGGGCAAATTGGGCAATGAGATCATCAATAAGAGAGCTTTTGTAGGCTTTTGTAAGGTTTTTAGTAAAACTATCTGATCAGTCTCCAGAACCTATTACTAGTCCATTTAAAATGTCTCTCAGATTCACCATTTCCTCCCTATTTCTAGAACGTTCATTGTCATTACCAAATTCTATGCACATGGTGATAAATTCTTTTTAACAGTCTTTCCCCACATCACTCTCCCCCAGAATTTCTCCCCTCTCCAGTCCTTGCTGTATGCTATGTCAATTAATCATCAGAAAACCCTGTTATCATGACATTTGTTATGGTGAGCTGTATGCTGGACTTAAGTGGCAACATTAAACCAAGGCCAAAAAAGCAGAGGAAAACCATGCAAATATCTTGAATCAATAAGCACATCCTTGGATGCCTGAAGGCATTTGCTACATGTCAGATTTAGGGCTGAGGATTTCTTAAATACACTTGTTTTTTAAATGTCCTGCTCACCAATAATAATGGCTCTTGAAAATTACTGTTCATTCAGTGTCTGCTTCATCTTACAAGAGAGGGCCAATTTAAGACATGTAGAAGGCCGATGAGCACGGAATAGAAATAAGAACAGTAAACTGTAAATCAAAAAAAAGAAATCTATCACTGCATCTAAGAAGAATAGCAGAGATAAAAGTTTTTAAATTGATGAGGACAAGCTCAAGAAAGTTATTGCCATAAACCATTTTTGGAATGCAATGGTAGACAAGAGATGAGAAGGGTTTGAAGATTATATTTAATATATATGTGTATATATGTATGTATATAATATACGTGTGTTCTATATTTTAGACTAATACTGAGCTGTCTAAAGGTGGGTTTGAGTTTCTTTCATTGTGTTAAGTGTTCTCAGTGTTCATGAAAGTGACGTGTTTTGTGAAAATAATGTAGGAATAGAATGGCCATGAATTTAAAGTTGAGGTTTTCTTTTTTTTTTCAGTATTTTCCTTTGATGAGCGACTCAAATAAAAATGATTTTATATATTTTATAAATGATTTAAAACTAAGATGGTTTCCTTGAGAATATAAAGCTTTATAATGAAATAGTTACTGGAT
Organism: Puma concolor; assembly: GCF_028749965.1. Lineage (NCBI taxonomy): Eukaryota > Metazoa > Chordata > Mammalia > Carnivora > Felidae > Puma > Puma concolor. The sequence continues at coordinate 34,299,632 of NC_141673.1, read as the reverse complement.
TAGAAATCAAGTGCAGACACCTTCACTTGTTTGGTTGAATGAAATTTTGTCCCTCATCTGTAAATGTAAATCTGTTGAAATCCTTAGGGATAAATCTGTTACTTTATGTAATAATATCTTTGGATTTACTAGAAATAAAACACCCTTTATAATATTTATACCTTTTCAATGAATATTATTTTTTGGATGTTTTTCCCTGAAGGTCTTTAAACAAAGTATAAGCAAGTTTTACATTGGTTCCAAAATATAAATTATGCTTTATTAGCTGCTGAACCAAGAACAATTCACCACATTATTTTCAAATAGTTGTCTTGTAATAATATCTGTTCCCCAAAGAATTGGCTCTGAGACTTGACTCAGCTTGGAGGTGTGCACTATAGATCTTATGAATCATCTGCTCCTCCATAATTTTTATTTTTTCTACATTAAGAAGCTTAGAACACATTGCTAGTTTTTTACTAATGAGTCATGATATGTAATGAGTTGTACGGACGTCTAGATTCATATGAATGACCTTTAGTCTGATCTGTCACTGTGCACTCCAAACTCATATCCCATAATTACATGGAGATAGTTTTTTTTTTTTGTTAATTTTGCAATCTTTCTTTTTTTTTTTTTTTTTTTTTTTTTTAAATTTTTTTTTTCAACGTTTATTTATTTTTGGGACAGAGAGAGACAAAGCATGAACGGGGGAGGGGCAGAGAGAGAGGGAGGCACAGAATCGGAAACAGGCTCCAGGCTCTGAGCCATCAGCCCAGAGCCCGACGCGGGGCTCGAACTCACGGAGTGCGAGATTGTGACCTGGCTGAAGTCGGACGCTTAACCGACTGCGCCACCCAGGCGCCCCAATTTTGCAATCTTTCAACTTAATAGTTTACTAAATTACACCACCTGCTATTGCAATTTGGCTAGTAAATTTTCATCAACATGTATGCACTGTTTTTTTTTTAGCTATATGTCACATAGGTATTAGGAAGAAATAAAATGGTCTCGTAATTAACATATCCTAATTATTCTGAAAAAAAAGTTAAAAACCATTAAAATAGATGACCTCAAAGCAGGTATATATTTTTCCCTTTCAATTTACTTCATATTATCCATCTTTCTAGGTTATACTTTATATCCTTTATAACACTGTTACACTCTGAAATTAGCTTGTTTATTTACTTATTTTCTGTATTCCTCAGTATAATGTAACATCTCTGAGTAAAGGGAACTTCTCTATCTTGTTTAGTGCTAGGTCATCATTGCCTAGAACATCAGAATCTGTCACAGAATGCTGGATTTTAAAGCTGTATTTAATCACAATATCTAATAGTCCTCTTAAAAATTATGGGGATATTTTATGAATAATAAACAATAAACATATTGAGTATAATATGAATATAGTAAATAAATTTTTTATATACCTATAAGTATCATGTGTCCATATTTTAATCATTTTCAATTCAAATAGAGAATTAAACAGTCATTTAATTAAAAAAGAAAACAATTCCTAGAGATTACAGAAGATCATATGTTCAGCATGAGTTTAGGATAAGGCACAGACCTTGCTTTAAGGATATGCTCCTGAGAGAAAGACAAGATAAAGGAACAGCTAGTTATAAACCAAAGCAGATTGCAAAGAGTTAGGAAAATGTGGAACACACATTCAAATTAAGAAGCCATCAATTGTTTAAGGTGTTAAAGTGAGTCACATTAAAACTTTTTAAGAGTATATTTGAACAAAAAATTGACGAATCAGGCAGCATCCAGTCCAGCACAGAGAAGAGAGCTCCAAGGAACTGTATAAAATGAGACTTTTCTAGACAGAAGGGAACAGGAATAGGAAGTTATACTCAGCAAAAGAGCAAGTTGCCTGGGGCGCCTGGGTGGCTCAGTTGGTTAAGCATCCAGTTCTTGATTTTGGCTCAGGTCATAATCTCATGGTTCGTGAGGTCAAGCCCACATAGGGCTGTGTGCTGACAGTATGGAGCCTGCTTGGGATTCTGTCTCCCTCACTCTGTGCCCCTGCCCCGCTTCAGGCATGCATGTGAGCTCTCTCTTTCTCAAAATAAACAAACAACCTTAAAAAAGAAACAAACAGGTTGCTTATTGTAGGATTACTTTCCTTTAGGGGCTGGCAGCGGTTTGTGGTGCAGATTACCTGACTAGAACAGATCAAGTAATTCTTGATTGGTGTAAGATTCCGTTTCTGGGAGAGTCAAAATGTAATTAAGTCAAGTTTCAGTTTGGCAATGGGGGGTTTAGCGTGAGTGACTCTACTTTGGACCTGTTATCTTGTTTTAACAATGGAAAAAGTATCTTTGAGGGAGTAACTAAATGATTTTGAAGATATATTGGAATGTGTAAGGGATGTATGAGTAAAGATGAGGTAGTGGAACATGAAAAGAGTCAAGAAATATTAGAAGCTATTAAATGTGTTAGAGAACTGAGTTTGGTTGGAGTCATGTAGCAGATAAGGTCAGAGGAATGGTTTGGATGTTAGTGCACCAAGTCCTCCATTCCAGCTTGAGGAAGTATATTTAATTTATTTAGAAATATTCAATGATTTTCTGTTTCCTATCATGGGAACTGTAAGAACTCTGCTTCATGAGGATCGGTATAGCCTTGATCAGCAGTTTTGACACAACTGAAGTGTAACCTGAGGTAGGAGAGTAGGTAGTGGGTGGCTGAAATCGGTCAGGTGAGGTTATGATGCATTGCTGAAATTGAATAATAGCACAGAGAATTTAAAGAAATATGTGTAAGGAGTCATAAAGTTAGGAGTCTAGGATTTAGATATGGATGAGGTCCTAAACGAATTCTGAACTATGAGCCCAGTATTAATTTCGATCAATTCACCAATTGTTCTAAAGAGGAAGCCCTTAGAGAAACTGTCTTACACCTGTCCTATCTCTGTCCCCTTTTTATAAACTCCTAAATAAAAGTGGAAGCATATAGAAATTCATTTTTGTGCCAACTTTGTACTTATGAAAGACCCAAACTGAAATTTTTATTAATGTTCTCATTTTGTTACATATATGCATTAAACCTGAGCATATCAACAGCAAATGATCTATTCCCACATTCCACTGTATGTTGCAAGCATACTTCCATGTGACCTATTACAAATTTTAATCATTATTATAAATATATTTGGTAGCATTGATGGTGTGATAGGAAACTGGTTTCTTCCTTGAAACCGCCAATTTCCAATCTGTCAGGTTATTGTTTTTTAATCTTATTATTTATAGTGGCTAAACTTAAAGTGAGTGTTCTCCAGAACCACTACATCCTGGGACAGTATGCCCCCTCCTCGCAATGAAGCCTATGGGGTCACAAGTTAGAGGTCCATGTCCTACCCTTCCATAATTTACATACTAAGTCTTATTTGGTCATTAGTTTTGACTGATAATACTTCACTCATTCTAAAACATTCAGATAATACTAGAAGCTTTTGCTTGAGAGGTGGAAATATACTTTTCATTTTCTTGGAATCCCCATTTTCCAAGACCTTTCAAGTCTTTTATTCCTAACTTTTTCTAAGATTAAAGTAGATTTTTTGATTCTTTTGGGGAAGTATTTTAGCAGCACAATTGGGATACTCTTGTACCAGGGTAAGCCATGGAGTCATTGAAATGCCAGTGGCTTGCTAGGTCATGTCATCTTATACCTGCTCCCAGGTTATTTGGAGCTAAGCATTTATCTCTTTGACATTAGAACACCATTTAATCTTCCTGAGGCACACTTATCAATTTTGACACATGGTCACATACTCTTGGTCTTTTATAATTAGCCCCATTCTTCAGCTGGTTACCCTAGGTTCTAAAATTGAATGAGACAGAAAAGGTCCAGATGAGTTTATGAAATTATAGAATATTAGCAAATACTTTCATTTTATTGTTCGGAATGAATATATAATTCAAACCTTAAATGGAGATAATAGCATACATACTCAAGATTATTTTGTATTTGCGTGAGAATAAATATTTGATCCTTTTGTCAAATTCTGTAAGAGTAACTGGCTAACAATGATAAATATATTCAAACAGAATACTCATTGAATCATTACTAAGCCAAAGGATTATTTACCTATACTCTCATTACTAAGCCAAAAGATTATTTACCTATACTCATTCTCTGAATCCTGATTTCTTTATCAATGTTTTATTTAGATGGAAGTTGGACATACATACAACTGTAGATTTATATGAATGTATACATTCATACAAGTGTAGAAGCGTATACAATACACTAAAAGTGGAGGTGCATATTAGGTGATACAATTATATTATGTTTTGCTTTATTTGAGATACTCTGTTTATGGTTATTCTTAGGCATATGGTGGTTAATATTAAAACGAATTTTTATCATTCCAATTATTAATTTATCACATCAGTTTTTAAATTTGATGTACATTTTCAGGGTTATTATATGTATACGTTGATGAGTAAGGCAAAGAAACAAAACTAAGGATATTTGCTTTTTTGAATTACCAGTTATATGTTAAAAATAAGTGAAAATGTATGCATGACTTTGACTTAACAGGAAACTGTTACCCTATATTTATCATGTGATTGAAAGAAACAAAACAATATACATTAACTTATGTACAGAATCTTAATGTTAGATACAAAAACCATGGCCTTCAGAAATATAATTTTCAACATTTTGGAGTACATAATTCCCTCCATAATCTCATGCTTCTATTTCATTTAATGAACTATTTTATCAAAAATTCAATTGTAAACCCTTTAATATTCCCAATAGCTTTTAAATTAATATCAGTAGTCATTTGCATAGTGATTATGCCTGAGAGAATCATAAATTCTTCTTTTTTTTCTTTTTCTCTTGTTGTGGCTCAGCAGTGGATTGAGAGCAATCATGATAATTGTTCAATCAGTTAAGACTCAAAAAACTTCAGGAAACAAAAACCTTTTCACCTTTTCTAACCATTATTCATTCAGAACAACGTGAAGATCTGACAATATATTTACTGTAACAAATCTTAGCATCAGTGATGGTAATACAGCAGGCGTTAAGTGCTTTTCATTGTGGTGCACATTATGGTATACAATAACACCTAGGCAGAGTATTCTTATCAAAAATAATTTGAGTTGGAGCTTTTAGATACTATTTTCTGCTCATAAGAAATAAAGAGGATAGAGAAACCGGTAAGAAAATTCCTCTGTTACACAGTGAATATCGTTGTGCATAACAAAATGTGGATCATTGCATTTGATATTGTTTTGTCTCTTTCTTGTTCATTGCCAAGCATAATGCTGTATTTTAAAAAAATCAGTCACTGTACAATAAGTTATGACTTAGATTTTTATGGAATGTAAGGTTCGCTTATATCTGAAACGCACCACACCCTTGGGAGGCAGATGTAGCTGTGCTCACATTAAAGATGAATCTGACTCTGGGAGAATAGCCGTGCTCTCTCTCTCTCCCCAAATAGAAAGCATTTATTAAATGTAACAACTCTTCTGAGGGATTGCTCAAGTAGTTGCGGAGGGGGGCAAGTTGGAGTGTCAGGGAGCTCAGTGTGCTAGGGACCAAAGCTATTGATTTGGCGGAAATCAGTTTCTGTATGAAAGTTCACAGAAATTTTTCAACCATTTAGTTGGTTTGTATATCATCTTTAACAAGTCATTCGTTCATTTAATGAATATGAGCATCAACTATGGACCAGACAGTTTTGAGGTGTAGGGGAAATCAAGAGTGAAGGAAATATTCCTACCCTCAATTTGACAATTTAGTGTCAAACAAACCTTAAACTGTTTCTTGAAAACATGCATAGAATTTGTCAAATGGTGATGCATTTTATAGAGAAAAAGAAGGCTGGGAAACTAGGTGAAGGGGTTAATGAAACAGAGGGGGTGCAGGGAAGAAATAAATAATTCAGGGATTATGGAAAGCCTCTCTAACAAGAGTTTTGAACTGTGTCTGAAACAAGTTAAGAATTAAGTTATCAAGGTCTCTAGAGAGAAGCCTTTCCAGGCGGAGGGGAGAGCAATTGTAAAGAATTGATGCCGACATGAGCTTGCCAAGCTGGAGAAGGAGCAAGATATGTGGCTGGAATGGAATGGACCAAAGAGAAAATAGCAGGAGACAAAATCAGACAAAATCAGCTGAGTGCGGGATCATCAAGGGCTTTGGAAGCCATTGTAAATCATTTTCAGTCTGAGATAAGAAGGCAGTGGGGAGTTTTGTCAAAGGGGTGATGTAATTTGTGTCATGTTTGGTGCTTTTCAAAACCCTGTATTTCTGATTGTGTGGTGGTGGTGGTAGTGGTGGCCTGAAGCAATAAGAGCCTCCAGGAGAATTCAGTGGCTTGGACCAGGTGCTTAGTGGTAGAGACGGTAAAGCAATAGTCGAGATTCTGGGTATACTTTGAAGGTATAGTCTAAAGTAGTTTACTGATATATTGGATTTTTGAGAGGAGGCATGAAAGAGTTAAGTCAAACCTCTAAGCCTTTGAATTTAAGCACTTGGGAGGGTAAAGATGACATTTACTGAGATGAGGAAGACTGTGAAGAATCAGCTTTTGGCAGAAGGATATCAGGACAGAGAAAGACAGAGAAAATCAGACAGAGAAAGACAAATACTGTATGATCTCACTTATGCACCAAATCTAAAAGCAACACATCTCGTAGAAATAGAGAACCAATCTGTGGAGGAATGGGGGGGTGGGGAAATGGGGGAAGGTGGTAAAAAGAAACAAAAACAAAGAAGAGAGTTCTGAGGAGGAAGGCCTAGAACATTCCATTTGAGAGGTCAGGAAGATAAGGGGAACACTAGCAAAGGAGATTGATAAGGGGCATCAGAGATGTAAGAAGAAAGGCTAGAGGGGGTGAAGTGGAAATTCAGAAACCAAGTTTAAGAAAGTGTGAGGGAGCCAGAAAAGAGGCCTGTGAGGTAGAAGGAAAGCTGAAAGGATGTTGTACCACAGAGGTTCAGTGGAGAAAAAGAAAGTGGTCATCTTGGTGGAATGCTTCTGATGGGTCAGGAAAGATGGAATCAAATATTGTCTTTTGAATTTATCCATAGGGAAGTCATTGAAGACCTGTTTTGTTGGAATGGTGATGCTAAAGATTGTTTGGGATGGGTTCACAGGAAAATGGGGTAATGTCTTAGTTTTCTAGTACTGTAAAATAAATTATCCCTTAGTTGTGACTTAGTGGCTTAAACGAATACCCATTTACTTTTTTTTTTTTCAACGTTTATTTATTTTTGGGACAGAGAGAGACAGAGCATGAACGGGGGAGGGGCAGAGAGAGAGGGAGACACAGAATCGGAAACAAGCTCCAGGCTCTGAGCCATCAGCCCAGAGCCCGACGCGGGGCTCGAACTCATGGACCGCAAGATTGCGACCTGGCTGAAGTCGGACGCTTAACCGAATGCGCCACCCAGGCGCCCCAACGAATACCCATTTATTAGCCGACAGTTGTTTCTAGATCAGAAGTCTGGCTTGGAATGACCCTCGGTCTGGGCTCTTACCAGGCTGACATCAATGTTTCAGCCAGCTTATATTCTCATCTGAAGCTCAGGCTTCACTTTTAAGACCACCTGGTTATGGCAGAATTCAGTTCCTTATCGTTATAGGATGGAGGTCCCTGTTTCCTTGCTGGTTATCAACTGGGAACTTTTCTCAACCTTTAGAAGCCTCCTTCGGTCCTGGCCCTGTGACCATGTCTGTCTTCAAAGCCAGCAGTAGAGAATCTCTCTCATGTCAAATCTCTCTCATATTCTGAATGTCTGACTTCCTCTCCTTGTGTAGCTGGAATAAAATTCTCTGCATTCAAATGGCTCTTGTGATCAGTTCTGACTAACATGGATAATCCTTCTACCTTAAGGTTAACTGTGCTATGTATCAAAACCTAAGCAAGAGAATTAAATCCATCATATATGTGGTCCCAGGGATTATGGAGATGGTATATAACAAGAGGGCAGGGAGTCTCAGAGACCATCCTAGAATTTGAGCTACTACTGGAAAAAAGCAATTGGGAGTTGTTCATTTTGTCTATAGAGGAGAACAGAGCAACAGGGCAATAATTTGTAGTAAAGTGGGGTCAAAAGGATATTTTAAAGAGGCAAGAAATAGCAAAATATCTGTATGCAGGTAAAAATGATCCAAAAAAGAGAGAAAAGCTGATGTTTCTGGAGAGGCCGGAGCTGTTTGGATATTTTTGAGGAGACAAGGAGGGATGGCATCTAGGGCACGTGTGAGGGTGCTGCTCTTAGGACACAAGAATGAACAGATCCTCCATACTAAAAAGAGGACCCTTCGTTATTTTGTCGGGAGCATGTGTAAATTTTCTTCTGTTGCTTCTTTTTAATGTAGCCCACAGTGAAACAAAGAGATTTATAGGTGAGATGACAGTGGGGAAGCAGTGTTAGAGGTTTGAGGAGAGTATGAAAGGCTTCGAAATGGAATATTTACAAGCCAACATATAAGATAATCATGAAGATAATTTTACAAGGTAAAATTTGCGCAAAGAAATAAAATCATTTTATGTTGTAGAATAGGTTTTGTATTTGTGGAGGAAGAGGAAGGAAGGGAGGGAGGAAGAAATAAAGCAAAGGAGGAAGGAAGGCAGAAACACCTAGACATTTACTTGGCTGAATGTTATTTTCCCATCACAACATTATTAGTTCTATGAGAATAAGTGAAATACAGTCCTAGTGTAAAGAATTAAGGAGAATCTTGTGAATATTTCATTAAAATGTATGGTGATAAACAAGAAGAGATGTGAATCCAGAATGTCAGAAGGGCAGCCTACCTGGAAGACTTCATAAAAAAAGAAAAGAAAAAAGAAAAGAAAAGAAAAAAGAAAAGAAAAGAAAAGAAAAGAAAAGAAAGAAAGAAAGAAAGAAAGAAAGAAAGAAAGAAAGAAAGAAAGAAAGAAAGAAAGAAAGAAAATGTTTGAAATGGTTCTTAAAGGAAAAGTAAAGATTTGTCCAGCAAAAATAGATAGTATTATTTATAGTTCTTCTTAATTCTGATGAAGAAAAAATATCATTGGGGAGGTAATGCAACAGAGTAAAGAGAATAAAATAGAATAAATCAGGACAAAGTCAGGAACCCAACACTGCAATGATGATTTCAAGTATAGGCCAATCAGTGAATGATCTTCCTCATTTACATGTCTCTATTGGTCTCTTGTTATTATAATAGAAAGATGCCCTGAAGAGAACTTAGAATCAGGATAATAATAATTCATTAAACTTTATTAATATTTCATGATTGTTTTAGTAAGACTGAGATCCCCATTTTTTCAGATTAAGTGAAATAGGCAAAAATTATTCTGAAACAAGCTATTTATAAAAGCCAATTATCATAGACTGTTCTTGATCTGATTTGTCACATGTGTGACCTCTCTACTCAATACTTTTTGATTTAAATGAGTAATGATTTGCATATGCTGCTTTTCTTGTGAGCAAACGTAATTGAAATGCCAACAGAGAGTGCCATTTCTTCCACGGTAATTGTTGATGTAAGTTTATTGACTATTTGATTATCTGCATTTTGAAAATGCTAGTTGATATTTAAAATTAGACCAGTGATTCTTAGTATACAACTCTTAGGTATACAACCCATTTTCTTTAAATTTTCTTTAGAAAAACACACTACCAATAAATAGGATTTATATAAATTGCCGAGAACTTTATTACTTCTATTCATTGAGCTCTTCAATAAAAACAACATTCAGAATAATTTTGAAAGCACCCCTGAAGCTTTCATTTTTGAACTAAAAAAAAAACAGGTTTGATTTTTTTTTCTCATTTTTATTTCTGGATAATAGTATAATATTGAAAGAAATGTCAAATAAATGCCACTGCAAAAATTGGGCTTGTCATTCTCCTAATAGTTTAGAAAATAAGACCATCATGATTACTTTCACTACTGTAACACGACTTGAAGGGAAAAAAAATGGTTATAGAAAAACTACAAATCCTATTCTCATGTACTCTTGAATCCACAAAAATTTAATTCCATTTTTGGATAAGAAGAATATATCAATGTATAACACATACATATTCTTTTCACTTAAGGAACAAAAATCAGTAATGTGATTTGTTTTCTCTTGATAACTAGGCAAAGAGCATCAACAGAATGTGTAATTCTTTTTCTTTTTTTCAAAAGCAAATGATTACACTAATTGAATAGTATCTGTAACTAATAACCACTACTTATTGGAAATATTAAAAAGTTAAAACATTTTAATAGATAAATCTATCAAAATGCACAACTCTGATTGTTGAGAGAGGGAAAACTTAAAACACTTCTTGCAACTTAGAAAGAAGAGTTTTTGCATTTTGTTCTCCTCAGAGTTATAAATAAAAATTAGGCTTAATTTCCATCAAGAGCATCCATATTATACATAATATACATTTCCAAATAAATATATATGGAATTTTTGTAGAATCATGGTAACGTTAAAAATAAAGGTGTTCCCCTTTTCTGTGTCTTTCACAAGCATTTCTAATTTTATTATAGATTAATACTGAGGTAATTCTAACAGTTTCAAACAATCATTCATTTTGGAAATGTGTAATGGGTCACTCTAAGCCCTATAGTGCTAGGTTCGTTATAAGAAATGCATGTCTTAGATTTCAAAGAGCTAGTAGATTTATCTGCACTAAACCAATTCTTTATGCCAGTGTGGTGGTGTATATCTCCTAGAGCAGATTGATGATTTCAAAATTCAATTATATGTCTGACATTCAGCTGATCTGACAAAAAATACAGCAAGCAACTTACATGAGTGAAATTGTATACGCCTAAACAATGAAAATGCTGCATAAGTCTTCTGTTGAATAAAATTTTGATTTTGGCTATGTTAGTTTTAAATATATCAAAGGACATTGTTTATATACTATAACTTTTGTTATCTTCTCCTTATTAGGAGGAGAAGATAAATTATTAAATTAGAAAAGAATAATTTTGTTAGACCATTTCAGTTCCTAATTAAAAAAATGCTAAAGACCTTAATTATTTTATCATGAGTTAGATTTAAGCCATAGCCATTTAAAAAGACTCAGGCATCATGAGATACATAATAATGAGACATGTACCAAAGTTAAGAGTTGAAGGGACCTTAGCATCATCTTGATCTGTTCTATCCAATATGATAGCTACTACCACTTGTGGCTATCAAGCACTTGACATGTGACTAACACAAACTGAAACATGCTGTAAGTATAAAGTACACATCATATATCAATGGTTTGGCATAAAAGTATATGTGAAATATCTCAATGATTACTTTTATATTTATCAAATGGTGACATGGTAATATTTTAGATGCACTGAGTTAAATACATTATATTTTTAATATATAAAAAAAGAATCAGAGGTGAGATTTACCTTTGGAAAAGACTTTGGGAAAAAAAATCTCTTTAGGATCTTGGATGAGTTTCTGTAGGCTTTTGCTTTTAATGAAACGAGGAAAATTTTTTATTTTAATGGACCAACATGACACTGTGCCTATAAATGTAGTTTGTTTTCAATAGTGTAGAGTGAGGCAGATTATCCAGAAGTCTAAGTACAGGATGCACAAATAACACTATCTTTGGGAAAGACCCAGTAAAGCTTGGCCTGGCTTTTTGTGCTGCTCAACCTGGAGTTGAGGTTTCCTGACTGAGTCTCAAGGTTATGTAAGTCTAAGTAACCTGAATGTCCTGGGTTGCGTATTGTGTTCTGATAGTTACTTTAATGAGAACAAGGGCCTAATCACAGTCCCATGGTTTTCCCTGAAGGGAATAGGCATTTCCATTGTCAGTCATCTTGGAGAAGACAAGCCCTCAAAAGGAACAAACTTTGGATTAGTTGGTAGGTGATGGGGCTGAAGAGAATGAACCATTTCTAATCACTTTTGGATCATTTCTGGTGGTAGTGATGGAGAGAGGGAGTCATAGAAAATAACTTAAGTGTTCTGATTCAGTAGGTATACCTCAAGTGAAGCCCAGAATCTATGTTTATATCACGCCCTCCTCCCCACCATCTATCACCCATGATTCTATGAAGATAGCCTGTGTACTATACTTTAAGAGATGCTAAACTTAAAGAATAGAAAATTTAGCATATAAAATCAAACACAATTGGACAATAAAAGTAGCTTTTACAAATGTATTATTTTAGCATGGCCCCTGTGCAAGGATGATATGCAAATTCGTGAAGCATTGCATATTCTTATGAAATATTTTTCACCTATTAACAAGAAGGAAGTGGGTTTATTACATATCAAAATGGAACAAGATTTTTGTTAAATCAAAAAAGTGCAGAATGGTGTATACAGTGTACCCCCATTTGGGTAAAAATAAATGAATAAACTGTAAAAAAAAAAAAAGTATGATTTTGTCATGTTCAAAAATGTCTACCTTGTTTCCTGTGCCACAACTGCATGTTGAAACTTTCTAGAGATCTATCTAATCAAAAAATTATAAGACTGAACTCTTTCATTTGAAATAGCTACCGTTCCATTTCATAAATGTGGCTAATATGGTGAAATACTTGTTCAAATTCATTTAAGGTCCTCATTATTAGTCTGGCTTTGGGGAAAACAAAATATGCTGAAATGAAATCCATTGCCTTTTGTTCTAATCTTAGCTCTGAGAAATAAAACAAGTCTCTTGACTCTCAAAAAGGGAACGTGTAATATCAGTGGTACACAGGATGATGAAGGTTGCCCATAGACATAGCGCTTTTCACACTTACAGTTCATACTTCATCACATTCTGGTTCAAAAATAAAACGTAATGATCCAGTATGTAATATACAGAGGCAGTCTTCAATTTGACTAGCAGTTAATTTTAAAAGTTAGTTTTCCCTTGATAAGTGCAAGCTAGTAATTATTTTTTGCTTTATGCCATTTAGTGCATACAAGCAATTTTAAAGTAAAAGAAATATATCAGTTATTAAACAATGATAAATATCACAGAAGCAATTATCTTTTATTTTTTCTTGCAAATATTTAAACTTTTTTGACCATGTATCATGGAAATAAAAAATATTCCCAAATTAATTTTTGATGTCAAATTAAAAATGACAATGAGCTTTTTAGAGGGGAGGTCAAACACTGAGGTTCATTGCATTAAAATTTGTATTGTTCTCTCAAAACAGAGATGGATCCAAATATATTTTGGAACTCTTACTGCAGCCACATCATACTCAAATTACTTAAAAAGTGCCCGCAGAGAAGAAACTTCTTGGTAAAGGGCAGGTCCAGTTGGTCATTTTTGTATTATATGATACTCCATCTACCCCTGATGGGGGATGATCAGTCCATGATAGAACTATTCCCTAGAGAATGAAGAATGGATTATATTTTCCCCTTGATAATTTCAGGAGAAAAATGAGGTTACTCTGTATGTTGTTGCTTGTGGGGTCTAAGTTGAAACTTAATGTAAAATTGGACTTGAGTTTACAACCATGGCAGACCCAATTATGGGAAGTAGAGACCTTGAATAAGCAGAATAGGTCAATCATTAGAGAAGGTAAGAGAGATGCAGAGAAGAAAAAGAAGCTAGTGAGCCAGGGAGGCTGGTGGACAGAGAGGAGGTGAGGAGTGGAGTGGGGGTGGGGGAGGAGGAAGAGAGACAAAGAGAGAAAAAATGAGAGAACCTAGGGCTGGCTGCCTGGCTGGCTTCATGGAAATGGGATCTGTTTAATCACACAGGACCCCACACACAGAGGGGGCCCTCACTTGGTTTAATGTTCTACTGTAATCCACCTGAAATTGTTCATTGTATTTGAACAAAGCATTCTACATTTCCATTTTGTGCTGTACTTTGCAAATTATGTAACTGGTCCTGCTTGTTCCTTTATAATTTCTTCTCTTTGAGTAGCCAGAGTAGTTTTTTAAGCTATAAATCCAATCATGCATTCTCTTACATAAAACTCTCTATTTTCTTCCTGCCTTCTCCCAAACTTTTAGAATAAAATCCATGCTCCTGACTTTTGCCTGGGAGATGCTACATTATCTGGCTCCTGCCTCACCGGCCCTGCTGTTTTCCTTTCCACTCTTGCCGTGCGTGATGTTGTCCTTTATGCTCTTCCCACAAGCTGAACTCCTTTTCTGGGTCTCCGTTCCTTCTGATCTTCAGTCTAGAAAACGTTTTCTTCAGTTCTCTTCATATCTCACTTTCGATAATGATTCAGGTCTTACTTCTCACATACCCTCGTTAGTGAGACATCCACTGAGCAGTGCCTTTTATGAACCATCTACTATATCGATTTCATTATGTACATTTACTTGTTATTTGTTTACTTGTTTCTGGCCTGTCTCCTCAGCCAGCCTGCTCCACCCCCACTCCACCTGGTGTCATCTCCACAAAGGCAGGGATGACATTTGCTGGGATGCAGGTGTGGCCAGTATACCTAGACCAGTTCACGGAATATGGTAAATGCTCACATTTATTTCTTGAAAAGTGAGTGAAAGGAATTAGAATTCCTAAAGAAAGGGAAGATAATTTGGACCTGCTTCAGTGCCCAAAGTGTTTGTGAACATTTACCCCAATAAAAATGCTGTAGAATTGTTTATTGGGTCAAAAGGTTAAGGGAAAAACTAGAAAGCAGGGAATAGATACTAATTACTCTAATTTAGAGATAACAGTTTATCAATAGAGAATATAGTTAAGAAATTATAATTTTGATGTCATTTATGCAAGATTATCAGAGAAGTTTTATTTATTTTGCTTGAACAGTCTTTCTTTTTCCTTTTACTATGTGTGAACATCTGGGAGCAATATCAGAGATAGTGCACAAGTGTTTATGCTTTGGGAATTCTCATGATGAGTAATCTATTGTTACTTTTATGTACACACTTGTGCAATGATAACATGTGATTCAAAATATAGTAATGTTCCAAGAATGTGTCATTAATAACATATTCTCTCATGTCATCGGCATATTTTTACTGAACTGGGCACACCTCAAAAACATCTTAAAATGTGTGCTGAAGCTCTACATTCAGCATTTTCTGTGACAACACATTAATCTCGTGGTTTTTCAACTGGCATGTCACAAAATTCAAATGGACTACATGAAGAGACATAGTTCCGATGGCACTCCTCTTTTTTCTGGAGTTTGTATTAATCATCAGACCTCAGAGAGGGAGAAGAAAAGCTAATATCAACTAAAGCTAACATATATGGAGGGCTTACTGTGTATTTTATTTTATTCAATCCCACAATAACCCAAGGGGTCATTTCTCTATCTTCTTTACATAGAGTGCAATGTACTAGGGCTCAGTAAATGTCATATGAATCTTCACAACTCTATAAACGATGGCCAATAATTTTCCAAATATGCGTAACTCATTTGTGGAAGAACAAAGATTATAATCCAAATCTGTGTGACTACAACACTGAGTTCTGTTATATCATGATGATTCTCATAAAGAAGTTTCAGACCAGATTTTTTAAGCATAGCTCTGAGTGGGGGTTAATTGATTCTATTAGCTTTTCTAATACTGTCTTTTTGTGTGTTCTTTATGACTCTCAACATCAAAATCCCTATCATGGACAATTGCTGATCTTGGTCAAGGCATCTTACTTAATATCACCTCCTTCTCTATAATTACCTCTCAGATCAGTTCCTTCCTTTTTAGGCCAAGTGTATCACTGTCCATCTCTATGTTAACTATGATGCCTATCCTTAACGTTTTCTTTCAATTCTCCTTTTCTTGGAATAGCTGAAAATTTACGTTCTCTCTGTACTAGTTTCCTAGGGATGCCAAAACGAATAATTATAAACAGAATGGTTTAAAAGAATAGAACTTTATTTTCTCACTGATAAGGAAGCCAGAAGTCCAAGATCAAGATGTTGAGAGATTTAATTCCTTTTGGAGGGTCTGCAGGAGAATCTTTTCCATGCTTCTTTCAGGTGGTGGCCAACAATCTTTAGTATTCTTAGACTTGTAGATACATCACTCCAGTCTCTGCTTATTTCTAGAAAGTCTTCTTTATGTCTCTGTGTCTTTCCTTTTGTTTCTTTCTTTTTTTAACGTTTATTTATTTTTGAAAGAGAGAGACAGAGACAGAGTGTGAGTGGGAGAGAGGCAGAGAGAGAGGGAGAGACACAGATCAGAAGCAGGCTCCGTGCTCTGAGCTGTCATCACAGAGTCCAACGCTGGGTTCGAACTCACGAACAGCAAGATCATGATCTGAGCCAAAGTCGGATGCTCAACCGACTGAGTCACCCAGATGCCACTGTGTCTTCTCCTTTTTTATGAGGGCATCAGTCATTCGATTTGGGGCCCACTCTAATCTGGTATGACTGAATTTTAATTTAACTCATTACATCTGCAAAAATCCTATCTTCAAATAAGGTCACATTCTGAGGTTCTTGATGGGCATCAATTTTTGGAGGACACAGCTCAGCCCACCACACTCCCTGATAACCCAGCAGCTCCCAAAAAGGAAATCTACTTTTCTCATTTCTTCCTTCAGTGAGACAAGATGAGGTTGTCAGCTATCTTTTTGATTCAGACAATTGCTTGTAGATCATCATCATCATTGTGTTATGTTAATTAAATAGCTTCTCTGTTGATAACTCTGTGTGGGACTTTGGGCACTACCCCTTCTCATTATAGACACTCACCAACATCTAAGACACTATCCCATCTTCATCGATGGCTTGGCACTTCACCCATAATCTTTCTTTCATCCTCCTTTTCTGTCCTTAACAACAGGATGTTCACATTAGTATTGGTGAGCTCTCTGACTCCAAAGTTGTACCATGTCCCCAAACTACAGATTTCCATTCTGTTTGTACCCGTGACTTTACTTACAGGGTCTGTTTTGTATCTTAATCAAGGCTTCTGTCAGAGTCTTGAACTCAGAAATCTGACTAGAGTCTTCAATCTGGCTCTTGTCCATGTGTCTTCATTCCTAGACCATAATTTTCATCTAAAAGCATGACCTCTAGTCCTTCGTCCACCACTACCAGTATTTCCCTCCATTTATTTATTTTTCTGACTCTTTAGCCTCTTTCTTATTCTGGGATCTATGATCAAACATTTGAGGAAAATTTTGCTTTTCCTATATACAAGAGTTGGCTAAGCATTTAACTTATTTAACTTATTAAAGAGACCACAGAAATAGAAGGATCAAATCTTATGAAATAACCAAAGGTCAAATTTAATTGTCAACTTCTTTATCCATTTTGTCCCTCTCTAATTCTTTTTTTTTTTTTTAATGTTAATGATTTATTTTTGAGAGAGAGGGCGGGGGCAGTGAAGGGAGAGGCAGACAGGGAATCCCAAGCAGGATCTGCGCCATGTGCACTGAGCCTGAGATGGGGCTCAAACCCACAAACTGTGAGATCTGACCTAAACCAAAATTAAGAGTTGGAGGCTTAACAGACTGAGCCACCGAGGTGCCCCTATCCCTCTCTAATTCTAAAATTCTGGTGAAAAGAACTGATTCAAATTATTTTACATAGTTTCTCTCTTTCCAAAATAAATATACTTCTGAAATTATTTCTAGGAGGTAGAAAACTTCTTTCTAGGAAAGAAAATGCTAACCTTAAGAAAATACTAGCACCAAAAAGCTTCCAAAAACATAAATAAACAGATATGTACTAGATGATTATTAATAAAATGCATGGGTTCTATGAGTTTTTCACAAATTCTTCTAAGATGCTTAATATTCTGAGTCCTATTTATGCCTAAAATAAATATCTGCTTTAATATTTATAATTCAACAGGTTTTAATTTTTATATTATTTTTTTCTGAATAATATATAATAAAATACAGTTAAAAAGTTTTAGTGCGTAAGTGGATTTTCAACCCCATTTAACTCCTATGCTCTTTATAGGTTTTCAGAATAAACTGTTTTTTCATTTTATTCAGGTGCATAATTAGAATTAATCTATACAACAATGCTGTAGGTACTAGAATATTTATGACAACAATAACAATAGTAAGCAACAAAAGCAACAGTAATAATAACAAAATAACAATGATAATGAAAATAAAAATAATTTATTAATGTATCTTTCAGGTATGCACTAAGATTTCATATATTATTAAATCTGCTCCAAGAAACTCCACTTCAGAATGCTCAGTAATTTCCCAATTATACAAATGAGAAAATATGTACAAGTTAATTGCTAAAGATTACTACTAATTTAAGAACTAGGATTTGCACTCATGTTTGCCTGCTACAAGGTCTGGACTCTTAATCATGACACCTTATGACAAGCTAAATTCGTACCGAAGTTTTTATAAAGACAATGTTAAAATAAGCTTCATGTCATTCCTCTATTAGTAAGTCATGTCAATGTGAAGGTGTCATCTTCAGATCAACTCTGTGAGAATCTAAACTCATTCCTCCTCCAAGCAGTCTGCATTAAAAAGCATCCTTACCTATGTTCCTATGAAATTTTTGTTTTTGCCACACACATGCATAAAAAAAAAATACAGAAATTCTTTTTTTTTTTTTTTTAATTTTTTTTTTTCAACGTTTATTTATTTTTGGGACAGAGAGAGACAGAGCATGAACGGGGGAGGGACAGAGAGAGAGGGAGACACAGAATCGGAAACAGGCTCCAGGCTCTGAGCCATCAGCCCAGAGCCTGACGCGGGGCTCGAACTCCTGGACCGCGAGATCGTGACCTGGCTGAAGTCGGACGCTTAACCGACTGCGCCACCCAGGCGCCCCAAAAAAATACAGAAATTCTTATCCCTTTAACATTCATTAGACTATGGAGATAATAAAGCTCTGGGGTTATCTTACTCCCACGTTTCTTCTTTTTATTCCTTTTTCTTTTTTTTTAAGTTTAAACTTAAATCAGGTGCCGTATTTCAAATTGTAGCCAAACCTCAAGTCTGACACTTGGAAGATTCTGCCTCTAGCCTCTGAGGAGTACAGGCTAAGTCTCTGCCTGTGAGGTCAGGTTCACAGAGATTTAATTACATGCTGTTTCAAAGGAAGAGAAGCACAGCATGGAAATGTGAGTGGGGTGGGACCTACCTTGGTTCAAATTAGAACTGTTCCATCAAAATTGTGTGATTTTAAGCAAATTAATCTCTAAAAGAATCATTTTTCTTAATTATAAAATTTAATCTAGTCATGTAATCTAGTCAGAGTTTGTGCACTTAGTAGTAATAGAGATAAGGCACCTAGCATCTTTCTTTGAAATGAAAATGAAAGCATTATAGAATAATAGTTCTCTTCCCAGTCCCTATTTTAGCAATAATAGATGAGTGAGCTTTTTTTTTTTCTCCTGGGAAAGTTTCTCCCACTGATACTGAAATCTATTGAATAGAAGGCAGTCTTTCTTACTTGTCTCTTAAACCTTAAGTCCTGGCACAATATAATTATCTAAAGTAGAAATAAATTTGTGCAAAACAGATAAAATAGGATGAAGATCTGATCCTTACTAGTGTGTGTCATAAAGCACATACTTATGTAATGTTTCATTAATTCCAATCCTTTATTGATGTATTAAACTCCCAAACACCAAGCGAAACCTGGAGAAGAGACCTCTGTTAATTGAATAGGAATTTAATTATGTCAAAAAATGGCCCTTGTAAAGTTAGTGCTTATTAGTCTCATTTTTTTTATTTTAGCTTTTTATAAAAATGTTTAGGAATAGATGTGATTAAAGGAGAAAACAGTTGCAAATTCTGAGACATTAGGATTTTTACCATATTCCTTGCAAACAGATTTGGCTTGAAAATGTATCGAGTTTCCTTCTCCAATTCTGTCAAACGAAATAATGATTAGCCTTCAAAGTTTTGGGGTGCCTGGGTGGCCCAGTTGGTTAAGTGTCCGACTTCCGGCTCGGGTCTTGATCTAGCAGTTTGTGGGTTTGAGCCCTGCGTTGGGCTCTGGGCTGACAGCTCAGAGCCTGGAGCCTGCTTCGGATTCTGTGTCTCCTGCTCTCTTTGCCCCTCCCCCACTCATGCTCTGTCTCTGTCTCTCAATAATAAATAAACCTTAAAAAATTTTTTTCTTAAGTTTATATTTCCTTTTAGCTACCTGAAAGTTTGTGTTAAAAAAAACACAAATTTTCTTTATAATCAGCATATTTTTGTAATCACTTTGTAAAACACAAAAATTATTTTCCTCTCAAATGAGTAAAATAACTTTCCTCAGGATTATCTCAAATATTTGTTAGGATTTTGTACCTGGTACAAATTAATTGATAAATTATTCTTCTTTTCAGTAAATGGAAATTTAAATCATCCTTTGTCATATTTTTCTTAGGAAATTTGATTATGAGAATGTATCCAACTTTTAAAAAGATTTTAATAAAATATTTCTTTTATGAGAAGCAATTTTTATGTATAATTTAACACCCACTTACCTCTCAAAAAAGAATCAAAAGCATTTAGGATCATCATTAAACTGTTCATCCTCAAATATGACTAATTAGTTTAACACTAGGCTTCAGTTTCCCTTTAAATGATTCTGGAAAAGACCTTAATTGTGCCCTTTCCATCCAAGCGAACTGAAAAAACAGTGAAAAACTGGCGGTGTAGGTAATAAAATCATTTTGTTGATAATTTGACCTCACTGCTGATAAGGGAGAGGAAGTATTTATTTATTTATTATTATTATTTTTTTTTTTTGCTGTCACCAGGACGACAATTATTGCTTAGCTTTCTGAAAGATAATTTAATTGTGGATTTGGATTCTGAGAAGTTGTCAGATGCTAAGAAGTTTTTCAGCGAAGGATGAAACCAGGGGTCATTCAACCACCTTTTTTCCTTTCTAGAAATGAGGGATGGATCCTAGAGGCTTTTCCCTAGAGGTGCCTTTTTTTTTTTTTTAAGCTTATTTATTTTTGAGGGAGATACAGAGAAAGCAAACAGGAGAAGGGCAGGGAGTGAAAGAGAGAGAGAGAGAGAGAGAGAGAGAATCCCACGTAGGCTCTGTGCTGACAGCGCAGAACTAGACTTGGGGCTTGAATCCATGAAACCTGAGATCATGACCTGAGCCGAAACCAAGAATTGGACCCTTAACTAACTGAGGCAACCCAGGTACCCCTAGAGGTGTCTTGTTTAAGAGTTGGCATGAGTTCCCAGAGTCTCTGATCTCCCATCAAACTGTAACCTGGTGATTATCTATTGACCTCAGATTCTCCTAAAAGAATCTACTCTGAGAGTATCCTTTGAGATTAAGAGATGTTCTACACTTTCATAAATTGCAATCCTGCACCCGTAGCTGTTCTGCTCATAGAGTGGCTAGTGGACCTTCATTTGCACAGCTCTTTCTAGCCTGGTCACAGAGCTGCACGGCACCCTGAAAATGCAAAATAGATGAAAGAGAACTGTGCTAGTTCAAAGGGTGGGGACAAGGTCAGAGTCCTCCTCAGGCTACTCCCAGTGCCTGCTAGCTCCCTTGTTGCAGTCCTGTCCTCAACTCTGAGAGGTCCAGGTGCAATGAACGGCACCGAATGGAAACCACTGAGCCTGTTCTTCTGCCTTCTATTTCTTGTCTCCTGGAAATTTATTTCAGATGCATACGTGAATCCATTCTCCCTCTCCAGAGAATGTTATTTTAAAAACAGAGTTGGCAGTTACATAAAAGAGAACAAATACTAATATGGAATAGATATAATGCAAATATCATATCCTTTGATATGTCAATACCATGATTGAAATGATTCATTCACGAGTTCTAATAATTTTTGATTAGGTATATACCACTGGACTTAGGTCTTTATTCTTGCCAAGTATTTAAATTTTTTAAAACTGTTTATTTCTGAGAGAAAGAGAGAGAAACAGAGTGTGAGTAGGGGAGGGGCAGAGAGAGAGGGAGACACAGAATCCAAAGCAGGCTCCAGGCTCTGAGCTGTCAGCACAGAGTCCAACGCTGGGCTTAAACTCAAAAACCGCGAAATCACGACCTGAGCCGGAGTTGGATGTTTAACTGACTGCGCCACCCAGGCTCCTCTCTTGCCAAGTGTTTTAAATAAATAAAAACCCTTGGTGGCATATAAGTTGCCATACTTCATGAACATATGATCAATCTTATGTGAATCTTATCATTTAGGAACATGTGTACACAGTGTTAACTATAAATTCTATAGGGTAGTTAACACTGTTTGTGTTAAAAGAGTGTCCCTGGAGGGTGCCTGGGTGGCTCAGCTGGTTAAGAGTCAGACTTTGGCTCAGGTCATAATCTTGAGGTTTGTGGGTTCGAGCCCCTCATTGGGTTCTGTGCTGGCAGCTCAGAGCCCAGAGATTGCTTCAGATTCTGTCTGTCTGCCTGTCTGTCTTTCTCTCTGCCCCTTTCCTGCTTGTGCTCTGTTTCTCTCAAAATAAAATAAAATATTAAAAAAAATTTAAAAAGTGTCCACTGGAGATAGATTTTCTACATTCAAATGTTTGGGAAGTTTATCTAACCTCTTTGTGCTCACTTTCCTCATCTATAAAACAGAGACAGTAATATTACCCACTTAGAATTGGCAGATGTAGATGAAGTACTACATGTAATTCAGTTACTATTCTGCTGGCACATAGAAAAGTAGTTGCTATAAGTAGTTGCTAATGGTATTACAAACAAGCATGTAAGATATTGAGTATAATGAAATCTGAAGAATGAGAGGTCTTATTTCAGGAAATTTCCTGAAGAAGCAAACATGTTTGAGAATGGAAATTGATGCCTTATTGCCAAATATGTAAGAAGTGCTGGGCTGCTGTTTACTATAAGGCTGTGCTCATTTTTCATCCATCTTGACCACTGAAAAAATATATTCTGAACCAGTGTGCAATAGAGAAAGGGAGACAGTCCAACACTATTCAACTCTGAAGAGTGAGATTAAACAGAAGCATTTTTAGTTTCCAGGAGTAAGACAAATTGTATTTTCCTGAGCTCATATGGGGTATTGATTCCTTAAGTTTAAAGTTTCCTTTAAGCGAAAACACTTTATTGAATGACTTCTCTCTTCTAAGATTCCATTAAAGCTAGTTTAAGTAGTGTGGAATCATTCACTCTCTAATACATCAGTGTTTGACTTTTCATTACATCTAGCTTGCCCTCACATTATCTTTTCTTTACTTCTTATGTCATTACACAATTGTCAACTGACAGTCTAATGCCTTAAAGCTTGTGTTAGATATATGGAGTCTCTCTCTGTCTCTCAACAATCATTTTTAATGTCTTATTCAACTGCTAAAAAAACTTTTTTATTTTATTTACTGCGCATGGAGAGGAGAGGGACAGTTTGCTGTCCCTGGTGAACTCATAAAACCCCTCTAGTCTACCCATTTCCACAGCACCACACCGATTTGACTCACGGCAACCTAGGTGGTTGTGGTCCAAGAGCTGTACTGTCATGCCTATGCGACCTACGTATCTCCTTAGGTCTATCTCTACCAAAGTTACCTGAGGCACCACTGGTAGTACAAAACTCAGGAGGCTCTTAAAAACCATACTTCTGTGGTCAGAGACTGAACTAGAGACCATTTGGACCTGTCCACCTGCCTCATAGCTGGTTGGACAGCTGATGGTGATGCTGCCTCTGGGACATGCTCATTGGATTCCCCCAGCCCTCCTCCCTCCTAGTCCACCAGCTCTGCTGCCGACGATGATGGGCACATCTCCACCAAACCCTCATTGCCATAACGTATTATTGTATCCACACAGCTACCTCCTTTCAAAGCCGTGGGACCTAGATTTGTGGGTTGGGTGCCATATAATTCAATGATCTAATCGTTCTAACATTCAAAATTCAATTCTTATTGTTGTTCAACAACTAGACTCAAAACTTTTGTTTTCCTTTCTGGTCCAAAACTTGGCCATGAATTATAGATTTCTATTTTACAAATACTGTGCATGGCATTGGCAAATGTAATATAATCTGATAACACCCAAATATTTTTGGGGTGCTTTCATTAAGCTCTTTTTCCACAGAATAGTCTTAAAACTATAAGCTTGATTTATATTTTTATTGAATGACTAAATGTTTAAGAAATATGGTTAAATGATTAAATAAATTTGTTAGTAAAGTTTAATCAAAGACCCCTTGTTAGAATTTTGAGGTATTATGATGTATCATAAAAATTCATGATTAATCAAGGTGATACAAATTTGCAAGTCAAGATAGAGAATTCCTCAGTTTGGTTTATAAATAAGAAAGTATACAATTTATATTTTCTAATTCTTTCACATCTACCACCCTAAAACTACTGCCACATACAAAATATATATGCAACCTCTACAAAAGTCTAATGCCCTATTTTCTTTGAGGGCGCCCTCGTTCTGGAATTGATAAAAAAAATCATTCTCTGCTATACTTAATTTTAAAGTATTTTAGGTCCTGTGATTCAATTCAAGACTGAATTAATTTATGATTTATAAGGTATGTAGAACTTCACTAGAAATGAAAGGATTGATGGCTTTTACAGGGAGCAGTTTTTTGGATATCACTGTAGTGAATTTAACTTTATTTTTATTGGAATTCCATATAATAATGAAAGAAATAAAACATATGCTTATCTTGGAAGGAATACCCAGTAGGGCATCCTAATCAACTGAGAATTTTTAGAACTCCATGTCTGTTTTTATTTTTTCTTGCTTTATCTTGAAGCTTTATCTTGAAATTCCATGTAACTAGAAAATAAACATTAATGTAATTTTACAAATCATGTAAGTTACTGTAAAAATGCTAAAATTTATTAATAGAATGATGGAATATAATAGCTTATCACCGAGTCAAAATCACTCTCTCTATATATAAATTAAGCTTGATGGAATTTTATGGCCTAGCAGATGGATAATTATTCTCAAGTATCTTTCTTTGATTCATTATGTATTCGATCTTCGTTCAGAGATTAATGACCAAAGGTGCCATTTCACTGCCTGATGACTTGAATCAGAGTCATCAGCTGCAATTATTGTAGAGGTTCAACTCTGTTTATGAGTTAGCTGAGATGTAGGTATGTCAGGTGCCTGGGGATTAGGTGACATTTTCAGACTCAATTCATACTGTCTTCGGGAGGTGGATGAAGTCAGGTCACATATTCCATTGGCGGTTTTTACTACTAAAGTGTACAATTTTACCTTTTCTAACATTTATTTCTAGATCTTTATGTTTAAAATGATTTTAAAATACTTAGAAAATTTTAATAAGAAAAATAAAAATGTTTCTATTTTCTGTTGAAATGAAAACATAAAACTCTGTTCTGAGAGCCTGAGTGTTGATCCAACCACTCATCCTGGAAGGTAAGAGTAGCTCTGCCCCAAGACAAAGAGGCAGCTATTTCAACGAATGGGTCTCCCCTCATTCTCTGAACTGTTCTTTCTGACTTTTGAAATCTCTACTATGGGGGCGCCTGGGTGGCGCAGTCGGTTAAGCGTCCGACTTCAGCCAGGTCACGATCTCGCGGTCCGTGAGTTCGAGCCCCCCGTCGGGCTCTGGGCTGATGGCTCGGAGCCTGGAGCCTGTTTCCGATTCTGTGTCTCCCTCTCCCTCTGCCCCTCCCCCGTTCATGCTCTGTCTCTCTCTGTCCCAAAAATAAATAAAAACGTTGAAAAAAAATTAAAAAAAAAAATCTCTACTATGAATTTTATCGATTCAATATTAGTTAGTTTATTCCTGTGAGTTAATTGTCTCTCCCTACATATGGAATTTTAGCATCTTGAAGACAAAGGCCATTTCTTATTTTTTTATACCCATATTTGTGCATCCATAATCTCCCTCTCTTTCTGTCTCTTTTCACTTAACAATAAAATGATAAGGCATTTTAAGAAAAGTTTGTTTATTTTAACATACCATATTATTATTTATATTATTACTTACTCTGGTTACTTCAACATTGGACCTATGTATTTTGTATTTCTTTATTTGATTGATAACAATGGTTTGCTTTCTGGCAGAATAATGTCTGATGGAGGAATGGGCAGATAAATCACCAGAGCAAATAGACAGTTGCATGATTAAAAGTTAGGTAGCATATACTGAATGTTTTCCAATTTCATCAAATTATATTTATCCATTTTATTGCTATTTTAAATGCTAAAGAATGGGAAGGTAAATGTTTTCATAGAATCATAATGCTAAAAAGGACCTCACCAATTTTACATTTTTCTTTAAATTTGAATACATTCTATCTCAACCACTTCAAATAGAAACACACTAATAGATACGATATATGAACATAACTATGTGTATATATCTGTATTGAAAAAACAATATAATTAAAAAAATTTTGTTTACTTATTTTTGAGAAGGAGAGAGAGAGAGAGAGAGAGAAACAGAGACAGAGACAGAGAGACAGAGAAACAGAGCATGAGTGGGGGGAGAGCAGAGAGAGGGGGAGACATAGAATCCAAAGCAGGCTCCAGGCTCTGAGCTGTCAGCACAGAGCCAGATGCAGGGCTCCAACTCATAAACAGACAGATCATGACCTAAGCTGAAGTTGGACGCTTAACCAACTGATCCAACCAGGCACCCCTATTTTATAACTTTTTAAAGTTTATTTATTTATTTTGAGAGAGAGAGTGCAAATATGAGAAGAGAGAGAGAGCGAGAGAGAGAATCCCAAGGAGATTTTGCACT
Source organism: Puma concolor (assembly GCF_028749965.1). Lineage (NCBI taxonomy): Eukaryota > Metazoa > Chordata > Mammalia > Carnivora > Felidae > Puma > Puma concolor. The sequence goes on along the minus strand of NC_141673.1, from coordinate 34,273,125 downwards.
GACAGCATGGAGCTTGAAGCAGGGATTGATTTCACGAATTGCAAGATCATGACCTGAGCCAAAATCAAGAGTCAACGGTTATGATCTTGTGGACATGATGGCAAAATGACAAGTTATATTGCTCCAAGGTTAAAATATTTAATAGTAATTACAAAAAATCCTTTTCAAATGTAGACAACAGAGCATTTACATGTGAAAATATTATTTTGTTAATACATATTTTAATATGCTTTAATAATACTTTCCCTTAACAACTGAGTTTTATCCATATTTTAAGATAGTTACTTTTTTTGTTAAGATATTTTTGCTATAACAAAGTTCATTACTTTATGAATATTATGTAATCCTGAAAAATATTTGAGAAGTTTGGAAACCTTGGTTAGCAAACATCAGTTTTTAAAATCTACAAAATGGGAGTAGTAAAGAACCAAATGATACTTTTTAATAATGCTGACAATTACGTACTTCCATTTCTTTTCCATGGCACATGATGGGATTGCACTTCCCAGTTCCCTTTTAGTTAGCTGGGACTTGTGTATTGTTTTGGTCAATAAGTAGAGCTGATATATGACACTTCCATTTGAAAACTTTAAGAGCCTGTGTGTAAATTGCCACACTCAGTGTTCCAGACAGTGTCTTCTCCATTAGATTTAAGTGTTGGGATAATATGAACAGAGCCCCCAACCAAACAAGAGTGAATGTGTAGAAGGAGCAAGAAAGCAGTCTTTGTTGGTTTACCACTAAAATTTGAGGTTACTCAATAATGCTGTATAACCTAGTCAAAGTATGAGACAATACATATAAAGTGTAGAGCTTAGTATTCAGCACAGGTGTTATTACTATTATAAAAGTTTCACATATGACTAACATAGACTAAATGCAACGTAAACACTATTGGCCAGTTAGAACACATAAAACAAATACTAAGGTTGATTATATGCCCCTAATGTTAGTTTGTAATAAGGGAGACTGGTGGTACACTCTCATTCCTCATTGCACGCTGACTTTTTCCTAATGATAGTGAATATAATTATTACAAAATTATACGGGCATCTGGGTGGCTAAGTTGGTTAAGTGACCTACTTCAGCTCAGGTCATGATCTCGTGGTTTGTGGGTTCAAATCCTGCCTTGGGCTCTGTGCTGACAACTCAGACTGGAGCCTGCTTCAGATACTGTGTCTCCCTTTCTCTCTCTGCCCCTCCTCTGCTTGTACTCTGTCTCTCTCTGTCTCAAAAATAAATAAATCACTAAAAAGTTTTTTAATTAAAATATTATAATTTATAAGGGAAAACTTTAATTTTTTTGAGAGAATATATGTAAAGATACTGATACGTAAGAGGATATAGAAAACAGAATTATGGGAAAGGCAATACATACATTTGTTTATTATCTCAACAGCTCTTTAAAACCATAACTCCAACATCTAGAATAGTCGCTGGTTCATATAAATTTGTTGAATGAAAGAGTGAAGGAATGAATTTGACAATTCATACCAAAGCCTATTTTTTTTTTATCATTTTCAACATTATATGCCTGTTTTTGTTAATGGAAATTTTATATTAGCTAGATTGTTTTACTCTGCAGCTTTAACTTCTGCTGGGATGAAAAAGATATTTTCTTGGGGCGCCTGGGTGGCTCAGTCGGTTGAGCGTCCGACTTCAGCTCAGGTCATGATCTCACAGTTCGTGAGTTCGAGCCCCGCGTCAAGCTCTGGGCAGATGGCTCAGAGCCTGGAGCCTGCTTCTGATTCTGTGTCTCCGTCTCTCTCTGCCCCTCCCCCATTCATGCTCTGTCTCTCTCTGTCTCAAAAATAAATAAACATTAAAAAAAATTTAAAAAAAGATATTTTCTTTAATTTTGCATATTATTCATATCTCTATCTAGTTGTAAAACCTCATGTCTAAATTCTTATCATTGAAAACTACAAATACATTTTTGTAGCCTATCTATTCAGGTGATACATTTTCATTACACCTGAAATAGTTCTTTTCATTGAAGAACTGTAGAAGGTAGTAAGAAGTATAACTCAGGAAAACTAAACATACAGCACAGAATTAATTGTGATACACTCAGCAACTAATTTGAGCAGAGATTTAGGTACAAATAGTTGAAAGAAATAAAACTTTTCATCTTTAATCATCAGTATGTCTTCAGTAAGAATTTGGGAAAATAAAAATATAAATATCAGCATTGGGACGAGAGAAGTGTTATCTTTTACCTCATTTGTGAGTGGGTGGTAACCGAAGTTGATAAATTAAAAAAAAAAAATAAGAGCTCATTCTGGAGTTATGGATTAACCACCAAAATTTGCTAATTAAGATAAAAAAATAGAAATGGCTAGAAGAGTTGGCTCATGGGAAGGGAAAGAAGAGAAATGAAAACTATAGCTTTTAACCATATGGTCTTCTGTATTTTATTTGATAGAATGTGCAAGTATTGTTTTGATCTAGCTGCCTACTTGTCATCTTCATCTGTATATCTCAAATGCACCTCAAATGAAAAAAATATCCACTGTTGAACTCATAGTTTCTTTTTCCATTGTCTCCCATATCAGTTAATGGCACAAATCCATTTATCCAATTGTCCTCGACACTCCCCACTCCCTCATTCCCCTTGTCCAAATTTTCACTAAGTCCTATCCGTTATTTTGATCCCTTTGAATACCCCCTGAATATATAGTTTTCTCTTTTTCTCCATGGTTGCCTTTATGCTCTGCTGTTTTCTATTCATGGAATTGCCTTAATTCAGTCCGAGCGTTCTTATCAGAGCTTCAGGGGTATTTCAAACTGCAGATGTGATTATGTTTCATACTCTTGCATAAAACACACCAATGACTTCTAATTGTCCTTAGGATACAGAACAACTCCTTTTCCTTAACATATTCTAGGAAGTTCTGCGTTGTGAAGCAACATGACCATCTTATATGTCTTCTACCACTGCATGCTTCACTCTCTGTGCTCTGGTGGTCCAGTTTAACTTTTAAAAATTCACATAGTCTTATCTATTCACAGAACCTATGCACAGCTTCTTTCTTCTACCCTGACCACAACTCACCCTCACTCTGTTCAATTGGGAAACCAATTCTGCCACACCAGTCCCAATCGTGTTCCTCTGCTGTATGCTTTTAAAAACTACATTCCCTGGAATTATGATATTTGTCTAGCTTCTCTTGAGCACTATGCTGAATGAGAAAGTTACTGCATAGGTTTTGTTCACTATTGTTCACTATTTTCACTATTTATACTGCTCTAGCAATTAATATATAATTTTAATGACTTACAAATTATAAGGAATCAAAATTATTTGTTATGAATTAATATATGGCCCACTGGTCACACATTCAAGCAATAATGCAAACTTTCTCAGTCTTTCTTTAAATATTCCTCCAAGTTGTAAGGTTTTTGCTTTTAAAATTTCTTGCTGGACCTGTGTTTCTGTTATTCTTCATTGCTATTTTACAGCCTTATGCAATTCTGGGACAGATTGAGGTAAATGTGTTGTATGCTGGAATGCCTTCTACTGCTTGAGATTTGCTGGATCCCTGTGGACTTAAGGAGAAATAATTTCTTCCACATTTAGTGCTGATTGCAGTTTTTCTCTATTCTCAAATGTTCTTATGGTCATTTTCTCTATGCTACATACCCCTGAAAAATAAATACTTATATCCTGTTGGTTTATGCAGCGAATTAAGCCACTTTTTAAATTTACATTTTCCAGGTAATTATATTTAGGCTACTAGCTTCAATGGAGAATTTTTACATTTACTTGTAGATTATAGCTGGTGTCCTTGTCAAGAGTAGTATATTGTGTTTTGTGAACTAAGAATCTACTGTTTTATAAATTTTGAAATAAGCATAAGCCTGAAGACAGAGTAGATGATTGTTTAACGGAAGAAGATTATATCTTGTTTGAGGAGGAAAAACAAATAAAAGTGAACCTTAGTGATGCTTCTGGGCTTGTGGTTTTGGTTTGGAGCTATCCTGGTGCAAATGTTTGGTTCCTAAATAAGAGGTGAGGGAAGGATTTGTGAGCTTACACAACTAGCCTTTCTATATTTAGATGGAAGAAAAAGCACAGTATAGAGATTTTAAATTACCCAAGACAGTAGTGTGTTTTAAATGTATATATTTTTAGGGGCGCCTGGGTGGCGCAGTCGGTTAAGCGTCCGACTTCAGCCAGGTCACGATCTCGCGGTCTGTGAGTTCGAGCCCCGCGTCGGGCTCTTGGCTGATGGCTCAGAGCCTGGAGCCTGTTTCCGATTCTGTGTCTCCCTCTCTCTCTGCCCCTAGCCTGTTCATGCTCTGTCTCTCTCTCTGTCCCAAAAATAAATAAACGTTGAAAAAAAAATTAATAAATAAAAAATAAAAAAATAAATAAATGTATATATTTTTAAATTTTTATCCTTACTAACTGCCCAATATTGCTGCCCCACATCAAGGTTAATTCAAAAAACAAAACAATCTCATCGTTTTCTGTGTGTTACCAATTGGTAATCAATCTTTCTTTCTAATTCTGAGGCAAACTTATGGATTAATGTTAATTAGATAAAACAGTTCCCAGGAGAGAACTGTAGATATAAAACTAAATTATGTTATGTCAAGATTTTCTGTTATATTTCAAGTTGAATGAATAACAAAAGAAATCACAAAGTTTCCTTAGTTAGACAGATGTGGTATTTTGACATGAATAGATGAAAAAGATCAAAGAGACAGAGATAAATTTCCACTTTCTCCTGACTTTTTCACCAAATTGCAGTTGGGTTTGACAGAGCTCTTTTCTTTTGCTAACTCCCACATCCCATAAATTTGAGCTGAATTCTCCATAAATGTCAAAGAAGACGCAACTTGCTACTTAGTTTTTCTTGCATGAATGATCCAACAAGGTATTTTCCTAACTGAAGGAAAATGCTATAATCCAGCTACAAATTAGAAAGCTATTACATTGTGGAGATAGTTCTGAAATGACTGCGAGAATCTGTATCTGTGTTGTGTCAATTCTCTGGAGAGCCCAGGACTTACTCTGCAGACAGATTTCGTTCTTTGAAATATCATTACAAGTTTCATTTTTATAACAAATATTCAATAGTGGTTATGTATATGATTCTTCTTTATTGCTTCTTTCTTTTGGAATGAAAAATGCTGGGATAAAAAAAGAGATTAAAATGCAAGTCTCTAGCCACATATAAAAATGATATTTCACTGGAAAATAAATGTAGACTAACTTTATGTCTGATCAAATAAGTAAATCCTATATTTGGTTTGGTAGTTAAAAATGAATAAGAAACTTTTAAAAAATTGCTACTGTTCTTAGTTAATGGACTAAATTATAAGTGAGACAAAGTTAAATGAACCGTTAATGCCTATTATATTTTCTTTATTTTTTATAAGTTGGATTATGGAAGGGCAATCTTATTTATCTTGAAGCATCAAAATCCACATAACCAAAAACAAATTTGCTTTTAGGAAATTTGAACGGATCCCTCACGGCATTTACTTTTCCTTCATAGAAAGCGCTAAAATTTCATCTGGCAGATATTATTTTAGGTTTTTTTTTTTTTTAATTTTTTTTTTCAACGTTTATTTATTTTTGGGACAGAGAGAGACAGAGCATGAACAGGGGAGGGGCAGAGAGAGAGGGAGACACAGAATCGGAAACAGGCTCCAGGCTCTGAGCCATCAGCCCAGAGCCTGACGCGGGGCTCGAACCCACGGACCGCGAGATCGTGACCTGGCTGAAGTTGGACGCCTAACCGACTGCGCCACCCAGGCGCCCCTATTTTAGGTTTTTAAGATCACCAGTAAACATTTATTTAGTAAGTACCTACTATATCTTAGACATTTTTCTAGGTACTGATGGTTCAGGAAGAAAGCATGGTCTCTGATGTTGAAGAGTATATTTCAGAAAAGAAAGACCTGTAATACATATTTACCATACAGTGTAATGAGTACTTATATAGTGGCACATATAAAGAGACTTCTGTTAGAGTTGAGGGGATACTATCCTATTCTGCCTGCTGTACATGTGAGAGGAATTATACGTGAAAAGACATCAGAGTAATTCCATAGCTGGAAAGGAACCACGAGCCAAGCAGTACAGGTGACTTACACAAGCTGGAAAAGGAAAGGAATGGATTCTCTCCTGGAGCCTCCAGAAGGAACCAGACTGCCAACATTTGAGTTTGGTCCAATGAGCCTGATTTTGGACTTCTGACCATCAGGACTGTAAGATAATGAATTTAAGGTGTTTTAAACTACTAAGTTTATGGTGATTTGTTACAGAAACAGTAAGAAACTAATATAATTACTAATAAATGGTGGTATACCTTTGCTGGGTAGAGCATAAACATCTGCTGGGAAGTGAGCTGTAATGTTTAAAAGCTAATTCAAGTCATTCTCAAGTTCCCTTTTAAGGAAGCTTGTTGCTACCTATTCTCTTCTTTCAATTCTTGTGAGAATCATCAGAAAGGGTAAAAACAAGGTTAACTTTTTACAAAGATAAACACGGATAGAGAGTGTAAGCCTCAAACACAATGCTTTGCTTATTTATACTGCTACTTCAAGGTCTTGAGTAAGATGGATCATCCTGGGTACTACTGGAGCTGGGAATTATCTTTGTCATCACTCTAGCAAATATCACTCTGTAACCCTTTGTCTGTGACTGCCAGACAAAATATTCTAGATTAGTTGAAACCTGTAGACTGCAAACTTAAAAGTAGATGATGTAGCAAAGTTTAAACTTAGACATTAGTACTGAATTTGAAATGTAGAATGTAATTGATGGGTTATTTTGGGCCTGAGCAACCCAACACCTGAATTCATGATCATCCTGAGGAGAACTGAACTTACAAATACATAGGCCCTTATGACTATCACTCTGGGATAGCCTGAAGCAATAGAAATATGATTTGTCCCCTTATTGGACCAAGAGAATCTTCCTTCCTTCCTCTCGTCCTTCTTTTCCTCCTCTCCTCTCCTCTCCTCTCCTCTCCTCTCCCCTCCCCTCCCCTCCCCTCCCCTCCCCTCCCCTCCCCTCCCCTTCCCTTCCTTTCCCTTCCCTTCCCATCCCTTCATTCCATTTCACCTCCTTCTCCGCTGGTAGTATGGGCTGTATTATCCTTGGAGTACATATACGCCATGACACTTAACTCCCTCTTTGGCTATGAATCTCCCTCCCACTATTTTTCCTACTTTATTTTTATTTTTTATTTTTTAATTTTTTTTCAACGTTTTTATTTATTTTTGGGACAGAGAGAGACAGCATGAACGGGGGGAGGGGCAGAGAGAGAGGGAGACACAGAATCGGAAACAGGCTCCAGGCTCCGAGCCATCAGCCCAGAGCCTGACGCGGGGCTCGAACTCACGACCGCGAGGTCGTGACCTGGCTAAAGTCGGACGCTTAACCGACTGCGCCACCCAGGTGCCCCTATTTTTCCTACTTTAATCTGAAGACAGGAAATAGCATTAAATATCAGAATTTTCTGTAAAGGACTGAGAAAAAATATATATTTCATATATACATACATAATTATATGTATACACATATATGTAACAAATAGCTACAAACTTATAAACTTAGAAATAAACATGAAATACAAATAGTGATGATTTAAAGAAAAGTCAATGAATATAACAGGAGATAGGAGCATAACCTTGTTTTAACAAGATTTTTCACCAGCCAAAGTCTATGAAGAAGAAAGAGCATCACCATGGCAAAAATCATTAAAGTAGAAGGCAAAAAAAAAAAAAAAAAAAAGAATAGAGAAACAGTTATAAAGCCAAGTCATTTGAAAAAGACATGATTTTAAAGAAGAATAGAATAAGAAGATAGATTGGGATTTAATACATTGACAAACACAATGTAGACTATAACCCTGGGGATTGAATTTAATGTGAAAGAATCAGAAGTTGTGCTTGGGTGAACAAGTTATAGTAACCAGACGGAAGCAACCGTAAGCTTTCTGAATTTGAAATAACAACTAGAGACTTTTTATTGTTCAATGGAAATTGATAATAAGCTGTGCTTCAGTGGATCCTACCAGCCCAGACTGCAAATAAGATGTGTCTCAATACCAATGTTGAAACCATATCTGATTCAAGAAGCATTTCTTCTTCAGTGACTGTGAACTCAGAGCTTCCGGGGAACTTTCTTTAATAATCATTGTTCAGGAAGATACTGATAATGGGGACTTGTCTGAGACTTTGTGACACCAGTGCCACCCACTGCATCACAATACTTGCTGGCAGGTATGTTAAAGAAAATAATGTTTGGAATGCAAATGGCATCTAAAGCACATACAGACAGATTATGTATGAAAAATAACACTCAAATTTTACTCCATTAGCATAAATATTGTTCACTCTTTTCCTGGTCATTTTTAAGCTTTCGGTAAAAATAAAGATCTTCTTGTAATGCGGTTTAAGCCACCAGGTTTCATTGTAGTTCTCCCTGCTTTCCCAAACACATTTAATGCTGATATATTTTTCTTAATTATCTTGGTTACTGCAGAAATTGGGCTGTTTTGTCTCTGAGCCTTCAAGTTTCCCTAGCTTTAGTTCACTATAAATCATCTTGAACTTATGTAAATGTAGTTTAGCCATATGCCTCTGGCTTATGATCAGACATGTTTTGAGTAGAGTACGTTTTGGTTGTTTTTTTTTTTTTTTTTTTTTTTCCCCTGGACTTACAAATTTGTTTAATAACTGAACCACTTTCCGTTTCTGGCTCTGGTACCTTCTTCATCTCCTTCTCTTTCATATGATTTGTACCTCGACTTAATTATCTCTCTAAAATTTGATTTCCCATCATTTCTCATGTTCCTCAACATACCCACAATTATCACTTAACCTTGGTGGACCCACCTCTTCAACCTATACCTTTCAATTATGAGAGGGGCAAAGATGAATGTTTGAAAGGGGAAATCAGATTTTTTTTCCCCTAGAGGAAGGTTCTAAGTTTGCTCTCAGAAAACCTCTTTCAAATAGAAGTATGTCAAGGAAAGATAATCAAGGGATTCCTTGTAGTAGGATTTAACTTAAGAAAAAAGTTGTGATAAAACTTATGAAAGCTGAAGCCATCACTATGGCATGGGTCCTAGAGTATGTGGGTGAGCCAAAGAAGGCATGGAGAAATAATCCTGTGACGTCTTTGGTCTTCAGGCAAATTGGACTTGTCACCAGCTGCAGCTAAAATTGTTGGGGCTTGTGGGATGTGTGTCTTAATTAAATGAAAACTTGAATTTGCAAAGATAAGAGCAGGTGCCCAAATTCAGCCTTGAGGAAAAAAAAGAAAAGTGGGTAACCTCCTTGAAAAAAGAAATTAGAGAAGTGAACCAAAAATAAATGCACAGCATGCAATTTAACCAAAGTAGATAATTTTCCTACACTTAAAAAAAAGTATATTATGGATTATATTGAGGACACAGTATGGGATCTGAAGAGTTCTGGCCAAATAGCCAAAACCTATGTTGTATCCAAACAATCATAAAAAGAGTCAGCATATGGCATAATAAAAAAGTCCTGACCATTCCTGATTTTTTTTTTTTTGTCAAGCACAAATTACCACATTATTGCGAGAAGGAATTTGTGATTAGTAAGGACATATCTGTGCTATACACACTGAAATTAATTACAAGTGTGTATCAGCCAGAGTTCTAGTAGGAAACAAAATTTACTTCAGGTGGTTAAAATAAAAAGACTTTGAAAAAGGGCTATCTAAGTCAGTGTGGATATTCGGTTAAGAAAATAAACAAGGAATGATGAGATAATGAGAGAACAGCAACCATGGATAGCTGCTGCCAGTGCCAGAGGCAACTAAAATCATGTCGCACAGATGGTTGCAGAGAACCACAGTCAAGGTAGGACAGACTATTGTCAGAGATGTGGTGTGAAAGCAGGGAAGAAAGACCCACGTTTTATTTCTACTGACCTCCTGTCTCCCACTACTGATGTCTCTTGACCAGTTCCATGAAGCTGGTCAGCAGATAAGCCTAGTGTACAATAGGTTGTCCTTAGAATTCAGCATCATGGGGCGCAGCATATTAGAGAAGGGTGAATAGAGGACCGGAGCAGAGGAAACACCTAGAACAAAATGTAACTGATTTGACTTAGTAAATTTGTGTGATACATTGAATTACAAGTCCTGATTTTCTATTCCCCTATAGTAGTCTTATAAATTCACATTAAACTCACCTTCCCATCTTTTGACTTTGAGCTTGTCTATGTGATTTACTTTGGCTAATGTTAGCAGATGTGATACAACCAGAGGCTTAAGCTTTCTTGCACAGTTTGGCTTGCCCTTTGTACTTTGGCTGTTGCCAGGAGAGTACACCCTCCTAACCCTTCCACTTGGGTCCCTTTCAACTGTTGCCCCAAAATGATGCATGGAACAGGGTCCCCTAACTGACTCACAGACTTGCAGGCTGACACCTAGCTTTTCTAGTTGATCCACAAATGTGAAAATAAATGATTGCTTTTTTAAGCCACTGAATTTTGCATTGGTTTGTTACACAGCAATGCCGTATAGCTGACTGAAACAGCATGCATGGTGCTCATTGCATGTATTAACCTTTAAAATTATGAGTATTAAAATAGCAACTCTGATAAATTGAAGGATAGAGCTACCTGAAACTGAGAGAACCAAACTGCTACTGTGATCACCATTTAGAACTATCCTTGTGTCCACTCTTAATTACCATTTTAATTCAGCAGATGGGATATTGGTGTTATAACATTAGTGCCCTGATAGAGTCCTATCTTGCATGAATTACTGCAGAAACACTTATTCTTTTTTTACTTATGTTCTTATAATATACATGTATGGTATATGTATAATGGTATTATAGATTACTGGAGTCCCCTTCCCAATGCAGGCGCTAGAACATTTTCAGTATTACATTTCCTCTCCTACTCTATTCCCTTGTCTTTCTCTCTTCCTGATTAGTGAAAGTAATACCAACCATAGTCTTTGGGTACTTTATTTATTTTTTGATGTTTATTTATTTTTGAGATAAACAGAGCATGAGCAGGGGAAGGGCAGAGGGAGAGGGAGTCACAGAATCTGAAGCAGGTTCCAGGCTCTGAGCTGTCAGCACAGAGCCTGACATGGGCTTGACTCACAACTGTTGAGATCATGCCCTGAGCTGAAGTCCCACGTTTAACAGACTGAGCCACCCAGGTGCTCTGGTCTTTGGATTCTTTAAAACAATTTACATGTCATCTATATTGTTTCTAGGTTCTCTACCTTATTTCTGTTGTTGTATACTATTCAGTTGTAATTATACACCACATATTATTTAGTAAGTTTCATGTCAGTGGATATTCACAATCTCTACTTTCCTTGCCAGTGTTATATGAATGGGGGTAGTCATAGTGAGAGAAGAAAGTGTAACTAAACTTATTGGTTAGTTTCATCCTGAAACAATGTGCAGGATCATCATTACCATTTTCAGGAAATGTGAATTATTCTATTAAGAGTTTTTGAGCTCATATCACATAGATCTTGAGTACTATTATCTCTCAGATTATAATGAGCCTAATAAAGTTGCTATCAGAAGCCAATAAAAAATCTGTCCCTGAGAGATTTGATATATTTACGAGATGAAATAAACTCGCATTTATTTGACACTTACTGGGTGTACAGGATATTTATTAAACTTCCCTCTGCTCTAGGTGTAACTGAAGAGGTCTTAATGGGTGCAGAATACATGTTAATATTTATACAACTAAGAAAGATATTTTCTGCTGGTACTCCAAGAAACAAAAGTGTTCCCACAGTGCCTAAAAATTCAATGGAAAGAAAAATATAAATACTTTAAAGAAAGCTCAAGCTCAGGTTAAGAAGAGAGACAGTAGGCCACCACAAAATTTAGACATTTCTATTCACAAGCAAGACTGAGGACTGTTATTTTGAAGAGCCTGGTAGAGGAAGGCAAAAACCACTTATAGAAATCAATTAATAAAAATTCAGAAACAAAGACTTTATGGGGTAATGCACAAAACTTTCTATGATTAACAGAAAGAGTCCTGAAATAATAAACATATCCTCTAACCATAGTTGTTGGGGACAGGATACTGTGGGGCTCTTCAAAGATAATCCTCTTATGCTCATTAATAAGAGAAACACAAAGTTCACAAAAATAATTATCAATAGTTTTTATCTGATGGAAATGAGACTGACTTCATAATCCCTCTATATATCCTTTCTAGTCTGTCATCTATCTCTGTGTGTGTGTGTGTGTGTGTGTGTGTGTGTGTGTGTGTATTTATTCCAAAAATCAAGTTTAGTCACTTTCATAGACCCCCAAGATTAAAAAGAAGGCTCTAGAGGGGTGCCTGAGTGGCTCAGTCGGTTGAGCATCTAACTTGGGCTCAGGTCATGATCTTGTAGTTCATGACTTCAAGCCCCGTGTCAGGTTCTGTGCTGACAGCTCAGAGCCTGAAGCCTGCTTCAGATTCTGTCTCCCTTTCTCTCTACCTGTTCCCCACTCATACTCTGTCTCTCTCTCTCTCTCTTTCAAAAATAAATAAATGTTAAAAGAAATTAAAAAAAAAAGAAGGCTCTAGATATTGAAATATATAGGCAGTGCATGGACAGGGTGAACACATCCTCACTATTGGGGTGGAAGTTCTGTGTTCATTGTGAACACACTGAGGGCAGCATATCCTTTTTTTAAAATATAATTTAGTGTCAAATTGGCTTACATATAACACCCAGTGCTCATCCCAAGAAGTGCCCTCCTCAATGCCCACCACCCCTTCCCCCCATCCCCCCATCCTCAGTTTGTTCTCTGTGTTTAAGAGTTTCTTGTGGTTTGCCTCCCTCCCTCTCTGTTTGTAACTACTTTTTCCCCTTCCTTTCCCCCATGACTTTCTGTTAAGTTTCTCAAGATCCACATATGAGTGAAAACATATGATATCTGTCCTTCTCTGACTGACTTATTTCACTCACCATAATAACTTCCAGTTCCCTCCACATTGCTGAAAATGGCATGATTTCATTCTTTCTCATTGCCAAGTAGTATATGGAAAGTGCCTAAATGTCCAGCATATCCTTCTTACATAGTACTTTGCAGCTCAGCTCTCTCCGATGTGCTACAAATAACATTGTCACATAGCAAGTCAGAAGCTACAGAGCTTCAAAACGTTACTTTAGTTCTTTTGCCTCCACATCTTGCTGCCCAAGTTCTTATCCTGTTAACATCTGCTAAAAAGAAAATGTTGAGACCCTTTGCTCCTAAAACTATATGTCTGTTTGCCTTAGGTAACCTGAATGGCCACATGCTCATTAAGATAAAATCACTTCCAAAGAGAAAGACTGTACTTTAACCCCAGTTAATTATCTCTAAACTGTATGCCACTGCTCACAACAGAGATTGAGTCAAATTATGAACGGACGGAAGCACATTCATGATCCTTAAAGGAAAACCAACTCTTACACATGCCGTGTATTGCTTAGACAATCTGCATCATCTTTTCATCCATTACATTATATGATATTCTTTGCCAAGGACAATTAAAAGCCCTAAATTTATAAGGGGCTGTTATACCAAAGATGTGTTAAGCTGCCAGCCATCTGGAGGTGAGTTTCAATTTTAGCCCATGGGATTAAGGATGCTCATAATCGTTGCTGTTAATATTGATGAAACATTCCTGGAGTATAGATCGGTAGACAAGAAATGTTTGACAGTATACTGACGTGATTAGGAGCACTCTGAGAGGTTTCCGGGGGCCGGGGGGAGGGCGGGGGGACTTAGGTCTTCTTTCCTGGAAATTGTTGATAGACGCCTTGCAGTCTGGTATAGTGAAAAATCTGTCCTTCCTCAATCAGATATATGATCTAATGTCTAAGGTCCATTCCAAGCCTCTGTCAGAGAACTAAACTCAAAACAATATAAAGAACAGAACAAATACCTTTTTTTCATATCCCTTTAGAAGCGTATTACCTGCAACAAGAGATTAATTTGAGCACCTGTTATATGAGTAACATAGATCATCTCACAATTAACTAGCATGCATATTACATATAGTTAACCTGACAGCTAGTATCCTTATCATTTATCCTTATCATAATTCAAACTAGACTTAAAAAAGAAGAAAAACTGATCTGGTAGTAAAACTTGTGTTATGATTGCAATGTCTTTCTATGGGGTATTGTGGATGATGGTGATGATTTTATGAGATAAAATACTACATTTGGGAAGTTCTTGGCACATGTGAGAAAGACTCTTCTAATAAAGTTAATAAAGCTTTCCCTTTTCTATATTTGATTTAATACAGGGGTCAGGCTTTACTCTATTTTGATATGTTTCACATACTCTAGAAACTTTTAACAGCAGCCCTTTTAAAGACACACTCCTATCCCAAGCTGCTTTGCTCTCCAACGGCTTCCACATCAACTCAGATCTTTCATTGTTTCCTTTTTTTTTTTTTTTTTTTTTTACCACTTTGGTTCAGTGGTAGTTTCATCACCTTGAAAGCACATTATATCGTTTGGAAAACAGGCACCATGCTGATTTCACTTCTGTGGAAATATGCTATACTGCACTCACCCCATAAGCTCTTCAACATGACACGACGCTATGAAACTACCTTCACTCTCCCTGTTTCAAACAAACCTTTGCAACCACAGATCAAGACTTTTGAAAGTTCACTTCCTGATTTGCAGCAGCTCATTGAATGTTTTCCCAGTTTCAAACACGCTGTTGCAACGAAACAGTGAAGCTTCTAATGTTTGAAAAGCAGCAGGATTTCACTTCTTTAATGAAGAACATTCAAATTTGCAGCCCCAAGCTGGCAGTGCAGGGGGTGTCATGTTTCCCACAGTCTGTTGTGAGGCCTGCAGGTGTAACAGCCCTGCCACAGATCTAAATGAGCACCCCTGCTCCTATATGGTGCAGAGTTAAGGGTTTTTCTCCCTCTGTTCTACCTGCTTGCTACAAATCATTCTCAGAAACCCATTTAGAAGAATGCACAAGTAATCTAACATGTCTGAGTATTGTGTGTGTGTGTGTGTGTGTGTGTGTGTGTGTGTGTGTGAATCTGCTAATATTCCTGACCATTAACAGGTGAACCAAGTATCATTCTCATGCATTTAATAAGACTGTATCACGTTAAACACAGACCAGAAGTCAAAGCTCCCCTTTCAAAAGTGCACTGCAGATACCATTGCTTTTGATTAACTTCTATCTCATCTTTTACCTCTCGTCTAAGCTTACACAGGAGATACAAAGGCAACAGTAGCACAAACAAGGTATTTAGAATCAGAAGACCAAGAACAATAATAGCTTGGTCAGCTGCTTTCTGTTTTATCCTAAGCTTCCTAAATTTCTAAAGCTTCTGTGTTCTTATCTGTCAAATAAGGGGAAAATTGGATTAGTGTGAGAAATAAATGAGATTATGTCATCTATCAGTCCAGTGAGACTTTCAGCCAACATCTCTCTGAGACCAATTTACTCTCTGGATCAGATTAAGAGGTATAACAATTAGTGAGACTAAATACTGATCCAAAGGGAAAAGCACTATGCTAATCGTAAGATATTATGCTTTTGTGAGATGTCTTTGTTACAACCTAAGGTGGGAGTTCAGAACGAGCTAAGTAGTCAGGAAGTAGTATTGATAATAGTTTCATTTGTAATCACAGACAACAAACATGTGGTGGTGTAGGCACTAAAGTGTGAAATTTGGAGAAAATTGTCTTTTGTAGTAGAGTCTGGAAAAAAAATCAGATGTGAAAAAAACATTTTCTTCTTGTTTCAATTCTGGAAGGTACAAAAAAAGTTTGTGTGCATCAGTTTATTGTTTGTAATGGCAGATAACAGCTGCAAGATTATATCATTGCTTAATCTCTAAAGCTGTTATATAAATGCAAACCTACCTAAATTTATCAAATGAACGGAAAGAAATATACCTTCCATCTTTAACTGTATCAAAAGAAAGTTTACTATAATTCTATCTTTTTTTTTTCTTTCACAGTAAAGCTGTAGCTTATAAAGATCAAAGCAAAATTATTAAATAGCAACTGAGTCCAGCCCTGTGCTAGGGTTTGTAAGAGGTGTTAAAACAAGTTGAAGTACAAATTTTGTTTGTAGGTAGCTTGAATTAAGTTTGAGAGAAATAACCTTGACATATATGAAATAACTAAAATACTGTGTTACATACTCGGATAGTACACAGACTTCCCTAGATTGCGAGCTCTAAAATACTTACACAATAAAAAAGTGATCATTGAAAGATAGAAATTTCAAAGGATCCTTGTCGAAAGGATAAATTCTATAAACAACTCACAGGCAGGGCTGATGTTTTAGTTTCCTTTGTATCTCCCGAGTACTTAGAAAAGCATCAGTTCCGTATACATACCCAGTAAACGTTGAATGGAAATTGAATCATTTGCTATGAAATAGCTTAGGGATATACTAAAGCAGAGAAGTTACAGTCCAGATGGAAAGAAACAGTTGTGGCAAACCTGTGTCAATGCTTTCAGAGTAGTGCTATGTACACGGCACAGCAATGGCACAAAGGAGAGAACAATCACTTCTCTTCTGCAGTCTCTCCAAGGAGGAATCTAGTGAGGTACTGGGATTTCTTCTGGAATGCAAGGAGCAGAGCATTACAAAAAAAAAAAAAAAAAAAAAAAAAAAAAAAGTGAAATAGTAGTTTTACATTTGGAGGATATAAGAAACTCAGTATGTTTCTCAGGATCCACATAAGAGTGAAAACATATGGTATCTGTCTTTCTCTGTATGACTTATTTCACTTAGCATAACAATCTCCAGTTCCATCCACGTTGCTACAAAAGGCCATATTTCATTCTTTCTCATTGCCAAGTAGTATTCCATTGTATATATAAACCACGACTTCTTTATCCATTCATCAGTTGATGGCCATTTAGGCTCTTTCCATAATTTGGCTGTTGTTGAAAGTGCTGCTCTAAACATTGGGGTACAAGTGCCCCTATGCATCAGCACTCCTGTATCCCTTGGGTAAATTCCTAGCAATGCTATTGCTGGGTCATAGGGTAGATCTATTTTTAATTTTTTGAGGAACCTCCACACTGTTTTCCAGAGTGGCTGCACCAGTTTGCATTCCCACCGACAGTGCAAGAGGGTTCCCGTTTCTCCACATCCTCGCCAGCATCTATAGTCTCCTGATTTGTTCATTTTGGCCACTCTGACTGGCGTGAGGTGATATCTGAGTGTGGTTTTGATTTGTATTTCCCTGATGAGGAGTGACATTGAACATCTTTTCATGTGCCCGTTGGCCATCCGGATGTCTTCTTTAGAGAGGTGTCTATTCATGTCTTCTACCCATTTCTTCACTGGGTTATTTGTTTTCCGGGTGTGGAGTTTGCTGAGTTCTTTATAGACCATGGGGGAGGGAAGGGAAAAAACAAAGTTAGAGAGGGAGGGAGGCAAACCATAAGAGACTCTTAAAAACTGAGAATAAACTGAGGTTGATGGGGGGTGGGAGGGAGGGGGAAATGGGTGATGGGCATGGAGGAAGGCACTTGTTGGGATGAGCACTGAGTGTTGTATGGAAACCAATGTGACAATAAATTTCATTAAAAAAATTAAAAACAGAAACTCAGTGTGGCTGGGATATTGAAAAAAAATTACTATATTTCAGATAAGCTCAAATATTTCAGTGTTCAGCAGTAGTTTCCAACTAAGAAGATGTGTAAATAAACAGGTAAGAAAAGCTTTCACGGAATAATATGCATAAAACATTCGAGTAGTCACGATGAGGAGTGGGAGTAATAGGGTGGGGAAGTGAGGCAGGTATCAGGAAAGGCCAGGCACCACCGTGGCCAAGTTCTTAAACTCTAGTATGTATCAAAAATCACCAAATTTAAAATGATATTGTTGGGCTCTCACCCACAGTGTTTCTGGTTCAATAGGCCAGGGGTAGGGGTCAATCACTCGAATTTCTAAGAAGTTTCCAGGTGATGCTGATGCTGCTGTTCAGGAACCACACACAAGGAAACATTGGTCTAAAAAAATAAAATTCTACAAACAGTGTAGGACTAGCTGATGAAAAGTTTTAAATCTTGAGATCAAGAGTGTGGACTGACTGATCTTATGAATATTAATAAGTCATGATGCCTTCTTAAACTCCATAATTCACAGATTTAAGGTGTGTAAATATAAACCAAGAATTAGTTTCCATTTCAGAAACAACAACTGTCAAAAATATAAAAGCCCACATCTTTAAATTTTAGGGACAATGTGTAAAATGGAAAAATTCATACATTGCTAGTAGAAGAGTAGGCTGGGGTGTGCCTGGCTGGCTCAGTTGGTAGAGCATGTGGCTCTGGACCTTGGGGACATGAGTTTGAGCCCCACATTGAGTGTAGAGATTACTTTTAAAAAATTAACAAAAAAAGAAGTATAAGCTGGTATAACACTTTGGAAAGAGATTTGGCTATGTCTAGGAAACTTGAATATGTTCATATATTAAGATCAGAAATTCTAGGGGCACCTGGGAGGCTCAGTCGGTTAAGTGTCTGACTCTTGTCTTTGGCTCAGATCATGATCTCATGGCTCATGAGATTGAGCCCAACACTTACAGAGTGGATCCTGCTTAGGATTCTCTTTCTCTTTCTCTGTCCCTTCCCCACTGGTGCTCTCTCTCTCTCTCTCTCTCTCAAAATAAACAAATTAATTAATTAAAAAAAAAAAAAGAAATAGAAATTCTACTCCAAGGCATATTCCCCAGAGGAACTCTCCACAATTGTGCCATTGGAGACCTGTATAAGAAAATTCATTATAGTGATGTAATAATATCTATCCATCTACCTAGATATAGCTGTCATATCACCAAGAAAATGAATAAATAATTGTATATGGGATTCCACTGAATAACTTTTTAGTTAAAATGAATTAAAGATATATACATTACCATGGATAAACATCAAAACCATAATGTTAAACACATACACAGTGCCTTCTTATAGCACATAAATATGTGAACAAATTCTGTTTATTAATTGTGAATACATACACATCAGTCAGTGTATAAAGTTACATGGAATAGCATATGCCAAATTCAAAAGAGTGATTACCTCTGATATTGATGGAAATGAAATTGGAGACGACTATATAGAAGTGTTTATATTCTGTCAGTAATTGCCTTCTTCAGCTTGGTGGTAGATACCTGTTTGTTTGTTTTTAAAATATTGTCATCTATATTTGTATGCAAGAGTTAGTTTATAATTCCAAAAATAAGAATGGCATAAAGAAAGTGATGGCTTAAAAATAATGATATAATACGTTGAACCTATTACACATTATGGATTGAGTGGGAGTGACAGGTTAAGAGACAGGCAATTAAGATGCCTGTTGAGTGGACACTGTTCAGATTTCATTTATAGCCACTGAATTTCTTGTTATTTCTATGACCTTTCTAAACAACAGTTAGTACATCACTCCACTTGAAGTGAATTGTCAGTATTTTTTCCAACAACTTACATAAAAGTAAAATTTATTGACCTTATTATTAATAATTAGCCCTATTCGGGTGAAATTGTATTTGCTTATCTGGCAGTGCTTAATATCTTAATCAGAATGGAGAGGAGGAGTGGTGTGCAGGGAGAAACTCAATCGCACTTGATTCTATAAAGTTAATTACAGTAATAAATTAAATATTATCTTTAAACATTCAATAATTTTCTTCTGCATAAGCATGTCTGACCAACATTGTTAAAAACTGGCTTCACTTGTACAATTAATTTTATTTTTAACTTGTGGGTTATACTAATATTCTGATAACTGTCTTTGATGAAATAAACAAGATAGGTAAGAATCTCCAGGAAGAATAAAAAAAATAATCTTTCAGTCAATGAATTACTTAGGGGTAATTTGTCAGGTGTTTCTGCTCTTATGCCTTCTTATTAGTCTTACTATTTTCACTTCTCAATGGCTTTTATGTATTACTAGTCACGTTAAGATTGGTGTTATGTAACCAATTATCAGAATTCAGTGACTTAAGCCTGGACAAACATTTGTGAATGATGAAATCAAACAGAGGGACAATTCTTGAGTAATTCTTGGTTTATTTTCTGGATTAATGTCACTTAGACTTTGTTATCCATATCAACTTTTCCATGTTAAGCCAACGTCCACATTAGAGAAAATTACTTTCTCCTCTTATTAGCTATTGTTGAGGTGGGCAGTGATGTAATTTTTATTTTAAGCCTGCCGAATAGAGCACCGGAAAAAGCAAAGTTTGTGTCACATAATCACATAATGCGTTTCAACATCTAACGTAAATTACTTGGAACCATAGCTCTTTGGGAGTAATTGAAGTGTTGTTTACCCATTTGAATTTCCTCTGTGATTTTAGAAAAACATCTAATGTGGTGATAATATATATCAAAGAAATTCAGTGGTACCTGACAGCTAGTGAATGCTTGAAAACTCTTACTTTAATGTGACCAAGTGAAACATACTTAAGATGTTATGAGAAATTATGATGATGGCAATGGCCATAGTTTGAATGCTAAAACTAGAACTGATGAGTGGGTATCCAGGCTAAATTAAAAGCAAACTGAAGTAGAGATTCTAACTTGACCCATTGTTTAATTATCTGCCTTTTGAAAAACAAATAATTTAAATGATTGTAGATGAATACTGAGGAGCAAGTCCTTATATAAGGCAGAATAATATGGGGATAGAGAGCATGGACATGGGGACCATACTCCCAGGGTTCACACCCTGGTTCTGCCACGTAAGGGTGTGACCCAAGGCATATAACATAGCCTTCTCATGCCTCACTTTCCTCATATGTAAAAATGGGGATAATCATAGCACCTATTGAATAGGGTTGATTTGAGGATTAAATGATTCAGTGTCTGAAAAGCAAACTAAAACAGCGTCAGATAGTAATAACCAAATAGTTATCTGTTAAATAGGTACATTAACAGTGAATATAAACAGCCGGTATGGCTAAAACTACTCTTGAGATTATGAGTCCTGTTGTTGAGCAGCTTATTGAACTCTCCATATTTGTTTGTCATTTATTTTCATGGCTGCCTTATATTTTTCTGTTTTTTCTCCAAATTTGGTTGTAAACTTTATAGATTAATAATAGAAGGAATTAAAGGTTAAATAATTACTATATAAGTTAATATTTCTTTCCTGACAAATATCCCAACATTAATTTATAGGAAGTATAATTAATGAACTATAAGATATGTAAACAATATGTAAACATAAGCTATGTAAACAATAGTCAGTATATAAGATATGTAAGCAATAGTTAGTGTATAAACACTTCTCATCATGAGAGAACACTAAACTAGCCACTCATTTTTTTAAATAAAAGAATCATTAAAATTGTACTGTCTTTAACAACATTTTCCCTTCTACACATAAAAGTTTATCAAATTGTTAATTTTATATACATCTTTATCCTTGGAGCAGCAAGGGGAATTTGTACAGTCTATCAGATAGAATGGATCATATGATGCTGGGTTTATGCTCAGTACAAACTTTTTAAATGCATCATGTCCTCATTTTAAGCTAGGTCTTGGGGTACCTGGGTGGCTCAGTCAGTTGAGCGTCTGACTTTGGCTCAGGTCATGATCTCACGGCTCGTGAGTTTGAACCCCGCGTCAGGCTCTGTGTTGACAGCTGAGAGCCTGGAGCCTGCTTTATATTCTGGGTCTCCCTCTCTCTCTCTCTGCCCTCTCCCGCTCATGCTGTCTCTCTCTGTCTCTGAAAAATAAATGAACATTAAAAAAAAATTTTTTTAAGCTAGATCTTGACTTAGGATTTGCAAGAATGGCATCTGATAGTTTCTCCCACGGCTTCTTCAGCTTCCCCACGTACACACATTATAAGTTTTTTTTTTTTTTTTTAATGTTTATTTATTTATTTTGAAAGAGAAAGAGTGTGTGTGCAAGCAGGGGAGGGTCAGAGAGAAAGGGAGAAAGAGAATCCCAAGCAAGCTCTGTGCTGTCAGTGCAGAGCCCGATATGGCACTAGATCTCACGAACCGTGAGATCATGACCTGAGCAGAAATCAAGAGTCATACGCTTAACCTATTGAGTTGAATGAGCCACCCAGGCACCCCCACATGTTATAAGAATTAATAGGTATTCAGCTACAATTATGTGCTAATTACTGTTTCAAGTATTTCATATATATTAAAAATAATGTTTATCTTCACAGAAACCTTTGGAGATGTCTGCTATTATTATCCCAACTTTACTGATGAGAAAATTGTGACAAAGAACAAGTTAAGCACCTTGGTCAAAATCCTAAGCAAAATGGCAGACCTAGTATTTTAACACAGGCAATTCAACTTCAGAAAACATGCTTTTAACCTTTGGAATATACAATCTCTCCCACATTTCATGCATAGGGTATAAGATACAAGCAGTGGCAGTTAGTTTCTGAAGTGGTTGCACCAAAGTCCATCTTTGGGAGCTGGTATCAGAGGAATATAGCTGTATACACATATACACCTAGGTTGAATATAGGTGTATACAGTTATTGATACTACTAACATCCTAATGACACAGAAGTTCAACCTTGGGATCAATGCATTTTATTTGTAATATAAAATAATAAATCAGGCTTGAAAAAGTAGGTAAACATACATACATAATATTTTCGTTCAGTATCTTTTAAATCTCCTATTATTGATCTCTATGATATTATGTCCTCTTTTAACAACATAGTTTTATTACTTTAAAGACTTAAAGATATACACTTTATTGAATATCCAATCAATATTAAAGGCCATAAAAGTATTTTCTTTAAATGAGTAAAGCAGGCAGATATCTATAATGTGAAACATCTGTTCAAGAGAATGAGGTTTATAGGCTTTTTTTTTAAGCTTTCTAGAAATATCTTTATTACAAGTTTTCTTAAATACTTCACTGCATACATTACAGACTGGGCATCACCTATAAGCTTCTATTAGCAATGAGCCGTTATTTTAATGTCTTCTCTTGTAAGCTTTACTATTTATTCGGTCTTGAATCATGCCTAAGTAAAACATGGAAAAATTATTGAGATTTCTATAATAATAACCTATTCTTGTTATTACAAGGAACTCCATTATATGAAAAAACATGTTGTTATTCCAAAACATTCCAAGTATGTTTCATACAAAGTTTTTTTTTTTAATTAAAAAAAATTTAATGTTTACTTATTTTTGAGAGAGAGAGAGAGAGAGCGAGTGAGCAAGAGCAGGGGAGGGGCAGAGAGAGAGGAAGACACAGAATTTGAAACAGGCTCCAGGCTCCAGATGTTAACACAGAGCCCGATGCGGGGTTTGAACTCACAAACCACGGGATCATGACCTGAGCTGAAGTTGGATACTTAACCAACTGAGCCACCCAGGCACCCCCCATTTCACACAAAGTTTTAAGAAACATTGCCACTTTCCGTTTTTCTTATTTTTATGAGATATTATTTTAAAGCTTTATGATTCTCAAACTGAGAGTGACCAGGGTTACTTAAACCAATGCCCCAATGTTTTAAAATTGGCAACCTGTGTTCAAAACAGATTATTTTTCATTGCTAGTATCTTGGTTTGTGATACAAATGAAAGACTTGACTGAAAGATATCTTTTCATGTTTGCAACTAGCTGTTTTCTACTCTAGTATTTGAAAAGAAATCATGAGTATATTTCCATAATGACAGATATAATTGTATGATCGCTAAGAGTTAAGATAAAAGCATGCTTTGGAATAAAATGGAAACAATTTGGATTAACCAAAGTTTTCCCAATGGTCTTGGAAATAGCTCAGAGAAGTTAATCTTGAAATTTCTCACGAGGGGCAGGTACTGCTCTGTGGTAGTAAACACGGTGTGATACTGATATACCACAGAACTGTTGAATGTTTTTCATGTGAAATATACAACCAGAGGGAAAATGATTCATGCTGGTGAGCACAAATAAACACATTATTTAATGTGATATTTTGAGACATTGTGGTTCTTTAATTTTTAAACAGCCCTTTTTGTGAAAATAAAACATATATCACTAAGAATTTTTTAAAAACAAATTTTTAATATATGTTCTGCTTTTTTAATGGAATTTAAATTGCTATTGATCAAAGGCCCAAAATAAATAAAGTTCCCCAATAATATCTCCTATGTATGTCTGCACTTAGGCATTTTGGAAAATATTTAAAGAAAGATTATAATGACAGGGTTTTGTGTGTGTGTGTGTGTGTTTTGTTTTGTTTTGTTTTGCTTTTACTTTTTATTTTATAAGATATATAACTTATATTGGAGTCATATAAAAATATCGAGAAGAGGGGTACTTTAATGGCTCAGTCTGCTGAGTGTCTGACTTTTGATTTTGGTTCAGGTCATGATCCCAGAGTTGTGAAACCGAGCCCTGTGTCACGCTCCATGCTGAGTGTGGAGCTTGCTTAAGATTCTGTTTCTCTCTCTTTCTCCCTTGCTCCTTTCCCCTGTTCACATCCATTATCTATCTATATATCTATTTATCTAATCAATCATCTATCTATCTATATCAGGAAGATATTCATAACAATCAGAAGCAAATGTGAAAATTCCACCTGGTACATAAAATCACAAGATTACAAATGAATTACCCTAACATAACACTCAGGAAAAATCCCTCATCAAAATGAGATATTGCCACACTATAAAATTTAAATTAACCACAATTATTGAGTAAAACTATGATTATACTTAAGTCAAAAGGAAAAAAAAAAACAGCCTTCAAGAATATTTTTAGAAGTATATGGTGTTTGTATCAGGATGAAAATATCATTTCTTTGGATAAGAGTCTAAAAATGAAATTAGGTTGTTTTAAATCTTTTTTATTGGTGATTGCTAATAAAAATATATGACTAGAGGGGCGCCTGGGTGGCACAGTCTCGGTTAAGCGTCCGACTTCAGCCAGGTCACGATCTCGCGGTCTGTGAGTTCGAGCCTCGCGTCAGGCCCTGGGCTGATGGCTCGGAGCCTGGAGCCTATTTCCGATTCTGTGTCTCCCTCTCTCTCTGCCCCTCCCCGTTCATGCTCTGTCTCTCTCTGTCCCAAAAATAAATAAACGTTGAAAAAAAAAAAACTGTTTAAAAAAAATATATGACTAGAATGGGGCACCTGGGTGGCTCAGTTGCTTGAGCATCCGACTTTAGCTCAGGTCACGATCTCGCAGTTCGTGGGTTTGAACTCCGCATCAGGTTCGCTGCTGTCAGTGCAAAGCCTGCTTCAGATCCTCTGTACCCCTCTCTCTGCCCCTACCCTATCATGCGCTCTCTCAAAAATAAGTAAATAAGCAAAAATTATGTATGACCAGAAAAGTCAATATCGATGGTAAAGACATTAGGAGACATAGCAAAATTTTGTATAATACGGTCTGAAGTATATCATAATCTATGTAATAAGAAAATTATAACTTTGGTTTGTGGATATCATTTTTGTTGTAAATATTCAGTAATTTTTCAGCAACCTACATAATTTAAACATAAATTAATTGAAAGTAGGACGCTTAACGATGAGCTGGAGAAGTAGACAGTGAATCTTTTATGTAGAAAGTAATCACAGTAAAAATGAGATGAGCTGTTTCTTACCTTTTATGAGCTAAATAGATTTATGTGCACAATCTACATGTGGTAAAGTATTATGCCTTGTAAGGATAATTTAATTTTCCTTTCTGGAGAAGCTAAATGGACATAAAATCTGATTTTTCATTGATGGAGATGGAACATCATTAGATACTATGCCTGTTTATTTTATTTTATTTTTTAGTAAATATGGTTTAGGTGACTAGAAATGCTTGATTCTTACATAAGTATTTTAAATAGGTACCTCTTCCTTATAGGGAGACAAACTTTGTACAAGAGACATGAAATCTTTACTAGGAGAGAGTGCAAGATTTAGGGTCATTTATCTGGGAAACATCACTAATAGTGAAAACAACCCCATTTGCAGTGCATATGAATTCTTCATACATGTTTAAAAGTGTACACTTCAAGAACTTAGCACACATGAACTGGAGATATAAAAGCTGGAAGATTCAAGTATGTAATACCCAATTGGTGATAGGGTCAAATAATTGTAGTGATGGTCTAAATGATCTCAGAATGTGGTCAGGATAGCCTCATTCAGAGTGGAATATAGATTTTTCAGAAAGTTCAAGCTTAACAGCTTATAGGACAGTTACTTCATGTGAGATACGTCATACTTAGCTTGGAGAACAGGAAGTACTCACAGAATGAATGAAAAGAGAAATATTAGAAGATGAGTAATACTGGGATGATTAATGCCCATTTCTTGTTAAGTGTTTTTCCTTCATACTTTTCTCACTAGTAGGTATATCACATCCCTCATACTATTAATGTGCCACATTAGTCCCTTTTGTCACAAAAATGTTTGGGACTTGGAGAATTTCATATTTAAAAATCTAGCCAGTATGTTTATCATCATGTACTAAATCACAATCCAGCCCTTGTCTTTTTTAGCTATTGTGAAAGCTCTGATGAAGAGATTAATGGTTTTATCTTCTCTAATTGAACTGGAAGGCAGACATATGATACTCAGTGTGCAATATGAGTGATGCCATTTATAGTTTCACTTTCACCAACAATATTAAAGCCAAAGGTATTAATTCATGAGAATTGAGTGAGACAATTATGACTACATTGGTTTTCAATATGACGGAAGGAAGATGTCCAAGAACAGACAGCTGTAGTCTAAATTCCAGGTATTTCCATTTAAAATGATCTTCTGGGGGTACCTAGGTGTCTCGGTTGAGTGTATGACTGAGGCTAAGGTCATGATCTCATGGTTTGTGAGTTTGAGCCCCACGTTGGGATCTCTGTGGTCAGCACAGAGCCGGCCTGGGATCCTCTGTCTCCCTCTCTCTCTGCCCATCTCTGGCTCATGCCCAGTCTCTCTCTCTCTCTCTCTCTCTCTCAAAAACAAATAAACATAAAATAAAATAAAATAAAATAAAATAAAATAAAATAAAATAAAAATCTTCTGACTCCCATTTTCTTCTATTGTAGGATATAGTCTGCCATTTTTTTTTTAACCTAGTGCTAACACTACTTCTGATTCTAGTAATGGGACACTGATTTTCCTTTACATGCAGTTGGCAATGAATTCTCCAATATTTGTATCTGATTGGCACGGCCAAACAGAGATCGCTTTCCCTAGCCAAGGTGTGGTCATGTTATATCTCTCTCAGGAATATGAACTTTGAGTCAAATGTAGACGCAAGAACAGTCATTTTGTTTCAATGAGCTTATCCAGTGGTTCCTGCTACCGAGATTTCAAGAAACATTCTAGTTCCTATCCTCTCCAAAACCTAGTTCTTCAACTTTTTCTTTTATTTTGTGACATAATCTATTTACTTCCAATAATTTGGTTTTTGCTGAATTTAGCTAGAGTTGATTTACTTTGCTTTCAAGTAAAGAAACTTAACTATTACATTTATTCATTACCACCCCATTTACAATTCTTTCATTAATTCACTCATTCATCTAATGAATCTACACTGAGGAGCAGATGTCTGAAATGCAATTAGGAAAACATACTTCCTCCTGTAAGGAATTTAGTATCTGATGATGATAAAGATATCATATATTTTAGGCTTTGTGGACCATATTATTTCTCTTGCAGCTACTCTGAAGGTATAGTACAGAAGCAGTACTGGACAATATGTAAATAAATTGGAGTGAATGTGTTACAATAAAACTTTAGTTAAATATACTGAATGATATGTGTATTTCATACATTTTTATATTCTTGAAAAAATTTAATTTTTTTAACTAAAAAAACTACGAAGCATTTTTAGCTTGTAAGACATGCAGAGATAAGTAGTAGACCAGATTTAGCTGATCCCTGAGATGGACAGAAAAAGAAAACAGTTACTTGTAAGCAGTTAAGTAAGGAGGGCTGTTTTGGTAGTATACATAAGGTAGTGTGGAGTTGTAGAGGTATGACCCTAACTACGTATTTGAAGGAAGAAAGAATGGAGGATGCCTTTCTGAAGGAATTTCATTAAGCTGTACCTTGAGAGTAGAGCAGAAATGAGGTAACAAAAGAGGAAACAACAGAGTGTTCAAATCAGAGGGAACAGCAGTTCTTAATGCCCACAGGGAAGACAAAGGATTGCACCCTAATGTGGCTGGGCACATGTCCTGAAGAGTGTGAGAGAAGGAAGTAGTTGGAAGAGGGGACTGGAGAGTAGAGCCAGAGTCTTAACAATGGCCTTGGTGCTTAGTTATCTTGTAGGGATACTGAACGTGTTCTTATTATTGCACCAGCAAAAAGAGGCAATTTCCAAAGTGACTGGGCAAGATGGCCTTTGAAGGAAAGCTATTAAGAATCAGTCACTATAAGATTAAATGAATATTGTTGTATTTCCTAATATTTTATGTTTTCATTTTGCATGCTATCCTTATGGGAAAGAAGATAAAACAATTTTAAGTTCCTCTAAAATGTTAATTTTGACAAATTTGTAACTAGGTTAAGTGTTTTAGATTTCAATTTAAGAACAACAAGGAATCATTGAAAGCCTTTAAGCAGGAAAAACATGATATGATCTTCATTTTTGAAACACAACTCTACTTTCCAACATAAGAGGAAGGAAAGCAGATTTTTCAGGGAAAAGAGTTGGATTTGACATATTGAGGGTGATGTGCTTTTAGACTTCCAGATAAAGACAACAACTAGGTTGTTGGATATACCAGAAAAGATATCTGGATTAATACATTTGCTATATGACATAATGTTTTGGAAATTCGTCATAATTAAATTTGCTAAACACATATAATGTGTCAGCCATTTTGCTAAGATCTTTGCATTCATTTTTCATTAATCTTCACAAAACCTAAAGAGTATTGCTATTATTATTATTGCTATATTATTAGTGAGAAACTAAAGGTATTATAGGTTATGTAAGTTACTAGAATTATTAAAGCTAAAAGTAGATGGCAATGATGTGATTCATGCAACGGATTTGTTAGTTTCAAGAAGCAACACTCTTAATTACTATGCTGCTTTAAACAAGTATAATATGAGAAACGGCTTCTTTCCAGATTGAAGTAAATAATTCAGGGGAGAAAAGTCAGGCAAGATCTTTTCATTTCAGGAAGACAATCAGAAAAATAATAGTGATGCCGTTTGCCAAGTCTTTTAAACATTTCTAGTAAGTGATGCAAATAGTAGAATGATTGATTTTAAATGTTATTCCTGTAAATCTACCTAAGGTTATCAGTTTAGACTCTATAAAATTTTAATATACCTGTGGGTCCTTTTACACATTGCCCAGGAATTTGCCCAAATTAGCAAATTTGCCCAAATTATTAGCATATTGGCCCAAATTATCAGGTGTTACCTGATAGATTTTCTCAACCCAAATCATGACTGGCAATGGTTCTTTTGACCATTTATTGGTACCTAATTCAAATTATAGTTAATACTAAGTGTAGCAGGCATATGATGTAATGATGACACGGTATCTACAATGATTATGTTCTCCAGGGTTAGTATGGCAGATAAGCTTAGAACAAGATTTTCCCACGTAAACAAGAACATTTATTCAAACACAGCAAGAGGAAAATAACCACCTCTCTCTCTCTCTCTCTCTCTCTCTCTCTCTTTCTCTCTTGACATCAAAATTGAAAAAGAATATGTTGGATCCTAAGAACTACATTAATGTATAAATTATACAGAATATACTCATCTCCTTTTCCTGCCTACTAATATAATTTGTAATGCAGTAATAGCCATCATTTATTAGAGTTGTGTTGCCCATAAATGCTCCCCATCTTCTCCTCTCTGTAGATGCTTTAGAATGATCCATGCCATTAGGTAATAGGTGGCTTTCTTTGCTATATATATTTCACATAGTGAGTGATGTGAGTAGGCAGAGAACTGCACACCTCCATTTGGACTAATGTATAAAGGAGCTATTACAACTAAAAACCAAATGTGGGACTCCTTCTCCATCAAGAAAAAAAATAGTTTAACAAATTGGGAGAATCTTAAGTTCTCTCTATATAAGAGTTTCTTAGTTTTGAAACTATTAATAATATTTTGGACTGAGTGAAATCTTTGTTGTGGAGGACTAACAAGTTTAATATCATCCCTGGACTCTACTCACTAGTTTCCAGTAATATCTGCTCAATCATGACCATCAGAAATGTCAAACATCCTCCATGGGGCAAAATTATTCCTGGATAAGAACCACTGCTTGATATAAAATATCCTAAATCATAATAGTGCCCATAATGTATTTACTTCATATTTTTGCCTCATTTGTTAACATTATCTAATCAAATGATAAGGACTTCTAGGATAATAATGGGACATGTTTTATAGGTGAGTAAGATGGAGTTAGTGAGTATAAGATGTAATAACTATGTCAGGTTAGATTAAGATACTGGGAATTCTGCCACATGAAATTTTGACAGGTGCATTTGATTTAATACAATTGGTTTTGGGGATTTTTCTGTTCTGCAGAAACACTAATCTTCAGGTAGATAAGGTTAGAGGATATATGTATGAGAAATGAGGGAGCAATAAAAATCAAAAAGGAACAGAAGTTTAAAAGAATTACTGTGCAAAGGAAAAGGGAAAATGACTGGAGGTGGGAGAATGCAATTCTTAAAGCTCTTCTTCAAGAAACAATGGTCTCTGAGTTCACTTCAGAGAAAATTTAAGTTACATATGTGGAGTTCACTGTTTTTGTTTAGCACAGATTGATCTGCTCTGCATCAGACAGGAAAACTATGCAA
This sequence comes from Puma concolor, assembly GCF_028749965.1. NCBI lineage: Eukaryota > Metazoa > Chordata > Mammalia > Carnivora > Felidae > Puma > Puma concolor. Next base: position 34,242,394 of record NC_141673.1, on the reverse strand, counting down.
TCTTGTTGGACGGTTAGAATACTCTGAGTAAATAACAGTAAAGTTTTACTAAAATAAGAGAAATTGCCTAACGTGCAAGATAATTTTCATTCGAAATGTCAAAAACTCTCTGCAAAAACTGTTTACCACTAAAACAACCTCAGCTCCTAGATAGATTTTTGTTTTTGTTTTTTGTTTTGTTGAGATGAAAAAGAGAGTTGTTGGAAAGATATAATCACATTTTTTAGCAGACTGAAAATAAATTAAACCTGATATCACAGTTTTAAATTCTCAAATGAGTATCTCTGCATTTCAAGGAATGAAAATGCAGCAGATATAGGACATTATTGTGTTGATTATTTATTAAAGGCATACTAATTTCAAACATACATATACCAGTGCCCCAAAGTTTTCCGTCACAGTTTTGGAACGACTGAAAAGAATATTTACCTGAACATGATTTTATCTTCATTACTAAAAGCCACTTATGAAGGCACTTTTGGGGGTGCGTGGATGGTTCAGTCCATTAAGCATCCAACTATTGATTTCAGCTCAAGTCATGATCCTTTTGAACATTGATAGAAGTTATTTTTATTTTTTTTAAGATTTTATTTGTAAGTAATCCCTACACCCAACGTGAGGCTTGAACTCACAACCCTGAGATCAAGAGTCTCATGCCTTACTGACTCAGCCAGCCAGGGTCTCCTGAACATCAATAAAACTTATTATTGAACTGTTACAAAATTAAAAGTATTTTAGAATTCTATTATTATAGAACGACTCTAAACTTATTACAGATTTTTTTTTTTAAGTCAACTGGCTCCCTGTGTTTGGAATCTAGACAAATGAGATTAGATGTGCTAGGTGCTGTTCTACTAGTCCTGGATGTCACTGATAATATGCATATATATTCTTGAGAAGTGAGTAAGCACTCACAGATTAGAGGCTGTCTTTTGCGGGCCAAATCTTAGCTTTGTGACTTCTTTTGGTAAGTTATTTAACTTCTTTTACTCTCAGTTCCCCCTCTGCAAAATGGAGAAAGTGCCCCTATTTTATAGGGGAACTGTGAGCGTTGAGACAGAGAACAGTGATTAGGACAGACTAAGTGTCTAATAAATGTCATCATTATTGTTATTGAATCTTTCCAAATAACTGCTATTTCTTTGGTGCTTGACCTCCATTACATTTTTTAATTATTTGTGAAAGAAATAATACTTTTCAAACGTAACACTTTCTCCAATTTTACCTTGTGATTCCATTTAAGATTTTGTGTAGTATTTATGCTTGAAATGAGTTCCCTATTTGACAAGCAGTACCACGAGTTTCCTGTAGTCACAAAATTAGAGGTGTCTTATTTTCACATGGCTCCTGATTAGGCTTCCTTTATCCGGAGGGAACTGTGGCTCTCCAATGCATTGGCTTCTCTTTGTTGGGTCTGCTGACCACCAGAGCCCCTGTCTCAGTTCAGTGCAGATAAGGAGCCCAGAATGTCAGAGTTAGCACCATCATCCCTTGTATTTGATGATTTTTTTTCTGAAATTTCTGTAAGTAATCAGGGCTTTTTGCCCTGATAATTTATTCTCTATTGATACAAATTGCAAGAAATTCTTGGGCTTTTATTTTTAATAGATTTAATTTATTTACTTCATAAATTTTCTATCAACAGCTCACCTGCTATTCACACAAAACTGTAGTGTTACATGTGATATTTAATTTGTGCCATGTGACCCAAGATAGAACAGGGAGCATGCTGGTATAGTCATGTTTTTAAAAATGGGCAAGTGCCTACAAGTTGTGATACTTCCAAATTCCAGGATAAACCTGGCATGGGGCCAAGCTGTTGGGTTCTATAATTTAACGTTATTTGAATGTCATGATATTTTCATTTTATGGCTTTTCAAGTATACCAAAATATGTATATACGTGTGCGTTATATTTGTGTAAACATCATAAGCAACTGAAAATAAATATTTAACCCTTTAAATTATAAGTTCTATATAAAAGCTGTGGGCAGTAACATTTTTGTAATGACTTCACTGCAATTATTTTTTAATGACTGTTGCATTAGTTTTCTACTGCTGCATAACAAATTACTTCAGATAATGGCTTAAAACACATGTTTCTTATTTTGCAGTTTGCATGGGTCAGGAGTCTGGCAGCTTAGTTGGGTCCTCTTCTTAGATGCCGCAAGGCTGCAATGAAGCTGTTGGCTAGTGTTACAGCCTCATTGGAAGCTTGGAGCCCTTTTCTAAGCTTGTTCAAGTTACTGGCACAGTTCAGTTCCTTGTATTTGTAGGACTGAGGCCCTCAGCTTCTAGAAGCTGTCTACACAGATGGTTTAAAAAGTGGCTCTTGCTTCTTCCAGGCCAGTGACAAGCATCTCTGCTGCTTCAAGTCTCTTCTTTTATAAAATGCCTGGACCCTTAACTTTTAAAGAACTCACCTGGTTAGGTCATATGCACCCAGGATAATCTACTTTTGATTAGAAACCTTAATTATATCTTTAAAAATCCCTTGACTTTCTGTCATACTGTATTGGTTAAAATAATGGAAAGGTGGAGAATATCTACAAAAATAATCTACAGCTAACATACTTAATGGTGACAGATTCAAAGCTTTCCTGCTCAGGTCAGGTACAAGACAACAATGTTCCCTCTTGCCATTCCTTTTCAATATTGTACTGGAAGTTCTAGCTAAAGCAATAAGATCACAAAGGAAAATTATACAGATTGTGGGAAAGAAGAAGCAAAACTCCCTTTGTTTGAAGATTACACGATCATCTATGTGGAACTGAAAGAATTGACAAAAGAAATGCCAGGAGCTAATAAGTGATCCTAGTAAGGTTGCAATATAAATGGTAAATATACAAAAGTCAGTCACTTTCCTAAATACCAGGAATGAACAAGAGGAATTTGAAATTAAAAGTACAATTTAATTATATTAGCAACCAAAAAGTTGAAATACTTAGGTATAGATCCAACAAAATAAGTATATGAACTATATGAGGAAAGCTATTAAACTCTGATGAACCAGATAAAAGACCTTAATAGATGTAGAGATATTCCATATTCATGGATAGAAAGACTCAATATTGTCAAGATATAAGTTCTTCCCAAATTGATTTATAGGTTCAATGCAATCCCAATCAAAATCCCAGCAAGTTATTTGGTGGATATTGACTAAACGATTATAAAACTTTTATGAGAGAATAGCCAACACAATATTGAAGTAAAAGAACACAGTTGAAAGACTGACTATCTGAATTCAGGACTCAAGATTTTGAAAATCAAGACAGTGTGGTATTAATGAAAAATTAGACAAACAGAACAATGGAACAGAATAGAGAATCCAGACAGAGACCCACATAAGCATAGTCAATTGATCTTTGATAAAGCAGAAAGGGCAGTAAAAAAGAGCAAAGTCTTTTTTAACAAATGGTCCTCGAACAAGTGAACATCCAGATGCAAAAGAATGAATCTAGACAAAGACTTTATATGCTTCATAAACAATAACTCAAAGTCAATCACAGACCTAAATGAAAAACTCTATAAACTCTTGGATACAACACCAAAGGCAAGATCCATGAAAGAAAGAATTAATAAGCTGGACTTCATTAAAATGACAAAAACAAAAAAACAAAAAAACACTCCGTGAAAGACAGTGTTAAGAGAATGAGAAGAAAAGCCACAGACTAAGAGACAATATTTGCCAAAGACACATCTGATATCCAGACTATACAAAGAAGTTTTAAACCTCAACAGTAAAAAACAAACAACCCAGTTAAAAAATGGGCAAGAGAGCTAAACAGACACCTCATCAAAGAGGATATACAGAAGGCAATTAAGCACATATGAAAAGATGCTCCACATCATATGTTATTAGGAAATATCAACAAAAACACACCTATTAGAATGACCAAAATACAGAACACTGACAGCACTAAACACTAAGGATGTGGAGTAAAAGGAACCCTCATTCATTGCTGGTAGGAATACAAAGTGGTACAGCCACTTTGGAAGACAGCTTGGCAGTTTTTTATAAAACTAAACATACTTTTACCATATGATACAGCAATCATACTTTTTGGTGTTTATCCAAAGGAATTGAGAGCTTATGTCCACCCAAAACCCTGCATACAGATGCTTATAGCAGCTTTATTCATGATTGCCAAACCTGGAAAGCAACCAAGATGACCTTTTTTAAATGGATAAATAAACTCTGTTATACCTAGACAATGGAATATTATTCAATACAAAAAGGAAATAATCTATCAAACATTGAAAGACATGGAAGTACCTTAAATACATATTACTGTGTGTGTAATATGTAAAAGCCAATGTGAAAAGGGTATATACTGTATGTTTGCAACCATATGAGATTCTCGAAAAGGCAAAACTGCAGAGACAGGAAAAGGGTCAGTGGTTGTCAGAAGTTGGGGTGGGGAACAGAAGGATGAATAGATGGAACACAGAGGATTTTGTAGGTCAGTGAACATACTCTTTCAGTTACCATAATAGGGACTTGGCATTGTATGTCTGTTTAAATGAGTAAGTGAACTCTATGTAAACTATGGACATTTTGTGATAATGATATGTAAGTGTAAATTCATCAGTTTTAACAAATGCATCACTCTGGTGGGGGATATTGACAATAGAGGGGAGATGTAATGTATGTGTGAAGGCTGGGGGTGGATGATAAATCTCTGTAACTTTTCCTCAATATTTCTGTGAACTGAAAACTCCAAAAAATTGTCTTAGTGAGAAGAAGAAAAAAAAAACAAAAGCAAATGCCTGTCTGCTTTCAAGGGGAAGGTACTACCCAGAGGTGTACCAGGGGTGAGAATCATAAGGCTCATCTCGGTTTCTGCCAACTCATACAAATTTGTACAACCTAATGGATCTCCCTTGTGCCTTATTTTACACAACTGTCATGCAAAACCACTCTGTTCACACTGCTGATCCACTGTGTATATTAGGGCACACACACAAAAAAAATAGCTGAAAACTAGTTTCTCCTAAAATTAAATACAAGCTGTGAGTACTCAATATTTTTTTCCAGTCTAAATTTTCTATTCTCATCATAGAAATCATTGTAGCAGCTTAAAAACACTGATTGAGTTCAAATATGTAATTATACTATATGCAAAATATTCCATAATGATGGTCATATAAATGATCCAGGTTCACTTTTTATAATGTAAATGTTACTTGCCATTTTCTTCACACAGTGAGCTAAGAAATGCAAAGAAAAAATATGCTTTTTTTTAAGTTCAAAAAATTTTAATATTACATAAATAAGTTTGCTAAAACAGATTTTGATCTAAGATATGTTCTTAAAAAGCAAAGCAATTAACTTTTTTAATTTGAGAGTATCAAGATATTATGAAAATTCATCTTTTTTAAAAGTACAGGCACTCTAAAACTTTAATTTCGAATATACAGAACAGAAACAAAACTGATGCCCAAAGAACTGTATTCTGGGGCATTGAGAATATGTTCTACTTTAGCACAAATCCTTAGATTTAGAGAGTTTTTTTCATAGATTTACAATACTCCACACTTAATGAATACTTTCAGCAACTGGATAAACCATATTGGTTTTTTATGTACAAATAAATTATTCCTTGTAGCTATTACAATTCTTCTGAAAGCCTCTAGAAATCATATTGCAATGCAAGTACAAATGAAAATATGTAAGATGCTAAGGTCATAGATACAGTTCACCACTACTTGTACAAATTTATATAATTTACCAGAGCTTTCTTTCTGTGCCTGACCATACACAGCTGAACACTCTGGCCTATCTCAAGTCCATTTTCAGCTCAAAAAAAGTGGTTGATTGATGATGAAATTAAGTTATCCTTTTCCCTGCTTTGATTTTCAGGGGGAAAAAATTAAAAGAAAATAAAAACTTTCTCTACATGGAACGTGACATTTAAGATTATGGTCCCCTTACATAAATATAGTAGGCTAACCTTAATTTCTATGAACTTTCATCAGATGAGTGTGTGTGTCTGTGTGTGTGTGTGTGTTAGGTGAGTAGTTATTTTTAAAATGTAGCTGTTTTGAATGTTTCTTGTTCTTCAAATTCTATCTTGTTTACTGCCAATCTATTTTTAATGACATCTTTTCTCTCTAGTCCAGTATTATTTGGCTATATATATAAATTTTTTCTAATTTTCAGTGTTGCTCTTTTCTTCACCTATGGAATTGGAATTTTCGTTTATTTTTCTTCTAAAATAAATGCTGTTGTTACAAATTGATAAATTTTATTGACATTGGCAATAGTAAATAATAAATGGAATATTGAAAATCAAATTTAAATTTAACAGAACCAGTACCTAAACATTGAAACTTATCTTACTATCTATGAACATGTTCATTAGAATTCCATATATTCAAAGATAATACCTTTTTTGCAAAATGTAAGAAAAATTATATTTTCCTTTCTGTTTCTTCATTTCATTTGGTCCCACTATAGGAAAAAGTGAAAACATGATGTGAAAGCACTTTAAAGTATATAGTACTGTTATGGATTGAATTGTGTCCCCTAAAACTTGTATGTTGATGTCCTAATCCCCTTACACTGTGAGCTTATTTGGAGATGAATCCTTATAGAGGTAATCAACTGAAAATGGAATCATGAGAGTGAATTCTACTCCAATATGATTGGTTTCCTTTTAAGATTCCATGAAATTAAATTCTGATTCCATTACGTACTAGCTGTGTGTTTTTATGCAGGTTACCTTATCTGTATTCATATCTACCTACATAACTTGTGGAGTCTAGTGCAAAATGATCACCTTGTAAAATAGGCAGGAAAAAAGTATTGTTAAAAATACTAAAATAGAAAACTTTGTTTTTTAGAAATGTTTTATAACAAACAAAATGTACAAAAGCTGTAAATGTCTTATTTTTATATATTACAACAATAATTTAATGAAAATGTTGTTTATAAGAACTTAATTTTTCAAGAGTATATTTGAAAATGACATCAGTCAATATTTGCAAATGTAAGATCACAAATAATTCTTGGTAATTTTTCATTTTGGAAAAAAAAAATCCTGCCGATGTAACTAATAGAGCGGTTAAGGATATTTTATAGACTGTATTAACATTGGGATTAATTTCTGATAAATTATTTAGAAACATACTTGTTAGTGGATCTAGAGCTTATGATCCTCATGGAACAATTATTCTAAAATAGGTTTAATTCAGTGCAAATCAGTTTCACATAACTCTAAATTTAATTTTAAATTTAAATAGACACAATGATATTTTAATGTTTCCTCCCACACTTCCTGTAATTTGTAGAGTAGAATTAAGAAACCAAAAGTGGACTCCGAATGTGTGTATAATTCCAAATATTATTAATGCCATATAGTAATGCAATATATTATCTCTAAACTGTCAATCAGGAGCAAAAATTAATTTTAAAAATGTGTCCTCATTAAGGACTGATGATTTAAAGCTTCTTATAGAAATCAGGCTTCTTTCTGTCCAATGTGAAAACTTTACACCCAATTCCTATTTTTAATGCTGTGGGTATTTGCTTTCAAATGTTACTGCAGTTTTTGAAAGTAGATATTTTAAGCCCTTGGAAGAACTCTAATCATAAGCTTTATTAAAATGTGCGTGTGTACCCTTTTATTTTGTAATAACATACTGACATCGTGTATGGCCTCAGCACCAGCAGTTCTTGTCAGAGGGTTACTATCTGTGTACTTAGCCGGGGGGGGGGGGTGCTGGGAATGGACAATCAAGCATTCTTCCAACACAGGGCCCAGTGCTGCTCACATACGGGGACTCCCCTCTCTCTTATAGCTGTGGCTACTGTGCCCAGGTCCCACCAGGTCCCACCTGGCCAGCTAGGTACCTGAGGATGACCCTAATTGCTCGGAAGCCTACACCTGTGTGCTAGGACACCAGGGCAATTGCTCAATGCCCATGTGCCTGTCAGGCCTTGATCCTGTGCTGGAATTGGCATGTGCAACTCCCAGGCGATCTCCTTTGCTCAGTCACGTGCTCCCTTGTCTCCCAGACTAATTTGCAGTTCCAAGATAAGAATATTAAGCATTTCAAGTGGTGACACCAGAGCTATAAACCAAGTATAGGGCTCTTTTGAGAACAAGGCCCTATGCCTGCCGTGTCCATGTTTGCCGGCTAAACTAAGATTAGAATAATAGTACCTACCTAGTAGGGTTGGTGATGATACTAGTTTATATATATGACAAATTTATAAAAGAATCTGATTCATAGCAAATGTTCAGTAGGTATTCATCCTTGTATTATAATGACATATAAAACCCAGTCACTGTCTCAAAAGTGTTCATAGGCTAGAGAGAAAGGCATGTGAACAATTTATTGCAACATTACAATAATAAACATCACTAGGCATTGAGAATATTAAAATGTCTTGTCTACAAGGGATTTATAGAGGTGACACTGAGAGTCACATATAATTCAACATAATGAGTATAATTTCTATTTCCATGGAGGATGTAGAAGATCTCAACAGAATGTTACTTGTAACATCAAATGGGGAAAAAAAGATAGTCTATAAAATCATAACTTTTCTGGAACTCATCAGAGAGCCAACTAGGTGAACTAATTTCTAAAAGGTGACAAGTTCCTTCAAAAAGACACTGAGCATGCAAACTATTTTGTCTTTAGCAGACTATGGGAAGAAGAAGTGAAAGACATAAACATGGGTAAGAAAGGAGACAACTGAAGTTTTAATGAATTTAAAGATTAAGTGTTGGCTAGCAAAAGAATTTAGAAGTCCTAGAAACGTCAGACACAAAGGTCATCTACACTTCCTCATCAACTGTTTAACCTAAGCCTCCATCTTATGCATGTAAGAAAGCGTGGGATCAGGAAAGGGCACCCAAAGAATCAGCTGCTGGAGGATAGATAGGAAATCTAGACTCTTCTCTCATGGGAGCAAAATCTTTCCACTACTGTGGATCACGGCCAGAATTGTATACTTTTGTAGTGAGGTAAAACAAAGCTGCTGGAGGAGGGGCAGGACACTCACTTGCCCAAGAGCCCCCATTCTTACAAGACAGGGAGAGATGAAAGGAAAGCTGAGAAATCCCACCCTGACACCAAAGTGCACAGGGCTTACCTAAGAACTAGGCTGGAACAGAACTGAGAAACCTCTCGGCCCCACCAGGAGCCTTGCACCAAATGATAAGCAACAGCAGTCAACTGCTGGTGTAGCTGCAGAAGCACAGAGACCCTCTCTGTCACACCCACATAAGACCTGCTCAAAGCTGATGGCGGAGGGGCAGAAAGTAAGAGCCGTCCAGCTTCACATTAAGCTAAAGGCAGCCACCCTTCCTCACCTCAAGGACCCAGAATCATCTCTACCCCGGTTAGGCCATAGCAGAAAACTGCCATTAGATGGCACCAGATCTCAACCAAGCCCCAGACAGGTCTGGGTTACCAAGCTCTACGCCCAGATTCCTCTTGCTAGATGCAGAGCCTAGCCCGTCATTTCATTATTTTTGTCATATTACTACTTAATACTAATTTTTTTCTTATTTGCCAGCTGCCATTGTGAGATTGGATATCCTTTTCTCCCCCCTTCTCTGTTTACTAAAATAATGTATTCCAACTAGGTATGTGACCGCTTGGGAGGAAGAGATCACACACACACACACAGAGCACTCAAAGATGAAATAAATTTCCTAGCCCAATTTCTCAAGAAGCAAAATGTTTCTGGGTGCCTGAATGGCTCAGTCAGTTAAACATCAGATCCTTGGTTTCAGCTCAGATCATGATCTCAATGGTTCACATGTCAGTCTCTGTGCTGATGGCACAGAGCCTGCTTGGGATTTCTCTCTCTATCCCTCTCACTGCCCGTCCCTATCTTGCTCTTTCTCTCTCTCTCTCTTTGTCTTTCTCTCTCTCTCTTCTTTCTTTCTCTCTCTCTCAAAAAATAAATAAACATAAACAGAAGAATAAAAATGTTTCTGAAATACAGTGGCACACAAGAAGAGAGGATGTATTGCATGTTTTAGTGTGGTTTCTCATGATCCTCAGGGATCCCAATGGAACATGGAACTATTATTGACACATATACATGGTGTTTTGCCAGATCTGGAAAATTCAATTCTTGAGATATCATGGATCAGTAAGGGAGGATAGCTGCCAGATATCTTAAACATAGCAGTATTTTTTTTCCTCTTTGCAGCAACTGTTTACTTTTAGCAGGTATTGATAACCTTGCCTAAATCGATTAGTACATAGAAAACTATGTATTTATTTCCTCTCATTTTAATTTGGTTCCAAGAGAGAAAAAAAAAATATAATTTTTTTAATGTTTTATTTATTTTTGAGACAGAGAGAGACAGAGCGTGAGTGGATGAGGAGCAGAGAGAGAGGGAGACACAGAATCCAAAGCAGGCTCCAGGCTCTGAGCTATCTGCACAGAGCTTGACACGGGGCTCGAACTCACAAACCGCGAGATCATGACCCAAGCCAAAGTTGGATGCTTAACTGACTGAGCCACCCAGGCGCCCCCAAAATATATATAAACATGAATCATCAGCCCTCTGGTTTAGCCTGATATCGGACCAGTTTAGAAGTCCTAAGCAGAGGGAATGAAAAGAGATATTTGAGTTCAAAGATTAAAAAAAAAATAGTGAAAAAAAAAAAGTCATAGTCATTAGTTTAGTTCCTGGACCTGGGCCAATTTTCAGATCCCTATGTATTGTTGGAGAGGTGGTCAGGTCTCTAGAAGGAAGTGCCCTGCAACATGTATATCTTGTAATGATTCCCTGGTTTAAAAAATTATTTAAAAAAAAAAATTTTTTTAACGTTTTTTATTTATTTTTGAGACAGAGAGAGACAGAGCATGAATGGGGGAGGGGCAGAGAGAGAAGGAGACACAGAATCGGAAGCAGGCTCCAGGCTCTGAGCCATCAGCCCAGAGCCCGACGTGGGGCTCGAGCTCACGGACTGTGAGATCGTGACCTGAGCCGAAGTCGGATGCTTAACCGACTGAGCCACCCAGGCGCCCCTAAAAAATTATTTTTAAAAATGAGACATTTAAAGTCTTTCCCATTATATATTTGATGAATATATATGTTCATATATATTCATATGTATTCATATATATTTATATATTCATATAATATATATATTCCCATTATATATATGATGATTCCCGGTTTAAAAAATAATTTTTGAAAATGAAACATTTAAAGTCTTTCCCATTATATACTTGATGAATTTCCAATAAGCAAGAATTTACATTTCTTGTTCTCTTCATCATTTAGTTCAGAGTTGGGTGTCTTAAACCTCAACTTACATTTCTTGTCCTGACCTCTAACGCTCTATATGAATTTGCCCTTACTTGACCTCTCAACCTCTTCTACAGTTCTCTTTTGTGATCAGCACAGTAAAAATGGACTAGCCCCTTACTCCTCAAGCATATCCAACTTTGCTCAGCACTTAAACAAGGTCATCATGTGGCTTATTTCTTCTTGTCTTTCATTTCTTAACTTAAGTGTTCTCTATACAGAGAACCCTTTCCTGACCATTCAGTGTTAAGTAGCTAGTACCTGTTCTATATGGCAGGAAAATCCTTAAAAACCATCATAGCACTGGTGATATGTGACAGCTATGTTTGTCTTTCCCCAGTAGAATGGAAATTCCAGGAGAGTAGATATCTTGGCTATCTGTTCTTTGCTGTACCTTGCCACCTAGAATAGAATTGAAGACAAGATTTTTGAATAAAAGAAACACCTTAGTTTATGCACTTGTTAAACCTATATCCCTATACCTTTTAATAGTATTAGGTATTAAATATGAGTTTAAAATTGTCTCAAAAATACAATGCACTAGGGGTTTTGCTTCCAGAAGTGGTGGCCATGGTGATTTGTTTCAACTCTTGTACTGAGAAGGATTAAGAAAGTGTGTGTGTGTGTGTGTGTGTGTGTGTGTGTGTGTGTGTATGTGTGTGTGTGATCACATTGTGATGCTAAGACCTAGCGCTTGGTATTTGTCTCTACTTTTCCTTTTGTGGGATCTGCCAGCTCTGGAAGAGTGATTGAGATGTGAAGATGCCAGTGAGAGGTTTTGAAAAATTTACAAGAATCAAAATGAAAATTGGGTTCAGTGGTCAACAGGGGGCATTGGTAAGTCACCCTAGATTTTGTTTAAAATCTTAATGGTCTCCACCTGCCAAATAAGGGTAAAACCCACTTGCAGGGGTTAAAGTGAGAATTCTAACTTCAATCCCTACTAATAGTAAGGTGATTCTAGTTTGTTGATGACCCTAGCCACCTGCAGAAGCAAACACAAATCTGCTTCAGAGGAAATACAATATTTTTTACACCTTGAATCCTCTTTATATATATTGAACTTGGCAAACAATAAAGAACAATCAGGCAAATGAAAAACAAGAGGATGGAGAAAAAGGAAACAACAGTATTCAACTACAACAAACCACTGCTGCAATGGTTTTAGAAAGTAACACATACACGAATGCCAAAATACTATCTGAACCTCAACCTGAAACTGAACTCTTCATCTCCCCCCAAATGCATTCCACCATGGCCTTCCTTATTGCTGTCAAAGGTACCACCATGTTTCCATTGAACAGCCTAAGATTTTCTGTCATCTTTGACTTCTTTCTTTTTTTGTCATACCATGTATATAATTGGTTAGGAAGCCCTCACTCTTGTTTACAAATACAGGTAAATACATAATCTGACCATTTTTCATCCCCTCCACAGCTACAAGCTTGTTATCCTGTTCTCACTGAATTGTCTGTAGTCTCAATGTTACAGTCAGGGTGACTCTATTAAAGCATACATCAAACTAGATTTTCCTCTACTCATAATTTTGGCAGCAAAATTAGGTTTCAGTCATTGTAAGTGAAGATTATCCTCTGTTGATCAAGGACTATCAACTGCTGTTGTAAGTAAGCAATGTCTTAAAAACTATCTCGGTCTAAATTTTTTTTTTTTGCATGGGCTTGCCTTATTACTTTTATCATTTTTCCTTTTGCATAATGCTTTCTGATTAAAGTAGCCTCTCATTGGGCACCACAGTGACATTTTATCAACCTGTGTTAATCTATTGATAGTCTAAAGACAAACAAACTTGGATATATGTGGGTTTTAGCTTTATTTTGGGGGGAAGCTTGCCTTTGTGTAATGTTTCATTGTTAAAGCCATTTCCCACTGGACTCCTGTTGGACTCTTTTATTAATATATTTCAATCTATTGATAGCTGAAAGATAAATAGACTTGGATATAAATAAATTCTGAAGTAAAGAACTGTAAGGGGCAGAGTTGCTAGAAACTAGAGCACAACCCTAATTAACATATGGTTATAATTTCTTTTGTTCATAAAGCTAAGCTTAGAGCTACATTGAAGTTCAAGGTTGTTAAATTTTGAAAGTGGAATTTTCACTACAACACAGTTTCCCCTGGCCTCTCAAGTATCTTTTTTGTTCTTTTCCTTATCTTCTCAAACGGAAATTATAACAACTCTTTATGTAACTGAACTAAAATCAGAATAATAAAATAGAAACTAAGACTATATGCCCATTTTACATGAACTTTTTTTTAGCAAGATGACTAATACATTAGTAAATCTAACAACCTTGGTTACGATAATCATGACCTGGACCCTCCTAGTCCACATCCTGAATCAGGCTCTCAGACGTCACCTAGAGCTGAGCTTGTGACATGTCAGTGGAAAAATGGAAACCACATTTTGATATTCAATTCTGGGGAGGAAACTGTTGTGCCAAAAACAATTCTCTTCGTAATTTTTCATTTCAATTATCTGCAGCATAATGGCTAAAGGGTGTTTTCTTCTCTTTTGTTCTGATTTGGTAAGGAAGTACAAGGTAGGTCAATATAGGCCACCTGAACACAGCTGCCAAGACCATGCCTTATAAAGAGGATGAGTTTTGCACAATAGGGGGTACAAACACATTTCCTTCCCCTGTCAAAATTCTGTCTATCTTTGGATAGGAAAACAGCCCCCACTATGCTTTCCCAAATTAGATGGTAGTAAATGTATAGAAAGAAGGCAAATTATTTCTTTAAGTATCATGCATTATGAGATAAAACATTTGAAATTTGCCTTGATAGCAATGTTTGTTTTTACTCAAGTGTTTTTAGATTTAAAAACATCTTAGTATATATTATATTCTCTATCTGTGTCCTTCTCTTAATAATTACTTTCCTTTTTATATGCCCACAAAAGTGACTAACTTAATTCTATGGTTTATAATGATAAAATATTGTTTAACTCATTACAACTTAAGTAAAAAAGAAAACGTAACAACATTTGAACAGATTTAGTTTCCTATATGGTTTCTTTTTACAAAATAACAATGTTTTATATACAAGATCTATTTTCTTAATAACATTTACTAAAATTCTAATTTCTATACACTTATAAGTATTTTGATACTCAACTCAACTTAGAAATATTAGAACAAATGGAATCCATTAGGCTGGATTTAAAATTCTAAAGTTTAGAAATATTTTGTCAGTTGTATTTTACAACTTGCAAATTGTAAATTTTTTCCTTAAACACACAAAAAGGCCACTTGGGACTCTTTATAAACTATATTTATTTATAGTCCATTCAAAAAATCTTTTTGTTTTTATGTTTATTATTTATTTTTGAGAGAGGGAGAGACAGAGTGCAAGCAGGGGAAGAGCAGAGAGAGAGAGAGAGGGAGACATAGAATCTGAAACAGGCTCCAGGCTCTGAGCTGTCAGCACAGAGCCTGATGCAGGGCTTAAACCCATGAACCACGAGATCATGACCTGAGCTGAAGTCAGATGCTTAACCGGCCAAGCCATCCAGGAGTCCCATTTCATTCAAAAAATCTTGATTGAGTGCTGCTTTTGTATTGGAACTACCTCTTTAATACTAATGACAAAGCAAGAAAAAAAGAAGGAACTTCCTGCCCCCAGGTGACTTAAGATAAGTGAATGTAATTAAAGAGAAAATATCAATTACTACAGAGATATATTGACTTTCCTTGTACATTGAACTTTTTCTCAAAGTGATGAAATTTAACGTTTCTTCCACTCCCTGTCCACACACACCTTTTACCTACACATTGAATTGATCTTTTAAAATTGTTTGGAAGCAAACATAGGATTTATCTTTCTGAAGAGGATTTTCTCATTATAGACACAAAAGAGGTAATATATCATTTATAATTCATAGAGCTCTTACTCCCTTCCCCATTTCTTTGTGACACATTCTGTTCCAAGTAAGTCAGTGCACAATACATTTACTGCCCTCATAACCTATGAGCAAATCTAGAAGTTGGATATGTGTGAAATAGTTCTTATTTTTTCATTGGCCTAAATATTGATGTAACTCCCCAAAGACAGCACCAGATTAAACTTCTATCACTGAACCACCTTTATTTTGCAGTGTGTGCAGTTCACATACTTGCAGTGATTTGAATGGCTTGCTAGACAAGAATGGCGAAATCACATTCTTATGCTCTGACTCATCTCTGTACTTATTTTGATTAGAACTTTCCTGAGGGCAAAGGACATGCCTTCTTCATCACTTTTAAATAATTGAATACAAATCAAACAAAAGGCATTACAACAGTAGTTAAACAATTCATATGCATTAAGTTATTTGTTGTTGACTTATGTAACTAAATGTTGGGGAGGTGAAAACAGGACTGTGCTTTCAGGTGAACTCAGGGGAATTCCTTAGTTCCCTATGACTGAAGGGTTGGCAGTTAGTTCCACACACAGTATATGAAACCAAAGCAAGTGCCTCTGAGATTCAGTCTAGATACTAATTCCTGCAGAAATTGACCTCTCTTTGTCACTGGCCATACTGCTCATACGCTCATACTCCCTCCTTCCCTCAGACCATACCTCTTCTTTATTCTCCCATATTTCCTCTTATTTCTCTTAACACATGGTTTATAATTGTGAGTTGTAGTCCCACATGGACAATGAGCTCGTCAAGGGCAGGAAGTATGTTTTATTCTTCTTTGCAGACTTGTTACCTAGTGTTGAATACTTTGAATTAATTAATATATTCCTATGCTTTAGAGTGTTGCTTGGATGAATTGAATGAATGGATGAGTGAATGAGATGGTCATCATTTTGGCTGAGCAGTCTTTCCTTCAGACAACCCAGTCAACTCTCTGTAACAATTTTCATTCTGTCTTCAGTATGGTTTTGTTTTCTGGCTTGATTGTAACAGATAAATCTGAAATTCAGACAATTTAAGTGTATTGACACAGAAGGTCACTGAGCAGAGCTATATCTAAAATTCCAGGTGATTTGAAAGAATGAGACAGGTAGCTAGTAGCTAAAAGCTTAGTCTTTTGTGTCAAAAACTCCCAAAAAACAAAACAAAAAAACAAAAAAACAAAAAAACCCTAGGTTACAATATGTCTTCTATGTAGCAGACATAAGGTATCTTTAGGTAGCATACGTGATTTTTCAGAGCTTCTCCTTTTGAGTAATGCCTGTTTTGTAATATTGCTGTGAAAGAATATATATGCAAAGAGCTTACTCCAGTGCTTAGCATATATTAAATGCGACAATCTTACATATATCATAAATACGAGCATTATGGCTTTTAAGTAATAATAATAAATCAGACAGATAGGAAAGTCATGGAATGAAGGAAACATGAATGAAGAGCAATGGGTGTCCATATGACAGGGTGTAGTAACAAGCAAACAGTAACTCATGAAGTTATAGATCCTAGAAGATAATTTCATGATGGGGTTTTATATTCACAAAGTGGCTGTGGCTATTGTGAGTAAATATCCATGTGTACCCGGCACAGATCTGCTTTACTCTATTTGTCTCACTTTAACTGTTAATAGCTCTCCATTTCATTCTCAAGATTGTTAGAATTTGGATGGTGAATTGTACGGTTACTAAATGATGGCACATGTGCTAATCTGGAAAATTTTAGGAGAAACTTTCTGAAATATCTAATAAGCGTCATACAATGAAAATTTGCAAGAGCATGTGTAGATGAGTTTCGTCTTCTGTATACAAAATCTAGGTTGTTCAGCATTTCTAATCTATCCAAGTAAGACCATCTTGAATGCAAATGTCTTTTTAGAAATTCACCTCAGTGTTCTCTTGCTACCCTGACAAAAATGTAATTTGCATGGCTAGAAGTAAAACATACCAAATGACTCCCTTGGGTTGCATTTTTACTTTTTCTTCTTTTTTTTCACCAGCCTCTGATAACTTATTCCCACATTCAACTTATTTTAAAAAGGCTTGTTTTCCCCCTTTATGATCTGAAATTCAGGAGTTGAAAAATAGTGAGAAATGTCCACTTTCTTTCTTGCTCCATTTCTATGCAGAATAACATCCTTTCCAATTACAAGTATTCAATAAAGGAAAAAAAAAACGTTGTGATAGGATATTCTTCCTTGTTTTTATTTACCAATCTTTGTTAGCAATGTGAACATAGTCATGTTACTTCAAGTGATTTCTACAAGTCTATTCCCGGCATTATCTAAAAAACAAAACAAATACAAAACATATTCATGAATATCACCATCTTTGCAATCAAAGGTATTTATAATCAGGAAAGCAAATATAGGGGCACCTGAGTGGCTCAGTCGGTTGAGCATCTGACTCAGGTCATGATCTTGCAGTTCGGGAGTTTGAAGCTGGAAACAGGCTCTGTGCTGACACAGTGTGGAGCCTGCTTGGGATTCTCTTTCCCCTCTTTCTCTGAACCTATCTCACTCGCAGTCTCACTCTCTCAAAATAAATAAATACACTTAAAAAAATTAGGAAAAAAAAAAGAAAGCAAACATGAAGACTGCTTATCTTAAATATCTCAGTTTTTGAAAATACATTCCTTCGAGGTATTATGTAGCAGCTTTCTCACTGTAACTGTTAAATTGTATTAATGATAAAGCAATATCAGATTATGGTAATGTACAAAAGAATAGCATTTTAAACTATTGTTCATGTAAATGCAGAGAGAGATTCAGATCACATTATTAGAAATTCAATAATTTTCAGATGATATTCACATTATCAGAAATTTGCAATTGAAAGAGCTGTGGGGAATTTGGTTGGCAAGTAATAAACACAAATTTATAGTTATTATAATTCCAAGAAAATTGAAGAAATTCAATAGTATTTTAAAAGACATTTTAATCAGTGGTGATGGCTTCTTAGAGAGGGAAATGATTGTGAAGTATTGATGTGCTAACCCATCTCTGTAAGTATAATAAAATTATGCTGAGTTGAACATTGACAGACTTTATTTTCTTGTTTTGAGGTAACTATCCAATCTGTTTAAGCATAAAACTCAGTAAACTTATAGGTAATGAGTAACGATTTGACTGTATTTTAGACCAATTTTAATATTCCAAATACTCAGAATGTTCAAAGTTATAGCGTTGTCACAAAAAAATACATTAACTTTGTCCTAATATTAATAACCAATTTTTCAGAAAATATTACTTTTAGAGGTTTTAATCAGTTATATTGAAAATTAAGTGAAATGTTTTTATTTTCAAACCTTTCCACTTTCTACTAATCTGGCTTGGTTTTCAGTTTTGGATCTTCAATGTCTCTTATATCACATGTTGGATTTCTATTTGTCGACCATTTTTTAAACAACCTGCAATCTTTCAGTTTATTCTTTGTAGCACTCTGCTATATAACCATTTTGGGCAGAGCAACTCTCTATAAAGGTTTAGAAATATCCAAGAGTCCAAACTAAAATTATCAAAAGATTAAAATCAAAGTAGAAATAGATTTCCCAGTATGCCTGTACTTACTTCTTTGGATTATTCAGGGCATTGAGTCAAAGTATACACAATGGGAATAAAGAAAAGTAGTTGTGAGGTAGTAACATGAGATAATAAGGCAATCCTCCCTTCCACTTGACCAATCATCCAAATAAATGCAATTCAGGAAAAAATAATTATAAAATATACCACAGTTTTTCATCATATCCCATTATTTAATTGCTATTATGATAGCAGAAGTTAACTTTGGATTCCTTAAGATATTTGAATTAATAGTTAAAATACATATTAATCAGCTCAGCTTTATGATTATGTGTATACAATTGGTAACAAAGTATAGATATTTATGATTTCTAACATCTTCTTAGAAGTGGAAATCCTAATATCCTAATAACTCTAGGGTTTTTTTTTTTTTTTTTTTTGTGGGTCACACAAAGGTGTTAATTAAGCCTGAGAACCTTGCAGAAACTTGTGGTGGGGGTCCTGTCAGGGAAGGGGAAGAGGCTGGAGGGTACAGGGGGAAAAGAACTTAGGGAGGAAGGCAGGAAAGGAGAGGCCTAGGGAGGCAGGGAGAGAGCAGGGAGAGAGAGAGAGACTACATAAGGATAAAAAGATGTTTTGGGGATGAAAAGTTGAGTCTTGGGTTGTAACTGCCCTCTCCCTCTTCTGTCTTCTACAAAAAATTTGCTTACAAACTGTTTGATGTTTTTAAAATGGCCTTTCTTCTGAAGATAAAGAAAAAATGCTGAGCCCTGTTCTAAAGTTGACCCAGGCTAAAACCAATGGATATGTAGGAGATCTACTACATGCTTTTGTGTTTATCTATCTATCTATTCATCTGTCTGTCTATCTATCTATCTATCATCTGTCTATCTATCATCTATCAGAGAAAGAGAGATTGAGAAGGAGAAAAACCAAAAGCTAAAATTAAGTGACAACTTTAAAATTTCTCAAATGAATACAACGCACATTTTTAAACAAAGAAGAATTTAAACAAACAAAGAAGTATTTTGTTATAATCTACTGAAAAGGGCATGATCTGATTGAAATTGAAGTTAAAGGAAATGTTAGAATATTATTTTATATTGTACCATATGGAATATTCATAGAAAAATAAGGAAGTAAGAGAAAAAATTAAAAATTAAAAAAACCAGTAAAAGTCTATATCAGTTAAGGAACTGAAGCAATTAATGTGATAGTGATCATTTTAAATTTTATTATCAGCTTTGGTCTTGTTTTTATTCTCAAAACTCAAAGAATAAAGGGGGAATAGAATAGTATGGAATAGAGGAAATGGAGAGATGGAGGAAAGGAAGCTAAAGTAGCTATCAAAATAGACTGAGATGTCTATTCAAAAGATTATGTTTTCCCTACCTGTTTTTCTCCCGAACATCTTAATGCTTTTCCTTTATAGTGTTCACCGCAGTTACGATTAATATCTATTGGTATCTCTTTTCCTTCTTTGGACTGAAATCTCCATGAAGATGTACCCAGTGTCAAAATCATGGATGTCTTGCTCCAAATATGTTTTTTTCTCATGTTCTGCATTAAAAAAAAAAAAAAAAAAAAAAAAATTACCACCAATCCATCTAGGAACAAAACCCAGAAACCTAGGAGTCAGTGTGGACATCTTGCCTTCTCTCGCCCTTCATATATAATTTGTCATGACATCTTATTGATTTTAATGCCTAAATATTCCTTGAGTCAAGATTTCTTCCCACTACATCACAACATCATTGTAGCAAGTCTCTCCTTGACCTCTAACTGGTTTGCTTGTATCTGTACTGGGATCCAGGACCCCTCTCCCAACCACAACCCTTCCCCTGACCCACAGACCAGGTACCCAGTCAATTTCTACATTTGCAACCAGAGTCATCTTTCCAAAATGCAACTCCTACATTGTATCTTCTTTCCCTAGAGTGAAGACTGGCCCTCAGCTCCCTCTTTAATCAGATTTCACATCTTGCACTCTCAACCTTGTACTAGTCACATGAATGATTTTTTTCCTTTATAAAAGGAATGGCAGGCTGCATCATAATACCAGACTGGTCCCTTTACCAAAAGTGCTTTTCTCTCCCGGTTTCACCTTCTTATCTGCTACTTATCCTTTAGATTTTGGCTCAAGTGGTACTTACATGGGTTAGACTTCACTGAATTTTCACTTTAGGTCAGTCCCTCATTTTAAAGGTTTCCTAGCAGTATATACCTCTTTTTTTTTGCCACATTTGAAATTTGCCAATAGTTTGTGATTAGTTGATTAATGTCTACTTACCCCAGTAGAGAAAACTACAAGAAAGAAGGGAAGGTATTGCTTGTGTAGCTACTGCAGTGTGTGGCTCAAGAAATATTTATTGAATGAATAAACGCATAAACTAAGGTCTATATGTTTTATAGAGAAAGAAGAATTTAGGCCACAATGCCTTCTTAGCAAAATTTTTCTTTTTATCCTTTGAGTCCAAAAATGAAATGGGGAAATAATGAATCCTCAATATAAAATTCCAAAATTTCTTATGTAGGTAAAAATAAAGAAGTGACAGACACATAGAATAAGCAGTGACTGGCTACCTGTGGCTTGAAGAGAATGTTAGCCATCCAGAATGGTTCCTGTAACATTCAGGGATGACATATATATATTTTTTTCCTTTCTAATTTGTTCATAATAGCTTTCATTAATCCTTTACAACCTGATTGAGTCATGACATTTTCCCCAAATACAACCCAAACTATCCAGTGTTAATATTGCCAACAATGTTTGAGTACAGCATATGAGAGTGTCTATCTGTGTTTGTGTATTGTGGTTACTATGGTTAGGAGATATTTCCTGAGAATGGTCTTCTAAAGTAGCTATCAAAATCAGGTAAACAGCTGTTCCAGAGTTGATAAGGCTGAGAAAGTAGATAGCATACAGCCATTGTTGCCAATGGCTACAACAGTTGCAGGGTATCTTGAATATTATATTTTCATACGAAAGTACTTTTGGTAATACCAGACAAATCAATTTATAAGATGCATGCTAGCAATCCTGTTATAGGAAAAGAAATCATAAAAAAATTAAAAATAATATTCGAATATAATAAAAATTATTGGATATTTAAAAAGGAAGTTCAACGAATAAAATGGGGAGAGAATAGTATGGAATAGAGGAAATGGAGAGATAGAGGAAAGGAAGTTAAATTATAGGGAGATAAGAAAAGAAGAAACATTCATGTCATTAAGACTTCATGTCAAATTTAAAAAATAGATATATGATCACATCTCATCAGCATAACAATAAAATTAAATTGCTTAAGTATTATAATTATGTCTTGATTAAATCGGTCCTGCTCTTCTCTCAAGTACAAAATTAATGACAAAATTTTAGTTGCTAAAGGATCAAATGTTTGAAAAATTTGTAAGAGCTTCACAGAACATATAGCCGTATATTACAAATGAGTTAGAGCAAACTCAACCTGTTTTATTATTGAAGTTTATAATCTTAATTCAGGCACAGATTTAAAAAATCAAATACCTCATATAGTAAGCATATTAATCCCATATCTTCCCTTTAAGGGCAGTCATGAGATATTATTTACATACACGGGTATACATGTACTAATTAAATCCCATGCACTGTGAATGTATTTAAAATTCCAAGTTTCGGGGCGCCTGGGTGGCGCAGTCGGTTAAGCGTCCGACTTCAGCCAGGTCACGATCTCGCGGTCCGTGAGTTCGAGCCCCGCGTCAGGCTCTGGGCTGATGGCTCAGAGCCTGGAGCCTGTTTCCGATTCTGTGTCTCCCTCTCTCTCTGCCCCTCCCCCGTTCATGCTCTGTCTCTCTCTGTCCCAAAAATAAATAAACGTTGAAAAAAAAAAAAATTAAAATTCCAAGTTTTGTTTTGTTTTTGCCCTGAGATACCTAATATTCAGGAAACACTTGACATATTATAAGAAAATGACATATAATGTTTCATGGCAGCTTTCCATAAGCCAAGAGGAGAGGTCTCACCAGAAACCTTCCTTCTGGCACCTTGATCTTAGACTTCCAGCCTGCAGATTGTGAGAAAATTAATTTGTGTTATTTAAAACACTCCATCTGTAATATACTGTTATGGTGGCCCTATCTGTCTAACACATATACCATCATATATTATTTCATAAATTCACTTGAACTATAGCCCTTTTATCTACCAGATCTAGCATAGACATACATATTTAATGAGGACAGATAAATAAATAAAAATGTGCAAATATAAGGTCATAACATTATAAAGGAAGACCTGTGCTAAAGGTACTAAAAGGTATTTTAGTTCCTTTGGTGAATCTCTTGTTCTTCTTGCTTTGGAAGTGTTTTCTATTAAATTACTTGTAAGTAATATCCATGAACAACATATGAATGTCTTCCCTCATGTATTTTGGCAATATACTTGCAAAAGTGATGAAGCAGTACACCAAAGAACAAGAAAATTAAGGCTTATTAAGTATCCTTTTTGACGTAAGCTGTAGTAACTTCTTTTCAGATGTCTCCTGATTGGAGCACCTGGGTGATTCAGTCGCTTAAGCATCCGACTTCGGCTCAGGTCATGATCTCACGGTTTGTGAGTTCAAGGCCCAAGTCGGGCTCTGTGTTGATAGCCCGGAGCCTGGAGCCTGCTTTGGACTCTGTGTCTCCCTCTCTCTCTGCCCCTCCCCAGCTTGCATTCTCTTTCTCTCTCTCTCTCTCTCTCTCTCTCTCTCTCTCTCAAAAATAAATAAAAAACATTAAACTTTTTTTCTTAAAGATATGTCTCCTGAGGCAAGGGAAACAAAAGCAAAAATAAACTGTTGGGACCACATCAAAATTAAAAACTTCTGCCCAGTGGAAGAAAAAAATCAACAGAAGTAAAAGGCAGCCTGTGGAATGGGAGAAGATATTTGCAAATGTCATAACTGAGAAAGGGTTAGTATCCAAAGATTTTAAAGAACTTATAAAACTCAAAAACCTAAACCAAATAATCCAATATAAAAATGGGCAGAAGACATCAATAGATACTTTTCCAAAGAAAACATACAGATGGCAACAGACACATGGAAAGATGCTCCACATCAATGATCATCAGGGAAATGAAAATCAAAAGTACAATGACATACATACCACCTCACACTCGTCAGAATGTCTAAAATCAACAACACCAGAAACAACAGGTGTTGGTGAAGATGTAGAGAAGGGGGAACCCTCTTATACTGTTGGTAGGAATTAGAACTGGGGCAGCCACTGTGGAAGAACATGGAAGTTCCTCAAAAAGTTAAAAATAGAACTACCCTAGGACCCAGCAATTGTGCTACTAGGTATTTACCCAAAGAATACAAAAATACTAATTCAAAGTGATACATGCACCCTAATCTTTATAGCAGCATTATCTACAATAGGCAAATTATGGAAACAGCCCAAGTGCCCATCAATTGATGAATGGATAAAGAAGTGGTATCTATATACAGCAGAATATTACTCAGCCATAAAAAGGAATGAAATCTTAGCATTTGCAATGACATGGATGGAGCTACACAATACTATGCTTAGTGAAATAAGTCCATTAGAGAAAGACGAATACTTAATATCCAGATGAAATAACTGATTAAAAAACTGCCTTCAAGATATTGCACATTCTTTATTAAAGATGGTGATTCCTGCAAAGATGGGAAGCGGATGAGATGAGCCCTCTGACGACTCCAGCTTGCTACCTTTAAAGACATCCCTGGCTGGTGCAGGGAGTGGGAATTCAGTTCGATACAAGAGACCCTGAGTTGAGGAAACAGAACTGAAAGTCTGAGAAGAGTAGGTGGCTAGCATTCACAGGGAAGGCTACCAGAAAGAAGAGAGCTGCTCACAAAGACTGCTGAAGATCAGGGGATGCCTTCAAGGGGACCTCAGAGTAGTGATAGGCTCTCTTGAGTGGGAAACTAGCAGGTCTTGGAGTGATTCATCTGAAAGGCTAAGAGGGAACATTATCTGATGCTCACATTGGATGGAAAATAAATCCTTGTATCATCAGCCAGAGTGGGAAATCTCATAATTCATAGGAAATTACAAAGAGTATTCACAAAGGTCTTTCCTGAGCAGTGGGAATATTTAGTCCAAAACTCTAGGCCTATCTAACCTTATCTGGAAAGCAAAACTAAAAATAAATGTTTCCAACTTTATCCCAGAACAAAGCTCAATAAATTTTAAGCAAAAGATATGTAGCTTCCAACAAGGTAAAATTCACAATATTTGGTATCCAAGAAAAAGTGATAAGGTGTGAGAAGAAGCAGGAAAAGGCAGCACATAAGGAGGAGAAAAATCAATCAACCAAAGTGGATGCACAAATGTCATAATTGGCAGACAAAGAGAGTAAAACAGTTATAATTATATTCCAAATGTTTGAAAATGACTTCTGTCATAGTGTTTAACTTAAAAGCATGGACACTATTTACTTGTACGAACCTTAAAAACTAAGTTTTCAAAACTAAAAGATGATTAACATGACAAGAAGCAGAAAAACTGATGCTATAACAAGTGATATAGGCAAAAACATGAATGCAATTTTTTTATTAATGAAAAGAATTTTTCTATCTTTATTATGGCTTTTATCTGTTAGAATGGCTATCATCAAAAAGACAAGAAAGGTGAGGTGAGAATGTGGAGGAAAGGGAACCTTGTGCACTGTTGGTGGGAATGCAAACTGGTGCAGCCACTTTGGAAAACAGTATGGAGGCTCCTCAAAACATTTAAAATAGAACTACTGTATGGTCCAGAAATTCCACTTCTAGGTATATATCCAAAGAAAATTAAAGTACTATCCCAAAGACATATCTATACCCTATGTTCATCTGCAGCACTGTTTATAGTAGCCATTATGTGGAATAAACCTAAGTGTCCAACAATGGGTGGATGGACAAAATATGATTTATATATAGTGGAACACTATTCAGCCATAAACAAGCATATCCTGCCATTGATGACAACATGGATGGTTCTTGATTGCTTTACGCTAAGAGAAATAAGTCCGAGAAACACAAACACTGTATGATCTCACTTATATGTGGAATCTAAAACAACACTTCATGGAAATCATAGAAAACTCATAGAAACAGAGATCACAGGAACTTAGAAATAGAGATCAGATTTGTGGTTGCCAGAGGCAGAGTGAAGGGGCTGAGGGAGCTGGGTGAGAGTGGCCAAAAGGTACAAACTTCCACTTATAAGATAAATAAGTTCTAGGTATGTAATGTACAGCACAGTGACTGTAGTTAACAATACTGCATTATATATTTGAAAGTTGCTAAGGGAGTAAATCTATAAAATTTCATACCAAGGAAAAAAATTGTAGCTACGTGAGGTGATGGATGTTAACTAAACTTATTGTGGTGATCATTTCCCAATATAGGTATATATCAAACCATTATGTTATACACCTTAAACTTATAAAATGTTATATGTCAATTACATCTCAAGAAAACCAAAAACAATATGGCTTTTCAAAGCCAAAATTTTGAATTTATGTAGTGGCTGTCTAAATTAAAAATATATTTGCTTCTCTCTACACAATGCAGGCTGGCATCATGTTGTCTGCACCCTGCCTGAATACAACAATGAAAATTTAAGGAAATGGGGAGTGCTTTGGAAATTAGAATCCATACTTAATTTTAGGATAATGTGTCCTCTAGCTTTCAGATATTGAAAGAACATTTTAGTAATCACTACATGCAGATATACTGCCCAGTTATAAGCTGGTAGGTTTGCGTATCGTATTTTCCTTGTTTATTCAGACTGTCAGTAGGAGGTCTGGATTTGATATTCCTTAGAAACAGTTCCATTCAATAACTAAAATCATTTTATTCCCCTTTTCAGAGAGAGATCAATTTTTATAGTCACACACAAATGCCATGAAGACATCAGTACACTTAATTTTCAGAAATAGTAAACTGTAAATAGAATTAGTGTTTTCATATTTCCTGTATTGATGTTGTAAAATATCATACAAGTAATACTTGTAAAAGGTGAATTTAGTCAGGAATGTCCCTGAAATCCATATAACCAGGAAGTTAATTCACTCTTTCAGAAAACGTTTGAATTTTTTGGTATGAGTCATTAACATATAACAGTCACTAACTTTGCTTGTGTTGTGAAGGATGCAAAGACAGAAGATAGAAAGATAAGTGATATTCTTATCTTTAGCAAACTCATAATCTACTAGGGTTATTGAGAAGTCTCCATAGTAAACTATAATGGAAGGTCAGAAGGAAATAATGGCAATAAAAGAAGTATAACCAATAATTTAGAAAAGCCAATGTGTACCAGTGGATTCAAAGATGATTTCATACTCTAGGTGGCATTTGCATTGGAGTATGGTAGCTTAACCATGAATAGGCAGAGGTCATAAAAAACATTAAGGCCGAGAGAGAAAATGGTCAAATTTAGGGAAGATATTTGAGGGAGAGTATTTAAATTCTTTGTAGCTAGAATACAAATGATTTAAAAATGTTTAAACTTATCTACATCATGGTGTATGAAAAACAGGCAAACTCATCTTTAAGATAAGATTTAAAGATTTTTTAAATCTTTAAATTTAAAGATTTTTTTAATCTTTAAGATTTTCTTTAAGATGCTTGAGACGGAGTTACAATCTTTTTAAAAAAATCATAGCTAACAATAGAGCATAGAGCAGTTTGAACCCCCCCTCAGATCCCTTTACTGCTCAGGCCTGACTTCCTCAGTCTAATCCATATGCTGATGGATTCTGAGACAGTAAGATCCAGTGTTAAAACACCAGAGAAACTGGAAGCGGGTCATTAGAGTGAAGAAGTATTTTCCCCACAATCTTGTGTTCTATGAATAAATGACTTGGGAAACAAGCGCTTAAATAAAGACCTTGGTCTCTAAAAATGTATCTCACAGGAAGTCCTATTTTCTAAAAAAAGAGACTCCTTTTCTCCTGCTAGGAAATCTGTCATGGAAGTCTCCACCAATAGCTAGTAACTCTAAATGGAGTGATCAAACTTATAAGTTAAATATAAAAGCATGTCTCTTTAACAGCCTTTACCCTTAAATTTTGTACCACTCTCATATTATCTGATAACATTCTTCATCTTTTGTTGTAAAATAGAAATTATCAAATAGGAATTTCTTTCTATTTCCATCAGCAGGTCTATAAACTTCTTTGTGCCTAAATCAATCTTGTTCAAGTTCCCATCTCTTGTAAGTGTCACTCCTGGTAGCAGAGTCTAATGCCCCGATTTGTGGCATGTATCCCATTGCCTCTCACCCTCTCAAGAACTTTTATTCATTATTATATCTTTTTTCTCCTGAGCATCCAATCTGTCCTTCAATTATTCCTTTGAACATTCAACCAATCTCTAATATCTCCCATTTAAAAAAAATTCTCTTGACCCCACATCTTCTTCCAGAAGCTATACTATTTCTCTGCTCCCCTGAAGTTCTAACCTCCTTAAAAAACAAGGGTCTCAAAAACATATGGCAAATTTATTTCCTCATTGCCCATCACTCTTCAATCCTCCCATATCGTCAAAGGCAATGAACACTTTGATCTGTACTCAGTATGGTTGTTCACTCCTGCCTGTAAATACTTCCTTTCCCATGTATTCAGGACATATATCTGGTTTTCCTCCTCTTACCCCAAGCCAAAATTATTTTCTTTTTCTTTCTGACTATACCTTCCTAGACTCCATCAGTAACTTCTGTCAATAAATCTCTGCTCAGGGCCCAGGGAAGAGTGAACAGTATATAGTTCTGCTATCATAAGTGCTCTCTTAATAACCAGGTGCCAAAATGCCTAAAATTTGAATGAGGATACATGATTGTGTCTACTTACCTGTCTAGGCAAGGCTATATAGTTCATATCACCTAAAAGCCAGATGAATTATTTAGTTGTAAAGTATATTTTCTCAAACTTGGGGATTATTCGCTCATTTTTTAATTCAATAAGTAATATTTAGCACTTGGCACGTGTCAGCATTGGTATAGATCCTGTTGTTTCTAAATTTCATTTTACTAGAATTACTCATCTTTATTTTTTGATAGAAAATATGATGGGGGCTGATCTTGAAGGTCCACTGTATGTTCATTCCAAATAATAGATTTTTAAATAAAATCAAGTATCCCATAGATCCTAGGGTAAAAAACCAGATTGACAAGGTCTCTCCCATCAAGGAAGATAAGAGGGTAAAGGGGGGGTGGGTAAGGGGATTGGATGTGTTATACAGAATTAACAGCATTATCAATATTGATTATAGATTGGATTTTCATCAGTCATGCAGACTTTAAACTCCCCAAGGTAATGTATTGTTTTCACCTAGAAATATATGCAAAAACCAGATCTACCTAATGTTGCTAAGTCTCAATACCTCAAGAAATTCTTGTAATCAAAAATGAGGGGAGATCTTTTTACATTTTAAAATCTACCCTTTTAGACTTCAAGGAATAGAATCTGATGGTTGAAGGTAAACACCATCGATGGGATACTTGATTTTATTTTAAAACCACTATTTGGAATGAAAAGTATAGTTCAACCTTCAAGATCAGCCATCCTTCACATTTCCTACCAAAAATAGACATGAGTCTTTCTGATAATAAGAAACTTAGAAACAACTTGTGTAAAATACATGCCAGGACTCCAATTACAGAGTGTCTGTTGAAGCAGGTGCTGTAAGAGTATATTAAGAATGTGACTTTGCCTGGTTTCTCAGCACTGCGGGGGGCCTTGCCCCCATGTCCATCTGGGCTTGTGGCATATGTATAAATGACATGACTTATTTCAAATCAGAAGATGCCACTAATTTAATAAGCCAAAATATCAGCATAAAATTAAAGAAGCTTTCCTTAGTGTGAACCTAGCTGGATCTCTTCACCTTTCTTTGCCTCTCTTTTTTCATTGATAAAGTATGACAAATAATGACCATTGTAACATATCAGATTGTCTTGAGAGAATTATAGGATAAGCATTATACTTATGAGTTATTTTTTATTTTTTTTAAATAAACTCATTAGTTCTTATTAAATTATAGAATACATTAAAATATGACCATTTCAATTATAATATTAACAATAATGTTGTGTGCCTTCCAGATTTTATTTAATTAAAAATTTTTATTTGTTTAAAATGATTTGCTTTTTAATTATGCTTTATTACTGTTATTACATATACTTGGAAACTGCTTTAAATTGTTTCTTATAAGACTTCTTAAATGTAAAAATTTAAATCCATATGAATAGCTAATTTGAGCATGCATGTGGTGGAAAGTGAAAATTTATTCCGTACACCTATTTGATTGAGATTTTGACTACAAGTTGTCATGATAGTCAAATTAAATAGCCCCAGTTTGAATGGTGTTAGACCTCTTTAAAAGATGTTTTTGTGCATTTGACAAATAGCAATTACTAAGCAAGCACACCAACAGCGATAAATACTCTACTTTCAGCCTGTCAAAAACTAACTGAAGACCAAAAGGAAACGCATGGTAGGAAACATCTGTTCCTTTTCCAGGCCTGCTGAGAGAGGATGAGGATACACCTTCTGACACTAAATAAATAAATCAATCATAAATCATAAAATAAAATTCTAAAAGGTTTTTTTTTCCTTCACATTACTTTGTTAAAGAGTGACTCTATAATTTTTAAATATGAGGTGGATATTTCCCAATGGTTAGAACATATTTTAAAAAGCACTGAATAATTTTCATCTCCATTATTTTGGTAAGAAAGGTTAATGGGAAACCATAGAGAGAACTTTACTTTAAAGGCAAAAGAAATTGCCAAAGTGTATCTCTAAGGAATACGCTTCTAAATGCAGTGTCTGGTGACTTCTTTATCTTTAGTATTAGGAAACTATTCATTTATAAGGTAAACTTAGGCAATGAAAGATATTTATATTGAAGTTCAGTTATTTTTGGGTATGCAATATTAAAACAGAAAATTACATGTAATTGGTCTCTATTCAAGTTAAGAAAGGTAGTAACTGAACTAGGTCCTTTCTCCCCAAACCAAGAAAAGGTGCTGAAGGTTTTCCTTTCCACACCATCAGTTCTCTTTTGTACCATCAATGCCTTTCTGGGTAGCTGTCCTGTCTGTTTGATGGGAGGTAGAGTGGTGGAGATGGGAGGTCTAAGACATCAATGGAAGAGGTTGAGCACATCAGTGTTTCCCACAGGGTAGGACTGGACATCATTCCTACTGAATTCATTAGCTGACTGCACATGACACTTAGAAATATAAAAATTGTTATATTCTTGCCTGGGATGATGTGCTATACTCATTGGAATGGTGTTAGGATGGTCTGCTGAGGTAGACTAGGATTACACAGGAGCTACTTGGCATTCCTCATGTGGAGACCTGACAGTTCTCGATGCGGACTATTAGGATTTTCAGGTCTGATCCCCTCCCCTCAAACCCCTCTACTTGGTCTCATTTCTTCTTTTCTCTTCTTGCCTCAGCCTAGGCAGCCCTTAGGTTGGGTGGTTTGGTTCTTTTGTTATTACATTTATAATTTGTTTTACTTTGCATAATATTCATGCTCTACTCCCATCATGACTTGGCCTTTTGAGCTCCAAAGTACCCAGCTCTTGCAAGTAGAAGTTTACTTTCAAGATTATTATCTCTGCTATAAGTTTTAAAAGACTAGTTTGGTACCCAAAGCTAGATTTTAAATATTCTTTTTATGAGCACCATGTAAGAAATATACACATTCTACTCTGGAGGTTTAGCCTCAATAGGGGAAGGGATTCATGGTATAAAATAAATAATAATAATAACAATAACAAGAAGGAGGAGGAGAAGGAAGTCGAGAGGAAGGAGAAGAAAGAGAAGAAAAA
The DNA here is from genome assembly GCF_028749965.1 of Puma concolor. Taxonomy (NCBI): domain Eukaryota; kingdom Metazoa; phylum Chordata; class Mammalia; order Carnivora; family Felidae; genus Puma; species Puma concolor. The sequence goes on along the minus strand of NC_141673.1, from coordinate 34,210,832 downwards.
GGAATAAGAGGGATAAATTTGTTAATATACCATAAATACTGGTACACTTTAGAAAACAGAATAGCAAACCCAAAACAAAACAAACAAACTTGAGTAGAAATAATGCAGTGAATCAGCTGTTGCTACTAGTTTTTACCACATTGTTAATTTTTTAATGTTTAATTATTTCACTCTCTTTTAAGTATATGCTCTAGGAAAGTTCAATGTAATTTAAACACAAGGTGAGAAAAATGAATTTTAAGGAAACAGTATTCAAAATGAGAATATACTATTGCTCATGTTTAAATAATGAAATAGACTATAGTAGCCTTATTTTTTTAATTGTAGGTAAGTCTTGGTAACCAAACTTTTGTCAGATTTGACCAGTTACAAACAGGGCAGATATCATAATATAAGACTGTGAATGGACATGCACAGGCCCAAGAACAATTGCTTTAATGTTGAAGTGAGGTCCTGGAGCTTCTGATGTGCTAAGTGTTATTTCTTTAGTTGCTGGATTGAAAAAAGTCTGGGGTGGGGCGGCTGGGTGGCGCAGTCGGTTAAGCGTCCGACTTCAGCCAGGTCACGATCTCGCGGTCCGTGAGTTCGAGCCCCGCGTCGGGCTCTGGGCTGATGGCTCAGAGCCTGGAGCCTGCTTCTGATTCTGTGTCTCCCTCTCTCTCTGCCCCTCCCCCGTTCATGCTCTGTCTCTCTCTGTCCCAAAAATAAATAAACGTTGAAAAAAAAAAATTTAAAAAAAAAAAAAAGAAAGAAAAAAGTCTGGGGATTTCAGAGAAATCCTACAGAGAAGTGTAGAGAAGTGTAACCTGAACCAAGGTAGCTAAAACAGCGGAAAGTGAACTCAGTGGGCTGGGGCCAACAGCTGTTTGCCTACCAATAGGCAATACCAATGCTTACCGGCTGACTATCAGTCTTGGTTATCAGTCTTTGTACGAATTTTCTTCTCAGCCCCAGATGTTAGCACTATTACAGGTCTTTCATCTTTTTTTTTTTTTTTTTCCTAAATCAGATATATCAGGTTCAATTCCAACTCTTGGGCTAGGCAGGAAATTCATCTCAGTCTCAGCATGGAGGGGAAATGTGCTCACATTGTCTACTTCTCCCTTGCTTCTCCTCCCCAGGTCACCTGGGGAGTGACACCACTTTAGGATGCATAGCATTGAAGTGGGCTTTTGATCCCTCTATTATCTTTCTCTTATGGATTTTAGTTCACAGAGCAGAGACATTCCCATCCTTCACCTCAAAGCCTAGCCTCTTTTTCTAACTTTCTGGTGGCATCCAGCTTTATTCCTCCAGCCGTGAGCCTGTAACAAATTAGGATTGTTATTTACTAGCGAAAGATTTGGTATTACCTAGTATTTGGAATTTTGAGGAACTTAATGTTGATTGACAGTAGGGAATGGAGATTCTTTGAGTTTGTGGAAAGGAAAAACACAACACATGAAAAATGATGTCTGTCTGTCTTTATTATTCCCCCCAAGTACATGATAAATCATCCTGGTCACTAATTCTTAGTCCTCAAGATCAAAGACTGTATTTTATTTGTATATTTTCTCATAGAGTACCCCTCAGGTGGCATTCAGGAAATATTTGTTGAATTAATTAGAGAAGCAATCTTATCCTGTAACTCCTAGCTGGTTTACTTCTTGGCCATTGCAAGCATTTATTTACATTTGAATCAGCTGTTCATTTTTGAAAACAATCATTAAAGTGTTGCTTTGGAGGTTTGATAAAAGGGAGTTAGTAATTCTAAAACATTAGCATTAAAATTAAAACCTTTTGTTAAAGGTCCTTTAAAAGGTTCACTTTAAGGTTAAAGGTCCTTTAAGGGTTCACTTAAGCCCTGATCTTAGTTTAAAAGACTCAGTTTCTTACAGTCAAAAATATTTCTGAAAACAATGTATAAATAAATAGGCACTGTAAGTGCTACGAGGGTCCTTCTGGTATAATTAGGGAACAGTAAAATGAGTAACAAATTACTCTCATGTGATTAATTTGCGTTTTTACCACTTGATTGTCCTTGTTATATACCAAAATAAAAGCTAAGTAAGGAAAACTGAAATTTGAAAGGCAAGTAATTAGTTGAATTCACTCAAGCATTATATGTGCCACCATCAATAACTCTTAATATGTATTTATTCATTATCATTCATTTGGTGAAGTAATTGAGTTTTTTTTTTTTTTTTTTTTTTAAGTAAACTCTACACCCGCTGTGGGATTAGAACTCATGATCCCTGAGATCAAGACTCACCTGCTCTACCAACTAAGTCATTCGGGTGCCCCTTGAGTTTTTTTTCTTCTTCTTTTTTCTTAACTTTATTTATTTATTTTGAGAAAGAGAGAGCATGAGAGACAGAGAGAATCCCAAGCAGGCTCCACACTGTCAGCTCAGAGCCCAATGTGGGGCTTGAACTCATGTACCACAAGATCATGAGTTGGATGCTTAACCAACTGAGCCACCCACCCAGGCGTCCTGAGTTTTTATTCTACACATTCCTTTGCATATATGATGGCGTAAGTTGGGTTATGGTATTTATAATCAGAGCCTTAACTAATACAAAAGGAACAGCATAGAGGGTTTTCAGGTACAGATGTGGATTTTGAGTTTTCTTTAATGGAGATTAAAGGAAAGAGACTGAGGGAATCCTTGCTGTTTGTGAGGTTTGTGGGAATTCTGTAGGACATGCATAGTGATAGTAGGCTGAGACTAGAAAAGGCAAATCTATTATACAGAGAGAATTGAGAAAGAGCCTGGAAAATGTCTGACCAGCACTGTCCTGTAGAAATACAATTCAAACCAACTAAAATTTTTAAACATTTCAGAAGTTACCTTTAAAAAAAGGAAAAAAGAAGCAATTTTAATAATTTCAACCAATATGTCCAATATAGTATCATTTGTATGTGTATTTAATAGAAAATTATTAATAAGAAATTTTACTTTTTTTTCATACTATGTCTTTGAATCTGGAGTTTATCTTTCACTTATACACATGTCAATTGAGACACTAAGTTTTTATCAGAAACACATGTTCTATATTTAGGTGTCATAAAATTTACAATTAAAAAAGGTAGATTTACATACATTGTTCCAGTTTTCTAAAAACTGAGTTATTGGTACTTTCATTTATTTAATTAAAAGTAAATTTTCAGGGGCATCTGGGTGGCTCAGTCAGTTAAGTTTCTGACTTTGGCTCAGGTCATGATCTCACAGTTTGTGAGTTTGAGCCTGGCATTGGGCTCTGTGCTGACAGCTCGGAGCCTGGAGCCTGCTTCGGATTCTGTGTCTCCCTCTCTCTCTGCCCCTCTCCCGCTCACACTCTGTTTCTCTCTCTCAAAAATAAATAAACATTAAAAAAAAATTTTAAGTAAAATTTCAGTTTCCAGTCACACTAGCTTCATTTTCAGAGGTGAACAGCCACGTGTGGCTACTGGTTCCCATACCGGTTAGTGCAGCTCTAGACTGAGAAATTTGAACTGACAAAGGCAGCCTTAGAAAGAGAAACATTATGAAATGCTAGGCAGATACAGAAAAGAGCAGGGTGTGTAAAGTTTACAAGCTAGATAATCAGATGCTGAGTAATCCAATGTTGACTGTGTTAAAATTCACTTGCTCAATATTCAGCCCTTTCCAGTCAGAGCGATAGTCATATCAAGAACAGAGTATGATTTGAAGCAAATTTACAAATCTTTTTAAAAACTCTAGTAGAAGAATGCAGAGAATCTTAGATAACTCATAGATATCATTTAGTCCAATTCAGGAGTGCTGATGCATAGGGGCACTTGTACCCCAATGTTTATAGCAGCACTTTCAACAATAGCCAAATTATGGAAAGAGCCTCAATGTCCATCAACTGATGAATGGATAAAGAAATTGTGGTTTATATACACAATGGAGTACTACAGGGCAATGAGAAAGAACGAAATATGGCCTTTTGTAGCAACATGGATGGAATTGGAGAGTGTGATGCTAAGTGAAATAAGCCATACAGAGAAAGACAGATACCATATGTTTTCACTCTTATGTGGATCCTGAGAAACTTAACAGAAAACCATGGGGGAGGGGAAGGAAAAAAAAAGAGGTTAGAGTGGGAGAGAGCCAAAGCATAAGAGACTGTTAAAAACTGAGAACAAACTGAGGGTTGATGGGGGGTGGGAGGGAGGGGAGGGTGGGTGATGGGTATTGAGGAGGGCACCTGTTGGGATGAGCACTGGGTGTTGTATGGAAACCAATTTGACAATAAATTTCATATATTGAAAAAAAAAAAACAAAAAAACCCTCTAGTATAAGAATGCAGAGAATCTTAGATAACTCATAGATATCATTTAGTCCAATTCAGTTGATAACGTTGACATATGTCCAGAAAATGCTATCCACTTATTCAATATCTCATCCAGTTAAGACAAAGAGCTAGAATGTAGATCGAGCTTATAGTATTTTTCCTGTTAAATAAGACAGCAACATAATATTAATATTAATGAATAACCTGCAAATACAATTTTAATCCATTTACATTATGCATAATCTAGTTTTCTTTTTTTTTTATTTTTAAAATTTTTTTTTTCAATGTTTATTTATTTTTGGGACAGAGAGAGACAGAGCATGAACGGGGGAGGGGCAGAGAGAGAGGGAGACTCAGAATCGGAAACAGGCTCCAGGCTCTGAGCCATCAGCCCAGAGCCCGATGCGGGGCTCGAACTCACGGACCGCGAGATCGTGACCTGGCTGAAGTCCGCGAGATCGTGACCTGGCTGAAGTCGGACGCTTAACCGACTGCGCCACCCAGGCGCCCCCATAATCTAGTTTTCTAAACTACTAAACTACTCTCTAGATTAGCACTTGATGGTACTCTTAAAAATAGAAAACATGAATTTAAATCTTTCATAACAACAATATAAAACACAATTTGGAGTTAAAATTGTAGTGTTAAGTGTAACCAACCAAACATACCACTTAGATATAAGGAAGCTTTTAATTAAAAATGCCTTATCTGATGATTTGTGAGTCTGAGGTTATTTTCTGAACCAAGCTAAGCAAGAAATGCAGTTTGTCTGTTTGACTTTGCACATGAACTTTAGTCCCAGTGGACTGAATGCATACATGACACACTTGCAATTATACACCAATTATTTCCACACCTTGTATGTACAGAATAAAGTATTGCAGCTATTTTTTTTTTGTCTTTAGAGAATAACATTGCTAAGATTTCAATCTGTGCCAAACCGAACATGTTCACACACCCCAAATATTGCTCATCGTTGAATATACCCTATGCCACCTACCTTCATTCCACAAATAAATGAATGAAGGTAATATGAGTTTAGGATTCTATTATAAATAAATTATTCAACAGTTACTTATCTTGAGCACTGTGGTTGCACATTCACTTCTGAGTAGTACGTATCTAGAAATAGCCACTGGTTTTAAAAAGAGTTTATCCTCTGGCTCTTTTACCTAAAAGGTGAAATATGAGAAAAAGCAAAAATTATTTATTCAGAGCTTGCTATAGCAAGAGAGTCAGCACCATCACTTGAATTTTGGCAGAGACTCAAAGGTGGACAGAAGGGTGGGGAAAGTTTTATAGACAAGAGAAGCCTTCAGGAATGCCTTGATCAGTCTGTTGACATGGGGAAGCTGAATGTGGGCTAACTAGAAGCTGAAAATCCTATGTGTGATTAGTTACCGGTGTGTATTTGGCTTTCTCTGGTTGATCTTTAAATTGAAAGCTGGGGGTGGGGGGAGGGTGGCGCCTGGGTGGCTCAGTCAGTTAAGTGTCCAACTTCCGCTCAGGTCATGATCTTGCAGTCTGTGAGTTCAAGCCCTGCATCGGGCTCCGTGTTGACAGCTCAGAGCCTAGAAACTGTTGCAGATTCTGTGTCTCCCTCTTTCTCTAACCCTCCCCCGTTCATGCTCTGTCTCTCTCTGTCTCAAAACTAAATAAACATTAAAAAAAAAATAAATTGAAAACTGGGATAAAAATTAGGAAAGTTGTCAGTTATTAATCAAGTGTTGGTCATTAGGGACCAGTTGTTAGAGGGATTATTGTTCAACTACTAGATTGCTACTAGTGATGGTGGTCTGACTTTCTACGAGTCTGACATACAGATAGCAGACTGGCTTTCTGAGCTGGTTACTGTAGAGAATAGGTTGGTTTCCTGGGCTTATTGGTGCAGATTGTGGGTCAGAATTCTATTTTTATATATGGTTTTGCCATTACCCATTTGCATATTCATTCAGTCTTGTAGTATCCATGAAAAATAATAACTCACTGTGATGCTTTTAACATTAATCAAATGGGAGATTTTTTTTTTTTTTTAATTAACAGCATTGCTTTTCTTCTTACACTAATTAGATTTGCATTTATCTCTCTTTTGTTATACTGTCATGCTGGGGTTATATGAATTCAATCCTTGTTAAGTTTTTTTTTTTTAAGAAAAAAAAAGAACAAAATATCTGCTTGCATGTAATTTTCTAAAGTTATCAATCACAATTAAAATATCTTTGAGTCTTATATTTAAGAACAAGAAAGGAATTGAAACATAGGATAAATTGCTTAAATGGAAGTGCAGTGAAAATGCTTGGTGGAGACACTGACCGAAAGTGGTATTTCCAAAATTTAGTTCCTTATTTTCTTTTTGTTACAAATGAGGAAATACTGTGATAAAAAAATTTCTTTCTTTGTAAAAATCTGATTATTTTAATGGTGTAATACCTGAGGGGATAAAAATTTTATGTGAAATATTTAAAATTTAAGGAAAACATGGTTTTCCATGTATGTCATCTAAGCATGATCAGAGAGGGGAGATAACATAAAGAATGAAGCATGTATAAGAATTCAGTCAGTTGAATAGAAACTTTGTATTTTTCGGGGTTATGTCCATTGGAATCACAGATTTCTAAGACTAGAGATTTTATTTACTTAATGGTGGTTTGTTTATTTAATTAATTTGAAGTTAATGAATATTGAGTACCACAAACTAAGTGGTATGAAACAAAAGACATTTATTCTTTCACAGTTCTGGAAGCTAGAAGTCTGATAGGAGAGTGTCCACAAGGCCATGCTTCCTCTGAAGGATCTAGGGAAGAGTATTTCTTTGTCTTTTCTAGCTTCTGCTGGTTGCCAGCAATCTTTGGCATTCCTTTGTTGGTGACACCATAATTCCAGTCTTTGCCTCAGTCTTTACATGACCTTTTCCCCTGTGTCTGTATACGTCTTTGTATCCAAAATTTCCTCTTTTTATAAAGACACTGGTCTTTGGATTAGGTTCATCCTTGTCTAGGATGACTTCTTGATTACATCTGCAAATATCCTATTTCCAAATGAGTTCACATTCACCGGTACAGGGAGTTACGGCTTCAACGTATCTATTTTTGGAGGACACAATTCAAGCCACAACATTGTTCCAGGTGTTAGTGATGTGGGAAACAAAGGCAAATGAAATATTAAATTTCTTTACTGCCTACAGCCCATTGACGAGTCCTTGAAACTGGCAGAGTGATCTTTCTCTGGGAACTCAGTTGCCTAGGTGTTGACACTTTGCTAAGGGCAAAAGGCCATCTTAGCCTAACCCCTCAGGATCCTGTACATCTACTTTAACATACAAAAATTCCTTTGGAAACTTCTTTTATATCCTACATATGGCCTATGTCCTACATATGGCCCACTGATAAGCGTCTGAAAGGTCTCATGACTGAAGGTTTTCTAAATAGTAATAAATGGCCTTTTGCTGTCAATAGTTGGTCCCCTGAGGGTCCTGAAAACCTTATTTCCAAAATACCTTGGAGGCTTGTGCTATCCCTAATTCCCTTCCAACTTGAAAGTATATGATCAGTCACCCCTCACAATCCCAGTGCAGCTGTTTCTGCCCATGGGTTCTGTCCTGTGCTTTAATAAAACCCCCTTTTTGCATGGAAGACGTCTCAAGAATTCTTTCTTGGCTATCAGTTCCAAACCCCACCATTTTCCACATCATTAGCCTCTGCTAATATTAGATTTCCTATATAGAGCTTTATCTTTTCAGCTTAGAGCTTTCATTCTGATCAATGTTCTGGTATTTATAAAATTTTCAGCCTGAAATACTCCTAAGAGACTAGATAGATATTCATATAATTCTTTGTTACCCTTACCAAATGTCAGACACTGTTCTAAACATATCATATATAAATATATATTATTTCCTTTAATTTTCACAAAGACTCTGTTCACTACTATTATTACCCCATCTTACACAGGATTTGTGAACCAAACTAAATCAACTTGCTTGCTCACAATTATTAAATTGTTTTAGGTAGCTATAATTAAATATCATTGAGAATCAACATTGATACAGGTGGTGTGAATTATAATGAATGCAAGTCTTCAAGTGAATTTTGTCTCATAGTTAACAGCAAATAGGTACAAAAATAGTCAGACCACCTGTTAGGTATGCTTGATGAAATCTCAGCTCTCTATTATTTTAAGCACTTTGACAGCACATATCATGAAAGTTTCATTCAAGGCAAAAGCAGCAATATTACAGGCAGGATAGCAGAAATCAGCTAATTTTCCATTTGGACTCAAATGAGAAAATTCTCTAATAAGTGTCTTAATACAGTGCCAGCATAAGGTCTTCCCATTCTGGGACATCATTGTGATGGGTACAGACTATTAGATCTGTTACATTCATGATAAGATATATGTTCCTATATACGATTTCTACACAGGCTATGTATCTTGAACATTATTCATTCCACCAAAGAAACTCACTTTCTTTAAACTTGTTTTAATGTTTATTTATTTATTTTGAGAGAGAGAGAGAGAGAGAGAGAGAGAGAGAGAGCATGAGCACACACATGAGCAGGTGAGGGGCAGAAAGATAGAGACAGAATCTCAAGCAGACTCCAGGCTGTCAGGTGCATAGCCTGACATAGGGCTCAAACTCACGAACCATGGGATCATGACCTGAGTCTAAATCAAGAGTTGGTATCTTAGCCAACTGAGCCACCCAGGTGTTCCCAAAGAAAATCACTTCTAATTGCCAATTAATTATTCTTCTGGTGTTGACAAACAAAAGAAAACAACACACAGGTTATTTCAAGAACTTACAAGAAACTTGACCACTGTACACAAAAATCAATTTACAGAGATAAGATTTGAACTACCCACCTACAATGCATTTTTCAGAAATCAAAATATGGTGCTTATGGAATGATAACGTTTAAATATAGCTTTATTTGTAATAGTCTCAAACAAGATGAAAAAACCCATACACAGAATGTCTATCAACAGGTCAATCAACAACTTGTGGTAAGATATATCTATCCAATGGAATACAGTCAGCAATAAAAAAGGAAACAAACAACTGATGCACTCAAAATATGGATGAATGTCAAATTCATTATATAGGGTGAAAAAAGTCAGGGAAAAAAAAGACGTCATATTCTATTTTTCATTTCCATACAATTCTGGAAATTGCAAAGTAATCTATAATAACAAAAAGCAGATGAATGATTGCCTGTAGTGACAAAAGTTACCTTCAATATGTAGATTTTATGTAAATGAAACTTCAGTAAGTTGTTAAAGAACATAGTCATCAAGGATTGTCTCTAAGTTTGAGAAGAGAACAACCCAAAGGGAACAGATGAAAGAATATTAGTTCTCTAGGTTTACAAAATCCCACAGATTTAAACAACAGAAGTGCATTTTCTCATATTTCTGGAAGCTAGAAGTCCAAGATCAAGGTATCAGCATACTTGGTTTCTTCTGAGGCCTGTCTCCATGGCTCGCAGATGGCTACCTTTTCTGTCTTCACCTCCTTATCTCTGTGTCCATATTGTCTGTATTCTAATCTCTCTTTATAAGGACACCAGTCATATTGGATTAGGGCTCATTGTAACTTAATCAAATCTTTAAGGCCCTATTTCCAGAAACACTCATATTCTGAGGTATTGATTGGTGTTATGGCTGGTGTTATGGGGAGATAATTCAAGTCATAACAGAGGTAATACCCCAAGTTTTCTGCTCCTTTCATATTCTTCTCTCATAAAGAAAGCTCTGAAAGAATGATCCTCAAGCATCAATGTATACACACACCAAGCAATAAATATTTCTGAACTTCTAATAATGCCAGCCATGTTTACTTTGGAATTCAATGATCCACTTACCATCAATAATCATATGTCAAGTTGAAATGCCTGAATCCATGCATATATATTATAAATCACATTCCATTACACACATCACACACAGTCTTTGGATTGGACTGATTTATAAATGCTTGCCTTCACATTTCCCAGCATAACAAGTTATCAATCTGATCAAGTCAAATATCCCTACAGGGAATTTCCTCTTCTAATATGCCTCCCCACTCAAATAGTTCAGCTAATATATGCATATTTGCCACTGCCTTGTGTTTAGCCCTATTCTACTTCATGTGCAACTAGGACATTATCTCATCTGGTATTTCCCTTAGTTTTACAGCCTTCTCCTTTGCAATATGCAACATGAAACTCCTTTGAACTCCCTTTCAGAGTTGCCTTTGCTGAGTCTCCCTGCTGCCCTGATTCCCACTCTTCTTGAGGGAGAAAATATTCTTGGCCCCTACTTGTAGAAGAGGGTAATCAGTTGGAAAATCTCTTTATTAGGCCACTGTCATTCCTGCCAGTGAGGAAATTTAATAACTGCTGGGGTACAATGATACAAAAGCATGTGGATGCTCATTCTCTCCCTGAAACTGTGTGCTAAGATAAAGTCGGTGACTCATTGCGTGTTCAGAACATGTCAGCCTGTCATTGGCCTGACTGACTTATATCAAGTTGTATGGAAACCAAAATTCTCAGAGCCATTAATAGGACAAAGTCAGCATGTGTCCAAGGACTGAATCTTTTCTAAAATATCTCAATGCCTTAGAAAAAGAACATGAATAAAAGATAATGGATTAGTAGACATAAAATAACGCCCATTAATTATTTTTCACAGGGATCAAGATTGCAAAACTAAGCTGTTACTCACTTTTTTTTTTCTATTCACCGCCTGAACAAGTTTTATGCCTCAGTTTCCTCCCATGAAGTATTAACATTCCTGGAAAAGGATATCATACATAATAATGATGATAATGACATTGAACATATGAAAGTTTATTATAAATTCTCTGTGCATTCCACACACGAATGAAACTAATAATTATATTCTCTATTAGTAAGTACCATATAGAATCTCTAAAGGAATTGCAGTTTTTGTAGCCAGAAATTACCAGAAGCAATTTCAGTCTAAAGATTAGTAAATTAAGCCAAGAGACATGAGATGAAGTGTGTTTTGTTTGTTTTAACTTTATCTGTGAAATTTGGTAATGGTACCTACCTTTTTATAGTTCCCAAAATTTTCATAAAATAATTTTGAGCAGATGAGAAAAATTTCATAGTTGATACTGTATGTAACAATATATAAAATAACTCACTGGATAGATTTTTTATATATATATAAAGGATGATGGAGGAGTGGGAAGGGGAATAGAATTCTAGCACACATAATGTCAAACGGTTCCACAAAGTCTCTCATTACCAGACACTAATGTTGGTAAACACTAATGTTGTCGGCCACAATCTCCACTTTTTTTCCCCTTCAGTTTTCTCATGTGGTATAAAACTTAACAGAAATACCTTCAGGACATTCAGTTCATTCACTCCTAGAAGCCCGAGACATCCAAACAATTCCTGTTCCCAGAGTTTGTTTCTCTCGTTATGCTTTTTTTGAGCCTCTAATTTCATAGTCACAAAAAAAGATGCTAACATCAACATAGCCCAAACACCAAAGTGTCTAAAATTGCAAATTGATAGCACATTGCAATACCATGTTATTATGATTGAAGTATGCACACTGTTTCACCGATTTATATAACCTGAAGTCACAGTAAAGTCCTGGTTCTGAAACAGATACACACCTATAGAAATGGTGATACAAAGTTTAATTAAATGTGCCAACTCTGTCATATTTATAAAATATGAATATGATTGCAAAAGACTGTAGTGATATTGCTTCCCCCAGGATGTAAAATTTTTGAACGTTACCAGTCAAAAATGTGATAGGGTTTTTTTCTTACAGAGTTTTTTCCGTGTAAACCCAGTTTCAAATTCTAAATAAATCTAAGGGGTAGAGAAGATGAGAACATAAGTTTTAAAGAAGACCCCAATAATTTTGCTAGAACCACCTGGTAATTTCAGTATTATTTGTATGGTCCCCTCCCACCCTCCTGGACTATTTCATACCCTTTCCTTTTTCTTAAACTGAAAATACTTTGCTTCATTCAGTGCTGAGGATATTGATTTCTTTTCCACGTAGGCGGTGGAAAGAATCAGAAGAACACTATTTTATGCCCCAGCATCTGCTAGCCTGCATTCATCTGCTTGTATATAGTCTTCAGTTCCCTGAAACCAATGGACAAAGGAATGGCCAGCCTTTCTCATCCACTGAAGGACATTACTTCAGTAATTTCTCCCTCTCTCTCACTATCAATTCTCCCATCTCCACTGGATCATTCCTATCAAAGCACACACATGCTGTCATATATCCACCTAAAATAACAAGTAATTTACTTTAATAAAAATCCAATTCTCTCGACCTTCATTTTGAGCTCCTATCCCATTTCTCTCATCCCTTTTACAGTAAAACTCTTCAGCAGTGTTGCCTTTCTTTACTCTCTCCCCTTCTATTCTTCTTATGTTTTCTTTAACCCACAATAATGAGATCTTCATTCCCATTATCATTTTGAAACTGCTCTTTATACTACCTGACAATTTATTCATTTAATAATGCATTTAACAAAAATTTGGGCACCTACCATGTGTCACATCTCTTCAAAGGCAATTATTGGAGAGCCTCAGAATTACGTTTTTTTCCCTTCTACCCTGTGAATAAAATTTTAAACTCTCCATGAGAGCAGTGCTAGATATATCATGGTATTCTGTTAGCAAATGAACACAGATGAGCAAATATTTTGCCCCCTCAGTATCTTGTTTATCAGAGTAGATGGGAAGCATAGTAGTTCCAAAATAGACCCTGGATATCTTGACCAGTGAATATGCTCAGTTGTGTGGCACTGCTCTTGGCCTGACTCACCTTAAATCTCTAAATTACACACACATCAAACATACAAAGAATCTCAATGCACAGATTCCTTTTTGTTTAATTTTTTAAAATGTTTATTCATTTTTTGAGAGACAGAGCATGAGCAGGGGAAGGGCAAAGAGAGAGGGAGACAGAATCCAAAGCAGGCTCCAGGCTCTGAGCTGTCAGCCCAGAGCCAGATGTGGGGCTCAAACTCACGGAAGTGCGAGATCATGACTTGAGCCAGTCAGATGCTTAAATGACTGATCCGCCCAGGTGCTCCAACACATAGATTCCTTTTAATCAAGTTTATCTTCATCACTGCTCCAGACTCCAGGAGAGCATGCTCAAATGCTAGACGGCTTCTGGCCATGACATGTCTTATGCTATATAACATTTTCCCTCCAATTCTCCTATCAAACACCATGACCATATAGACTTCAGATTCCCTGATAATTATGGCTTCCCTTCTTTTAATGATCTTTTATTACTTTTCTTGCAAATTCTTATCAAAAACTTTCAGTGGCTAGTCTAGAGAAAGAAAGCTGACTTTGGGTGCCAATATGCTGCTTCAGGAAGATACTTAGTCTTTTTCAAAGATGGACTTTGCCAGGAATTTGTAAGGTAGAAGATAGCCCTCTTTTCTCTTCTGCTCCTCAAAGGGCTAGCTTTCTTCCAAGTATATTTTTAAAAAATGGAAATCACCTATTTAATCTTTGTTCACAAGATTTGGGTCCTAAATCTCAAATCTGTTATATTATAAACTCTAATGATCACTTTTCGTACGCTAGCTGCAGTGGGTAGATATATGCTTTGCAGTTTCGGGGATAGAGGTGTGGTGTGACCTAAGAAAGTCATTCTTTTCAATTGCAGTTGGGTGGCCAGGTCAATCTGGTGAGAACAGCCCTTCCAGCCAGACACATCAAAGCTTGGCCTGAAGAGCACCCTTTATTCCAAGACTCCAAATTTAAACCACTGATTTGGCTAACTAATGGTCTCTAGCTATTAAGGAAAACATAAAGTGAGAGCTGCTCTGGAAAAATAATAACAAAACGAACACATAAAATGCGATAAGACGTTCCATGAAACAATCACAATGAATTGATTTGATTAGAAGTGTGAATACACACATAAAAAATAACAAAACCAAAATTACAGAGTTCCTTTTATTATGTAAGTTAAAAGCCTTATAACCAACAATAACAACACATTTTCCACTGAGTTATTTATCTCTAGGCTGGCTGCCTTTAAGTAGTGTCATTGGTGTTTTTCAATCCTAGTTCTTTTTTATCTTCTTCAAATGGAAATAAGTCAAGCATTTGATATAAAGCAACCTTTAGAAATATTTAAAACAGGTTTTCTCCTCTGCAGAGTAGTAACAGATTTGAATCTTCCTAGCATACCTCCAACAGTTTATGCTGGCAACAATGCATATTTAAACCGCAGATGGTTCCTTGCATATCACAGAGAAGTGGAGAAACAAGCTAGTGATATACACCAACTGGGATTGGAGTTCTGGGAAAACTTACAAATTTCAGCAAAGTCAGTGGAGATTGAATGTTCATGAGCAAGGAGGAGTGGAAAAGTGAACAGGAGGAAAAACCCTAACATGGTGGAGGCGGGGGGAGGAAAAGAAAGGAAAGGTTAATATGGCAGGTGGTATGGGCCTGTTCCTCTTCCCTGAGAATAGAATAAATGCATTTCATAATTTTGTTGCTGCATAATGTGTACACCATTAGAAGAGTGCAGCATGGATACAAAGTTGTGTAATGAGGCAGGAAGAGACTCATCTTGAGTTCACCACTGAGAATATCTTAACATTCTTCATTCAGTAGATAGCTCTCCTCTGCAAACAGTCAAGCCTGTACCCCTCAGGTTAGCTTTCCTTTCCTCTCTGCGGATCTTAGTGTTTTTTTTTTTTTCTCATCTCATCATTAACCTATATCAGTTATACAAACTTATTAATAAATGTATCACCTCTGTAGTGTGTGGCTAATACTCTAATTTGCTCACCACTTTAACTGAACATCCTAGTATGTGAAAAAAATTTGGAGCCAAATATAAAGGCTATGGAGTTTATTATATTTCAGTGCAGTTCAGAATAATCTTCTTTCTATAGCTCATTTGTTAGCGGGTGCACAATTCGTCATTTATATATTTGTATGTTTCCTCACCTGCAAACAGGGAAATTATAGTATCTACCCCAAAGGCTTGGTGTGACTATTTAATGAGTAAACAGTCACTGGAAGAGCAAATTCCCTTATTGGTTGCTCAGTCTTATGTTCCTTATTACTGTATTAATATGATTTACTGTGTGTGGATAATACTATAGGCTACTATGGAAGACTTTTCTCCCTCTGTAAAAATTTGTTTCCCTTCTTCTACCCTCCCTGTGCAGCAGATCATTTTAAAAAATAAGTATAGCTAGCATTTAGTGTCTTGTCATGCTCCAGGCTCTATTCTGAGTGCTTTAGAAGTATTCACACATTTCATGCGCACAAAGAGGATACGTTGAAGATACTAATAGTATCCCAGTTTTACATGTGAGGAAATGAAGGGCCAGAGAAGTGAAAACTATCGTCCTGGGACAACGTAGTTAAAAACTGGTAGAGCTCAGCTTCAGACCCAGGCTGTCTGGCTCCAGGGTCCACACCCTTTACCACTTCTGCACCCCACTCTCTTCGCTTATTCTCACATTACCCTACCACTCTGTGTCAGTGCTTTATTCCGTCCCTAACTCAGCTGGCTTCTCACCTGATCTTTGACTTGACTACTTCCCATAGGCTCTCATCTTGTAATGCCTCCTTTTCAAGTATCTCCCATTTCACTGACTTTTTAACTCTTTTCAAACAACCAGATTCCTTTTGTATTTAAAATAAATCAACTTGGGGCACCTGGGAGGCCGTGATCTCCCTGTTTGTGAGTTCAAGCCCCACACTGGGTGGGCTCTGTGCTGACAGCATGGAGCCTGCTTGGGATTCTCTATCTCTCCCTCTCTCTCTGCCCCTCCCCTGCTTGTTCTCTATGTCTCTCTCAAAAATAAATAAAAAGGAAACTTAAAAAAAAATAGAAAAAAAAATAAATCAACTTGATCCTTTTATTAATGTCATGGTGTCTTGGAATATGTAATTTCTCCCTTTTCTGTTTATATTGAACTTCATGAAGACAAGGTTCATGCCAGCTGTAAATGACAAACAACGGTAACCACATCCTACCTGTCCCTTCTTTGTCTACTGTCACCACCCCAATGAAACTGCTCCTTGAAAGTCACTGTGATACAGGCAAATCTAAAGGCCTCTCTTGGTTCCCCTTTCCTGCATGAACTTTGGAAAGAGAACCCACAAAAATAGCTATTCTAGGCAATGATCAAATTAGGATAAACACTGGGGGAAACAGTATAAAATACTTCCTTAAAAATGTTTGTGTTCTTTGTTTTATTTCTATTTATTAGCTCTTCATGACTATTTCTCAGGACTTATATGGTTCATTCTTTTATTTAAATTTTACCAGTACCTCTGGAATAACTCTTCTTTCTCTATATTTGAAGGGTTTTTTTTTTTTTTTTGCTCATTATTTTGACATTTCCTTAGCATTGTTCTGTTGCCCCAAACTCTATCTTCCAAAAAAACATCCTTGCAAATAATGTAGATAATTAGCATAATAATGCTCATGGTCTCCAATTCCTAAAACAATGTAACACAAGTTGTCATTAAACTGTAATAATCACCTATGGACTTTTCAGATAATAACTAATTTAAAAATATTCATAGGTTGATACTTTGTATTATTATATATATACATATGTAATATGTAATATGTAAATAGCTCCCATATATATTATATATATAGTTATATTAATAGTTTGTTTTAAATCTCCAAAGAGTTGTTTCAATATCAATTGCTATCTGTTAAAAGTTTAAAAAAGTATTTTTTCTATTTTATCTAATAGGAAAAAGTGAATGACATTAAATTTCTTTATAGGGCAGTTAATTAATTTATTTTATAGAGTACTACAACTAGCCATGACTGGAATGTGCATCATATTTTTACAATTCGCCATGGTGCTTTGGCAGTAACTGGCTATAATCTTTTTATCCTCTTCATAGAAACCCACGTATATTAGATTTTCCATATATCATTCATAATATACACACACACACATATATATATGTGTATATATATATATATATGTATATATATATATATATATATATATATACACACACACATATACATAGGCTCTCATAGGCTCTCATATGTATATATATATAATGTTAGATCTTGAGTTAAATTCTGCATCTTTCTTGATTGAATCAGCATTCATACAATGCCATTTCCTGACTTGGTTTTAAGCTCAGCTTTTAAAAGACATCTTTGTATCCCTTACAAAATGTACTGCAATGTCTGGCACAGAATAAGAGCTCAATAAATGTTTGTTGAATGACTACATGAATTCATGGTGAGTTGAAAAGCAATAAAAGAGTGTTTTCACAGTCTCTTTTGCTTCTCATCCCCAAATTTCATTTAAAAATGATGTGGTATTCCAGGAGAAGAATCCTGGAATTTGAACTCAAACTAGGGAGAAAAAAGAAAGTCTATGTACACAGTTGTAATATCTTCTTCTTCCACCCAGTTCTGTCTCAGAAGCCAGGCTTTTGCTAGGGAGCAATGGTTACATGGTCGTAATAATGAAAATGCTGACCATTGATTTAAACAAAATTGCCCTAAAATAACATTGTATTCCGGTATCAGGGTTCTCTAGAGAAACAGACCAATAGGACAGAAATTTATATAACTCATATATATGACAATTTTTATAAACAATTGGCTCACACAAGTATAGAAACTGACAAGTCTCAGGATATGCAGAGTAAGTCAACAGGGTGGAGACCTAGGAGAGTCAATGATATGGTTCTACTCCAAGAGCTGAAATGTTCAAGAGTGAAGAAGAGCCAATTTTGCAGTTGAAATCTAAAGGTAAAAGAACCCAATGTCCCTGTTTGAAAGTAGTCAAAGCAGAAGGAGATATTTTACCAAATATATGGGCATCCTGTGGCTAAGTCAAGTTGACACAGAAAATTAACCATTACAGATTCTATCAGAGTGTAGTGTATGATGGAAAGGAGCTATGCACATGGGTGGGGAGATGGAGTAAAAAAATCTAAGCAGTTATTAAGCAAGTAGATAATTTAAAATTTTTTGAATCAGAATTTGGCAGTAGAAGCATAATATTTGAAACTCTGTACTAGAACATTCCATAAAAACAGATGATATGAGCTTAGAACAGCTCCTGGCACATGGTAAGCTATTTTTCAAATATTAGGATGCTTAATTATATTTTAATTATATTTATATAATTATTTTATTTTAATTATATTTATATAATTATTTTGTTTTAATTATATTTATATAATTTTATTTTATTTTAATTATATTTATATAATTATATATTTTATTTTAATTATATTTATATATTTTATTTTATTTTATTTTAATTATATTTATATAATTTTAATTTATTTTATTTTAATTATATTTATATAATTCATATATAAATGTTACAGGTGTCTTCAATATTTAATATTAAGTAATTAATTTTTTATCAATGATGTATTGAAAATCTAATATATGTGGGTTTCTATGAAGAGGATAAAAAGATTATAGCCAGTTACTGCCAAAGCACCATGGCGAATTGTAAAAATATGATGCACATTCCAGTCATGGCTAGTTGTAGTACTCTATAAAATAAATTAATTAACTGCCCTATAAAGAAATTTAACGTCATTCACTTTTTCCTATTAGATAAAATAGAAAAAATACTTTTTTAAACTTTTAGCAGATAGCAATTGATATTGAAACAACTCTTTGGAGATTTAAAACAAACTATTAATATAACTATATATATAATATATATGGGAGCTATTTAAATGTGATAATAATAATAATAATAATAATAATAATAATGTTATTTGCCCAGAAACAGTATTAGCCACAACTAAAACAAATAGCAACTATTATATATTACACTGTTCAGCATTGTAAAATAAGTCATTTGCAAGTCAGTTTTTTGCAGTCTCAGGCACAGTACTAAGTTCTTTATATGACTTTAGCTTTTAAACTTCACAACAAGCACAGAAGGCAGATTGGGTTATCCTAATTTTTAAAGCAATGCAGTTGAGGCTTACAGAATAAGAATGGCCATTTGATAATATGGTTTATCTCTCTGCCTTTCTCAAATCCCACTAAAATTAAACAGGTACTAGAGGGAGATCAAAAAACAGAAGTCTATTTATTATAAAAACTACCTAAGAAAATGCAACTGAACATCAGTCAATCGGTTTATCAACATTAGTGTCTGGTAATGAGAGACTTTGTGGAAAGGTTTGACATTATGTGTGCTAGAATTCTATTTCCCTTCCCACTCCTCCAAAGTGAGAGACTCTTTAAAAGAACTTTGAAAGTTTATATTATATTTCTAAAGTTAAAACCGTGATTGGTATGTACAGTCACTCTCAGGAGCTTTTGAACAAAAGACCAGATGAAGAGGCCTGAGGAAACAGTATAAAATTTGCCGCGCTAGTACAATTTAATAATCGCCAGATACTACCCCCACTCAACAACCCCCCCCCAAATTTTTTTAAAAGCTCTGATTTGTAGCATTTGCAAATTTCCATTATGTAAATATTTCCACTGTGGTGGTGGATTTAAAGTTAACACCATGATGTAAGTTATTGAACACAGAACTGAAAATTGATGCAATCACCTTTCTTGAGCCGTCCTGTGGCAAGCATTACCTTTCAATGGTAAAGTGCCCAACCGGGATGCTGTCAGAGGGAAAAGCATCCCATGAGAAAAAAAAAAATCCAGCATCCAATACAAAGTCCTAACATTATGTTACAACTGAATTAATCATATAAGGCCTCTTTATCAATTGCCTACTTCCCAATACCTGACACTGTGGGGACCAGAAATGTGAGGTAAGGAGTGCCAGAGAGAGGTGCCTGGGTAGCTCAGTCAATTAAGGGCTCCACTCTTGATATTGGCTCAGATTGTTGATCTAGGGATCTACACTGGGGTCCATGCTGAGCATGGAGCCTGCTTTGGATTCTCTCTCTCCCTCTTTCTCTGCCCCTCCCCTGCTTGCATTCTCTCTCTCTTTCCCTCTCTCTCTCTCTCTCTCTCTCTCTCTCTCTCTCTCTCTGAATAAACATTTAAGGGAAAAAAGTGCCAGAGAGTGAGATAAGAAGTGTATTAAGAGAAAAAAAATGAAGTCAATCATGACTTTCCTCCCAAGGGCAGCCTGTGTAGTGGGCTTATTCTTGGTCACATCTATTTTGGATTTTCCTAATTCTTACTTTTGATGTACTTCCTTCCCAAACTTGCTACAAGCATAGCTTTCCGCAACTCAGTTGACAGTAACACTATCACGTTATAGTTGTTCTGGCCAAAAACATTAGCATCATTCATGACTCCTTTTTTTCTCACACTTCACATTTAGTCCATCAGGAATTCTGCTGACTCTACCCAAAAATATATGTGGAATCTGATCCTTTTACCAGGTCAAAACTACTACCTGAAGTAGTTACAAAATTGGTATTCCTATTTCTACTTTGCCTTTTAATTGTTCTTTTTTCCTTCATGGTAAACATTACCTTCTAGCAAAAAATATTAGTCACTTTCTAAAAATTATATTTATTGCTCAGTGTCTATCTCCTCTACTAAAATGTAAGCTCCTCTAGGATGGCATCTTTCTTTGTTTGTTGTTCACTGATGTATCAATATTACCTAAAATGGTACCTGGCTGGCGTGCCTGGGTGACTCAGTCAGTTAAGCAACCCACTCTTGATTTTCACTCAGGTCATGATCTCATGGTTCATAAGCTTGAACCCTGAGTCAGGCTCTGTGCTGCAGCCTGCTTAGGATTCTCTCTCTCCCCCTCTCTCTCTGCCCCTCCTCTGCTCTCTACCTCTTTCTCAGAATAAATGAATAACCATTAAAAAAATAATAAAAAAATAAAAACAGTACCTGGCTTATAGTAGACACTCTTTAAATATTTGTTGAATAGATAAATACTTTTACATGTGAATGTAGGTGTGTGATTATGTATCACATACACATACATATATATGTGCGTACGTATTGTGTATGTATTATTTGTATTGCAATTTACTTTTTTGGTGGACTGATTGTAAATATATTTATTTTGGTGTCTTATTAAACATAATGCTTGTTCTTTCAAAATTCCGTTCTACAAAAAACCATGGCTTAACTTGCATCTATAAGTTTTAAGTCAGCACTTGCAATGAAGACCACAGAAAATCAGCACCTCAGACAGGCTATGGGGAAGATAATAGAGGAATGGATTTACGTTGTTTATGAATATGTCCACAAAAACAGCATGCTCTTTGTGTTATTGAACAGAAATCTGGGTAAACTAACTTCCTCATTCAAAATTATTTTTTTAAAATATGTACTGTATGCATGTATTTGTAAATAGTTTTGTGTGCACGTTTGTATGTGCACACAAATGAATGAGACACTTAAGGCTCTAATAAGTAGTTGAATTTTATTTAATGTAAAAATAATTGTAACATGTGAGTCATAGTGTTAACTCAGTCATTACCATAGTGTTATAGCTACTCAAAGAAAAGAGAGATAAATATGGAGTTTTGTGTTTTTATTTCCTTACTGTGCTGCTGTGATGGAGGATAGGAAGGACATGCTTTTCAAATTGAAAAAGTTTTCTTTCCTTTTTGAAATACAATATCTATAAAAAATTATTAAAATTTCATATAACAGCTGAAGAAGTATTATCTTTGTTTAATTTCAAAACTATTGCACTTTGAAACATGGGATGGCTAAATTTTTATAACATGAGGGACTACAGAGCTTTGTTTTTATTGAACATTGTATTATGGCTATTTCAGCAAAAAGTCTAAGTTAGGCACTACTTACCTACATATCAAAAGGGCCACCTATATGAAAAGAATCTTAGATACCCCCAGAATTAAGGTAATTTATGTTTATAATTAAATGTAGGAATAATTAGCCCATCCCTAAATTATAGAATGAAGAATATAAATTCACATTACAGAAGCAATGATCTCATGTATCATTTACATTTAACTATAAAAAACACAGAGAAATGTATTTGCATTTTTGAAAGCTAGTCTAATATTTTAAGTCTCAAAATTCATACCTAATCCACTTGGCAATTTCTGGATATAAACTTAATTCATTTGCTCTTTAATATGTCTATTTCTAAAAGAGAAAAAAAACAGATATTCCAAAGATATTATGGCTTTTTTTCCCAAAATTACATATCTCATGAATTCAAAATGTTTAAAGTTTTCTCTTATTTGGTTTTCCCCTGTTCCCACAGAATATAATCCACTTCTATGGTATTTATTCTTCTTTTATTCTTGACATTTTACCCCCAACCTCTTTTACAATTTTCCCTGAGTTTACTACCCATGTTACTTCTTTTTTTTTTTTTTTTTCTCAACTCAGCTTATATTCCGTACATATATCCATAGGCTTCTAGGTTGGAAGAGTGAAAACTCTGACAACATCTATAAAAATCCAGTGGTGTGCTGGTAAACTGGATCTCAAAAGAAAAAAGAAAAACCACTAATTTATGCTGTTTTCCAATTTCTCTTGGGTGAATATTTCCAGTTTGTTGATTTTAAACTAACAAATCAGCTGGAAAAACTCCTAAATATTTAACAATAGGGTTTCACATGCTGGTGGTAGCTGACTCAAGCACATTGTGCAGATATTTAAATATTCTATCTGGAATATATTAAGGGACCTGTAATTACTTCACAAAGTACTCCATGTATTGATGAATAGTTTAAGGTTTTAAAAATTTGTCTCCTGGGGTGCCTGGGTGGCTCATACGGTTGAGAGTCCTACTTCGGCTCAGGTCATGGTCTCACAGTTCGTGGGTTCAAGCCCCACCTTGGGCTCTGTGCTGACAGCTCAGAGCCTGGAGACTGCTTCGGATTCTGTGTCTCCCTCTCTCTCTGCCCCTCCCCCACTCACACTCTGTCTTTCTCTCTCAAAAGTAAATAAACATAAAAACATTAAAAAAATTCTTTTCTCTTATGTTGATCCAACATGGTTTTTCCATGAAAGTTGCCCCTGGATTGGCATTAATCACAATTCAAAAGCTCTGCACCATAAATAGAAACTGCCATATGACAGTCGCTCAGCCTTTAAGGCAGCTTCTATGAGTGTCTTTTCTCCTAGATTAAACATAGTTCCTTCAGTCTTTAACAACCGATTATATTCCTGGGATGTACTATAATTAGCTGTCAATGGGGCCTAGAATTAACACCTTAACTCCAGATGTGCTCTGGCCAAAGCAAAGAACCAGAGAATTATTACTTTGCTTTCCCTGGCCACTATAATTTTGCTAATGCAGTTTGAGGATTCATTAGATATTTTTGGCTGCCACATCACACAGTTGGCTTGTATAGAATTGTAAAACCAAATTTATCCAGCCAGGTGTTTGTTTTTACCTAAAATGCAGTTGAACCAGTTTTCTATCATTCTGCACTTGTCCAGCTAATTTCTGAACCTAGGTGTAAGAATTAACATCAATCACTCTTACGTTCCATCCTATTAATTAGGCTCTTCTTTTCAAACAATGCAATTGAATCCATAGTCTATCAACCTCTCCTATCTTTATGTTTGTGATATTTTCAGGTATAGAAGTATGCTTTCTCTCTTTTCATCCAAACTAAAAATAATCTAAAATGGTAAAGATGACAAAACTCAATTAAGGGGTGCCTGAGTAGTGGAGTTGTTTACGCGTCTGACTCTTGATCTTGGCTCAGGTCATGATCTCACCGTTCTTGAGATCGAGCCTCTGATGAGCTCTGCCCTCACAGGGTGAAGCTGCTTGGGATTCTCTCTCTGCCTGCCCACCCCTCTCCCCTCACTCTCATTCCTCCTCTCTAAATAAATAAATAAATAAATAAATAAATAATTTATTTGTTTATTTATTTAAAAAAGTAAATTGAGAGCCTTCCTGCAGGAAGCAGCATATGGAAAAGCCTATTCTGAAACGAGAAGCTGTAGCCCAGAAAACACAATTAAGTTTTTGATATCATCTGAATGGACTCAATTCCAAGTGCATCTTTTTCTCCAAAATGCATTTTTTCATTTAAAGAGATAACAACTCCACCTGAAGGATCCAAAGCCCCTGCCCCATTTCCTTCAGACTTCAAAGTTACTCAGTTATTCATGTTCCTTTCTGAGATATCACTCATATTCTCATGACTCAGCAGAAGGAAACAGTTTGAGTTTTTTATAGATTTTGACAGATTGCTCCTATCTCAGGTAAGAATTTCTTGGAAGATAATACCTTTCCCAGTAAGCTATGGGGAAAGTTTATGTAACTGACTATACTTGAAGAGAAAATCACTAATGCTTACTATAAGTCTTTTCTCCAGGGAACAATATTGCTTTCTCTGTACTTTTTTGCACTATTTATTTTGCACACATCAGTGTAAATATATACTTGTAAAGGCCTATGTTGTCAGATGCTTCTATGGATGTGTGGTAACCTTATCTCCTTAACTCACTTCTTAAAATCAGGATCTCTTTTAATTATCTTGTGTCTCACAAAGAACTGAAATTGCTTAACAGGTTTTGGTTAATGTGTTTACATATGTATCTTAAGTGAGAATTTTCTCAAGGGGCTAACTGATAGAATTATATGATTGTACGATTGATTAAAATCTGTCTGGAAACATTGGTGTTTCTTTGTTGAAATAACAGCAAAGTTTGTCCATCATTCCCAAATGAATTAGATACCAGGACATAATTTTATCTTTCATTCTCATATCCCAACTCATATTTTAACAACCTCACTTCCCTTTTTATATGTAACTTATCCCTTCTTGCTTTTTGCTTTTATTGCTTCCAATTGGATATTTCTTGCTGTCCTTATTGTATCTATTCATGTTTCTCATATTAACCAAAGCTTTTCTAGGAAGTCTTTCCTTATTCAGCATACCTAATCCTAATCAATCAATCCTCCCTATGCATTCTCTCAAGCACTGAATCACTCAGTGTGAAGCACACTAAATTAAAGTTATTAATATGTTGTTGATATTTTAGTGCTCATTATTTTCTAATCCCTTTTTCATGTTACCCCCTTTACATGATGACTTCTAACTGGGTAGAGGTGTGGTCGATCTCACCATATGACTCCCTGCTCAGAATGCTTCCAGGGCCTTTTTGGTAAAGGTAAAACTCCTCAGAACAGGATATGAAGCTCCTGACTTCTCTCCAGGATCAAAGTGGATACACAGCTCCTCATATTCTACTCTCCTGACTTGCTCCACAAAGTTCCCGGGAGCTGCTATACTAGTTGAAATCTAGTGTGGTCCTTCTGCTTCCTGGAATGCCCAAAATGTCTGCCCAATTTGGAAGAGAATGTCTTCACCTTTAAGAGTTAGGCTCAGCTCAAGTATCCTATCCTGACGAAATGCATTCTTAACCACTGTGTCTCACTTCACCATTCAACCACCTTTCCCACCAACGATGGATTTCTGTACGTGGTAGTTGACAGACCACACAGTCTTCAAAGTTACATAGACCGGTGTGAATCCAGTTCTACCGCTTCCAAGTTGTGCAGTTCCCGTCAAGTTACTTAAGGATCCTAAACCTCAGTCTCCTCATTTGTCAGTGGGTATAATTTCTCCTTCTTAGGGTAGTTGTAAAGATTAAACAAGTAATGCATGTGAAGTGCTTAGCAGTTATGCTGGCATAAAGTGAGCCCTCAATTAATGACAACCTTATTGGACTATAAGGTTCTTGAGAGTGGGTTATCTATGAAATCAAGTGGCTGTTGCTTGTAAGTACTCAGAAAATGTTTATTAAATAACGAAAGTGAACACCCTCTACCACAGGGGAGCAAAGTATCTTCTGAGGATGAGATTTAAGAGGATGTAAGAGGTAGATTATTTAAATCTTTTTTAGATTTAGTTTTTGACTTGCTTTAATCCTGGCATATAAAATGACCTCCAGATTTTTACTGGCCTTTTGACACATTTATATGTGAATGATACATGAACTACGACTAGAATTTATATGCAGAAGAGTGGGAAAATTAGTATTAAAAATAAAAATTCTAATTAAAATATTTTTAGAGTTTATGAGAACAAACATCTTCTTTTCAGGTACTCTTCCATTAATTTTCAGATCTATGAAATGGTAGGAGGGGAACATTATGATGCCCATATGACAAGTTCCTTAATTAAAACATATGGCAATTGCAATTTTAAAAGTCCATTGTAAAAATCAGTATAGTTGTTTAGAACCAAATATGGCAAGCTTTTTGATGTGTTATAAATTGAAGCAGGCTTAAGTTAAAAATGATGTTCAAAAATACTAGTTTACTACTGGGATAATGTCTATAGGTAAAATGTAACCAATTAGATTTAATTTTCAAAGAAAAAAATGCTATCATCTATAAGTTCAGAAACAAGTCTTTTTATTTACACAAAATCTCTTCTAGACTGCATATCCTGTGTTTTTTACTTATACATTGAATAATCTCCTAATGGCTTTTTCTAGTTTCAATCCTGACCTACCATAACAACTCTTTTGAAAATTTGGCCAATATCATCTCCCTAAAGCATAGTTCTGATCATATCCCATCTCCACTAGTAAATTTAAAGCATTCTCTGTGCCCTCAGAGTAAAACTTCGACATATGAGTGTGACATTTGATGTTTTTTTTACAGTCAGGCCCCAAGCCATATTGAGTGTGCTTCCTTCAATATCCTTCACTGGAAAAATAGTCAAAGCTATTGAGTTGGCATTTCCTGGTATCACCTATATTGTGTATATTTTAAGATCCTTCTAGAATGGACTTCGCCCTCATCTCTGCCTTTTGAATTTTAAACAAGGCTATGAAACCACTCCAGGTAGAGTTATTCATACCTTTCTTTTTCTTTCCATAGTATTTAATTTGTACATGTATTGTGACCACCTCTTAATTTTTAGATGAGAGACATTCTTGAGAATTGAAAAGTGATTAAAATGTTTTTAATCAAGTTAAATTTTTTCAAAAGAAGTACAAATGATAAAAATACAAGAGAAAATTGTTTGTGTTTTTTATATGTTACATGAATCTATAAAATATTAACATTTATAGAAAAAAGCAAAACTTCAGATGGCATTAGTCTATAACCATGAGTTTATTATCCTACTTCCCATTACAAATTTGTTTTTGCACCCAAGTATCTGTCATGATCAAGTGTCTGTTTCATATTTAGTTTTTTTTCTCACTTTATACCAGCATTGCTCTGGTTGTGTTTTCACTATGGTGACACAAATTGATAGCAATACACTGTGATGAGCTCCGTTTTTCTTTTGTGGTGATGGCCTTTTAACACTTATCATGAGAGGTCTTCTTTTAAAATAAAAAGATTTCTTTTTGTTTTGATTTAACTTAAAAAGAAAAAAATCACTTGTGATAACTCTAAATTCATAAGCTATCAAGCATCTGAACAATATGAATTCAGTGTCATGTGAGAAAATCAGTTCTACTTAGGAAGTCTCCCATCATCTTGCTCAGAGCTTACCTTGCTTCCTACATTCACGGAGATGCTGAAATGGGCTCCTATGAAGGACCGACACTCAATGCTCAAATGATGGGATTTCTTAGTTTTTGAATTTCTCTCATTAATCTGAATGCATATTTTATTTTATTTTTTTTTATTTTTTTAAATTTTTTTTTCAACTTTTTTTATTTATTTTTGGGACAGAGAGAGACAGAGCATGAACGGGGGAGGGGCAGAGACAGAGGGAGACACAGAATCAGAAACAGGCTCCAGGCTCTGAGCCATCAGCCCAGAGCCTGACGCGGGGCTCGAACCCACGGACGGCGAGATCGTGACCTGGCTGAAGTCGGACGCTTAACCGACTGCGCCACCCAGGCGCCCCTGAATGCATATTTTAAAGAAAGGAATAAATCACCTTTCACTACATTATTTCAAAAAGCATATCAATCATCCCTAAATGAAAGGCAGGTATGCGGCATTAGGATTCTTGTATCCTACCTTGCATTCTGTATATAGGGTTATGCATTTCATTCTCTCCTACTTGATTTGAGGTTCCTTTAGATTAAATACCTGCCTCACCTATTTCTTTCAGCACTAACAGAACCTAATACATTACCTTACTCCTCAGAGTAGGTACGTAAAAAATGTTGAGATTGCATTTGATTAAATCTAATGACAGTATAGCTATTTCAAAGAGAGGGAAGATTTATTTATTTATTTGCATTGTTGTTTTATAATTATACACTGTAACATTCGTTAAAAGGCCCAAACAATTTATATATAGAAATGTATACT
The DNA here is from genome assembly GCF_028749965.1 of Puma concolor. NCBI lineage: Eukaryota > Metazoa > Chordata > Mammalia > Carnivora > Felidae > Puma > Puma concolor. Next base: position 34,182,377 of record NC_141673.1, on the reverse strand, counting down.
CTGACCAACATTAACCTTGATCACAAAATTCCTCTACCAAAATCTCACTGCTATGGCAGAAAATGGTGTGTTTTCTTGCCAGCAAGAAACATTCACATAGAAATCAAATGATGAGAAATAGCCACCACCTGCTGCCTTTAGGCAAGCTTGAAATTAAAGCTTTCTATGTTTAGAGATCCTACACATTTAGATAGCAATAGTGTGAAATTATTGTCCTTGGCAAAATTTTCCTACTTCATCTTCTTGATGTACAGATATCTTCGTGAAATAAGTCAGTCAATCACCATTCATTGGCTAGGTGACAAATCTTTGTACCTTTCTTTTATAGAGGTTACTAAATTTATTGATTGGTCTTTCCAGGGCTTCCTTCTAACTGTAAAGCTACTAATTTATAATTTTCAAAAGTATATAATCATGACTCTCATATAAAATAAACACAAGGCAAAAATTTTATTTAACTCAATTAATGAGGAAACCAATAATATGTTACAATCATTTAAAAGGAGAATTTGGCAAACAGGGCTTCAGAAATGCTGAAATTAATTTGCAGAATTAATTAGATATAAAACTGCTTAATCTTTGGGGCATCTGGGTGGCTCAGTCGGTTGAGCATCTGACTTCAGCTCAGGTCATGATCTCACAGCTCGTGGGGTCAAGCCCCGCATCAGGCTCTGTGGGGACAGCTCAGAGCCTGGAGCCTGCTTTGGATTCCGTGTCTCCCCCCACCTCTCCCTCTCTCTCTGCCCCTCCCCTGCTGGCACTCACTCTCTCTCTCTCTCAAAAATAAATAAACATTTTTTAAAAAGTACTAAAACTGTTTAATCTTCAAACGGCAATAATAGGTAATATTTGGTGCTTTGTTTTCTAGTGCACAGAAATCAATTTCATCCTTCTTTACTACGCCATACTGATTGAGCCACTATTTTTTTTAATGTTATCTTCTACTCTTACAGAGATGAAAAATGGCGTAATCAACAGTAAACCAGTTAATACACCCTTGAAGAATGAGATAAAACCCAGAAGGTCCAGTAAAAGTTGTACTCTTCTTTGTCAGTTTGGCTAATTTTTTCCTGAGAGTGTATCTAATGTTGGAATGTGATCTTGATGTTTAATCTTTTTTTAGGATTTTTTTCTCAGTAGTAGAGCCTATTACAGTTCATTAACACACTATTATTCAACAGTTTGATTTTTTTAAGGGTATTAACTTTTCTTTTAAATGTTTATTATTTATTTTTGAGAGAGAGAGAGAGGGAAGGAGAGAGAGAGAGAGCATGAGCAGAGGAGGGGCAGAGAGAGAGGGAGACAAAGAACCTGAAGCAGGCTCTAGGCTCCGAGCTTTCAGCACAAAGCCCCATGTGGGGCTTAGACTCAGGAACCGTGAGATCATGACCTAAGCTGAAGTTGGATGCTCAACCCACAGAACCACCCAGGTGCTCCTAAAGGTATTAACTTTTGATGGACAACACACTGGTTCAGGATTTAGCTAGTTACTGGAATCATTCAACTTAGGAGTGAACTCTTTTAGGAATTTCTCATTTTGTGTCTTTTCTGAGCTCATTCCTTTCAAGTCAAAGCTGTACCTTCCTTTCTCTGCTACTCTGGCTACTAAGGAAGGATTCATGATCTGTTTTAAACTATGAGCTTAGTGCTCAGTTTAAATTCAAAGCTAACTCCAGTTTCCAAGATCAGAAGCTCATTCTGTTTTCTCCTTAACTTCCATATCCAGAAGTTCTTTTAGGCTTCTTATACTTGGTCCAGGATAAATCTCTTTCCTGTCAAATAGAACCAGGAGTGGGAGTGGAAGGGGAGTTTAAACAGATTTTCTGTGACAGTGTGGTCAGTGGATCACTTATTTCCTAATGAAATCCAGGAGTAGTTCCATTTGTTGGGGGTGGTGGTGAGGGGTAAATGCTTGTACTTAGAGCCATACCTTAGCCAAAGAGATAATGATAACACTTTAAAAAAAATTTTTTTTTCAACGTTTTTTTTTTATTTTTTTATTTTTGGGACAGAGAGAGACAGAGCATGAACGGGGGAGGGGCAGAGAGAGAGGGAGACAGAGAATCAGAAACAGGCTCCAGGCTCTGAGCCATCAGCCCAGAGCCCGACGCGGGGCTCGAACTCACGGACCGTGAGATCGTGACCTGGCTGAAGTCGGACGCTTAACCGACTGCGCCACCCAGGCGCCCCCGATAACACTTTTAAAAACACGTCAGAAAATATCTTCTCCTTTCAAGTCAGAGGGAGTATTTGCACAGAGCTATATTTTCAAGGAATTAGTTTGTGGGAGTATAGCTATGGGTATGAAGAACGTATTATTTTACAGGCTAATCATATTTGATACTTGGTGACCTGAAGAATGACATTCCAGATTATTCACCAAGTATAAAACGTGATTAATTGCTCCTTAAAGCTACTTTCAAATATAGTAAAATCACACTCTGTTTATATAAATTAAACATGCTTTCCTGTGCTGTTACTTACAGTGGTACCAAAGGGGAATTAAAAACAGGTAAGAATGAAGGCAAGGAATGAAACTAAATGGCTACTTTAGTAGTCTGAGTAAGATACAATGATAACCTGGACTCAGGGCAGTTGCTATAGGAAAGAAGAGATAGTTGAAAAGCATATTTGATTAATTAGGTATGAGGAAAACGCAGGGTCTAAGATGACTCAAAGGTGTCAGGATTCAGCATTTCCATAAACAGAGGTTTCATTAATTGAGGTTTTGTACATGAATTGTAGGCATGGAAGACAGGACATGATGTGAAATTTCATATTTACTATGTTTTGAGATACTAGTAACTACTCTGGAAGGAAGATTCAGGGTCTAACCTTGGACATACACATTTGATGCTAAAACTATGAGTGGTGATATTACCAAAGATGGTGTGTGGGTGGGAGGAAAGCACTGATTGTTCAGGGACAGGAACCTCATGAGAGAGCCAAAAAGGAGACTAACAAATATGAGTCAAGAGTCCGTTGAGGAACTGGAGAGATAGGTTGGTGTCAATTGAGTCATTGGAAAAAGTGCTTAGAATTGAGAGCCTTGCCTTGCCTGAAGGCAAAGAACCAGTTGAAATTGGGAGAAGTTAATGCATAGGATAAAAAAGATAAATCTGATGGGCAAAGATCCTAAAAAAGACAGAAGATGATGGATAGGGTAAGTTGGTTGAATTGTATAGGATGAGGAAAACTCATATTATGATCCTGAAAGAAAGTAAGCGCATGTGCAAGTAAAAATCATTTTATACAAAGGGAGCAGTAGGTGAATTATTTCACGCCTGATGGCCTCAATTTTATTTAAAAAATGCAAGTCAGGTTGTTATACACGTGAAGGTGGGTTTTGTGTAAAAGTCTAAGAGGAAGAGAGACACCTGGGTGGCTCAGTTGGTTAAGCTTTGATTCTTGATTTTGGTTCAGGTCATGATCTCACAGTTTTGTGAGTTCAAGCCCCACTTCAGGCTCTTTGTGCAGAATGCAGAGCCTGCTTGGGATTCTCTCTCTTTTTCTGTCTCTCTCTCTCTCTGTTCCTACTTTGCTGGCACTGTCTCTGTCTCTCTCAAAATAAATAAATAAAATTTTTAAAAGAAGTGAATGAGGAAGATAAGTATATAAAAGGTACTGAACAGAAAGGAAAATGTAACTAACCAAGAAAAATAGATGGTTGAGTGTTTCTGTAGTCCAGCTGCAATGAGATTCCATTAGTTTATAGTGGCCCAAATCTAAGCAATTCTGTGATTTTCTCCAGTAGTAACAGAAAGTGTATCGAGAGGCTGAGAATACTTGTCAGAGTGAGGCCCAGTGATTAAGCAAGCATAAAGGTAGGTCAGAGAAGAAAGTTCAAGATGAGACTAAGAGAGTAGGGCAAAAAGGTTCAGACATCTCCAGGAAGTCAAAGCGTAGGTCATGGAAGTGGCTGTTTGAGAAGACCATGAGGTCAGGAGATGGGAAATTTGAGGTTTATGATTTTGTGGAAGAAGGCCCAGGGTAAAACCTTTGATATGAAGGAAAGGGAATTGATCTGAAGTTGGCCGGGTTTAAAAGCAGTAAGAATCTACAAAATTAAATCTATAGGTATGAAATCACCATGATTAAGTATAGAACATGAGACAGAGAAAAATATTGGTTCAGATACCAAAAGCTTTCATCAATGTGAGAGGGTAACTGGAAGCTTTTTAGATTACTGTAAAGAGTAAAAATAGAGAATAGAGAATAATATATTCAGAGGCTGTGAACTCCAAATAGAGAATATTACTTAAAAATAGAGAGTAAGAGTTTGGAAATCAATAATGATAATGACCCTTCCAAACCTTATGGCATGTAGAAAAAAACATATTCTCTTTTTGGAAAAGATTTAAGAGTTTTCTTTTAGGAAGAGGGGTAGAAATTAGTTGGCTTTTTATTTTATGTTGTTTTATAAATTTTTAAAATATTAAACGAGTAACTCATTAGGCATATTTGAAAGGTGTGGGAAGGAGTGTGAGAGAATAAACAACTTTGAGAGTGAGATTGGGTAAATAGTATATAAAAGAGAGGTTTCCACAATTAATGATGATCAAGATGTAAAGACCAAGGTTGTAAAGCATATTGCAATGATCTGACCATAAAGTTTGGAATTCTAATGTCAACGTGGGCACAGAAACTCCTGGCATCTCAGCAAGGGATCCCAGATAGTGGCTCGGTGGCTTCTAATTCTTTTGGAGTAAGAGTTGAGGGAGTTTCTTGCTTCTAGTCTAGAGCATGGTGTTTGCCTTTATGAACCACTTTTAGATGTTCCCCTTTTTCTCCACTAAATGTTTTCATATGGCATGTTTTTGTTTTGTTTTGTTTCATTTTGTTTTGTTTAGTTTTTATCCAAGATCCTCTCTCTTGAGCAAGCTCTGGCTTTTTCAATGTCCTCCTGTGTACACAGTGTATTCTAATCTAAAGAGAGAAAAGGACTAAGACACCTCCAATGGGTATCTGAGTATAAATTCAAGAGCATACTGTGTTGGCTCATTTAACATGAGACTATTGACTTAAGTTGAAGTAACTTCCAATAAAGCCCTAATCTTCTTTTTCAAGATGTATTATATGAGTGTGAATATAAAATATAGTTAGATTTGATCAGTCTGATGATATTATTTGGCATTATAAATCCATCGCACTGATAATCTTTTCCCATGTTGCATTTTCAAATGTGTTGATAAGTTGCAATCACCAATGCTAATTACAAATGTGAAATTAAACAAATATAGAGCCCGTGGCTTGATGTTAGAAGCCTCTTTTCAAGTTGACGTCCATTATGTGTACTGATGTATTCACTTACATTTAACTGTACAATCATATTTTCCACATTTCTGTATTATCTATAAGTATCCCATAAAAAATGTTGTAGATTGTTCAATGAGTACTATGCAGCTGTCTTTACTTGAGTCCAACAATCCCATAAATCTGCACTTCCTAGAAATTTTATCATATAATGCAAATACCTTGCTAAATCCATCCTCTGAATATTCTTTTTTCCCTGTTTCACCCAATCTCTTCAACATTTCTCATAACACTAAATCTTTGGTCAGTTAGTTTTGTGGAGACAAATATTTTGACGAAAGATTTTAATATAAGGTTTCTGAAGTATCTTTAACTGGAGAGTCTGTGGAAGACTTGGGATAATAATAAAAGCTTGTGTCTAATTTATAAATGGTCTGACAATAATATCTTTCTATCCCTCAAGACTCAATCAAGTCATTTATTCAGCAAACAAAAAACTCATTGTCATATATATTAAGGTCACTTTTTGTTAACCTACTGTATGTATCAGGCTTGAAGCAGATACTGCAGACACAAAGACAAACTACATTTAGTTGTTATCCGAAAAGAGCTAAGAGTCTAATAACAGAATAAATATTTAAAAAGAAAGTACTGTATGATAAGGGACGGAAGTAAAACACTATGAAAATATAGAAGACCCGAAGCACGTGCCAGCTGGAATTTCAGTCTAAAGAAATTCAAAGTGTTCTCAAGTTAATACTATTTATGTCGAGTCTTGTCTGAAACTTTCTTCATTATATAGAGCATTTTGTGTAAGGCAAACACTTCAATGAAGCATTGCATCAGGCCAATTTTGGCCCACCAACGTGAAACTGCCACCCACATCTATATTCATCAACCAATTATTTTATATTTTCGTTGTGGTTGTGCAGTTGGGCTTAGTATAGTACCGTCCGAATATTCTTGGGCGTAGCTCAGAATGCTGATTAGCAATTGAGTTCGGTCTCAATTTCACATGAACCTGGGGTCTATTTCCCCACGTATATTGTGTAGCACAAAAGAAAATAGATGCATTGCGTTGTGGATGAGAAAGCAGGCCTAGGCTTGTTGACACCTATCTGTGGCTCCCTTCCAAGGGCTTATTTTCACAAGCCAGATCTCCATCCTTTTGTTGAGTTTAAAAATCCAAAACAAATAAAAAGCTAGAGGAAACCTCCTTTATGGAAGAAGAAGCCATGTGTGAAGAGTTTTCATCCACCGTGCACTGCCAATGTTACTAAGTGTAAATAGCAAGAGCATTGCCTCATGATTGAATTTGCTTACAAGTGATTAAGGTCATAAATTGCACAAGGAAAACAAGCGCACTGCTAAAATAATTGCTCCAACACTAATTCCACCCTGTTACATCTTGCTAAGAATCCTTCGTCATCCATGCAGTCCTATCATGTTTATTGCAATTTTCAAACCTGGCCTATTACGATATGTTTTTCACTAAAACTTACTCCTTTATTACCTTTAAGGATCAGGAGGACTGGGTAATGAAAGCTTAAATTACTCCCATTTGTAATCCTCTTGCTTACAAGCTGGACAAAAGCTACTGAGTTTTATTGGTATGTTTAAACGCCATATGAAAGAATTAAATTTATATGTTTTTATGCTACTGGCTCTATTACAATCTTCTTTTTCAGTTTCTATGGAAAGGCCTTTCATCCACAGAACTACAAAATTAAGAGACATTCTGCAGTGAAATAAATTCCTTTCATGTTTTAAGTACTAGAGTGATTTATAACACCCCACTGAGATGAAGGTGTTCAAATTATCCCCCCACCCATCTTTCTTTTCAAGTTTAAAATGAACTAAGTGAATTTGCCTTTGGTGTTTTATAATGTCAATGAACTTTAAAGAGCTTTTGAACAGCCACCAGGGACTAAGTCATCATTTTCTTTGTGTTCCTATCCAATTGAAACAGGTCTCACTGATTCAGGCCAGGGTTTCTGAACCTGGGTGCCTCGATACTTCAGGGCATCATGGACACCGGTTCCCAAAAAACCTGCCCAACTGGGTTTTCCTTGAAGATGAATTCTCCTACATTGCTCTCCTGTGAGGAAGGATTACTACCAGAAGAATGGCTTATTGCACACAGCTGATTGGGCACTTCCTTCAAGGTAAGTCTCCACTCTCTCAAAATCTCTAAGGCTCCTGTTGTGTACATGACATTTTCATAAGAGCTCCATCCTGTCATACCTGCACGCCTGCCCACCACCCACCACCCATGTCCCATTCAATTTAGAAACCATCTCATTCTCCTCTTTCCTCAGGCATCAACAGGTTTACAGACAACCACTGCTACTTTAGTTGTGCTGGAACTAAACTACCTTTGATGACTGGAAGTTGAGCTTACTCATGAACAAAGACTCTCAAAGCTTGAGACTTAATTCACCAAACTGGTACAGGGCATAACTAATATAAGAATAATAGTTCTTTTCAATTCTGAGACATTATTAGCTGTCACAAACCAAGCAGGCTTGGGCCTGTATCTCTGAGGAATGACAGACCTTGAAATAAACACATGCTGCTTCATGAATCTCCTTGAATCTAGAGAAACATTTTTTTTTTCCAGGGTTGATATTATTTAGAAAAAAATAAAACAAAACTAGATAGTGCTGTCTTGAAAGGTGTAGCTATTTATAGGTATATTATGTTAAAAGTTTCTTTTCATAATAAAGATGATAAGTATCTCTGAAAAGGTAAAAGCTTTTCTAAACAATTACACTTAAAATTGTTTTTTGTTTTTTTTTTTTTTTTTTTAATTTTTAATGTTTATGTATTATTGAGAGACAGAAACACGGAGCATGAGCATAGGAGGGGCAGAAAAGGGGGAGACACAGAATCCTAAGCAGGCTTCAGGCTCTGAGCTGTCAGCACAGAGCCAGACATGGGGCTTGAACCCACCAACTGCAAGATCATGACCTGAACTGAAGTCGGATGTTTAACCGACTGAGCCACCCAGGCACCCCTTAAAATTGTTTTCTTAAAGTAAAGTCAAATTTATTTCTTAAAAGAGACAAATGTTATCACTCTGATTTTTTTCTAACATAATTAAATACAATTTCCCTTGCTCATCTGTACTATTGTTTTAGCCTTGATTATACTCTTTTATTATACCCGGTCTTTGATAATAATAATAATTTAGTCTGATTATAGTCTAATGCAAATTATATTTGTATCCTGGATATTTAAATAAATGACTGAATTGTATTTTATTATAAATAACTATATTTCACAATTGGGTAAATTGCTTTATATGCCCTTAGGTAGTTATACTAAATTATGGAAGCTTTTGAATGGTCTGACAATAAGTTTTTGAAGGTAATGTAACTGTTAAGTAGAGATAGAATGGTTTGTTAATCTGTTTTCAACACATATCTAATTGGGCATGTCATATTTTCACAAATAAATGTATCTTCCTAAATCCAAATATGTGCTAAACACACAAATAGCCTGAATTCCTAAATAACAGTTTTTGAAAACTGAGCTTACATAGGAAAGTATTTCAGTTAAGAAAAGGTGATGATCTCTCCCTAATAAGTATGCACATATATACCTTGGATTTAAAAGTTGTTTCCCATGCTAAGGCTGGCAGACATGAAAATGGCCCAGACAAATGAAATTTCAGTCTTCCCCACCAAGCTCTGATCCTTATATTTACTTTTTCTTCTTGTCTTCAGCACACTCTATCTGTTGATAGCATTTTAATTTAGGCTGATGGTGGTACTGTCTTCTGATACCATACAGGTGTTTTATGGGATGCTGAGTCCAGGGCAGTCGATTAAAATTGGGTTACAGGTTATTACCAATGAGAAAACAGGGGGTGTTTTCTTCAAACTTGTTTTCTTCCCTGAACTAAAGAACATATATGTGTTTATAAAAATATTATTATTCCTGGAAACCATTTATTCAGCTCAACAATGGTTCATCTCATGTTATGATGTACAGGATATCAGGATATTCCCAAGTGAATGTTAAAGGAGGTATACCATGTTTAGGGAATGAAAACAAAAAGCAAACCAAAAACCTACTCATTTGGATTACATATTTCTACCTCAAACAAGAAATATATATTCATAGAATTAAATAAGAATTCTGAATACAAATAGGTGATTTTATTCACACTGGTCTTCTTTGTATGTAGTGTGGCATTATGAATTCTGCCTAAATATATCCATCTTTATATAAAGTGTGGTTGAAAACACTAGATAAGTGATTTGCATACTTTTCTACAAAGGGTAAATGGATATATGGCAATAATTTATTTAATCTAATCCCTGAAAAATACAATATGGGAAAATTGAGATGAGACTGTTGGTTATACATTGTGTAAAAAATTTCATTTCTAAGGGGCGCCTGGGTGGCGCAGTCGGTTAAGCGTCCGACTTCAGCCAGGTCACGATCTCGCGGTCCGTGAGTTCGAGCCCCGCGTCAGGCTCTGGGCTGATGGCTCGGAGCCTGGAGCCTGTTTCCGATTCTGTGTCTCCCTCTCTCTCTGCCCCTCCCCCGTTCATGCTCTGTCTCTCTCTGTCCCAAAAATAAATAAAAACGTTGAAAAAAAAAAAAATTTCATTTCTAAATTGACCAAAATAACATGATTATTGCTAAGTCATCAATTATTTTTTTTAGATGGAGACAGATATGAAGTTATATCTGTTATTATTTGTTTACTTTTTTAGTCAGTTGGTCTGTTCTTGAATACTTTGGATGTTTAGTATATCTTCGACTTAGTCTTCAATTCACTTTATATGTGCTAATCTTATTCTACATACCAATATCAAGGTTTCCTAACCTGTTTTTCCAACCCATTTGTGTGTGTGTGTGTGTGTGTTTACTAGGCCTACGTGGAGACGGATGAGTGCTAATGTTTTATTTAGAATAAAATATATTTTTTGTAACCCATAATAAGAAATTTTAAGTTGCTGTATTAATTTAAATACAGATTGTATATTCACCCAGTAATTTATTAATTCCTTCCACAAATATTTATTGAATGCCTTTTATCTTCTAAACATGTAAGAGTAAATAATTATTCCCATTTCAATTCAAATCTAATTAAAAGATATCTACAAATCTCTTTTCCTCCTGATAACTCAGATTATACAATCCAATCCAAATATGTTTATTAGTCATATATTAAAAATGGTTTCTCTGTCCCAGAAATCCAATGGTCCCTACGAAAGAAAATTGCTGATTCTCTCTCTTCTAAATACAACATAACCTGGATTATACCTAATGCGCACCTAGAAAAAAATTCTCATGGGTATTCACTACACCCAGTGTTTTAGTTTTGTTTCATATGAGAGCCATGAAGAAAGATTTGCAGTTTTATAAATAATATATTTGACTTTATTTTACTCTTAAAGTGTCTAAAGATCTCTTCTAATCACCTAAACTATCATTTAACTGTAGTTTTTATGTTATTTTAGGGCCAAAGTTCATACATTTTTATACTTACTATTATTTTGATTAAGGATAATATTTAAATCATAAGTAATTAGACATATCAGATAACTAATACCTATGTCATAACAGGCTATAAAAATTTCTAAAACATTTTCCTATAATAATATTATTCCTTAAGCTCATCAAATGTATACTCATGCCCAGGATTTTCTTCAAAATTTCTATTATTCGACACTTAAAAAAAACCCACATATCTGTTATTATTTTAAAACAAAATACCATATTTAGATGATATGGTCCAGAAATTATAAATTGAAAGTAAAGTATTTCTATCTGGTACTACCCTGACTTCTCTAAAAAATTAACCACTACCAAGTTTCTTATGTATTCTAAAATAATTTAATTAATATTCAAAAAAAAGACAAATATGCTTGTAATGATTCAGTTATAATTTTTATATGAGATCTGTCTATATAATTAATTATAAATGTTCTTTTGTCTGCATAAAAGCTGTATAATATGTCATGGTATTGATGTATTATAAATCATTTCACTAGTTTTCTATTTAATATTGATTATTGGCTTTCTTTCTAGTTTGTTTTAATTATAGTGCTGTAGTGAATAACTTTGAATATATGTTTTGATAATTCTTGTGAGTTTATCCAAGATTACATTAATATGCGTGAAATGCTGGAACACAATACATGCATTATACATTTATCTTTTAACATTTATTCATTTTTGAGAGACAGAGACAGAGCATGGGTGAGGGAGGGGCAGAGAGAGAGAGAGAAATCTGAACCAGGCTCCAGGCTCTGGGCTGCCAGCACAGAGCTCGACGTGGGGCTCGAGCTCACAGACCACAAGATCATGACCTGAGCCGAAGTCAGATGCTTAACTGACTGAGCCACTCAGGCACCCCACGCATTATGCATTTTGATAGTTATGACCAACTTCCCTTCAAAACATTCACATCCATTTACATCCCCACCAAAAATTTGTGACAGTGCTTATTTACTCTCACCAATACTGGATTTTATCCAACTTTTCATATGTGTCTATGTGTTGGGAAACCATAGAATCTCATGTTTTATTTGTATATCTTTGTATGAAGTTGAAAATCTGTTCATGTGTCTACAGCTTTTTTCCTTTTTTTTTTTTTTTTGAAAACTACTCTTTCTTAATCTTTTCTGATTGCGATCGCTGTGTGTATCATATTATTTTGTTGTGGCTTTGTGTATATACACTAACAAGAAAATGAGCTATTTGCTATTTTAATTGCTCTATGCTGCCAGTACAAATTGACATTTTCTCCTTTTCTTAAAACTCTGTATATCTTTTCTATATAGAACTTTTAAGTTTTTATGTACCAAATTATTAATTCAAAAAAGTTATATCTGGTTTTGTTTTGCTTGGAAAAGCTATGTCTTATTCTAAAATCATACTAATTCAACAAAGTATTATTACAGCATTTTAATATTTTCATTAGTAACATTTAATTATTAATATTGATAAGTACATTTAATATTTCAATATGAGTGAAGAGGTAAGGAAACACTTTAAGCATATTTTCAATAAGTGCTCAGTAGTCACATATGGTCACTTCTCTTGTCTCCATCTCCTTTCCAAACATTACCACTCTTAATTTTTTTTTTTTTCTTAATATTTACCTTTACTTTTAAGACAGAGAGACAACGCATGAGTGGGGGAGAGGCAGAGAGAGAGGGAGACACAGAATCCAAAGTGGGCTCCAGGCTCTGAGCTGTCAGCACAGAGCCTGATGCAGGGCTCAAACTCGTCAACTGCGAGATCATGACCTGAACTGAACTGAAGTTGCATGCTCAACTGACTGAGCCACCCAGGCATCCCAAACATTCCCACTCTTAAATGCTCCCTTCTTTTTTTTTTTTTTTTTGCAGTATAATTCATGTTTCTTCTTTCTGTATTCCAACCTGCATCCACATCTTTCAAGGTGATCACCAACAGAGGCTCTGTTGCAAAGCAACCCAAGGCAAAATAAATCAACTGTTCTTAGTTCATTTATTAGTCGCTCTCTGAAGAGTTTGTGGTAGTCACAATTTAGTCTACCATGTAACATCACTACCAGTTTATAATGAAAGTAGGCAAATTCTAAGATCATATCTGCCACAATAAGACACTTAGTAAACAATCATTTATTATTATGCAGGCATGAAACTTTCATTCAGACTGGCAAGATTCATGTCATACTACTGTTTTTTCAGGGGCTATCTCCGTGACATGTTCAACTTGACATCATTCCAGAAAGCTCACTTAGAATACGCCAGAAGCAGAAATATTTTAACCTAGTTGTTACCAGGCAATCAGGAGTCCTTCTAATGATGGCAGCACATAAAACCATTTGGGAAATGAAATCTTGGGCTCCATTCCTAAACAAAGGCTACAGATGTAGCTGCAGTTTCATACACCGTTCGTGAAAAGGAAAGAAGTGTCTCTAAAGAATTTTAGCAAATCCATAGATCTTGAATACCTTTAAATTCACCCATGGGAAATTATTATTTTATAATAACTTAATATGGATTAAGACTTTTCTGGTATAATGCTAACCCATAACCCTCCTGGGGACAGATTCTTGATTAGAATACTAACCACACCTGCATAGCTCAGTGGGTTGAGTGTCCCACTCTTGATTTTGACTCAGGTCATGATTTCAGGGTTGTGAGATAGAGCATCAAGCTCCACACTGACCATGGAGCCTGTTTAGGGTTCTCTCTCGGTCCCTTCATCTGCCCCTGTTTCCCACTTGTGCTCTCTCTCTTTCCAGAATAATAATAATAATAATAATAAGTTAAAGAAAACTTAAAGAGAATACTAACTGCATCAACTGTAACTTTAACTGAGTCCCTCATATATGCCCACTTTTTAATGCTGAAGTACTTAAAAGTCAGCGTTTGTCACACATATCCAATTAACATAATGTAAGAGCTAATTTTTTGTTACATATTATATATATGGAATTAACCTGGATTTTTTATGTTGAAATCAAGAAATGTAGAAGTCTAAGTTCCGTGACAAGTGAATGCTACCTATATTGTGTTGTATGAAACGTGGAATTGTGTGGAAAAAGAAACTCCAGGAAATTATTGAAGCCAAGAAAGATGATTCTTCACAATTTAGAGAGAAAGGATTTTTATGTAATTTGTTAGCCTAGAAAGAAGTGGTAGTTCATGATATAAGATAATTAGTTGAAGTGGTGATACATTCAGTAGAATTAGGAGACTTTTATTTAACAATTCCTAGGACAGTCAGGAAAATGACTCTATCTGATGGTAACTCAGTATCTTTATTGTAAAAGTATTTTTAAAGAAAATTTTTAAATAATTTAGCTTCTATATTTCAAGAAGCAATGGAAGAAGACAGTTTTGGTAAGATGAATCTAAATATCCACATTAAAAAAACTATTCATAAGATGGAAATATATAGAAATATGTATATTCTAGTATTAATTCAGGGAAAACATCGGTTTTATATATAAGCCTTGCTGCCTGGTACTTCATATATATCTTATCTTATATAATTCCTATATCAATATGTAAGCATGTATTAATTATTTATTATAGCATTCCATAAGTCTCTTAATAACCTCTTGATCATTATCAGAAATTTTTTCCCTGGTACCTTGGTAGAATACTAAACTCTAATTTGGACATAATTTTTATGGGTTTTTTTGTTGTTTGTTTTAGTTTTTATATTCTCTTATCATCAACAAAGTAGAGGAAAATCAAATATTTTTAACTTCTATAGGGTATTGTTGGTAGGGTTCCATACTCAAGGATGTTTCCTCTCCCTACTCTGGACTGTATTTTTCTTTAAAAAAAAGTTTATTTATTTTGAGAGAGCACACAAGTGGGAGAGGGGCAGAGAAGAAGAGAGAGAATACCAAGCAGGCTCTGCACTGTCAACTCAGAGCCCCACATGCAGCTCAATTTCATGAACCATGAGATCATGACCTGAGCCAAAATCGAGTCGGACGCTTAGCTGGCTGAGCCACCGAGGCGCCTCTCAACTGTAATTTTCAATCTTGTTTTATTCCAAAGACATGGACACCAAAAGTCAGAGACAATCAAGTCATTTGAACAGCCTTCATTTCCCCTATCAAATAAAATAGTAAGACATATCTAGATTTCATGTGTTCTTATACTTTCCCTCTGCCCAAAAAGGAGGAACTCCTTACTCTATTTGAATAGTTCTTAACCCAGAGCTGGTATTCTTCAACTTTGGAACATAAATCAGAGAGTTGTTAAAGCTTATTTTTGAAAGGTAAGTTAAGGGACACCTGGATGGCTCACTTGGTTAAGTGTCTGAGTTTTCTGAGTTCAAGCCCCACATTGGGCTCTGAGCTGGCAGCTAGGAACCTGCTTGAGACTCTCTCTCCCTCTCTCTCTGCCCTTCCTCCATTTATACTATCTCTGTCTCTCAAAATAAATAAACTTAAAAAAAATTTTAAGGGCAAGATAAGAAATACCAGTTGATTATTGCAGCAAAGGGACTGAATATTTTGATGCTTGTAATCCATAGCACTGTAGTAGAAATTCTGGCTTCTGATGAAATGTAGGTACATTTCCTTTTGCTTAATCTAGGATAAACAGTCTAAGTTTTTCTCAAGCTATCTATGGCAACATACATATTCTAAGCAAAGGGACATTACACAGTGGACTTGCCGATTTTAGGCAATCTTCCTGTAGAGCTCAGTACTGGCACACTTTGGGGAAAATATTGTTCAAAAATATTAGCCAAATCTATGACTAATTAAAGAAAAATAGAATTACAGAATGGGGGCTGGGGAGCAGCTGTCAAGCCCTATTTAGAGAATTTTCCTAAAAGACTCACTTATCATGGAGTAAGGCTGGTCCAAGGAATAAATTATTTTTGTTCCATTAAATTCCCTTTGAAGAAACAGAAATATATTGAGGCCTATTGGTATTGGTAGACTGAGCATAATGTTGCAAAGATTTTAAAGACAACCTAATTCAGCTCCTCCATTTAATAAGACAGTTATAAATCCTTGAGCAAGAATATGATCATCCAACCAGAGTTTAATTGAAGCTGTGGGTGGAAATCAGATCTGTAAACTTCTTGTCTAGTGCAAGTTCTACAGTGAAAAACAGCATTATTGGCATTTTCTGGTAAATTATAAATATGTATAGATGTCTATATTATAAAGATGTCTAACCTGGCTAAGAAGAAAATAAAAGCCAAGTCTTACTGAAGGAATTGCTTTTAGGAAAAAAAAATATTGAAACTCCCAATTCAGAGAATAAAGAGATAGAAGAATTAAGCAGCCAGTAGAAAGTCAAATGTAAGAATCAGAGAAAAGTCTAACATCTGAGTCAAGCTGCTCTAAGAGGAATGAGATGTGGAAATGATCTAAAGAACAAAAGGAAAAGTCCAAGGGCAATGATGATCAGAGGTTTGAGTGTTAAAACCACCAGAGCAGAGGAGCCCACAGAAATACTAACTGAATTTAAGAGCTAAATTATCTGTCTAATATTGTTATCCGTAATTCATTTATTGACCAATATGTTAGAAAATAAATAAGGATCATAATTATAATCATGTAAGCATGTTCAGATGAACAAGATGATTCCTTTTAAATAGAAACCAATCAACTTATAGGAAACCTTATGTTTAGTATCTAGAAACTATAATGATTTCATTTGATAGGTTGTAGGAGTTACCTTAATTTGTTCTGACAGAGTGGGTATGTTACTACAGCAATTATTATAAAATTATAATAATTAACTGCTACCATAGCTATGTGCTTGGCTCTACAAGCATATTCTTGAAATTCAGAAACCATTTAGTTCCTACTTTTTAAAATTTATTTTTAAAATATGAAAATATATTTTTATGAAGATTACTTATTCCTAGCCCTAATGAAGTACAATACTTTAAAATTTATGGAAGGACAACAATATGTATAATCACTGACACTTAAAAAAAAAAGTATTTAGTTTAATACAAATAACAAAATAACCATGGATAACTAAAAAAAAAAAAAAAAAGGCATTTAATTTAGAAAATTATTTCCTCCCAATTGCTTTATTTCAACAATGAAATAAATTCAAAAAAACAAATTAATTCTATTTTAGGATTTCAGTCTTTAAGATTTAAAAACTAAAATTTAATAAAAAATTGCAATTGGTCCACTACTGTTTTATTGGCTTTGCTTCTGTTTGCAACCTCAGAAAAGAGGTTGCAAGAATAAACAGAAATCTATAATCCTCAAGAAAAATAACTCTTTTCACTGTATGGAAACAGTGAACTAATCATGTGTCTAAAGAAAAGAAAGTCATCCAAATCAAACATCTTAGAGTTCTGGCAAGAATTCTTTACCTTAGGCAACTAAAATAATTATCTACCTTAATTTAAGAATGTTTTTAAAACTCAAAGTAGAATGCTACAATCTAGTTAAGTAACATTTGTCGCTATAAATTACATGGTTGTTTTATTACAAGTGTGGTTCCCATGAGGTAGAATATAGGCAAACCACCAAAGGCATAAAATGAGGGATGCCTACGCCAGAATAACTTCAGTGAAAAGATGTATGTGTACCCGTAAGGCAAATGGTATCTTATTGACATAGGTACACATCCTGTGTTATCTCTAAATTGAAAAAAAATGAGGGTGGTAATGAGTAGCAATAATAATTTTTCACCTCAGAGAGTCCTGAGGAAAAATGTCGGAGGCAGGGGTGTGGATACAAAGAATAGCTCAAAGGGTAAAAATGAAGAGATACTACAGCTTAGAATCTATTGAATCTCTAAAAACTTTTAAAATGTATAAAACTTCTATGAATCGTTTACACTTAGTATTTCATGAGGTTTCAAATAAGTGGGTCCTAAGAGGCAGATCTAAAATTACTGACCCATAAAGAATGAATTCAAAACTCACAAAGAAAAAGGAAGAAATTTTTTTTAAAAGCTCCCATATCCTTTAGAGAAGTCATTTCCTTTACTTGATAAATCAGTACTCTGCAGATTATATTATTTTCCTTATTTTCAAGATGAGGTGCTGTTACTATTCTAATGTCAACCCTCTTCCTCGAATAGAAAAAGGAATTACTTAGTTTCAAAGCCAAAGGTGAATACATGAATTTTGCTTTTCTGCTGCTGCCATCTTTCTACTATCACGACCGTCACTGAATCTCCTCTTACCTCCCCTCCCCACTCTTTTGTCGAATTAGAGATGGTTTATTACGTATTTTTCCATGACAGCGAATCAATCATAAAGTTTCAACATGTCATTTACTTTCCAGATTTCTGACACTCCAATTTGCTTTAGCCTCTTTGTAAGAAATATTGCTTAGGTTAGCAATTACCATGTTCAACTTTTCAGGAAGACTTGTGGAAACAGAAAAATGCCACAGCCTCAGGCAGGGTCTAATGTACTTACCTGCAGCAGTGATGTGTCTGCCCAAATGGGAAACCTGTTTTCTGGGAGTTGACTCCAAACCTGGCACCCATTGTCAGCCTAGCCAAGTTCTCTAGACCTTCATTTCTTTTTTGCCACAAGTGGAAACGTGTCACCTTGCCTTTCTCTCTCTATTTTTTTTTAAGTTTTTCTATTTTTTCTATTTTTGAGAGAGGCAGTGTAAGTCTCCTAAGATATTTTGATATCTTAAGATATTAAGATATTTTGCAAGCAAGATTTCCAGGACCTTGAGGCACTAGCTGCTGTTAGGAAAAGGTCATTTATTACTGCTTAGTAAACACTCAGTCATGAGACATCTCAGATGTATATGAGTGGGCCATACGCTTGGAGTGCCAAGCTATGATGGCCAAGCTATTATCTTGGGTGAGGAGGGGTGGTAGAGATAAAGGAAATTTCTAAAGGAATTTTTATATGTTAAAGCAGACTTACAGGATCCTGGGGAGTCAAGATAATGTTAAACTAAGATTCCCTTTTGCCCTGAGCAAAGTGTCATCATGGGGGCAGCTGAGCTCCTAGAGGAATGTCACTCTGCCTGTCTCAAGGACTTGTCAATGGGCTGTAGACAGTAAGGAAAAATTTTCATTTGCCTTTGTTTGCCACATCACTAAACACAGCAATTTTCCACACTGCTCTTCCCAAAAAAGATTGTATTTGTGGTATTTTTTCATAGCTCCTAGTCCTTATAGGTAGAGACAGGTGAATACTATCCAGGTAGAAAAATTGGGAAGAGAGGCAATGCATATGCTAACATGTTTTAAAAACTCAATGTAGTGCTTCTTGGTAGGTGGAGCTGACATTAATACACTATTTTGCTACTTGAAATTAAATCTATAGTCATACATTTAGAAATCAATTGCATAGCATCCCTTCCTTTAAAGAAGATGATAAAATAGAAAATATTTATCAATACTGCCATGAATAGAAATGTAAGAAAGCAATATGTTGCAAGAAGTTTTTGTGTTATATTGTTTTTCATTGATATGTTTAGGAATGTGTTACAAACTTAATATCTCTTCCTTAAGCACTTTTTTTTTGAGCCTACAGACTTCTTAACCTTTCTGATTAAATCCCATCCATTTTGTCTTTGCACCTGTTTCCTGGTGTTTATCCAACATCTCCCTTCTTCATTTTACCCTCAAAATAAAGATAAACTTATCTGAAAAATTATAATTAATAATTCATCTATTTTCTTACCTAACTTATCCCCCCCACCCCCTGGAAGTGGGTAAGTGATAAGAAATCCTTTTATAAATTATCATAGATTTAGATGAAGAAACCAAGGGGTGGCTCAGTCAGTTGAGCGTCTGACTCTTGATTTTGATGCAGGTCATGATCCCAGGGTTGTGGCATGAAGCACTGCATTGGGCTTTGCACTGAGCATGGAGCCTGCTTAAGAGAGAGCCTGCTCTCTCTCTCTCTCTGTCTCCCTTGCTCTCTTGCTCTCTCTCTCTCCCTCTGCCTCTCTCCCCTGCTCACATTCTCTCTCTCTAAAAAAAAAAAAAAAAGAAGAAGAAATTTAAAAATTAAAAAAAAAATAAATGAAGAAACCAAATTTTAAGGACACACTTTTATAAAACCATGAGTGATAGAGCAGAGCCTGGTTGAGGAAGAATTATTCAGTCTTGGTCTAATATTTTTTATCACTCCTCTGAGTTCCCGTGAATGCCAAGCTATATATTTATGTGTATTGCTAGATTTCTCCATTAATGTAACATGCAACAAATTGAAGCAGTAAAGTTATACTCAGAGTCTTTGCTTTGTTTCATAAATACCTATCTCAGTTACAATAATCACTTATCATCAAAGGCGAGAAAATTATTTCCTAAAAGAAAACACTAAAAGGCTGCCAACTAGCAGCCTTTGCTTTATTATCTTTGATATATATTAGTTTTGATTTGTTACAGGTTACTAACGTCCGAATTGGCTTCCTTTAATCAGATCTTTAGAAAATTCAGTAACGGAACAAGTGGCAAAGATATATAAAAGTGGAAATCTTAGGATACAGCATATTTGTTCCATTTTGCAAAAAGATATGGTAAGACATTGCTATTGACAATGACCAATTAAATGAACGATTACTAGGATCACCTTATGCAGGCATTTGCTCCAATTTTCTTCCTGTGTTGAATTCAGAAGTGCTAACTAACTCACTTGAGTAGCTGGGGAAAACATGCCGTAGTTTCTTTTATAATCAGCTGTGATAACTGAATAAATTCTTAGCTTTGACTTATTAAATTACCTTTGATTTATTACCTTTGGATTAAATATGGAGTACATCCTCGGGGTGCCTGGGTGGCTCAGTCGGTGAAGTGTCTGACCTTTGGTTTCAGCTCAGGTCATGATCCCACTGTTCCTAAGATGGGGCCCTATTTCGGGCCTCTGTGTGCTGACAGCACAGAGCCTGCTTGAGATTCTCTCTCTCCGTCTCTGCCCCTCACCCCCGCTCATGCTCACTTGCTCCTCTTTTCTTTCAAAATAAAGAAATAAACTTTGAAAATAAATAAACATGGAGTACATCCTCAGTATAATAACATCATGTGCTCTACTAGTATTTAAACTGTATACAAATATATCCACTTAACTTTAATTCATTATAGACTGGAAATAGGTCTATGCATCTTTGAGATGTTAATTGAGTGGCTGTTGTTCTTATTAGTATTTTTGAATAGATAAACATTTATTTTGTCCTAAACAAATTAATATTTTTAAAAAATCAAGTCAAAGAAATGTCCTAAATTGGACTCATCCTGTCACCTAGTCATTATAATTCTAAGAATTTATCATAAGAACATAATTAAAGACACTAACAAAGAATTTGCTGCAATAGTCCAATTAAAACATTGTTTGAAATCACAGTATAGCAACTGGGAATTATTTAAATAAGTCATGACATAAAATACTTACCTGGTAGAATAGTATGAAGTCATTAACATTACTCTGTGTAATGACAATTTGTTACATATGAAATAAGCAAAATGTATTGCCAAGTAAAAATTTTATGTTACTACAGTGTATGTAAAATAAGATGTCATTTTTGTAAGTAAAATTTACTTACAAATGCATCAAAATTATATAAATGGTACATACTAAAATGTTAATAGTGCTTATCCTTGTATGGAAAGAATAGGGATTGATTGTAATTTCTTTCTACTCTTTTTTTTTTAAAGTTTACTTATTTATTTTGAGAGAGAGTTGGGGAGGGGCAGAAAGAGGGGGGAAGAAAGAATCCCTAGCAGGTTCTGTGATAACAAAACAGTGGATGTGGGGCTCGAACCCACGAACCATGAGATCATGACCTGAGCCGAAATCAAAAGTCAGGCACTTAACCAACTGAGCCACCAAGGCACCCTTTCTTTTTACCCTTTTAAAATAAGAATTTTATTTACTAAATTTCCTACTAGGGACTTATATTACCTACATATTAATTATAATAACAGCAAAGTAACTTTGTAACTGGACTTAATATGCAATTATGTTGTAACTTTAAAACCAGTCAATCAAATTACTTCTGACCAGTGTGGGCTTTTTTAGCAACACAACCAAAATGCCTATTAATCTCTTAGAAAACTATACAGGAAATGTCTAGTTCATATATAGGTTGTTTTCCCAAACTTCACTAATAAATCATTTGGAATTCAGAATACATGTCACATAGAAAAGCAATGTTATAAACAATTGTTAAGTTTTCAGATTATTCATTAGTTCACCAAATACATATTAAGATCCTACTGTGTCAGAAACTATTAAAAGCACTGGGGAATGGCATTGTGGGGAATGTGATGTGTCTACAAGGCAAAGGATATGAAGGATTCCTGGCATCACCAGAAGCTAAGAGAAAGGTGTGAGAAAGATTATCCCCTAGAGACTTCAGAAAAAGCATGGGCTACAGACAACTTGATTTTGAACTTCAAACCTCCAGAACCATGAGAAAATAGATTTCTGTAGTTTTAAGCCACCCAGCTTGTCATGGTTTGTTATATCAGCCCTAGGAATCTAATGCAACATATTGAGAAAACATGGAGGCTCTCCTTCTCCAAAGTTTTCTTCTTTCTTCAGACAATACAGAATATTTTAACTCTCCAGTCCATACTCCTACTCAAAATAACCCTTCAAACCACCACCCTGCCCAGCTTCAGATGAGCTGCCTAAGACTCATGGTCCCTTTTCTCTCACTAGCTGAATAAGGCTTTAAGAGAGGTACTTGTCTCCTCAAACAATCTATCATCCCCAAATTCACTTTTATTCAACTCACTTTTTACCTGATTGATGAACCAGAAAAAAGCTATCTATCATCCAGGGAGTTGTGCACCTCGGAAAATGAGGGAGAGATATAACCCTTCTCTTTAAATAATTTCATTCTTCAAATAATTGTATTCTCCCCAAAGAGAATAAAGACGGGAGCCAAAATGATCTATTAACGAATCTTGGGGGCACCTGGGTGGCTCAGTCGGTTACCAACGACTTTGGCTAAGGTCATGATCTCACTGTGCATGGGTTCCAATCTGCATCGGGCTCTGTGCTGACAGTTCAGAGCCTGGAGCCTGTTTCAGACTCTGTGTCTCCCTCTCTCTGCCCCTCACCTGCTCTCATTCTGTCTCTCTGTCTCAAAAATAAATAAACATTAAAAACAAAAAGAAACTATTTTTTGGAACAGTTTCAAGAGAATAGGTGTTAACTTTTCCTTAAATGTTTGGTAGAAATCCCCTGGAAAGCCATCTGGCCCTGGACTCTTGTTTTTTGGCAGATTTTTGATTACTAATTCGATTTCCTTACTGGTTATGGGTCTGTTCAAATTTTCTATTTCTTCCTGTTTCAGTTTTGGTAGTGTATATGTTTCTAGGAATTTGTCCATTTCTTCCAGATTGCCCATTTTATTGGCATAAAATTGCTCATAATATTCTCTTATTATTGTTTTTATTTCTGTTGTGTTGGTTGCGATTTCTCCTCTTTAATTCTCGATTTTACTTATTTGGGTCCTTTTCTTTTTCTTCTTGATCAAACTGGCTAGTGGTTTATCAATTTTGTTAGTTCTTTCAAAGAATCAGCTTCTGGTTTCATTGATCTGTTCTACTGGTTTTTTTTGTTTGTTTGTTTGTTTCGATAGCATTAATTTCTGCTCTAATCTTTATTATTTCCTGCCTTCTGCTGGTTTTGGGTTTCATTTGCTATTTTTTTTCCAGCTCCTTAAGGCATAAGGTTAGGTTGTGTATCTGAGATCTTTCTTCCTTCTTAAGGAAGGCCTGGATTGCTATAGACTTTCCTCTTATGACCACCTTTGCTGCATCCCAGAGGTTTTGGGTTGTGGTGCTATCATTTTCATTGACTTCCATATACCTTTTAATTTCTTCTTTAACTGCTTGGTTAGCCCATTCATTCTTTAGTAGGATGTTCTTCAGCCTCCAAGTGTTTGTTACCTTTCCAAATTTTTTCTTGTGGTTGATTTCAAGTTTCGTAGCATTGTGGTCTGAAAATATGCATGGTATGATCTTGATCTTTTTGTACTTACTTAGGGCTGATTTGTGTCCCAGTATATGGTCTATTCTGGAGAACGTTCCGTGTGCACTGGAGAAGAATGAATATTCTGCTGCTTTAGGATGAAATGTTCTGAATATATCCGTTAAGTCCATCTAGTCCAATGTGTCATTCAAAGCCATTGTTTCCTTGTTGATTTTTTGATTACATGATCTGTCCATTGCTGTGAGTGGGGTGTTGAAGTCTCATAGTATTATGGTATTACTATCAATGAGTTTCTTTATGTTTGTGATTAATTGATTTATATATTTGGGTGCTCCTACATTTGGCGCATAAATGTTTACAATTGTTAGGTCTTGGTCTATAGACACTTTGATTATGATATAATGCCCTTCTGCATTTCTTGATACAGTCTTTATTTTAAAGTCTAGATTGTCTGATATAAGTATGGCTACACTGGCTTTCTTTTGTTGACCATTAGCATGATAGATGGTTCTGCATTCCCTTATTTTCAATCTGTAGGTGTTTTTAGGTCTAAAGTGGGTCTCTTGTAAACAGCATATAGATGGGTCTTGTTTTCTTATCCATTCTGTGACCCTATGTCTTTTGATTGGAGTATTGAGTCCATTGATGTTTAGAGTGAGTACTGAAAGATATGAATTTATTGCCATTATGATGCTTCAGTTTCTGGTGGTGTTCTCTGGTCCTTTCTAATCTTTTGTTGATTTTGGTATATCTGGTATATATATATACCAAAATCTTTTGTCCCCTCAGAGAGTCCCCCTTAATATTTCTTGCAGGGCTGGTTTAGTGGTCACAAACTCCTTTAATTTTTGTTTGTCTGGGAAACTTTTTTTCTCTCCTTCTATTTTGAATGACAGCCTTGCTGGATAAAGAATTCTTGGCTGCATATTTTTCTGATTCAGCACGCTGAATATATCCTGCCACTCCTTTCTGGCCTGCCAAGTTTCTGTGGATAGGTCTGCTGCAAACCTGATCTGTCTTCCCTTGTAGGTTAGAGACCTTTTTTTTCCCCTTGCTGCTTTTACGATTCTCTCCTTGCCTGAGAGTTAACACCTATTCTCTTGAAACTGTTCCAAAAAATAGAAATGGAAGGAAAACTTCCAAACTCTTTCTATGAAGCCAGGATTATCCTGATTCCAAAACCAGACAGAGACCCCACTAAAAATGAGAACTATAGACCAATTTCCCTGATGAACATGGATACAAAAATCCTCAACAAGATATTAGCCAACTGGATCCAACAATACAGTAAAAAAATTATTCACCACGACCAAGTGGGATTTATACCTGGGATGCAGGGCTGGTTCAATATCCACAAAGCAATTAACGTGATTCATCACACCAATAAAAGAAAGAACAAAAACCATATGAAACTCTCAATAGATGCAGAGAAAGCATTTGACAAAATACAGCATGCTTTCTTGATAAAAACCCTCAAGAAAGTAGGGATAGAAGGATCATACCTTGAGACGATAAAAGGCATATATGAGTGACCCAATGCTAATATCATCCTTAATGGGGAAAAACTGAGAGCTTTCCCCCCTAAGGTCAGGAACAAGACAGGGATGTCCACTCTTGCCACTGTTATTCAACATAGTATTGGAAGTCTTAGCCTCTGCAATCAGACAACACAAAGAAATAAAAGGCATCCAAATTGGCCAGGAGGAAGTCAAACTTTCACTCTGCACAGATGACATGATACACTTTATGGAAAAGATTCCATAAATCCCAAAAGATTCCACCAAAAAAACTGCTAGAGCTGATTCATGAATTCAGCAAAGTTGCAGGATATAAAATCAACGCACAGAAATTGGTTGCATTCCTATGCACCAACAATGAAGTGACAGAAAGAGAAATCAAGGAATCAATCCCATTTATAGTTGCACCGAAAACCATAAAATACCTAGGAATAAATCTAACCAAAGAGGTGAAAAATCTATACATTGAAAACTATGGAAAGCTTATGAAAGAAATTGAAGAAGACACAAAGACATGGAAAAAGATTCCATGCTCCTGGATAGGAAGAACAAATACTGTTAAAATGTTGATACTACACAAAGCAATCTACATATTCAATGCAATCCTTATCAAAGTAACACCAGCGTTCTTCACAGAGCTACAACAAATAATCCTAAAATCTGTATGGAACCAGAAAGGATCCCAAATAGCCAAAGTGATCTTGAAAAAGAAAACCAAAGCAGGAGGCATCACAATCCCAGACTTCAAGCTATACTACAAAGCTATAATCATCAAGACAGTATGGTACTGGCACAAGAACAGACACTCAGATCAATGGAATAGAATAGAGAACCCAGAAATGGACCCACAAATGTATGGGCAACTAATCTTTGACAAAGAAGGAAAAGAATATCCAATGGAATAAAGACAGTCTCTTCAGCAAGTGGTACTGGGAAATCTGGACAGCGACATGCAGAAGAATGAACCTGGACCACTTTCTTACACCATACACAAAAATAAACTCAAAATGGATGAAAGACCTCAATGTACGACAGGAAGCCATCAAAATCCTCGAGGAGAAATCAGGCAAAATCCTCTTTGATCTTGCCTGCAGCAACTTTTTACTCAACACGTCTCTAGAGGCAAGGGAAACAAAAGCAAAAATGAACTACTGGGACCTCATCAAAATAAAAAGCTTCTGCACAGTGAAGGAAACAATCAGCAAAACTAAAAGGCAACCGACAGAATAGGAGAAGATATTTGCAAATGACATATCAGATAAAGGGTTAGTCTCCAAAATCTATAAAGAACTTATCAAACTCAACACCCAAGAAACAAATAATCCGGTGAAGAAATGGGCCAAAGACGTGAATAGACACTTCTCCAAGGAAAACATCCAGATGGCCAACCAACACATGAAAAAATGCTCCACATCACTCATCATCAGGGAAATACAAATCAAAACCACAATGAGATACCACCTTACACCTGTCAGAATGGCTAACATGAACAACTCAGGCAACAACAGATGTTGGCAAGGATGTGGAGAAAGAGGAGCTCTTTTGCATTGTTGGTGGGAATGCAAGCTGGTGCAGCCCCTCTGGAAGACAGTATGGAGGTTTCTCAAAAAACTAAAAATAGAATTACCCTACGACCCAGCAATTGCACTACTAGGCATTTATCCAAGGGATACAGATGTGCTGTTTCGAAGGGACACATGCACCCCCTTACTTATAGCAGAAATATCAACCATAGCCAAAGTATGGAAAGAGCCCAAATGTCCATCGATGGGTGAATGGATAAAGAAGATGTGGTATATATATACAACAGAGTATTACTCGGCAATCAAAAAAGAATGAAATCTTGCCATTTGCAACTACATGGATGGAACTGGAGGGTATTATTAGGCTAAGTGAAATTAGTCAGAGAAAGACAAAAATCATATGACTTCACTCGTATGAGGACTTTAACAGAGAAAACAAATGAACATAAGGGAAGGGAAACAAAAAGAATATAAAAACAGGGAGTGGGACAAAACCAAAGAGACTCATAAATATGGAGAACAAAGTGAGGGTTACGAGAGGGGTTGTGGGAGGTGGGATGGCTAAATGGGTAAGGGGCATTAAGGAATCTACTCCGGAAATCATTGCTTCACTATATGGTAACTAATTTGGATGTCAATTTTAAAAAAATAAAAAATAAAGTTAAATTATAAAAACAAAAACAAAAACAAAAAAACAAAAAGAAACTTGGCCCCATGAAAGTAATAAGTCAGGAAAGAAATTAAGAAAAATAAAAATTTAAGTCAGAAAATTTTCTTTATCCGGGGAATTTTCCCTGTAACCAGAGGCATGATTATGAGGATGAAGTAAGAACAGAATGTTTTGATGTTCATGAACTCACAGATTTCATATTTTCCCTTGTCATTAACTTTATACAAATTGATTTCTTCTTAAGAAGGTTAAAGGAGAGGGTTAAGTAAGGGAGACTTGTTTTTGTACAGTAAAGTCAATAGATCAGGTGTTTCTACCCTGGGATTGGATGAAGTAATTTGTGATGACAGAGTGAGTAAATTGTAGCAATGCAATCACTTCTTTCAACACCCTTGCCTTAACATAACTTAATAGCATTGTCTTTTAGTCTATCCACCAGTGTTCAGGACTCTTAGCAGGACTCAAATAATCATTTATGTGATTTTCTTAAAGGGGTTGAATAGTAATAATAATGACAATAATAGAAATAATAACAACTGTCAGAGAACTCCTTTTGCAATTTATGCATTAAATGCTAACTAACTTCTCTTTGTCCTTTGAGTTTTAGCTCAGGCATTGTCTCTACTAGAAATCTCTATTTGACTGACCATCCTCGGTTTGAAGGTGGGCAGAGACGCTTAGGGCTTGAAGTGTCATGAGTTCTCTCAAGACACCAGCTATGTTTTTCTGTCTTAGCCCTTCTGCCAGTATTGTAATCATCAGTTTTCTTGACTCTTTTGCCAACTGTAGAGCATTATATTCTTTGGTTTATTAATTTTTTTTCTTCTTCCCTTTCTTCCTTTCTACAACAAATGAGTTAAAATATGGGTTCCATGAACCCAGCATTTGATGGACACTTACTGGATACTCAGTTCTCTATTGAGTGGGCCCATTTTCTGGTCACTGAGATGGGCACTGGGAAATGCAGTGGTGAAAGCACAGAGAAGATCCCTGCCTTCCTAGAGCTTATGTTGAAGATGAGGGAGGGACTAGAATTAAACAAATCAATAAGCAAGATCATTTGAGATGTTAATTAGAATTATAAATATAAGAAACAGGACAACGTAATAAAAAGTAACTGAGAAAGCTTGCGTAGGAAGGCTTCTCTGAGAGAGGGAGACTTCTATCCCAATGCTTTAGTTCCTTCTTTGGGAATTATTTTTAAGAAATAAATAAAGCTTTTATTTGTTGTCGAAATAAGGAGTAAATGTAAATTGCCGTCCTTCTTCCCGGTGAACTTCATAACGTGTTTGATTTAGAAATCAAGGAAGAGATAACAGGGGCATTGAGAATGGCTGTGTGGTATATGTTCCTTGCAAAGGTACCTGGCTGATGGGTGGCTAAAGTCAGACCACTTTCAGCTCACAGAGCTCCGCAGCATGTAGAGGCTCACACACCCACACGAGCTCAGTCAGCTGGGAGGAAAAGTGGACTTGTTTTTTTCCTGTCTGGACAAGTCACCTTTTCCTAATTCTTTCAGAAGGGTGCATCTTTTAAAATTCACACAAAGAATCCATAAGTAGTATCTATTGCCCTGGTAACCCTAATAGCCCTACTAATTTTAAGACTTTAACTAGTCATAAAGGGACTCAAGTGATTACTCTTAGTTCATCCAGTATAAAAATAATAGCTCCTAATGATTTTCTTACTACATTTATCAGAATTGGAAGTGGTTCCCTTTCTAGCAATAGCATAATCTTGGCTCTTTTACGATAAGCTAAAAGGAAGAGATTCAGGTTTCCAGGGTAACTAGAGACCAGATAAGAGGGCTCCTTCATTTCCTATTTAAACTATCATACAAGGGGAACCTGGGTGGCTCAGTCAGTTAAGTGTCCAACTCTTCATTTCGGCTCAGGTCGTGATCTCGTGGTTTGTGAGTTCCATGCTGACAGTGCAGAGCCTGCTTGGGATTTTCTCTCTCTGCCCTTCCTCTGCTTGTACTTGCTCTCTCTCTCAAAATAAATATTTAAAAAATAATAAGAAAATAAAATATCATACAACATTTAGATAGTATCACATATAGATTCTAGTTCCAATGCAGTAATATCTAGATGTATATTGATTATTAGAGTTTTTATTTTTATGGGTCCAAGTATATCTGTATCCACTCTTATACACACACTCCCATTTACAGAGTGACTTTGTAGTTGGGCATGAATTTTAAAGACACTACTGGGTTTATAGCTTCTCTCAGTGCAGAAACGACTGGATATAGATACATCCAGTCAGAGTTCCATACTTTGTTTAAGGTGGATTCAAAAACCACGTCCCTCTGTTCATAAGTAGCAACTTTAAGCAATCAGCCAGCACAATTTTTGTACAAAACTGTCTGACAGGAGTTTTGTATCACACATTTCATTTGTACTAATGTGCTATTTATCTCCATCAGAAGGAAAATAAAAAGCATACCTTACTTGAAATGTATTGAGAACAATTTCTAAGACGTATAATTTTTTTCAGCTTTATTGAAGTATAATGTAGTGAGTGTAGAGCCACAAGGGAAGGGGACGCTCTTGTACCCATTAAGAACTTCTTTGTTTGCTATAATCCTGTGGGACTCGTGAATGCAATCACCATTGGCTCTCAGAGCCATTTGATCTGGGGATCTGTTTCTTAGGCATCAAGTGCAAAAACTGAGGTACACACAGTCTTATGTACAAGCTCCTTTTAGGAAGATACTGGTAACCCAGAGCAGGCTAGAGGGAGGCAGTGGGGAAGATGTCTGCCAGTTTCACCAGTACCCAGGAGGATCCCAGCCAGCCCCCAAAGGACCATAATAGCTTTCAAAGTATGCAGATAGATCTCTTTCAGGGAAAGACTGGGGGATGTGCACTTTCCTCTATTCCCTCCCCACAGAGCCTGATGGGATAGCCGCCTTGCTTAGGCACTCTTAACAACTGCTGTTTTATTTGCTGTCATCTTGGGAGTCTCATGAGCCTAAGCCTCACTGGTTTTCAGATCTAGGTGGAGATCTGCACCTTAGAGTGGGAGTGCGAGTCTTAAATGTTGGAGTATTAAATATGAGTTCCAAACCCTTTGGTCCTCAGGGTGAAGCTGGGAATTGGGAGTTCCGTCCTAATTTCATGGCACTCTGCCAGGGGTGGCATTTAAGGTGAGAATGCATCTCGATCTTGCCTATCACTTTCAACGTGGATATTTTCTCCTTTGCTACTTTCTGGATTTCTTTCAGAAGTAGTTTCTCATTGTGTAGTTATATATTCAATGTGTCCGTGGGAAGAAGGGAGTTTGAGAGCCTCCCATCTCATTCAACCCTCTTTCACAATTTCTTATTATATCTTCTTCCCTAAGGGAGAGTTAAAAAAAAATGGGGATTATACCTATAAATGGAACTTAACTAAGAATTTCTTGGAAACATATAATCATAAATAAAATTATGAATTATCTTATGACTCCTTATGCACACACACATAAAAAACTATAAAACAATAAAGTAGAAAAAAAGAAAGCAAATTAAAATATGAATTTAATTTAGACATAAAATCAATGTAACTATCTAAGAAACATCCAAATAAATCAGTAACCTCTATTATATTTTTGGTTACATGTACAAAAAGTAGATATCTTTCTTCAAGGTGGCTCAAATATGTTAGGTACGTAACAAAGGAGGTAGATATCACTTTATCTAGATATTAGTTACATGAACAAAAGATGTCAACTTAACAAAATATATCCACATCTGTTGGAGAATATAGATAATATTTTAACAATTTAAGGTACTATTTTATTTAGCATATTTTCTTTTCAACCATGTTTTGCCACAAAACCTTTTTTAAGTTGTTTCAATTTAAGTGTGTTTTTTTTTTTTTAATTTTTTTTTTTTCAACGTTTATTTATTTTTGGGACAGAGAGAGACAGAGCATGAACGGGCGAGGGGCAGAGAGAGAGGGAGACACAGAATCGGAAACAGGCTCCAGGCTCTGAGCCATCAGCCCAGAGCCTGACGCGGGGCTCAAACTCACGGACCGCGAGATCGTGACCTGGCTGAAGTCAGACGCTTAACCGACTGCACCACCCAGGCGCCCCATCAATTTAAGTGTGTTTTAATAGCCTCTCGAGAAATACAGAGGAGATATATAAATAAGTCAAATTAATAATAATTTACTTTCCATTTCTTTTAATTACTGAAAGACTGAATTGAAATATATTAACCTCTGTGTTTATTTTCTTATAAAAAACTGTGTGTTATAATGTGTAATAAATTTTCTTTCCCCTGCATGCTCTCTCTGTCAGCAGAGCCAACCCTTTGGAAAATACACATCCACACATATAATCAGGACACATGTTTGTTTTAATGAAGAAATTAATAGTCAATCAAGGTTATGGATGTTTAATACTTTTTATAGTTACTGAAATCCAAAGTTAACTTACACTTTTCAACTGAATTCACTAAGACTACTGCAGTTGAAATGAAGAATATTATCCATGTGTTTTCAGAGAAACCGCTTCTGAGGCATGTAACTTTCTTTTGTGCCAGCCTCATTAAAAGGCAAGCTCTCCTCGTGTTTCTTGGATACTGTACTGTTCTGTGCAGCTGAACTGTCGTGGTTATATCAGCTGCTCAGTGTCCTGGGCTGGTAGTTCATTTGAAATAAGCTTATCAGCTTGGTTTCAGAAAGGGATAAATTGATCATGTTGTTTCGGTCCCTTAGCTCTTGAAGGTGGGGGATTCAGGACAGAAACTTGTCTGAATTAAAGTCATTACACCTTCTCTTAACTAGTCCCACCAAATCCCTTTTACTGGTTCTCACACCAACGAATTCTTCCCGGTGATGAATAAAACTTTTATTTGCCTTTCCCACAACTTACTTCCAAGTATCCCTCTAATTATCTGGTTTCCTTCCCCAGCGAACAGCTTGTTCATAATTAATGTTAATTTTATTTTGGAAAGATTCATTTATCTTTTGCTTATACATGAGTGTTAAACAAAACCATTGGAAAATTATTTCCTATGTATTCATCATGGGCCTGGCAATCAAGGTGATCTAGAGGCTTATATTTTCACTTCTGATGTCCTAAATGTTTTTCTGAACATTGTATTTCTTAGACAATTTGTGCTTTTATCTTATGGAAAAGGTAGTTACAACTTAAGTTAGTGATTTTACTGTCACAAACTTCTAAAAAAGTTTTTTTAGTGCTTATTTATTTTTGAGACACACACACACACACACACACACACACACACACAGTGTGAGCGGGGGAGGGGCAGAGAGAGAGGGAGACACAGAATCTGAAGCAGGCTCCAGGCTCTGAGCTGTCAGCACAGAGCCTGACACCGGTCTTGAACTCACAGACCATGAGATCATGACCCAAGCAACTTTGGCTCAGGTCATGATCTCATGGTCAGTGAATTCGAGCCCCACATTGTGCTCTGTGCTATCAGTTCAGAGCCTGGAACCTGCTTTGGATTCTGTGTCTCTCTCTCTCTGCCCCTCCTCCACTCATGCTCTGTCTCTCTCTGTCTCTCAAAAAATGAATAAATGTTAAAAAAATGTTTTTAAAAGCAGGATATGTTCTAGATGGGCTAAATGGGTAAGGGTCATTAAGGAAGACACTTGTTGGGATGAGTACTGAGTTTTTATATATAGGGGATGAATCACTGGAATCTACTCCTGAAATCATTATTGCCCTATATGCTAGCTGGGATGTAAATTTAAAAAATAATAAATAAATATATAATTTAAAAAAATTTAAGAAAAGCAGGATATGGTGAACTTTAGATTCAGTAGAAAACAATACTAAATGATTTTAATTGAAATGATCCACTTCAGAGCTCAATTATTTTGATTGACAATTATCTTGAATACAACCATGAGATTATTTTAAACATTTGTTGTCATTTAATTGAAATTAAAATGAAAATATGGAATTTTTTTGCACTCTAGCTATTGCATATATGCAATATGAACTAACCAAATAGTCATAAAATATTAATACCTGTTGAATTTAAATTTTTCTTACTTGATTTTTATCTCAAAAAGTTTTCCAAACTTGCCCAAAATAAATCACTTCAACTATTGAATTAGTTTAATATCTTTGAATCAGAAAATACCTTTGGAAGCAGAGTATGTCATTACTGAAATAGAATTCTGCCTCTGCAGAGCCAATTATGTTCAGTCTCTACTGATACCTTTTCCAGTAGAATCAATGGAAATGCTGTGTCAGTTGCTAACAAAGGCTGATTGATAAAAACTAATAAAGAGCTCAGTCTGACTTTCTTCTTTTCTAAAAAAGCCATTGTAGGCCATCCAGAAGGTGTTACACAGCTAATTTTTCAGTCAGCCAGCATTCTTTGTCTCCTAATGTTTCTTGGCCTCTGGAAAATGATTGTGTCTAAAGTATTCATAAGGAGTTGAAATTTCTATTTGTGCACTATTTACATAAAGTACAAACCATATGCCCCCCCAAATTTTATTTAACATTAAAAATTAAGTGCTTTTGTGAGTTCAGGAATAAACACAGAAGAAAAGATTCTAAAATATGTTAATATTTTAAATTAGGACAATTTAGCTGCTTGAATTGACTTTCAAATTCTCTCAAACTTAATAAAAAAGATAAAACAATAGCGACAGCTTAGAATTAGGAGTGAAGAATGTCAAATTATGATTTCAATCTTCACGAAATGGCAGAGTTAACATATCAATAGGATTTTGAGAGGTGAAAAAATAACAGAAGAATGTACTTGACATTAAAAAAATCTCTGGCTAATAGGCTTCATTATTGGCTAGAGACAAATAAGGTAAATATTTCACACTCTGCTATGTTTTCTTTAACTTTATTTTCTTCCCCCTCTCCTCTTGAATTATATAATTTACCTATCAGGTAAGAGTTTATCATTAGGTTGAAAAAGAAATTAATCCTTAATTAACATCAAGGATTCAATACAGGATTCAAAATTCATGAGTAAAAAATTGAAGATTTAAATTCCAGTTGAGAAACGATAGTAGGGATGATAATGTTGTAAAGAAACTCAGAGGTGGAATAAAGGGACATTAAGAAAAATTAGGACATCAAATATTACAACGAAAGAAACAAAAACACAGTTTTATGAAAAGAAAAGTTATTGGAGATTTGAGTAGTTATTTGGGATGAAATTCACTTTCTACCTCTAGTTTCCCCTGTCCTGAATTGAAATGAGATTTCTGTCTCAGTATTTAAGACAGCATGCAGAAAAACAGTCTTGACATGGCTGGTGAATGAAAGAGACTTGGATAGAAGTGCATTGTAGTAGTTGACTGGATAACTCTGGCTACAGCCTTCTGGTTGCGGTCTATAAACCACTTCCTGATGTTGTTCCTGACTCACCAAAACTTGCTTATGTACCACTCCTTTGTGCTCTCAGAGAAGACTCTGCCTGAACTTATCGCAGAATTACTCTAATTGGGTACACCTCTCAGTCTCCCCATAGTCTCTCTTTGATGATTATATTCTTTTACCTACCATTTAGCACATAGTAGTTAGTTATTCAGTAAATACAAAAATCAAAGAATGGATGAAAGAATGAGAGAAGGAATGGAAAACATAGGGAAGGAAAGAAGAGAGGAAAGGGAAGGAGGAAAGAAGCACATTCAGTGAAAAATTCACTATAGGGAAGGGGAAGATTATCTTCCTTTTTAAAGTGAGGATCCACGTGGTAGGTAAGGTTCCATCTGCCCAACAAGACAAGCAATGGCCAAAAACATGGAATAGCTGTTGCAGCCAGAGTATCTTCACATTCCCTGCAATGAGGAACAGTTCAGGAAGTAGATGTCTGGGGGTGGGGGTGGAGGGGGGACTGGATTTATAGTTGCAGCTGGAAAAGAAAACCAAACCCCCATTATTTTCTGTGATCTCGGTAAGAGAATAATCTTGTTGCAAATATAACTAACTCAATTAGGAAGAAAAAAAGAGAAGGAAAATTCTGCATGCATGAGTCCAGTTTGCCTTTCAGAGATAGAAAGCTCTAATGCCAGGCTGTCCAGTTTAAGAAAACATTCTGGCACTTGCCAATCTCATTTATTAATTGTTAGAATTTTTTTTAAGTGTGACAAACAGAAACACTATTTACATATAGTTTATGACTTTCCACCACATACAAAAAAACATTGAGTTAGCACCATTTATTCAAAAGGAAACAAAGTTTAATGAGCTGTGGAGTAAATTGTAATATGGGATGCATTTTTAATTCACTTTTGAAATGGTACCTTGGACACAACAGAGAGAATGATATTTAATGAAATTAAGATCAGTAAAGTCTATTAACTTTAACCCATATAGTAAATAATTTAAGCTGGTAATTGTGTACATGTTTTGGACACATTTGTCATAACTGTAGCTTTGTTACATTGTACAATAAATTTAGATAGGAATTTGAGAAGGTACTTTGCTTGCCAAAATTAAACTAGCTGAACGGGTAAATGCTTAGCTAAATTCTATATTCTTAGAATCAAGAATTTATGTAGCAAAATAGCTTTTAATAAGAGGAAGTAGGTTAAATTTTTTTTTAACATTTATTTATTTTTGAGACAGAGAGAGAAAGCATGAACAGGGGAGGAAGAGGGAAACATAGAATCTGAAACAGGCTCCAGGATCTGAGCTATCAGCACAGAGCCTGACACGGGCTGAACCCACAGACCATGAGATCATGACCTGAGCGGAAGTCGGACGCTTAACCGACTGAGCCACCCAGGCGCCCCAAGAGGAGGTAGGTTAAAACACATTTTTAATGGAATTAGAATAGTAGTGCTTAATTTCACCATTGACAAGAATACTCTAACGTGGAATCTTAAATATTTCAGGTAGGGTGGACATTTTACCGTAATAATTTAGGTAACCAGAAAAAAAAACAAACACGAATTTGCATTTATAAATAGTTTATGATATTATACTTAATAATTATTTGGGATTTCACAAAAAGTTGTTTTCAATTTGTCTCTTAAATTATACTGAATTACAATGTACTCGTAACACTGATACACAATTAATTTCACAGTGGATAAGAGGTAGACATTATTTCCATTGACTATAAAATTGCAAATTACTTTAAAGTTTATAAAATTAAATATTTCTAAATAACTTGAATCTAATATTTTATTTCCTATTCTGAATTTGACAAATACAGAATTGTTTTAGCTAGTATTCTAAATGCACTTTAATTATTAAAAGAAGACATCTGAAAGTACCTAGTACATTAACATACAAAAACAACATTCAAGTCACCTGGTAGCTCAGTTGGTTGAGCATCCAACTAGATTTCTGCTCAGGTCATGATCCCTGGGTTGTGGGATCAAGCCCTGTGTCTGGCTCCGTGCTGAGCATGGAGCCCGCTTAAGATTCTCTCTCTCCCTCCCATACCCCCCCCCAAAAAAAAGAAAGAAAAAATATCAAAGAAAAAAATATATAAATCCAGATCTGTTGAAAATGAAACTAAAGTTTTGCATTAGTCTTATTTAATTTAGATAATTGGCAAATATGGAAACAAATGTTTTGCTTACTGAGTTAATAATTTTGAAATTAACTCATAGATCTTATCACAGAACTTATTTCATCATAGAGCTTATCACAGAACTTATTAGTAGATTAATTTATAATAGAGATAGCAATAATAAAAGCCTATATTTTATTTTAATTTTTTTAAAACTTTATTTTATTGAGAGAGAGAGAGAAAAAGAGAGAGGGAGAGAGAGAGATGGAGGGTCAGAAAGAGGAGGGGAGAGAATCCCAAGCAGGCTCTGTACTGTCAGTCTGGAGCCCCACATGGGGCTCAAACTCACAATCTGTGAAGTCACGCCCTGAGCTGAAATCAAGATTCCCATGCTTAACCCACTGACCCACCCAGGCACCCCAAACCTATATTTTAATGATGACTTTGATTTCAAGTCAGGTATAGATTAGATAAATACCATATGTATATAGGCAAAGAAATACAAAATAGTTCTAAATTAATGAAACAGAGGGAAACAACATATTTTTTGTAAATTTTGACAATTTTGTGTTTATTTAACTATACTGAATTTATAAATAAAAGTATTTTTGATTTATGACATCAAAAGATATTCTTAATAATATATAACCTAATATGACCAGATAAGACTTTATACAAAACTCTTAAAATCATAGGTCATGAAAGTATGTGACAGAAAAAAAAAAAACAAACCCAAAATTGATTCATTTGTCTTGTCTCAAAAGTGGTATGAATTACCAATAAACTCCTTTATTTGAAGGGACTGTTGATCATAAAAATGGCTGGGATGGAAACCCTGTCCTATAGTTTCATTCCAATCGTATATGTAAGTACAGTCATTGTTGTAGCTAAGAAATGCCAGAAAAGGGGTGCCTGGGTGGCTCAGTCGGTTAAGTGTCCGACTTCGGCTCAGGTCATGATCTCACGATCTGTGAGTTTGAGCCCCGCGTCGGGCTCTGTGCTGACAGCTCAGACCCTGGAGCCCGTTTCACATTCTGTGTCTCCCTCTCTCTCTGCCCCTCCCCTGTTCATGCTCTGTCTCTCTCTGTCTCAAAAATAAATAAACGTTAAAAAAATAAAAAAAAAAAGAAATGCCAGAAAAGAAAAACACTAGCTAGAAAAATGCAGCTGTAAGTTATTAATTCAGCCATACAACTAAATGCCTAGGATAGTAATAGGCAATGCAACAGGTATTTACAAAGCATCTGCTAAATAAAATGACTATCTGAACTTACTTGAATCCCGAGTGTGATGGGGAACTCATCACCATGCAAATGAGTTTCTGTACTTTTAATTATTACTAATGGGTCCTTATTTCCATTACTTGGACAGAACTATTGTTGAGATACGCTGAGGCCTCATTAGATGGCCAATTAGAAAGAGGGAAAAGTTGGAATTGGGAGGTACTAGACCTTGGGAAACTGATGTTGAAAGGAAGAATGAGAGGCGCCTCAGTGGTACAGTCAGTTAAGCATCTGACTCTTCATTTTAACTCAGGTCATGATTTCAGTTTGTGAGATCAAGCCCTGTACTGGGCTCTTTACTGACACCACGGAGCCTGCTTAGGATTCTCTCTCTCTCTCTCTCTCTCTCTCTCCCACTCTGTTTCTCCGCCTCTGGTTCTCTCACTCTCTCTCTCTCTCAAACTTAAGAAAGAAAAAGATGGTGACAGGCAGAGTCAACAAGCAATAATGCAAATCACATGTGCGTCTAAAGACATATACTGATTATGGGCTGATTCAAGAAGTTGTATCCAAGAAAATATTTTTCCTTTGATTTCAACTTTTTAATTAAGTTATAACTTCAATAACAGTAACGGTGTGTAATTAGTTTTAACTAATGTGTAATGAGTTCTAACCACCCATGTAGCCTACACCCAGTTAAGATACAGAAAGTTACCTACTGCTAGTTTCCAGTCAGATCTTCCTACTCCCACTGTTCTGTGTTTTTTGTTGTTGTTGTTTTTTCACCAGAAGAGAGTTTGGCTTGTTCTTGAACTTTATATACATGCAATTAAAGAGTACGTACCCTTTATGTCTGGCTTTTTAAATTCAAAATCATGTTGCTGTGGGGCGCCTGGGTGGCTTAGTCAGTTAAGCGTCCGACTTTGGCTCAGGTCATGATCTCACAGCTTGTGAGTTCGAGCCCTGCAGCAGGCTCTGTGCTGACAGCTCAGTGCCTGGAGCCTGCTTCAGATTCTGTGTCTGCCTCGCACTCTGCCCCTCCCTGACTTGCACTCTATGTCTCCCTCTCTCAAAAATAAATGAACATCAAAATCATGTTGGTGTGATTTATCCATATTGCTGCATGTATTCGCGGTTCAGTCACCTTTATTTCTCAGTTGTGTTCCACTGTATGAATACTTTGCAATTTATCCTCTTTCCCTTTGATAGCTATTTGAAATTTCTTCACGTTTTTTTGTTTATTATGAATAAATCTGCTATAAGCAGTCTCGTACAAGTCATTTTATGAATGTAAGATTTCATTTTCTGTGTGTAAATTCCTAGGGCTACCATTGCTAGGAATTTGTTTTAGCTTCTCAAAAAAACTAGACAACTCTTTTCCAAAGTGGTTGCACCATGTTATGCTCCCATTATCAAGAATTTGATATTAATTATTTATCATTATCAAGTTTGTGCTGATCTCATAGAAAATTCAGAAAATGTTCCCTCCTCCTATGTCTTCCTTAAATACTTATGATATTATAGGAATGGGGTATGACCTGGAATTTTCTCTGTGAAAAGTTTTTATGTTGAACTTATATTTTAACAAGTATAGGACTGTTGTATTAAGCTTTCCAATTTCTTCTTGTGAAATATATCTATTCGGAGATTATATTTTTCTGATAAGTGCTAAAATAGAAATTTGAAAAGTGAAAGTGTTAAGATTACAGATGACCTACTTTTAATTTTTTTTAAATTTTTTAATTCTAGTATAATTGACACACAATGTTCCATTAGTTTCAGGTGTACAAGATAGTGATTTAACAAGCTTATACATTATGCTATGTTCACTGCAAGTGTTGCTACCATCTGTCACCATACAACACAATTATAATATCATTGGCTATACTCATTATGCTGTGCTTTTAATTCCCTTGACTTATTCATTCCATAACTGGAAGCCTATTTCCTACTCCCCTTCACCCATTTTTCCCAACCTTTCACCCTCCTCTCCTCTGGCAACCATCAGTTTGTTCTCTGTATTTATAGATCTGATTATGCTTTTTGTTTATTTCTTTTTTTTTCCTTTCTTTTATTTTTTAGATTCCACCTATGAGTGAATTATATGGAATTTATCTCTTTCGGTCTTATTTCACTTAGCATAATACCCTCTGGGTCCATCAATGTTGTTACAAATGGCACAATCTCTTCCTTTTTTTCTTTCCCCCATCCTTTTTATGACCACATAATACTCCAGTGTGTGTGTGTGTGTGTGTGTGTGTGTGCGCGTGCGCGCGTGTGCACAGGCACGCACACACATGCGCACTACCTCTTCCTTATCCATTCATCTATCAATGGACAGTTAGGTTACTTCCATATCTTGGCTATTGTAAATAATGTTGCAATAAACATAAGGGTGCATATATCTTTTTGAAATAGTGTTTTTGTTTTCTTTTGGTAAATACCCAGTAGTGGCATTAGGGAATCATATGGCCTTTCTCATCTTTTGAAGAACCTCCATACTGTTTTCCATGGGGCTATCCCAATTTACTTTCCCATCAACAATGTATAAGGTTTCCTTTTTCTTCATATCCTTTCCAAAACTTGTTATTTCTTGTCTTTCAACTTAAGCCATTCTGACCGGTGTAAGGTGATATCTCATTGTGGTTTTGGTTTGCATTTCCTTCATGATTAGTGACATTGAGCATCTTTTCATTGTCTGTTGGCCATCTGTATGTCTTCTCTTGAAAAAGAAAAACAAAGCTGGAGGTATAACAATTCCAAATTTCAAGATATACTACAGAGTTGTAGCAGTCAAAACAGTATGATATTGGCCCAAAAATAGACACATAGATCAATGGAATAGAATAGAGAGCCTAGAGGGGCACCTGGGTGGCTCAGTCGGTTGGGCGGCCGACTTCGGCTCAGGTCATGATCTCGCGGTCCGTGAGTTTGAGCCCCGTGTCGGGCTCTGTGCTGACAGCTCAGAGCCTGGAGCCTGTTTCGGATTCTGTGTCTCCCTCTCTCTGACCCTCCCCCATTCATGCTCTGTCTCTCTCTATCTCAAAAATAAATAAAAGTTAAAAAAAATTAAAAAAAAAAGAATAGAGAGCCTAGAAATAAACCCACACTTATATGGTCAATTAAAAATAAAAAGTGAGGAAAAGACAGTCTCTTCAATATGTGGTGTTGGGAAAACTTAACAGTTACATGTAAAAGAAGAAAACTGCACCATTTTCTAAAACCATACACGAAAATAAACTCAAAGGATTGAAGACCTAAATGTGAGACTTAAAAACATAAAAATCTTAGAAGAGAAACAGGCAGTAATTTCTCTCACATTGACCAAAGCATCATTTTTCTAGAGATGTCTCCTAAGGCAGGGGAAACAAAGCACAAATAAACTATTGGGACTACATCAAAATAAAAAGCTTTTGCACAGTGAAGGAAACCAATAAAACAAAAAGGCAACCTAATGGATGAGAGAAGATATTTGTAAATGATATATATGATAAGGGGTTAATATCCAAAATATATTAAAAAAGCTTATATAATTAAAAAACAATCTGATTAAAATATGGGGAGAGGACCTGAATAGACATTTTTCCAGAGAAGGCTTACTACTTTCTAAAAGAATGCTGTATCTTGGTTGAATGTTTGAGAGCTGCAGCTCCTAAAAGGAGGAAACAGAAGGCAAGAGACAAGAAAAACATCAGGATTTCAGACACATTGCTAGGTTTCAGGGGGAGATTTCATCCCCTATGAGGAGACTGAAGCTAATTACAGAAAGAGTAGATTTCTTTCTACTCTTTTTTGTTTGTTGATGTTTATTTATTTTTGAGAAAGAGAGAGAGTAAGAGAGCATGCAAGCAGGGGAGGGGCAGAGAGAGAGGGAAACACAGAATCCGAAGCAGGCTCCAGGCTCTGAGATGTCAGCACAGAGCCCAACACAGGGCTCAAACCCACGAACTGTGAGATAATGACCTGAGCCAGAGTCAGGCACTTAACCAACTGAGCCACCCAGGTGCCCCTCTTTCTACTCTTTCTATTAAGAGTAGTTACACTTGGGGCGCCTGGGTGGCGCAGTCGGTTAAGCGTCCGACTTCAGCCAGGTCACGATCTCGCGGTCCGTGAGTTCGAGCCCCGCGTCGGGCTCTGGGCTGATGGCTCAGAGCCTGGAGCCTGTTTCTGATTCTGTGTCTCCCTCTCTCTCTGCCCCTCCCCCGTTCATGCTCTGTCTCTCTCTGTCCCAAAAATAAATAAACGTTGAAAAAAAAATTTAAAAAAAAAGAGTAGTTACACTGGGTGAGCAAACACAACAGAGTCTTAAAAAAAAAAAGTGTCTGTCATGATGATTATGTCAACTGGAACACAGATGGAAATGATATAAAACATAAATTGGCTTTAATAAAAAAAGGGGGGGCACTAATCTCAAAAGGTTAACCACTATATGATTCCATTTATATCATTTATATAATATTCTCAAAATAGGAAAGTTTTAGAGAAAGAGAATGAACAAGTGGTTGACAGGGCTTAAAGAACATGGGGGTGGGTGGAGATAAGGTAAGACCATGAAGAGGCAGCACAAGAGAGTTGCTTTTTAATGAGTTTATGATGTAATGATAATACTTTATCTCAATTATAATTATAGTTATATGAATTTATATATATATGAAAAATGTCATAGACATTCACAAGGGCATAAAAATGAGTGCATGCAAAATATAGCAAAATCTGAGTAAGGTCTATAGTCTAGTTAAATATACTGTACCAGTCAATTTTCTGATTTTGATAATTCATGATAGTTGTATAAGATGTCACCTTGAGAAAAGCTGGGTGATCTCTACAGTAAACCTCTCTTGTACAATTTTTGCAATTTTGTGTGAGTGTGTAATTATTTCAACATAAAAGTTTAAACAAATTAAAAAATAAAAGGGGAATTTATTGAGTCACACAAGTTAAATGTCCAGCGTTATACTAGTACTGGGGTTTTAAATTATAGTACTAGGACCTACTCTAAAATATGTTCATTTTGCTCTCTTTCATGTTGGCTTCTGACAAAGATTAAATACAAAAACAATAGCTTCCCAGAGTCAAGTATACTTTGTGTGTGCTGCATGTGTGGGGGTGGGGACGTTGGATGGGGAGATACCCAAGTATCTTTTTCTAACAATTTAAATACAGTAAAACCTTGGTTTGCAATCATAATTCACTCCGGAAACATGCTTGTAATCCAAAGCACTTGTATATCAAAGCGAATTTTCCCATTAGAAATAAAGGAAACTCAATGATTCGTTCCACACCCAAAAATATTCATAAAAATTATTACAATCTGTAATATAATACAAAAAATAAAGAAAATATAAAATATAAAGAAATATAAGAAATACTTTGAAAACCTTCCTGGCTGATATGAGGGAGACAAGAAAGAGGAGGGTTATTGTGTAGGACGACTTTCCTATCACTAACAATATCACTGCTATCTATTGGCTCAGTGGAATCTTATTCTTTACCTGCAACTTTAACAAGGAACCTATTTAATGACACTTGGTTTTGTCTCCTTTTGAGGATTTTGCAGAAATGTGACATTGCATTGTCATTAAACAGATTCATTACTTGCACTGCTACAGCCTTATTCGGGTGGTGTTTTCAGCAAAATTTTGCTGTTTCCCGAATTTTACACATCTCTCTAAGCTCATTTGAAGTGAGGGATTCCCATGCCTTTTTCTTCTCCTCTGCAGACAAGATGCAGACATAGACTTATCTATAAAATCTTGCAATTTTGACCACTCACATGCCTTGTTTGTACTTCTCAATGATTTCCTTCTTAATATCCACCGTAACCATCTCCTTCTTCTCACCACCTTTCTTTTCAACCTTTTTCTGCATGGGGGCCATTGTATAAACTCACATGAATGTTGACTACAGTACTGTATTAATAAACTCTTGTCATATATTTTATTTAATGGAACTGGCAAAGGTCTATATCTGCAGGCAGCCTGACCTAGAATGAAGTAAAGCATAAAGTCTTGTATGGAAAAGCAAAGTACTATCCGTAGGTGTTTTGAAGTGATGAAAAATACACTAGTGCCAATAGTGGGCACTTTACAATATTCTGAAAAATCACTGATTTCTGTCAAATGCTGCAGACTGAGACCAACCATCCAAGCATGGGAGACAATCACCCACAATCCCGGAGTGAGAGAGAGAGAAGAACCATTGGCTCAGTTGTGATCATGTGACATTTGGCATTACATACTACTCATATTGCAAGACATTGTTTGTTTATCGAGTTAATATTTACTAGAAATGTTTGACCAACTTGAGGAACACTAGCAGAACAAGTTACTCACCATCTGAGGTTTTACTGTATTTTGTGTCTATTTCTGCTCCCAGGAGATCTGCCTCATTGGACAAAATTAGGAGAGACAATTATCCTTAAGCCAGTCACAGTGCCCATACCCAGAGTATACTGTTGAGTCAACCACATAAAAACCGCAGTGAATTGAGACGTGAGAGGAGTAATTCAAAAGTAACTCAAAGTGTTGTTACCAAAAGAGAGAATAGATGCTAGGTGCCCTGCAAAACTACTAGGAGGGTGCGGAATTACTCAGAGCTCATCTCAAGCATTCCAGACACTTAATATAAAATGGTAGGCTCACTATCCCAGAATGCATTCAGCATCAAGCAGAAATTCTCAGTATGATATCTGACAAACAAGACAGGTTTAGAAACTGGGTGGAATTGGAGAAGGCAGGAAGTGATGCAGTGAGTTGGTGAATAATTTCCTCTGAGTCTAAGCATATGTAATATATGTTTTCTAGAGCTACAGAAAATGTGTCTAACATTTATTGCATTTAGAATTCTTT
Source organism: Puma concolor (assembly GCF_028749965.1). Lineage (NCBI taxonomy): Eukaryota > Metazoa > Chordata > Mammalia > Carnivora > Felidae > Puma > Puma concolor. Next base: position 34,137,499 of record NC_141673.1, on the reverse strand, counting down.
AAGTTAGGCAGGTATTTTCCCATGAAATCTCTTTTGTATAAAGCTAAACTTTATTAACATTTATAGGAATCTCTTGTATGTTATAGTTTCCAAATACATTCCTTCTTAAAGGACTTTAACTAACTTAGGTTAAAATTTAAAAAAATAAATAAAAAATAAATTAAAAGAAAGAACTGTGTGTATTATTTTAGACGTGGTCTTATAAGTACAAGGTAAAGCAAAACTCTTGCCTGTATTTCTGGACTCTGTATCCATGTTAATGAGGAATTTTTGTTGGCATCTTCAGTATATCATTGACACACTGTATTTGCAGTTGACCAAAACACTTTGTCTTTCCTGTATTTACTCTTATTTAGTTGCATGGTTACAATATTGGTCTTGTAAATTTTTTGTTTCATTTTTTAATAACTTACTCTTTTACTTTACCTTTCAACTTTATTTTTTCAACGTTTTTTTTTTTTTTTTTTTTTGGGACAGAGAGAGACAGAGCATGAATGGGGGAGGGGCAGAGAGAGAGGGAGACACAGAATCGGAAACAGGCTCCAGGCTCCGAGCCATCAGCCCAGAGCCTGACGCGGGGCTCGAACTCACAGACCACGAGATCGTGACCTGGCTGAAGTCGGACGCTTAACCGACTATGCCACCCAGGCGCCCCTCAACTTTATTTTTATATTACATTTCACCTTTTCAGATTTTCCCTTTAAAGTTTTAACCACCTAGGAGTATCTTGCGATCTTTCCAATTTTGCATGTCATCATTATTGCTAGTGTTTTCTCATCAATAAATTTTAATGGTCATGTTATCTGTATCCAACTCTACTTGTGGCTATGTATCTGGGAGGTGAAACAGAACTTTCTCATAGATTTAACACTGTTGGGATCTGGCCATCAAGTTCACCTGAGTATTTTATTGTCAAAAATAGCTTGAACTCACTATGTGTTGAAGACAGCTGCAAGAACTCTGTGTTGCTTTACTTAATCATCATAACAACCTCAGAGAAATAATGTTATCATCCCAATTTTGCAGATTAGAAAACTGAGTCACAGAGTTTATGGAACTCTCCCAAAGTCATACCGTAGTGAGTAGCTGAACCAAGATTCTAACCAAAGCAGACTGCCTCCAGAGCCTGTGAGCCTTACTTCTCATCATTTTCTCTTATCAGTCATGCCTGCAAGAATATGAGACAGTCTCTCAAAAGGCCATATTGACACTGAAGTGTCATTGGAATTGTGGAACCCAAGTCTGAATCACTAGCATTGTCACTATTTTCCCAATTAATTATAGTTAGCCATGACTGCAAAGAAATGAGTAAAGATGTATCAATAGTCACTAAACCATGTGCTGTTGCTTTAAGCCTGAAAGGGACCCATAGGACATACCAGTTACAGACTTACCTTTTATCATCACCTAACTTTTAGCTGCACTGCTCATACAAAAACCTCCATTCTATTGTAATCTGGATAATCCAAATTTATTATATAAAATCTTAAGCCAAGTCTATGATCTTGTTTTGGTTACAACTCTGATACAAATATTTGCTTCACCATTTCAGGTCCAAGGTTTCCTTGCCCTCTTTCCTACTATTTCTGCTCCCAGGAGATCTGCCTCACAATTCTGCTCATATATTTCTTAAATTAAGAATTCCCACTAGTCAAGGGGGTTCTTCCTTTCATGTCACGTTTGTCCCAGCTGGTGAAATTCCCTTCACCTTCCACTTCCATAAGTAAAAGAAATTTTAACTAGGGCTGTTATGCTTAGCAGTAATTACCAATACTGTGTCTTCAAGGACCCAGAAAGAATATGTACTCAGGCTTCTCAAAATCTGATTTTATCAAGGCATTGACAATGAAATAAAGAGAAAAATAAATTGGGGTCATCAAAACTGAATGGCAACACATCTGAAGACCTGTATATTGAAATTCTGCCTATTATGAGCTGTCTTCATCTATTTTGATATGTGTTCTGTTCTTTTCTTCTGTCTCCAAATACAATCATATAGTTAGAGCTTGTGTTGGTTAAAATTCTATTGGTAAAAGCATCAGAAACTCAACTGAAATCAGCTCAGAAAAAAAGGAAAGATTACTACCCTGCTTAAGAAACCCAGAACGACAAGAAAGCCAGAGACTTTGCTAAAACTAAAACAATTAGAGAACCCAATGCCACCATAACCCAGTGTTTCTCTTTCTCACATTTCCTCCTTCTCTCTTTTTCTTTTTTCTTTTTCACTGTGGGTTGGCTTTATCCTATCAAAGCTTTAAGGTATTGGAGGCTTGAACTTGGCAGCTCTAAGATCTCATTCATTTCACCGTCAGAGATTAACTGCCCCTTTTTTCTTTAATTATAAAAATCCTTGGAGCGGGGAGGTGGGGAAATGCTGATCGACCTAACCTAAGACTATGTCCATTCTTGTGGATAATGGGTTGGGTTTGCATGATGAAAATTTCCCAACACAACCTCAGAATGGAGTGGAGAAAGAGCTATTCCCACCATAAAGGGGGGAGAGTTGTTTCCTGGAATAAAGGAGAGTTTTTCAACAGACATTTGTTGCCCAATGCCTGCGCTCTTGCCTCTATTGCTTTGTTTTCTTCTTCTAGTCCACAGTTATGCAGGGGTTCCTCCTTTATGCTATATTCTCTATACGGACATGAGAAGAAACAATGCTTTCCAACTCTCGACTTTATCTGCAAAATAGTCATCTTACAACCATAAAGATCTTTGCACTATCTTTTGCTCAAGTCCCAAAGAACTCATTCTTTCCATTTTTCACCAAGCTCATAATGTTCACAGGCAAATAAAATCCCTGACAGGAAACCATCCATGGCTACTTATAACCTACCCAGATACACCTAAATATTCAAAATAGACATATCTTAGGCTCTGGCTTTGGAATTTTTACCATGTAAAATTAAAAGATTATGTAGCATTCCCATACATTAAAATTTCAGTTTGAAGAATGTGAAAAGGATTAGGTATAAATCACATAATCAGTCAAGTATATGAATCACCTGTGTTGCTTAGTTAGTTCAAATGAAATTAAGATTGAAGTTATTTCAAAAAGTTAATTACTTGTAAGTAAACCCAAGACCATGGGTTACACCCCTAACTCTTACAGCTGGTCAAAACATCACGGATGGAAAATAGATACGATTCAAGTTCTTCAACTCCACAAAAAGGAAAGCAATAGAAAGCTTTCCTTTGATATATTAAAATCCCTGTTCTCAACGTCATTTTCTCTACACATTGTAACTTACTGTGAGTTATGATGTATGTCATAAATGTTTCATACTAACAAGAACTACAGTATCAAAATTTGTAAGTAATTCCCTTTTCAGTAACTTTAGGTGGATCTAAGTTTATCCCATACTATTATACATTATTCTCATTTACGTCTTTCCAATATTCATCCTTGAATGGGAGAGAAGCTAGTGACCTTGCAGTGAACACGTAGAATTAAAACCACTGAAGTATGGGACGCCTGGGTGATTTCAGTTGGTTGAGCTTCCGACTTTGGCTCAGGTCACGATCCCGAGGTTTATGAGTTTGAGCCCCGTGTTGGGCTTTGTGCTGACAGCTCAGAGCCTGGAGCCTGCTTCAGATTCTGAGTGTGTGTGTGTGTGTGTGTCTCTCTCTCTACCCCTCCTCTGCTCACACTCTGTGTGTGTCTCTCTCAAAAATAAATAAACATTAAAAATATTTTTAAAAAACACGGAAATATATTTAGTAGGGACGGGCGTGACCATTGCATCTGAGAAAGCACATTGTGAAAAGTAGCAAAATGTGAAGCAGGGAGACAGTTTGTAGGATGCTGTAGTAATTCTGCAAACAGATGATGAAGGTAAGACCAGATACAGCAGAAAGTTAATTAAAAAATAATTAAAAGGTAATACAAGTTCGAAAGTAGATTGAGTAGATACAACACAAGGCACATAGCCAGGCCACTTTAAAAATCACTCAGAGAAGTTCACTTCAGATTAATAAGAAATTAATTGTTAACCATGCAGTTACCCCATGCAGGACGCTTTTGTGAGCACTGCTGATATTGTTACAAACAAAACGTTAAAATTTCCTGCTTTATTGAAGTTTACATTCCAGGTGGGACTGTAAAGAAAACAGACAATAGTAATAAAATGCAACATGCACTACATTTGATACTGATAAATACTACAGGAAATAATATCAAAGGAAAGGGTTAGAAGTATCTGAGAGCTGAAAATGTGGATAGTACCAAAAAAAAGATCTCACTGAGAAAGTGGTTTTTAAATTAAAGTCCTGAAGGAAGCAAAGGAACCAAGCAAGAACACAGGAAAGAGAATTTCTGGCAAAGGAAATATCTCTGTGCAAGACAGTGGTGTTTCCTGGGCAGCGTGACTGGAGTGAAGGAGGTGAAAACAGAAGAAGATGAGGTCAAAGATACATGGGAGTTTCCGGGTCCAGGCCACACAGGGCCTTGTAAATAAATCCTGGTACGACTTGGGTTTTTATTCACAATAAGAGGGTAAGGCATTGTAATTGTTTTAACACAGAGGTAGCATGATCTGACTTACTATTAATGGGATTACTCTGGCTGTTGTATTGATTTATAGGAGGAAAGAAAGACAAGGGTGGAAGAAGGCTCCTCAAATAGGAAGCCATTGGAATAATCCAGGTGAGGGATGATGGCGGATTAGATCAGGCAGACAGCATTGGGATGATAAGAAGTGGGTAGATTCTGAATAATCTTTGAAGGTAAACTTAATAGGATTTGCTGATGGACCAAATAAAGGGACAAGATAAAGAGATGGGTAAAGAGCTCTACCAAGGATTTTGGATTTAGCAATTGGAAAACAGAAGTAGGGGGCATCATTCAGCCCACTATAAATAAGCATCATCTGTAATGTGAAAGTCAAGCAAATCATTTCTGAAAAATATACTGGAATTATTAAACTACCCGTATCAGACAGTATTATTCAGAATCTATGAAGAATATGATTAACAAAGAAAAGTTAATGAGATCTGGATGTAAAATATGATACTTATAACACTAACTGATTTTTTTCCTCTTAACTGTGACATAATCAGCAGATCATTTACCTTGCTTTGCTGTTTAGGCTATGGATAGAAATGTGACTGAAAGGAATTATTATTATTTTCTCAGGAGGCTACATTAATTTATGTACATGTAAAAATGTTATAAAATTTACAGAGAAAAATAACATATTTTTATTAATATTGTATAATATTACATAATATTATAGAATATTCGTCTGCTTTGCAACCCAGCAATTACACTATTATATATTTACCCAGAGGATACAAAAATACAGATTCAAAGGGGTAATGCACCCCAATGTTTATAGCAGCACTATCAACAATAGCCAAACTATGGAGAGAGCCCAAATGTCCATCAACTGATGAATGGATAAAGAAAATGTGGTATACATATACAATGGAATATTAATTAACCATCAAAAAGAATGATCTTGCCATTTTCAACAACATGGATGGAACAAGAATGTATTTCAGTTAGCATACTAAGTGAAATAAGTCAGATAAAGACAAATACCATATGATGTTGGATGTAAGTGATGAATCACTGAATTCTACTCCATTAAGCAATATTCCACTGTATTTAACTAGCTACAATTTAAATTAAAAAAAAAAAAAAAAAAAAAACTTTTTTTCAGGGCACCTGGGTGGTTCAGTCTGTTGAGCATCTTACTTTGACTCAGGTCTTGATCTCACAGTTCATGGGTTTGAGCCCCATGTCGGGCTCTGTGCCTAGCAGCTCAGAGTCTGGAGCCTGCTTCAGATTCTGTGTCTCCCTCTCTCTCTGCCCCTTCCCCACTCACGCTCTGTCTCTCTCTCTCAAAACTAAATAAACATTAAAATTAAAGAAAAAAAAACAACAAACTTTTTTTCTTAGCACAGTCTTTTTTTAATCTCTCATATAACCACAATTTTTTTTTTTTTAAATGAAATTTTTTTTTTTTTTTTTTTCAACGTTTTTTATTTATTTTTGGGACAGAGAGAGACAGAGCATGAACGGGGGAGGGGCAGAGAGAGAGGGAGACACAGAATCGGAAACAGGCTCCAGGCCCTGAGCCATCAGCCCAGAGCCTGATGCGGGGCTCGAACTCACAGACCGCGAGATCGTGACCTGGCTGAAGTCGGAAGCTTAACCGACTGCGCCACCCAGGCGCCCCTGTAACCACAATTTTTAAACACCATTTTCTACAGTGTCAATATAATTTAGTCTTTCTTCTAGTTAGCTCATCAAATTTTGTGTTTTATAGATTGAGAATTTAGAAAAATTTCTTTGTGATTTTAACCACCAGAGGTTTTAAATTCCACTATGATATAATAAAATAGTTTTCACATTTTGAAACTCTGCTGATATTTTTTATTTTGTTTTTCAGTGTCTGACTTTCCACTATAATACTTTCTCTTTGTTATAGTTAAATTTCAGCAAGATCAGTAATTCTGAAAACAAAGATTGCAAAAATTTAATCTGAAATTAGGGCCTGTCCACGAGCACTTCAAACGCACACTTAAATCATCTTGTGTTGCATTGACCTACTCAATTTTGTAAACAAATTACTCGCATACTATGTATTCTGAATTATTGACAAATGTGTGGGAGTTTTAATCACTGAAATACTTGTTTCTTCAGGCTGTTTGCTACATTGGTGTCAGTTTTACACATCATTTTGTCTGAAACTGCTAGGCAAAATGTGGTAGATGCTCCCTGTACATAAAACTTGAGGCTACACATATGGATGTATTCAGGATTTGTAGTGCTGCTGTGAATCTATACCTACCCTACAAACAGAGTCATTCTGATTAGTCCCACTTTGTACAATTCCCTTTAAAAAATAGGGTGCTCGGGGCGCCTGGGTGGCTCAGTCGGTTGAGCGTCCAACTTCGGCTCAGGTCACGATCTCGCAGTCCGTGAGTTCGAGCCCCACGTCGGGCTCTGGGCTGATGGCTCAGAGCCTGGAGCCTGTTTCCGATTCTGTGTCTCCCTCTCTCTCTGCCCCTCCCCCGTTCATGCTCTGTGTCTCTCTGTCTCAAAAATAAATAAAAACGTTCAAAAAATTAAAAAAAAATAAAAAATAGGGTGCTCATATAATTGTGTTTGCTGCTTACGTGCATATATTCCTGACAAGAGAGAATTTCTATTTTTGCAAGGCTTTGGGACACCTAAAATCTACCGCTTAATATTTTGCACATATAATGACAAGAAGAGTTTTTCACAGACTGGTTCTGATTCTGGTTCTTTATATTCCAAAGCTGTTTCTTCTTCCACTACCCACATAAACCTGGTAGTAGAATATATAGGGCATACTCATATTGTAATATTACCTCTGGCTTACACCTTTGTGAGTCAATGTGATGAGTGAGAGAAGTCTTTCTGAAGGCCATTCTAACTGTAGCTAGCAATAACTTAATTATACACAGAAGCGACTATAAATCAAATAATAGTATACTACTGAACCAATTAACTAACAATTCAATTCAATTTCCCTTTATCCAGATCCAAAAAACTGCCTGTGACCGCTCCAAAGCCAACTGTCAAAAGGGAGGTGTGTCAAAGACAAGGTCAAAATAATATTATGCAGGAAACTGTAAGTATATTATGCATCAGATACACTAAAATATAATTGTAATACATAAAAAAATGTGAGTTTACACACAGATGAACTCACCATTTATAGCACTACTATGGGTTTATGCCCTATAAATTAGAAATTGTGAAATAATTCCGTAAAAAATGGGGGGAAAATTTGGTACACTTATAATTGTAGTACTTAGCATATAAAAAGTATTAAATTATGATTAAGTTTGACCCTACATCTCATGATGCCAGGTGAATTTTAAATGCCCAATTTGTATTCAGATAAAGTATAAAACTATAAATGTTACAACATGACATCTTTTCACAACATGTGGCATCCTCGATATTAAACTCAAATGTCATTCTCTTCTCATTCCTAAATAGAATCAGAATCTAAATGAAATCCTTGTACAAGAACATATTTCAACCTATTTTTAGTAATTTGGTGAAAATGAATTTAAATATTTATGAAGGTAGAATTTATTTTTAAGTATGTTTTTCACAGGCCTCTTTTATAAAACCAGAGTTTATAGGAAGATGTCAATCAAGGATCATAATTTTATTCACTGCTATTTATTAAACCTTAAGCAGAACTATTTTCTATAAAAGATGTTTTGTATTATGGTCAATTGCCAAGTGAGATAAACTGACTTAAAAATTCCCAGTCATTTCTGTTTCTTGTTGTGGGTATAATATCAGAATTCAATCGAGGAGCTCCCCTTTACTCAAAGCAAAGCAATCTGGAGCTTGACCCCTTTCCTTTTGAAGTTCAACATTATTATAATATCTATGATGAGATTAGAAGTCTTGACAGAGGTCAGCTTGCAAATATGGACAGCAGGTACTCATGAAGGGGAATTCACTGAAAAGGTGGAAACATATGGATTGTTACCTAGGCTCAAAATCAATTCATAGAACACTGTGTGGTTGAGACCAGATCCCAATTCTGACCTAACCATGCTGGCACTATATTTTCTTCAGGTGAATGGCTATGTATGTATTTAAACATGTAAAGTTTTTGAAATTGAAGTGTTGTTTTAGACGCTTAGTTCTTCTTCATCCTGGAGTAACTATTGCCAATCATAGAATGGGGCATAGGAGGAGGGAGAACTTTTCTAACCTACTATGACCCAGTCTTAGAGGTTGCAGACTGGCAAATCGAAAGATTATCTAGTTCTCTATAGGTTTACTTGTTCTAAGTGTGTAGTTCTTACTGTATAGCTATAATCACAGGACAATAGGATTCTCTGACAACTTATGAGGGCTTTATGGCTTTCTATCTTCCAGAAACAACAATCAATTGTTGTCTCAAAGCAAGAAAAAAGAATACAGGTGAGGAAATAAAGCCATTCTCTCCTCCTGGGAATTCGAGTTGGTATGATTTAATTTGAATGATCTCATATTGTTTTATTCTAAGCTGAAGAAGTATAGAACCTGATAAGTAGCGAGATGGGTATCTGAAGGTTGGTATATTTAACTGTTGTATTTAAATGATTTCTACATCATTGTTGATTAATTAATGAATACTAATATGAATTAAATTTATAAGCCATCATGAAATGACATAGACTGTGGATGAGATTATCCAGAGAGTGCGTGACATGAGAAGAGTCAAATATGATCACCTCGTGAACACCAAATTTCAAGAGCCTGCTAATTAAACTGAGAAGGGGTAGATAGAGAAAGAGATCAAACTATAAGAGAAATTCTGACAATAGAGTGATGGAATTTTGAGAAGGAGAAAGTAGCCCCATTGGCTGGATTTGACACCTAGAAACCCAAAGCCACTGGGGATTTGTGAAGAGAGTATGATGAAATGTTAAGGATTGACATCCAGAATAGAGTGAATGTGGGATGGAAGTTAGAGATGAGGGAAAGTGGCAGTAATTTGGTCCCTGAAATGAAAGAGAGATGCATACTGATATATATAATGTATAATATGTATGTATGTATGTATGTATGTATGTATGTATATAGAATGGTTAGATTAAAAAAAATATTTAGAGTTGAAAAGATCTGAGTTTGACACTTGTACCTGATACTTATTTTGCTGGATGACTTCGGGTTGCTTCAGTGTTATGATTTCTTAAATAGAGACATGAATGTTTTTTTTGCAAAGTGCTTTAGGGAATAAATTGAATGCCATGTATATATACTTTAGCCAATTATAAGTACTTAATAAATGGTAGCTATTGATACTATTAAAAAGTAGCTTAGATCATCCTTCTTTTTAATGAATTTAATTATTATTAATAATTATATTACTCAAGATTATGATAATGATACTAAAAATAAGTGCTATGAGAGGCTATCTCTACTAATTAGGTGGCTAACTGATGGGTAACTTGATGGTGAACATGAAAATTAGTTAACTTGAACATTAAGGAATTTATTGGAAGAGTGTGTTGTGTAACTTGCAAAATTAAATTTCAAAACTAGATGCTGGGGCACCTGGGTGACTCAGTCAGTGAAGCGTCCAACTCTTGATTTTGGCTCAGGTCATGATCTCAACAGTCGTGAGATCAAGCCATGCATCAGGCTCTGAGCTTGGTGTGGAGCCTGCTTAAGATTATCTCTCTCCCTCTCCCTCTGACCCTGCTCTGTCTCTAAAACAAACAAACAAACACATGCACACAAACTGGGTGCTGAGATCAAGCAGGAGTTCCAGGAAGCAAGACATAGTCAAGATGCCAAAAAGTTGCCACAGGAGCCGTCTGCTCAGGACATTGCAGATTGGTCAGACTGCTAGAAATTCCCTGACACCTCCCCACACCCGCTGCTATAGTTCTGCATTGCCCATGCTGCCACTACTGCTACTCCAGGGCTGTTCAACCTCAGTACTGTAGACATTCTGGACCAAACTTTGATCCGGAGGCTTTCTGGTAAGTTGAGTGATGCTCAGCGGCATCTCTGATCGTTACTCATTAAGTGTTGATATCACTTCTTTAGCCTTGACATCAAAAATTTCTCCAGATTTTATGGAAGGACCCCAGTTGAAAACCGCTGTGCTTTGCAAATATCTCTAAAAGTAATTTTACTCTTTCAAAATTCAAACATGGAACAAGGCATTCACTTCATTATACTTGGGTCATTACCCCCAGAAGCTGAAAGGAAAAATAATATTGCTTCAATTTAATTTTCCATATATGGGATACCTGACTCCCACCTTAGATTCCCCTGTTACATATGAATTGTGCTAAAATATTGCTCCACAAAAACAACAAATATCCATAGAGTCTCCTATGTGCCAGATATTATGCTAGGCCCATTTACTGTGATTTATAATCTTTACAACAACACTTTAAGGCAAATACTGTTAGAATTATTTTATTGAGGCACAAAATGCTGTTTTAAAGACTTTACATCAAGTGTGACATCACTCAGCTGAAAATCGAGTTTGTCTGATGCAGATGTTCATTATCTTCTATCATATCAAATTCAACTGCAGTTTATAACAATCCCACCTCAAGTTGCTATCTTTCTTTAAATTTTTCTTACTACTTAGAGCACATGGTTTTTAATTATATTAAAACTGTAACATCTCCATTATGGAGATGCTTCCATATGGTGTTTACTGTAACACATAATCACAGGATTATTTTGACTTATTACCTCTATTTAATAAACCAAAGACACTGCCTGTATTTCTCATTCCAAATTTCCTTTCTATTGTCTCTCAAGTTAAAGTTGTTTTAGTGTCATGAATTAAAAAAAAAAAAATCAGGTCTGAAAAATTCTTGGAAATGTTTTTAAGATAGCATCTAGGTAAAAAAATTAATTCTAAGTTTTCTTTTTATGTTAAAGAGTTCATTTTTACTTCCTAACTATGCATAACCTTGCCAACTCAGAATTTCTCCTTCAAACCAGTAACCTAGAATCAGTCAAGTTGAATAAATCCCAATATAGAAGCATGCAGCCCACACAATTAGAGTATCTTGAGGACACTGCCCAACTGGTCCATGTGTTTTTGTCTATGATGACCCTTAGTCCGGCAGGATTTATCTGTATAAACATAGTTGAATGAGGGGTGCCTGGGTGGCTCAGTTGGTTGAGCGTCTGACTTCAGCTCAGGTCATGATCTTGTGGCCCATGGGTTTGAGCCCCGCATGGGTTTCTGTGCTGATAGCTCAGAGCCTGGAGCCTGCTTCAGCTTCTGTCTCTCTCTCTGCCCCTTGACCGCGTGCCCTCTGGTCTCTCTCTCTCTCTCTCTCTCTCTCTCTGTCTCAAAAATAAATAAACACTAAAAACTTTTTAAATAAAAAAATAATAAACATAGTTGAATGGTCCTTTTTTGACCACTTATTTTTCTCCTACTGGGTAATCTCTGTGGATACGTTACTGTCTTAGTCCATATGACAAGATATCGCAGGCAGTGTGTATTAAACAAGCATGTATTTCTCACAGTTCTGGAAGGTAGGAGTTCCAAGATCAAGGAAACAACAGACTCAGTGTCTGGGGAAAGCTTGCCACCTGGTTTATAAATAGCCTTCTTTTGCATGTGCCTTAACATAGCAGAAGGAGGAAGGGATCTCTCTGGGGTCTCTTTTGTAAGGGTACTAAAACCATTCATGAAGGCTCACCCTTATGACCTAATCACTTCCCACCTTCTAATACTATCACGGTGGGGCTTAGGATTTTAACATATGAACATTCAATATAAACATTCAGGGTGTTGCATTTACTTTCCTTTGTATTTAATCCTCTCCACATATATATATTCATTAATTGAATCTTATTTTTTCCTCAAATTTTTGAGTCACTTATAGGTGTTTGACTTCCACAAATATAAACTGCCCCACACAAACATACAAAAATTGCCAAACATTTAATACAGTTTTGTTATCAATAAATGTTTTTGACTGCACACCCATGTACTTGCCAGAAACGTTACAGGATCCATCATGGATAATGATCATTTTTGGACTTACAAGTCTGTTGCTGTTATTATGACCCAAATCTTTTCATTCTCTGGTGAATATCATGTTTTTGGAGTTTTATCTTTCAGCATGAAATATAGATAAGAAGAACGGGAGAGGCCGGCAACAGAAAGAGGCTTAATCTCAATGGATTTCGCTCTCTTTCCCACAACATATCCATATCAGCCAAGGTGCCAGAAACTAAGGGTAGCATAACAATATTAATAGCCATCTTTAACCTAGTGTATACCAGGTTACAGGTACTGAGCAACATGCTATATATAGGCCTTATTCATTTATTACTCAAAACTGTTAGGATACCAATTTACTTTATTCCCTTTCTGTAGCTGAGGAATTTGAGTTATGATAAAATTGAATATTAGTAGTAGATCAGTACCAGGGCTACATTCTCACTGTTCCTTTCTAGTTCATGCATTTAGTTTACATTCTTGTTACAGCAGTGTTGTGTAGGAGATAGTTAGCAAGTGGTTGGTAGTACGATTCGGACTAAAGGAACAAAAGGAGTTCAGATAAGTGACATCTCAGTAAGAATTCATTTATGAATATAATGTATGTACATGTATATGTGTATTTGACAAACGTGAATAACACTTGTTCTTCTAAGCCTTTTACAAGCATGAACTCATTTAGTGCTTATATTAGTGTTCTGAAGAAGGTTCAATTATTCTCATCATTTGAGAGGTGAGGAAAGTGAGACAGAGAACATAATAGCTTTCCTAAGTCACATTGCTAGTAAGTGGCAGAACTGGAGTTCCAAAGTAGGTGATCTGGCTTCTATGGTCTTGCCCTTAATTAATTAATATTCTGTGCTGGTAGGAATAGGAGCCCCATATATTCTCACATCCTCACCTCTTTCTATACCCAGTCCCTTGCCTATCAGTTTTTCCTTCTCTACTTGATGTTCTCCATCAACTTACAAATGCTATATATCTTTAGAAAAATTAAAAAAAAATCACATTACGCCCATTCCTTTTTTTTTTTTTTTGGCAAATGCTGCCCTATTTCCCTATAGTAAAGCTCCTATAAAGCATTTATCTATAACTAATTAGTGTCAGTCTGTCTTCTTCCATTTCTTTCTGAACCCATTTCAGATCTTCAACCCCAGTACTCCATCAGAACTGCAATTACCAGCATCACCATTGACTTTTGTATTAGTCAATCTAGAGATGAATTTGGTCCTCTTCTTTTTTGACTCATTAACAGTTTTTGTTACTTAAAAAACATTATTTTTCACATTTTCTTTCAGGGAACTACTGTTACTTGTTTTTCCACTTAACTTTCTGCAGCTATATCTTAGTCCATTTTTCTGATCCCTCCATATTCCCCCCAACCTTTAGGCAGTAGGATGTCCCAGGGCTCAGTCTTTGGACCTCTTCTCCTTATATTTATCTTCTTTTGCTTATATTTACTCCCTATGTTGTCTCATCTAGTCCCATAGTCTACTAAGGTCTATATACAGATTATTCCCACCTTTTGTTTCCCACCTATACTTCTTCCTTGAATGGCAAACATAGGCATTCAACTGTTTATTTTACATCTGCACTTGAATGTCTAATGAGCATCTCAAATATAACAGGTTCAAAACTGAGTTTCTGTTCCTTCCCCGACCCCCAAAACCCTATTCCTACTTCCGCTCTCTCACAGACATTCCCCCTCCACCTCAATTCCCAAATCTCCAGTGGTTACCTGCTCTACTGGCAGTTGTCATTCCAGCACGTGGAAACGTCATCATTCTTTGTCTGATTACTTTATCACCTATCCCACAGAATATCTTCTTTGCCTCAAAATATAGCCATAAATTCATTGCTCTTTGTGGCCTCCCACTTCCACCCTGACCCATATGGGTTTTGCAAACTTCCTGATTGTGTCTCTACTTCTCGCCACTCTAGTCTGTTTTCCACACAGAAATTGGAGTTATCCTTTCAAAACGTAGTTAGATCCTCTGCCACAATTCTTCCATGGGTATTTGCACTCGTTACAAATAAAAGTCTAAACTCCTATAAGGTTTCTAGGTCCTACTTGCCTTCTTTGACCACTTCTCCTATGACTCTCCATCTGGTTCTCTCTCCTCTTCCCACACTGACTTCCCTTGCTCTTCCTCGAACACTTCAGACATTCTCCGACAGCAGAGCCCATGTACCTGCTGTTTCTTCAAGTGAAACAACTATATCTGCCCATGTCACTTACTCTCTCACCTCCTTCACGTCTTTACTCAACTACTGTGTCTTCAGTGACACCTTTTATAACAACCCAGTCAAACATTCCAATCCTTCCTTACCTCTGGGTCCTATTGTGTCCTTTGCCTGCGTTATTTTTCTCCTTAAGGATTATTACCAGTGAACATATTATATTTTTACTTTCTTTTTAAATCATCATATGGAATAGTAAAAGGACATCAAGGATTAATCTTTAGTTAAATTCATCATTGTGCTTCAATCAAGGATATTTGTAAGAGACATTGGCCACCCTATGGATGTTTGACATTGAAAAATACAGTAGCTGCCAATATAATTTCAGGCCACTGTCTTCATTCATGCTTAAGTATCAGCCTACCATTGCGTTTGTACTATCAGTGCAAATGTTAATAGAAAGAAAAAGGCAAAAGTGTGTATGCATGTATTTTTAAAAAAAATTTTTTTTAATTTTTTTTTTTTAACGTTTATTTATTTTTTGGGGACAGAGAGAGACAGAGCATGAACGGGGGAGGGGCAGAGAGAGAGGGAGACACAGAATCAGAAACAGGCTCCAGGCTCTGAGCCATCAGCCCAGAGCCCAACGCGGGGCTCGAACTCACGGACCGCGAGATCGTGACCTGGCTGAAGTCGGAGGCTTAACCGACTGCGCCACCCAGGCGCCCCTCATGTATTTTTATTCATCTTACATTATATCTTTCCTCACAGTCAAATAATTAAGGTAATTTTTTATAAGAATGTTTGGCAAGAACTCTGCCATTCAAATCTTTTTCAGTACTAACTGTTGCTTTGTTGGTCTCTTCAGTGTATAGTCCTTTTAAAGCCTGCATATCATTCTGGAAATATAAATATAAAATAATGCCATAGGCAAGATCATGAGGCAAATGAGATATTTCTCTAAGTGAATGCAAATGTATTCATGAAGAAAGTAACATCTGTACCAGGAAATCATAGCTGAGGTCAGAACTTTCAGTGGGAAATTTCTTAATGGCTGTTTCACTATTCAGAGAATAATCTTTTCAAAGCCTGATCATATTTGCAAGTATAGAGGCCTTCTCCCTGAGAAAAAATGTAATAAGAATTTAAAAAAGAAAAATGTGTTTCTTTCCTGTGGAAATAAAATTACTTAAATTGTCATTTAAATTAGGAGTCTCAACAGTAGCACTATTTGGACTCCACACTGGTGGAGGGAGGAGGCCTGCCTATACCTTGCAAGATGTTTACCAGCACCTTTGGTCTCTACCCACTAGGTGCCAGTAGCAAATCCCCTTAGTAGCGACAATCTGTTTATTTTAAACTTGTTCAGTCATTTTAATATTCTATCTGCAAATTCGAAGGGGCTTTTAATGACAGGCTAGTGAATCTTGAACAAGGAGGGAAAATAATGTAACTGAATTGTTAGATATGCCAGTGAACTAATTAAAGTTCATTGAGTGCCTACAGCATGCCTGACAATGCTACAATTTGGTGGTTTACAGGTTGTGTCATAAATGACCTTCTTTAATATGCCATCACCATTAACAGCATCATTATGCTTGGCTAATACATGAGGATATGGAAGCCCACAAAATGTTATGGCTTGATCAATGATACACAGTTGGTAAGTAGTGGGGAGAAATTTAGACTAGTTTTGTTTGACCTAAAGCCCATGCTATTTCTTTTACAGCAAGATTCTACAAGCACTAGAGAGTCTCAAACTTTTGAGTGAAAATGACATGATCAGAACCATACCTTAAGAAAATAAATTTAACAGTGGCTGACACGGGAAGTTTTTTTGTTTTGTTTTGTTTTGTTTGTTTTGTTTGTTTTGTTTTAAAGGAGAGTCTGGAGGTGTTAAGGTAGGCCAAATCAAGAATGATGAAATCCTTGTATCTGAATGAAAGTAGTAGCTGGAAGTTGAAAAGGAAGAAATAGAGAAGAGATATTATGGAGAGAGAATTGACAGGACAGGGTAATTGAATATTGGGGAAAGACAATAGATGAGTTCAAGATGATTAGGGATTTTCTGACAATTTGACTTGAAAGAATATATGTGTAGTTTTTCAAATATGAAGTATTTCTAAGGAAGATGTTAAAGTCAGTTTTGGACATGCTGAAGTGCCAAATGAAGAAAGAGGGCTCTGGGTGATGGTTTAAAGTGTAATACTGGGACAGGGAAAAAAAAATTGAATTTGAGTTATAAATGTGAGAATAGTCTGCAATCGTTCTGCAATAGAACCATGAGATTCTGAAGGGTAGGAGTTGAAGTGAAGTGAGAAGAATTATGAACAGATTCTTGGGAAATGTTTACATTTAAGTGGAAAGAATTTTAAAAAAAGAATAAGGATGCAAAAATAAAGAGCGAGTAGAAAAGTAGAAAGGGAAACAGGTTTTTATGAAATGAAAATCATCAGTTGCAAACATGGTAAATATTTTTAAGTAGCATATGACATACAATGTGAGTGCTATACCCATATCCCCTCGCATTAACCAGATTAGTACATGGCTGTCCAAATTCCAGCTCTCAGCACCTGTGTTACTTTGCCTGAGAACTTAAACTGGCTTGCTCACACTAGAGGTTAATCAGAGAATTTTCTGTCAACCCCAGCAGGCCTCAACCAATGAATGAGACTTAGTGAGTAAGTACTCCACTCCCTTGTGCCCTGAAGAGGATAACTGAGTCACACCTTCTACACTGATGATGGCAGTTTCCCAGCATGGGTACATTTAAGTTATTCCCAGGAGAAACTTGCCTGATAACAAAGCTTTATTGCCTGTCTTCTCTTACCATTGTCCTAGTCGTGTTTCCTGGAATCATTTACGAAACAAACCTCTTGTGTCCTTAAACTCAAATCTGCCTCAGGATATTCTTCTGGAAGAATTCAAATGAAAGCAGAACATGACAAATGATAAAGGACACTGGTCTCAGGGACAGAACAGTCATTGCTGACTTTAGGAGCAGCCTTAACAGGTGAGTGGCAGATAAATTTGGTATAAGAAAACTCTGAATGAAAGAATGCTTGGACATACCAGGTAAGTGGAGGTGATGTAGAGGGAAGTTGAGAGAAGGATTTGATCTTGGTCTGAGTCTGGAGTGAGTTTGATCCTTCTTCCTCTGACTAGAGTGTGGTGAAGGGGTTGTTGAGGATCTGGAAGAATCATGAACTCTGGAGTGAAATTCAGTCAATTTTTATTGCTGCCAAGAATAACATGATAAACTATCTATCAAGGTTAAAAATACCTTAAGATGGTATCAAGCAACCAAGAGAGCATTTTTGTTTGTTTTTTTTTTGTTTTTTTTTTCACTCAGAGAGACAAACCTGCATTGGAATCCTGGCCTTACCTCACTTGGGTGGCCATGTACATATTTAACGTCTCTCGCCATATTTTCTACATCTGTGAAATGGAGATAATAAGATTCATTAATCAAGGATCCATAGATGAAATGCACACGTAGAACTGCCTGGCACATAGTAAATAGTAAATATGAGCTGTTACCCCATCTGAGGGACACAATCCAGTTAAAAGTTGACGCATGAGCTCAGAGTGGCAATATTCAGCTTGGTGTTATGTACCTTAAAAAAAATTAGAATGTTAGTCTCTATTACAGACATCTTGAGATAAAAATATACCAATTTGTTCCAAGTTTTTCCTTTCCCAGGGGTTTTAACAGACTCACAGGTCCTATTTTGATAACCTACTGCATTTGTCTCGGCATGCACTTAAAAAAGTAACAAAAATAAGGGTTCTTCGGCCTCAGCTTTGTAGATGTTTTACATGGGTATTATTTTTCAGACAATGAATGGTATCTGATTATTCTGGGAAAATCAGATTTGACTTGGGGTTTCCTCTTTGGCTTTTATTTACAAATCAAAACAATGTGCTAAATAGCAAGTTGAAAAGAATTTTTCAAGCACATTGTTACGTCTCCAGAGGAAGAAGCTATAACCTCAAATAAACTTCCTGGTCTTAATACATATTCTAATTTCTAAAAAAAATTTCTCTCTTAAAAGCAGATTTGACTTTATATGCTTTAACATTATTTTTGTTATTAGAATTCATTAGTTGTGGATTACAGCGAAAATTATTTTACTATTATGTCTGTAGCTATGAATCCTGTGAGTTTTCTGGCTACTCTATCTCTAAACAGCAAGGAAGAGAAATAGTCACATGATCATTACACTTCAGACTTTACAGAGGTCAGTCACTCTTAGTCAACACTAACAGGGAGGAAGCAAAATGTATGACTGTCAGCTATGATGCATCTGGCCTCTGAATAGAAATATCTGGTATTCTTACAGACTGCAAGTTTCTTATCTTGATAAATCCAAATTAAGGTAAATTTCAATGCAGAAAAAAATTGAAAGGTTATCAGAAAGCATTTTGACTGCATGGAATTGCACATGGAATTATATAAAAAATATGCAAAGAAAGCTCTTGTGTTGGAAATCATAATAAATATGAATTTATACCCTTCTGTTCATTTCAGTTATTCAACAATTACTTATTGAAACTTACTATGTCATATGTTCTATATTGGGTGCAAAAGACAAAAAATGAATACCTCACAGTGCCTTTCTCTCAAGGATTTAACTATCCAAAGAGACAATTAACCAGTCTATTTACCCCTTATGAATATAAATTATAAAAATGGATTTTCTTTAGCCAGGAATTTACTCAGCATTAAAAATATATATTTTTTTCTTTCTCTGTTTATGTGACTTCCAGAATTTTGGCACCAATCTAGGTTCTGGATTTAGCCATCATCATGTGTAGCCCAGACAATAATTACTAAAATAACCTCCTGGTGGATATCTCCACCAGAATAATTCTAGACATTGTAAACTTAATGTTCTCTCCAAAGCTCTACCCTCAAGTTTTCTACTCAATTCATCAGTGTTCTCAGGTCCTAAACGTATGAATCATTATCCTTTTTTTAACCTCCCTAATCTGACACATCAGCCAATATGCCGGTTCTGACTACTTCTCATTTCTGCCATTTAACTAGTCTAAACACTATAATTTCTCACCTTGGTTTCTACATAGCCTCACAACTGATCTCTTAGTTTCCACTCCCACACCTATGTCTGCTCAGGAACTGGAGTAACTTCTAGGATCATGTAAATTGGTCATATCCCACAAAACATGATTTATATAATTTGCCTTAACTTCTTCCACCTCTAGCCTGCTTTAAACACTTCAGTGGCTTCTATCACAATTAGAATAAAATGTAAACTCGTTACAACATCCCATCCCAATATCTATGACCTCACTCATAGTGACCTCCCTTTCTTAATTTTATACTCTTTCAGTTGTTTACTGTGCCCTCCGATCTTACTCTTAACAATGACACTGATCTTTTTCTTTTCAAAATACAAGTATTTTTAGCTACAATTTTTTCTCGAAGTACTGCTTTAGCTGCACTCCATCTACTTTTGTATGTTTTATTTTCATTTTCAATCATCTTAAAGTATCTTCTAATTTCCCTTGTGATTTCTTCTTTGACCCATTGGTTATTTGGGAGTGGGTTGGTCTAATTTCCACATATTTGTGACCTTGCCAAATTTCCTTCTTTGACTGATTTCTAACATCATTTTATTATGCTTAAATAACATGCTTTGTAAAATTTCTACCCATTTAAATTGATGGAGACTTGTTTTACATAATCTGGAGAATGTCCCCTGTTCAATTGCAAAGAAATTATGCCTTTTGTTGAATGGAATGTTCTATAGATGTCTACCAAGTCTAGTAGTTTATGGTGCAGTTCAAGTCCTATTTTTCCTTGTGGATCTTCTTTCTGATTATTTTCACTACTGAAAGTGGGGTATTGAAAATTCAAGCTCTTATTAAATTTTCTATTTGTTCTTTTAATTCTGTAAGTTTTAGTTTCATGTGTTTTAGGGGTCTTTGGTTAATAATTGTTAGTAATAATTTTTGTCTTAAAATATAGATTCCCAGAAATACATTTTTCACTTTTCAACCCCCCTGTGGACATCTATTCTGTCAGCTTTTCCTTTTAAGTTTGCTGGTCAACTTGTTTGCTCCAATTTTCATTGCTGCCACAGGCAGCTACAATGGTAAAGAATTGCCCCTAATTGTTTTCCTAAATGCCCAAAGGGAAAGCTGTTCATCCTAGGTGAGGTCTGAATTAAGTCAAATGGACACATGTCCTATTATTGAAATTTTCCAGGCAACTTCAGACAGGTCAATAGTGACAATTCTCTGGAAATGAGACTTTGGAGGGATTCCAATCCTATTCTTTCCTCTCTACTTGATGCTAGTTTGTTTCTGTTACTATGATTGTGCACCTGTGGTTTCCAAGGCTACTAGAGAGCTAGGGAAAGGGGATGGGAATAGGGCAAGTTACAAGCACCACACGATTTGTTGAACTTACCTAGATTTAGCCATTTATCCTGAATAAATAAATGTCCTTAGATTGTTGCAGGCTTTTGGTTAGCTTCCAGAGTTCCAAAAATGTTGACTTTGACAGTTTTTGCCAGTGCTTTCATTACATGAGTAGACTAATTCTGTGTCCCATCTTAACACAAATAAATTCCAAGAAGTTCAGTTTTCATCTCCTCTTGCTTGTTGAACAGAAAGAACTGTACCATGATCTAAGCAGTTTTCATATATGGTCCATCTCAGAAACATGAAGCCATCGTTAATGTTTGAGCAAAAAAGGAAAAAATTATCAGGCCTATGAAAAGGTTCAAAACAGAGGAATTTATCTCTCAAGTCACGGTAAGATTGACCCCAGTGAAAGAGAGAACATACATTAATTGAAAGCCATTTTTATTTTTTAAATTTTTTACATTTATTTTTTAATTTTATTAAAACTTTGTAATGTTTATTTTTTTTATTTTTTAATATGAAATTTATTGGCAAATTCGTTTCCATACAACAGCACCCAGTGCTCATCCCAACAGGTGCCCTCCTCAATGCCCATCACCCACCTTGCCCTCCCTCCAACCCCCCATCAACCCTCAGTTTATTCTCAGTTTTTAAGAGTCTCTTATGGTTTGGCTCTCTCCCTCTCTAACTTTCTTTCTTTTTTCCATCCCATTTTTAAAAAGAAAAGTGTAATTTAAAAAGACAACAACATGTTCTGTCAAGGAACAGTTGATAAATGGCATCAGGATACTGCTGAGAGGCACAATTGGAGTTCATGATTGTCCAAGTATAGACCGTTACATGAGATCCTTTACCTGTTCAACTTTCTCTGGACATACATGCGTTATCCTTATTTATAGCTTTTTAAGTTAATTTGTACAATAATGAAATCCACAGGCACCTGGGTGGCTCGGTCAGTTAAGTGCTTGACTTCAGCTCAGGTCATGATCTCATGGTTTGTGAATTTGAGCCCCGCATCAGGCTCTGTGCTGACAGCTCAGAGGCTGGAGCCTGCTTCAGATTCTGTGTCTCCCTCTCTCTCTGCCCCTCCCCCACTCATGCGCGCGCGCGCGCGCGCGCGCGCGCGCGCGCGCGCTCTCTCTCTCTCTCTCGCAAAACTGAATAAATAGTAAAAAAATGAAAAAAAAAAAAAAGAAATCCAAGAGGCACAAGGATAAAGAATGGAATAGACACTATTTACGTTCAAACTTCATCTCTTGGGTCAACACTCTGAATGCCCATACTGAAGAGGACAGACTTTAGAAAGATACAAATCCTAATTCAAATACTACCTCCTTTACTTAATAGTTATGTGACATTAACCAAGTTACTGACTATTTGGAAACCTCACTTTTCCCTTTTGTAAAAGAGTTTATGAGACATAAACAAAATAATCTGTGTAAAGTTCTTAGCTCACTTCCTAATTCATAATGAGTACTACATGAATGGCAGCTGTAATTAGTGTATTGTCTATAGTAAATGTCTGTGCACATAAATTAGGAGTTCTTCTAAATCAGTAGTTTTCATGATAATATAATTTAAAATAAGATCTAGTCCACATGTGAAAGAATCATATACAACTTGATAATAGTTAATGTATATGATAAAATTACTAAGTGAGCATTATGAAACCACAGTTCTATCATTCCCACTTTTCTGTGTTATTGGAGAAAACAATCCAGTTTTTTTTAAATGAGAGACTGATAATTTTGTTCATTATCTTGCTGCTTTATTACTCTTGTCTCATGTCCCCATGGTAAGTCTGAATTGTTTTCTAACACAGCATAATGTTTTTCCTCTTTTTGTATATTATGCTTGTTTTTGTTTGTTATTAGATCAAGTATACTACCCTGGGAGAGTCTTGCCATCATTCACTTTGACTTCTGTATCATTCTTCATTCAAACTCAAATATGTAGTTTACATCTGCAGCATTGTTATTGCTGTAGTTGTTTCTTTCCTAACAGCAACAATGATAACATCACTACCGTTCATGGAAGATTCACTATGGCCTAAGTACAGTCTCAGGGATTGTAATAGCAATATACAATATTTATTTAGAAAGATCCAATCTCTGGGGCGCCTGGGTGGCTCAGTCTGTTGAGCTTCCAACTTTGGCTCAGGTCATGATCTCACGGTCTGTGAGTTCAAGCCCCATGTCGGGCTCTGTGCTGACAGCTCAGAGCCTGGAGACTTCTTCAGATTCTGTGTCTGCCTCTCTCTCTGACCCTGCCCCCATTCATGCTCTGTCTCTCTCTGTCTCAAAAATAAATAAACATTGAAAAAAATTAAAAAAAAAAGAAAGATCCTATCTCACTGATTTTGGCAACAAATATATTAAGGGATTATTATTCTTATTTTATGAATGAGAATACTGATATTCAGAAAAATATAGAGGTCAACGATTGGACAGCTTCAATTTGAATTTTTCCTTTTAGTTCCAAATACAAGTTCTTTCAACTTACCGTATACCTACTTCCTATAAACACATGCAAAAAGATTCTTCTTGCAATCATAACTGTTACAAAGATCTCCAGTGATGTTGAAGTGACATTATAATTTACTCTTAAATGTAAAAAAATAGTTTTAAAATTCAGTGTTATCTCTAGGATTGTCCTGCATTACTCAGAACTCTGTTCTCATTGATTAATTTTTCCTTTCTCCCCTCAAGCATGTCTTGCCTTTCCTACCTTGTTCCTTTACCCACAGCATCTGATGTTAAATATACTTAATGATTTTATGGTCGTTATCATATAAATTATTCTATATTTCCCTCTCATGTTTTTTGTTGTTTTATAAGTTCTCAAATCACTACCAACCCTGTGTCAGTTAATATGGTCACACACACAATACACACACACACACACACACACACACACACACACGAGAAACACTACTGAACAAACCACCTGTAAACTGAATGAGTTAAAAAATATTTTATTTTCCCACAGTATGGGGGTTAACTGAACGTAAGCAGACTCGGCTACATTTTGTGGCACTAATCTGTCTTCCTTCTACTGCAATAGTTGATTTGCTGGGCATGTTTTTTGCTGTGATAATAATTCACAAGAGAGGGACCTCAATGCTGTCAGCACTTTTTAAACCTTTGCTTCTATCATTTCTACTAAAATTCTGTTAGCTAAAGCAAGTCACATTGCTGAGTCCACGGAATAGGAGTGAGGCAAGAAAATAATTTTAGACAGGATTTAATATACCACCAGCCAGAAAGGTATTATATATTTCTATAAGGTACCCTAAATGGTCTGAGTCTTGGACAGATATGTAGACTGTATAGTTGGCATTTCATTTCCATATATGAATGATACCTGACATACAAGTCAGGGCCAATTCATCTCTGTCATAGTCCAGGAAGAGGCATCACCACAAAACTTGCCATCAGCCTCACCTATCGAGAGTGAAATAATGTTAATTAAAAAAAAATTTAAAAGAGACATAATTTTCAGATAATTTAGTCTTCCTCCCTACAATTAATGATGAAAGAAGATAGACGTAACTCATTAACATAGTAGTCTTCTTACTTGTTTACCACACAAATAAATCGATCATCTTCCTCCAGTCCACACTTCTTGGGTGGGTCTGATATAAAGAGTAGTTAGTTTATTGGAAATGCATAGATGAGGTAAGATAATATAATTTAGTTGAAGATAATTTAATTTAACTTATCAGTCATCGGGGCACCTGGGTGGCTCAGTCAGCTTGGCCTCTGACTTCAGCTCAGGTCATGATCTCACAGCTTGTGAGTAGGAGCCCCACTTCGGGCTCTGTGCTGACAGCTCAGGGCCTGGAGCCTGCTTCAGATTCTATGTTTCCCTCTCTCTCTCCGCCCCTCCCTATTTGCAATCTGTCTCTCTCTCTCAAATAAATAAACATTAAAAAAAAATTTTTTTAATAAAAAAATAAATTGTCAGTCATCAAATTTCTCATGTTATTTCCAAAGTACCTCTTTAACAGTGTTCTAGGTGTTTCCTAACTATATTACATTTTCTGTCCCCAAATAATTCTCACTTCCATATGTTTTGCCCATAAGGAACTGCAAAAAAGTAGCAAAATAAGGCAAGGTGATAAACTGTGACTAATAGAAACTTTATGGTGATAATTTGACTTAAGATAAAGTTTAAATTGTGTTTACAAAACCGATAAAGCCGAAGCTTTTTCTTTTGAGATACATATATTTTTTTCTAAATTTATTTGGCCTAGAATGAGGGACTGTGCTTTTACAAGACAACAGTTATTTATAGTTTATTCTTAGGGACATATAAGACTACAATCATCCAATTATTTATATATTCCTAGATACATATACATTCATCTTGAAAACATGTATGTACAGATTTTATGACTCAATAGTTTTACATGTCCTTCATATGCTAAGTATGCCAATAACACATACACCAAAAGCATAACCATTAATAACCTTATGAAAGTATAATTTAAATAGCTTTATAAATAGTCACTCTTCCACTTGCCAGTATCTCTTAAAAATACGTAATTATCAGATTGATGCTATAGTAACTGTCAGTGTTACTAATGGCAACCAAGGAAAATAATCTTGCAGTTCAGCAATTAAAAAAGGCTCATAATAAAAAAAAATTGGAAAAAAAATCTTCTCAGATTACTTCTAACAATATTATGAAAGACAGCAGAGAGGACATTTTGGAAATGTACAAATCTTGTGTCAATTTGTTAACATGGTTCTAAGGCTAGTTTTAATTTTCCCAAAGGAGCTGAGCCAGAATAATTAATAGGTTCTAATTATTATCTAGATGTAGTTGTTGATTAATTATTTACATTATTTACATCATTTGAAGCAAGGTTGTATAACTTCTGATGTTTTATTTAATTTTTAAAGGATGTGTGCTTCTCTTACAGTAGAAATACGTATCATTTGGGAATATTTTTAATGCTGAACACAAATGATATCTTTGATTTGAAGCTGCAGTTTATTTTGAAAAACATATAAGAAACTAACGAACAAAATTTTGTTTTTAAATTATTTTAATTTAACGAAAACATAAAGAAACTTACTTGTTCAATTTCTAGATCCACTATTTTAAATTTTTAAATACTTTCACCAATACAAGAGTATGACACTTGCCTATCTATAGGCTAAAAAATCAATAGTGACTCATTGTTGTCATAGTGACTGTGTGTGTGTATGTGTATGTGTCTGTGTGTTCATAAATGAACTAGAAGAGGGAAATATTGAAGACATATATTCATCCAATTGTCCTTAGTTGAATTATTTGCAAAGGTGGCAAAATTTAATTTAAATTAAGTTTGAATTCTTGACTGTCCCTGTAAATGTATTCCAAAGATTGTATTATGATGCATTCTTAAAACAAAAATTATTGTGTGTACCAGTAATTCTCTGTCACAAGCCCAGCAAATCAGTTTGGGGACTAGAAATAGCCAATCCCCTTCAGACCATCAAAGAATTTACAAAGGTTGAAAAGACTGAAGATTCATCAATGTGTCACAAATAGCTATCATTCAGGCATTGAAGGAGTATCTGTCAAAAGCTTTCAGATGATTTTTTAAAAGAAACTAGTTAATTTCCAGCACTGAAAGAAAATGAAAAGGGGAGGGGTTTCCAAAAGAGAAAGTACACATAAAATCCTGGAATTAAAAAAAAAAAAGTTTTATTTTTTTAAGTTATCTCTACACTCAAACTCACAACCCAGAGATCGAGAGTCACATGCGCCAGCCAGGTGTTCCTGGAATTTTTTTGATATGCTGGAAGATGATAGTCAATTTTCAACATGCAGATAATTTCAAGATCATGAACAAAGACTATGAGCGGCAGTCATCTGATGTTGTGCATACTTGTAGCAGTGACTCAGAAGATGATTTAGACTGAATAAGGAAAAGATTTAAATTTCATGATATTAAAAATGAAAATGGTCTGTGGTTATATGGAAACAAATACTCTGCTGTAGTTGTTGTTTTAAATGTTTATATTTAATGTAGTGCTTTTTTTTTTTCCACTGAACTTCCAGGAAATGGCTGATGTCTTACAATTGATAGCGTTTGCAAATTGAGGAAACATGGTACTTATACTTCACAAAGCAAAATACCAGCAAAATCACATCGTATTTGTAAATGCTCTTTCTAAAAGGATTGAAATCACATTTGTTATCTTGCAAAGGCAGGAATTTTTCATATGATTCTGTTTGATCCATTCATTTGTAGAGAAAAATTTGTATCACAGATAAAGCATATGTGAACTTCATCTTCATCTAATTATGACAAAGTCAGTAACATATTTTCTTTTCGTATTTCTTCCTATACACCCCTTGGGTTATAAGGCTTATAGTACTCTCTTTTACTTTATATTTCTTATTGTACTAACAGGGCAACATACAGCTATTCCGGGGCTTCTCAACCTCAGCACTAACAAATATGGGTCCGATAATTGTGGATGGAAGGCTCTCCTGTGCATTGTAACATAGTTAGCAACATCTCTGGCCTCTACCCACTAGATGTCAGTAGCAAACTCCCCTTTTCCCAGTTGTGATAACCCAAAGTACCTCTAGATACTTCCAAATGTTCTCTGAAGAGTAAAGTCACTTTAGCTGAGAACCATGAATCTATTTTAGTACTTAAGTGACTTAAAAGTTAACATATAGAACTATGACTCAAAACCCTAATGTATTCATCACTTATAGCTGATGTGATCTTGGGCCTCAGTTTGTTAACCTCTGAAATGTAAATAATACATTTCTTGGACAATCGTTTAGAATTACATGGAATAATACATGTTTAGAGTAACAATTTATACTTTTTACTGTAAAGATTTGAAAGTAGTATCTAGAGACAAAAGGAAAAGAGATTATATTACAATGTGTTTATGTATTAAGATTTCAGCTCAAAAGTTTTGAAAATTATTTGTTATATCTTATAGAACCATTATCAGCATATTTTCTTCCTGCACCTCTTGTTCTTTTCATACATTTCCTTAGACCTAATACTTTGTAGGTATACAGAACATGTGACCACCTTCTTTGTTATAGTTCCTCATGTAATTAAGTAGAACTCAAGTCACACTTCACACTTACTATAATTATACTCAATTATGTGTGCTATTTTATGCTTTTATTATACACCCCACTACTCTTTTAACCTGATTTATTTCTCTTCATGCCTTGGCCTCCAACTTTTTTGTCGTTTGTTTACTTTAATAGAGAACTAGGCACTGGGAGTGATATCCATTTGGCTGTATCTTAGCTTTTATTGATCGATATACCTTAAGCCTATCCAAGTTCTTAGTCTCCTCTGTCCTAATTATTAGCCAACTTTTGGTGGTCTGGTTTGACTCAGGTGGTCTGGAAAGAATGGAAGCAGGAAGAACTATTCAGAGATGGTTTCAGTAATCTATAAGAATAATGACAGTGTGGGGCTCCTGGGTGGCTCAGTTGGTTGAGTGTTTGACTTCGGTTCAGGTCATCATCTCACTGCTCATGAGTTCAAGCCTTGTGTTGGGCTCTGGGCCATCGCTCAGAGCCTGGAGCCTGCTTCGGATTCTGTGTCTCCTTCTTTCTCTGCCCCTCTCCTGCGCGCTCTCTCTCTCTCTCTCAAAAAAATAAACATTTTAAAAATTAAAAAAAAAAAGAATGATAGTGCAATAAAGAAGAGATCACATGGATGCAAATCTGGTTGGATGCTCGTGAGGAACAAGATGGTGGCACCAGAGGTAATTGATGGTTTGTAGGACATCTATAACTTGTTAAATTAGGAAATAATGGGGGAAAAGAATAGCCAGAAATGATGAGGTGTTGAGTTTTGAGCAAGCTAAGTATGAGGATTAAGTAGAAATTCCAGGCCCAAATATGTAGTACACACTTGGAATAGACATACATACCATCTAGAACTTAGAGAGTTTTTACCCAAAGCTAAACATTTAACATATATATATATATATATATATATATATATATATATATTGCGTATATATATATATTTGCATATATATATACATCTACATTTGTATATACACAGTATATATACACACACGCACACACACATGTGTGTATATATGTATATATGCACATATGTAAATATCTAAATACATGTTGTGTGCATACGAATATGTATGTATGCATATACAAATGTGTTAATGCTTTAAGATGGATTCAAAAGATCAAATCCTCAGGCACTGAAATTATTAGTATCATATAAGTCTTCTCAGATAGCCCTATGAATTTTAACGTCTTGAATAAATGAATGTTACTTGTGAAGAAAATCAGCCATTATATGATTGCTAATGGCAAGAAGATGACAATGTACTCTTAGCACATATTACTATGGTTCACAGACCATGACTTTGTGACAGCTGTATAATTTTAGTGAAATTATGAAGTAGAACAAAGCCTTGTAATGTTGGAAGAAAATGCTTCAAAATCTTTGTCTTCAAAAGTCTTTGAACTAAAAGACTTTCTGTAATAACACAGTTGCTACTGGTGAACACCTTTTTTCAGATTTGTGTGTGTGTGTGTGTGTGTGTGTGTGTGTAGTAGGAGGAGCTGTCATATATTTCCTCACTCACATTAATTTCTAACTTCATTTATACTAGCATAGCTAGTTAGATCTAAATGGATGACCAGAACTTGCTTCTTCTTTCGTACCTCCCAAAAGTTAATTCTAAGAATTTAACTAAAATTTCTGATCTTTCTACAAAAGTTAAAATCAATCCTTTACATAGTTTTCCTTCCATTAGTCTCTTTCGCTAATTTGATTAGAGATTATGAAAAAGACCGACACAAATGTCTGAACCTAATACTTATATTTGATGATCTAACACAATGAAGCTTCAAACTTCAGAAGGATAATGAGCTAGCTGTCAATCAAGAGCAAAGAAGATGATACTTCAAATTATTTTAAATTAAAGGACATTTGTTAGTTCCATACATACAGCTTCCTTTTACATAATGTAATTGTACAGTTTGTGAATTAATACTATGGAAAATCTACTAATGTAATATAAAATTACTGTATATAGTTGTAATAGACAGATGTGCATGTATACACCCATGAAAAACTCAGAGTACTCGTTGGGTAATAATAAAAATGTTCATAAACCTCATAGTCCCTTTGAGTTGGTCTATCAGGGAGATTTTTTCCCTTGCTCTGGATATAAAGTAGGACATTTCCATGATTTTTGGTTTAATCTTAAACAACGAAAAGTTCTGCTATTACTTTAACTCATAATCTTGGCCTCAGTTCAGTTGTTAAAAGTGTCCAGTCTTATGTCACAATGCAAACTTTCAACATCCTTAAAGTTAAAACCACTCTCACCCAGAAGCAGTTTCTGCTAATGGAAACAAAATAAGGGAGATAAGGTACTTCTTTTATTTTTTCTTAGTTTAAGCTTCCATTGTTCTTCTGCCTGATTTACTTCAATTTCTGACTTTTCTGGAGACAAACCAAGAGAACAGCTAAAAAGCATGAGGATAAAAGTTCTTACTGTACTCACAGTGTTTGTAAAATGGCTTAATGCTCTCTGAGTCAGGTAAATGTTCTAAACTGAAAGGTTTCATGGATCATCTCCCCCCACCCCCGCCTCACTTTTTATTTTATTTAAAATGGCAAGTTAATGTAATTGTATATATACTTATAGATATTCCATATATCTTTTCATTGCCAATAGTACTTTTTTTTTACCTCTTACTTTTTTGTATAAGCACATTCACCTTCTACCAAATTAGAAGCGCTTGAAATTCATCCTTATTTTTTTCATCCTTCTTCCTATGCATAGCAAATGTGTCTGTAAATTAAATAACAACAAAATTTAACTGTTCCATTGTTATCCCTAAATACTCTGTATAAGTTCTAGGATACGATTGTTCTAGGTTGTGATTCATTTTCTTGAATACTTCATTGTTCCTATCACTAGATAGAAACTAGAAACATTTTAGTGGATTTTCTGTAAAATGATGAATTTTCTTTCTAATGGATGTCCCCTATCAACATCACAGAGTATTATTGCCAGGATCTCATCACTCTTCCAAATGGTTGTTTTGAGCAAAATTGAAAATGATTAGGAGCCAGCTCTCTCATATAACTCATATCTAGTCAGTGGAAAACACCCATTTCCCCCACTATTCTGGGAATGAGCTCTACCAAAATGGGTCAGTACATTTCTGCCTTCCAGATGTTTCTACGCATAAGCAAGTCAGTAGTTCACTGTGTCCTTATAATTGCAGCAGATGTGTATCAAGTGTTGTAACACTGAAGCTCTGCTGCCTTGACCTGCTGCAAAGAGGTCAGAATTTCCACCACTAGATTCTCTGCAAGGGAAGAGTCATCATAGCCCAGACATCTCCAAAGAATTCCTCCTCACATATCCTCTCTCCATTTCCATTGTATTGGTTCTGTGACTGGTACCTTTGATGTGGATGACAGATGGAGAGTGGTGAAGCAAGCCCTTTGCCTTCCTTCTGGAAATGTGTTTCATGTTCTGACTTGTAATATGATATATGAAATCTCTTATAACTTAGTGTGTCACTCAATACTTCTAATGCAACATCCTGCTTCACTGAAGCAATGACTAATTGACACCAAGGCAAGACATGTACCTTATAATAGAGGAAATTATCTCTGCAGAATCTAAGAAAAAAGTTCCTACAAATACCTCACTCCCTGAACTTAAGAAAATATCTGAACTTCTCTCATGAGTAGTTTATGGCGGTAAAAATATCTGTTAAAATATGAACACAGAAATTATCTGCAATAATAATATAAAAAGTAATTGTTATCCACAAAATCTTGCATTAGATTTATTTTGCATATTATTCATCAGTAATTGAAAGAACAATGTTTTGGGGCACCTGGGTGGCTCAGTCGGTTAAGCGAATAAGCGTCTGACGTCAGTTCAGGTCATGATCATGATCTTGTGGTTCAGGAGTTTGAGCCTCGCATCGGGTTCTGCGCTGACAGCTCGGAACCTGGAGCCTGCTTCGGATTCTGTGTGTCCCTCTCTCTCTGCCCCTTTCCTACTTGTGCTCCGTCTCTGTCTCTCAAAAATGAATAAACATTAAAAAGAAAACAAAAAGAAAACACATTGTTTTAAAATGGTTAAAATGGGATCCTAGGTGGCTCAGTCAGTTAAAGCATCTGACTCTTGATTCTGGCTCAGGTGATGATCTCACATTTCATGGGATTGAGCCATGTACTGGGCTCCATGCTCACGGTATGGAGCCTTCTTGGAATCCTCTCTTTCCCTCTCTCTCTGCCCTCGCCTGCTTTTGTGCTCTCTCTCTCTCATTCTCTCTCTTTTGCTCAAAAATAAATAAGCTTTAAAAAAATAAAGTAATAAAATAAAATAGTTAAAACAGTTAAAACACTCAGCTTAGATTGGGGCAAGAGAATCCTGAAACATTCAAAGTTGAGAGCAATGTCTCAGTCACTACCATAAGGTAGGATATCTCTCTAAAAAGCTCAGAATTAACCATCTGCAGCATGAGAGCACTTTTAGGAGGGCATGAAAGCAGAAAGAACAATAGAAAATATGATGGACACAGTAAATTTCACTGAGGTTAATCTCTCCTGGTTTAATGAAAGATAAGATTATAAACAAAGTTTTCTTATAAAACACTTTTTATCTCATAAAATTATTTCTAGCATGGACAACTCCATTATATTCAGGATATTCTCTATTAAATAACAGTATGAGAATTATTTTAGGGTACCCACCAGATATATATCCACTAGAAAACTATATTAATATACAACGTATATATAATCTCTATATCTATCTGTAATATGTATTTCCCAAATCCCCAAAGTGAACTCATTAGGTAATTTAGCCTAACATTTATAATAACAATTAAAAGTCCTAATGTCTTAACAAAGCACAGTTTATAGCTCACTCATGTAGATTATTATGGCTCTACTTCACACAGCTATTCAGGGACCCCAGCTTCTTTCTTCTAATGACCGCACCATTCCATAGGGTTATTAAATCTTGCATTGAATTAATTGGGATCTTCTGTATCTTGCTGGCAGAGGAGGGAAGAGAGAGAGTAAAGATGGAAAGAAATATTTAAGGAACTATGTCTAGATGGTGTACATGAATTCTATCCACATCCAATTAGCCATCGCTTGGTCATATGAATGTAGCCTTCTTCTGTTCCCAAGAAGAACATGATATTAGGTTTAGTAAACACATACTATTATACCTGCCATATTGAACATTGACCTCATTCTTTGCAAAAACAGTAAATTAATCATTAGAAAATAATTATTTAGAAAATGTTTCATAACTATGTCCTGGTTGTCACAGGCTGCAGTCAAGTTGTCAATTGAGCTGCATTCTCATCTTGTGGCTCAACTGGGGAAGAATCTAACTCCAAGCTCTTTCATGGTGATGACAGAATTTATTTCCTTGCTTCTGTATGGCTAAGGGCCCTGCTGTTTTTGGGTATTGGTTGGACAGTGCTCTCAGATCCTGGAGGCTGCCCATAGTTCCTGGAAAACACTCCTAGTTCCTTGCCTGTGAGCTTCTCCAACATGGCTGCAAGAAGAGTCTCCAGCTCCAGTCTGCTAACCTGGAATGTTATACACATAATGTAATCACAACAGTAACATCTTTACACACTTCCTATGTAACATAATGGAGTCATGGGAATGGCATATTCTCACTTTTGCTACATTCTATTGTGATAAGAATGTCACTAGCCCTGCCCACTTTCAAGATGAGGGAATTACATAAAGATATGAACTCCAGGAGGGGAAAATCACTGGGAGATCACATTAGGTTCTGCAGCCACAATATGACTTGAATGATTAAAAGGTTGTAAGACCTGAAGGAATCAAATCAATGGAGCCAGAAAAAAAATGTGTGTATATGTACTTAGCAGTTTTTGAGTTATGGGATTAAACATTTTCCATTTTCCTGCATTCCATAGTTTCTGTTATGTGATTACATTATTTTTATAATAAAAAGTAGCTACATTTAAAAACTTTACCAAAAGCTGAGCACTGGGGTGACTCAATCGGTAAGCATCAGACTCTTGTTTTCGGCTTAGGTCATGATCTTGTGGTTTGTGGATTGGAGCCCTGTACCAGGCTCTGTGCTGACAGTGCAGAACCTGCTTGAGATTCTCTCTCTCTCTCTCTCTCTCTCTCTCTCTCCCTCTCTCTCTGCCCCTCTTCCCAGCTCTTTCTCTCACAAAATAAATGAATAGACCTTAAAAATTTTTTTTCACCAAAGAGAAAGTATAATATTGTCACTCTACCAAAAAACCCGGTTCTTTCAAAGGTTACCACTGATCTTTAAATTATAAATACAGAGTGCTTCGTTGTTGTTGTTGTTGTTTTTCAGTTAAATTTGCAATATTAATATTTTTAACTGCTCTCCCAAGTCTCTGAAATACTTTTCCTCTAAACTTCCTTGGTGTTGTTTGATTCTGATTGTCCAGTCATTCTCCAAACTTTCTTATCATAGCTAGCACATTTTTATCCCTGACACTCTCAGTGAGGTACTGATTAAGGCTATATCTCTGATCACCTACCCTTGTCTCTCATTTATCTGTAGTAATCATATTCTCTCATATGTTTCAATCATCAGCTCAATACAAATGACTCTTGAAATACTGTTTCCAGTAACTATATCCATCTGAAATTCCATACCTTTTTTTAACTTCTATGTGAAAGTGTTTTTCTTTTAATTTAATGTTATGACTAGATATTTGTACCACATATCTTGCCACTGTGTCAAACTCTACAAAATAAATAAAAGTCAGAATTTTTATCATACTAGCTCTTACTACCAAATTACTTATGTTTAATGGTGCCATCATTCTCTCATGCATTCAATAATTTGCATATATCAGTCTGTCTTCTTTTATTCTTTTATTATTTTATGTCTGGAGCCTAGTTACTACGCAGGATACAAAAACCACATGAACTTTGAGCCTTACTGTACGGGAAGAATTTGGCAATTAACCAGACATGGAAGAACAAATGATAAGTTCCTTGGAATGGAATGAAAAGCATCCTAAGGATGTACATATATATCTAATAGGACACTAATAGGAAGGATCAGAAGATGCCTCTGAACTCAATCTGGATATCTTAGGAGAAAGGACCACTGAATTTGGTTTTGAACTTTGTTAGTCTATCAGCAAAAAAAAAAAAAAAAAAAAAAAAAAAAAAAAAAAAAAAAAAAGGTGTGGGAAAAGAAAGAGCTTCCCTGATGGAAGGAATAATATTTATATAGAGACATGAAATCACTTGAGCAGAAAACATTCTTGACTTAATTACTACTCCTCTGTTTCTTCCCAAAGTCAATTGTCATAGAGTCCTTCACTCCACCTTCAGAACATTCCTCCCACTTTTCATTTCTTTTGCCACCGTTTGGTTTATACTTTCATTACCTTAATTACCTTCTAAAATTACTTTAATTACCTCCTAAAAGCCCTATCTCCAAATACAGTCACATTGGGGATTAAGACTTCAACATATAGGGCACTTGGGTGGCTCAGTTGGTTAAGCGTCTGACTTCAGCTCAGGCCATGATTTCATGGTTCATGAGTTCAAGCCCCACGTCAGTCTCTGTGCTGACAGCTCAGAGCCTGGAGCCTGCTTCAGATTCTGTGTCTCCCTCTCTCTCTGCCCCTCCTCCGCTCATACTCTGTCTCTCAAAAAATGAATAAACGTTAGAAAAAACAACAATAAAATGAAATGACTCCTGAATAAACCTGAAAATTGATCAAATTTAAGATCCATTTCTGACTGCAAAGACAAAACCAATTGAACAAACAAAAAGTACCTCTTAAAAACTACAAATAAAAGGATATCAATATTTTCTATCAAATTATTCTGTTAGATTGTTTAAAACAATTAACTGAGTAATTTTGAGTTTATAATGATGTCGAGTGGATCTTGGACAAAAGATAAACATACACAAATTGAATACTTTCATATATACCTCAGAAAACATTTAGAAAATAGGTCAAAAATAATGTTCACAACTAAAGAATAGGCACTTTCATGCATTATTAATATATATATGTATATATATACACATATATACATATATATTATTAATATATACATTTGTAATATATAATAGTACAAAACTTGAATAATGTTTAAGAGTTGAGAGTAGAGGCAACATGAATGAAATTACTGCTTTTGTAAAAGAGACCCCAGAGAACTCCCTCCCCCTACCCCTTCATTATGTGAAGACACAGGGAGAAGATGGTCTGTGAACTTGGAAGCAAGTCCTTGCCAGACCCCAAATCTGTCAGTGCCTTGATCTTGGACTTCCCATCTCAGAACTGTGAGAAATAAACTTCTGTTGTTTATTACCTGCCCAGTCAATGGTATTCTGTTACAGCAACCTAAACAGTCTAAGAATGATTCTGAAGCTCAGTTGGAAGACTAATGGGCAAAATATCCAAGGACATTTTGAAATGAAAAATATAAGAATTATTTGTCCTAACATGTTAAATCATAAAATATTATTTTAAAAATATTACCAGATTAAGAATAGACACAAGGACCAAGCATTACCATATTCCAGTACTCACCAGGTCTCCTATGTCTAGTTCTTCCCCTTTTAATTAGTTAATATCTCTGGTTACTGCTTTACTAAAAAGTATAAATTCCTGGCTTAAATAAGATATAACTTGATTTCCTAATTTAGGTAAAAAAATTGGATGGGAAATTCAGGGCTCTTATGGCACCTCCACATTCATTAGGATTTGAATAGCTTCTTTCTAGGCCTCAACAAGCAGTTGAGTGCCTGCCAGCCTCAACTGGCAGTTCCTTTCTAACATTCCAGGATGGCTATTCTAGCCGTTTCCTTCACATCCTCATTTCAACCGTGGAGGAGGGGAAAAAGTGATGAGGGTACTTATACATATTATTTATGCTCATATCCCATTGATTCGAAAATAAACACATGGTTAAGTTCAGCTGAAGAATTAGTCTTTAATTAGGCAGACAGCAATGTGCACAACCGAAAATTTATTTGTTGCAACAGAAGAAAAGATCAGCTGTTAGTGGTTGCAAACAGTTTTTGCTGAACTCTGCCCATTTAACCATTCAAATATATATGTGCACCTTCTTCCTACCTAAGAACAATTTTAAACTCTCCCCATAGGAAAATAATCCCAAAGCCCTACCCAGTCCTTTTATTAAGTTAAAAGTTTATTTTAAGCTTCTCAAGTGGGTAAAAATGCTTACATATTTTACTCTAAATATTAGTGAACTTATAGGGAAACACATTCTCAAACTTGAAGAAAGAAAATTAGGATAGTTGAGTACTTTGAGAAAAAAACATTTGATATATGTATTATGAATCCCCAAACTTCAGATACTTTTACCTAATATAATCAATGATCTAGTTGCAGATTGTTTTATCCAAAAAAAAATATTTAGTGATAATTTGGGATTAATATAAATACCCAAGAAAAGATAAATGATTACATAAACTACGAAACATCTACTCAATGGAGCATTATACAGTCTTAGAAATCATACTTAAAGACAGTTTTTAATAAACATACCATATTAATTAATAGAGGAAAATATTAGGATGAAAAATTGCACATCTATTAATTTCTCTATAGCTAATAGGTAGAAATCTATACATACAAAATTTTATGTTCTATGTGATAATCTCATTGGACCCATTGAGTTTTATTTCAGAACTTTTTCATCTTCCCCAAGTGATTGTTAATATTTTTCTGAGGGTTTCTGAAGGTGTAGAATACTTAGAACAGGTCCCTCACATTTTCCCTCCAAACCCCCTTGGTGGGTGTCGTGCTGACTTTGTTGGAAATGATGCTTATAAAATCATCTCTCTCCTGGACCCAGCTAAACAGCTGAGCCTTAAAGGGGACAACAATAGTCACCTTTTTTTTTCCCATTCTGTTCCAAGAATTGAAGACAGGACCTTCCTTTGAACTGAATGACTTACATCTGCTTCTCATCATAAAGTTAAGATGGTCTTCCTTTCCCAGCAGGAATATTTACATCTCCATACTACATACTATAGAGACCAGAATAAACTTTCACCTGCTGTTAAAGATGGAAAGATAGTAGATTATTTTTTTATTAATTTCAAATGAATATTTATCACCTACTAATTAGTAAATACTATTTTCACTGAATGTGCTCAGCTAATTCTCTGCAAAGCACTCTGAGGGATAGAAAAATAAAAGTTAGGATCCTGTCTTTAAATAATTAAACGGATGAGACTGACATATAATTATGCCTAGAGAAAAATGCAAACAATATGTAATTAGTTGCTAAATTGCATGGTATAGAATATAACTGTAATAAAAGAAGAGGTTAGACAGGATAATTTCTAAGGACCTTGACAGCCCTTAATGTTGGGCTCTTGCCATTGGTATACAGATATTTCAAGGGATTGAAATGACTTAAATAGTTTGAGCACCCCATGCTAATAGAACCATAATTTTCTAAATTTTATGTTTCAAAATGGAATTTCCTTCCAGACTCTTTTTCCTTTAAAGTGACATTTATGGAAATCCAATTGATTATCCTTATCTTTTGATGTACAGTGTGCAGAATCCATGGTGATTTTGATCATATGTTAATGCAACAAGGCCCATCATCTCATATACCAACCACTGCCTACCATTTGTAAGTTGAGAATTACTATCCATATTTCACAATTGTTGAAAATAAATCCAGGGAGTTAAGATAGTTTGCCTGATCATACCATTGGGGATGTAAGAAACTGACAGAAGTTCCCAGAGCACTCAGGAAATGTCAGAGAATAGAAACTGGGTTGAGTGGGGACAGGGAGTGTGAAAGTTTGTTTTCAAATAGAAAACATTGCTTTGAAGAGTAGCGTAAGTATACCAGAAATAAATCTAAGTTTGGAGAAGCAGGAAAAAAATGTCTCATATTGAACTTAAGAATGGAAAACCAACAAGGAGGAGAAATTTATGTTAAAGAACCAAAGCACAATAGCAGATAAGTCTACTAAGAAGCCATAAACGACTGTAGCAGGGCTCATTCAATTTCTGCCCATGTATTTTCTCTCTATCCCCATTTATCACCACTTCTATTCCCATATACTCTGGTCAAAAATGAGCATTTTTACATGTTATGCGAATTACAAATTCTTTTCATGCTGAGTCATTGTACCTGATCTTTTTTGTCCAATTTCTATCCTAGTTATAACTAAGCATAGTGTATTCCTATCATAGAAGGATGATGTCATGAAAAGGTAATGTCAGGTTAAAAGAGAGAATTCTTACAAATTAAGAATATAATTACAGGCCACGTGGGTGGCTTAGTCAGATGAGTGTCCAACTCTTGATTTCAGCCCCACGGTCATAGGATCGGGCCCCACATTAGGTTCTGTGCTGAGCGTGGAGCCTGCTTAGGATTCTTCCTCTCTCTCTCTCTCAATTCCTCTGCCCCTCTCCCCTACTTGCACTGTCTCTCTCTCTCTCTAAAAACAAAAGAATGCAATTACAGAAAATTTTTTAAAATAAAGCTAATCTTGGGGCGCCTGGGTGGCGCAGTCGGTTAAGCGTCCGACTTCAGCCAGGTCACGATCTCACGGTCCGTGAGTTCGAGCCCCGCGTCAGGCTCTGGGCTGATGGCTCAGAGCCTGGAGCCTGTTTCCGATTCTGTGTCTCCCTCTCTCTCTGCCCCTCCCCTGTTCATGCTCTGTCTCTCTCTGTCCCAAAAATAAATAAACGTTGAAAAAAAAAATTAAAAAAAAAAATAAAATAAAGCTAATCTTAATTCTTACCCATATAACTGCTATTGCATTCTGCCTCAAAGGAACAAAGGGACATTGTCCAGAAAAACCTGAATTTCTAAGCTAAAAGATCTCCTGAGTACCCAGTAGATTCTGAAATCTAACCCTGGGGAAAATGAAAAGACTAAAAGCTCCAGAGAGAGAAAGAGCAATTCAAAAAGTGATAATCAAGGTTGTGTGAATGGGAAAGATATAAGGTTTCTGATCTGCTAGAAATCAGTGAAATGATGCCTTTAGAGTAGTGAAAGAAAATGACTTGCAACCTAAAATTCTCTACCCAGTCTAGCTATCAATTTAGGAGGACACTATAACAAAGACAGTTTCAAATGTGTAAATTATTTTAAGATAAAATATGACTTGTATAAACAGATGAAATAAATCAAAGATTTCATTTCACCCATTAATGATATTAAAACCAGTTCAAAGGAGAATATGAATATATATGTAATAGGAATGCTAAAATTAATTTTCAATTATGAAAAATGTTAATGCTTACAGCAATATTAAGTTATGTTTGAGATTATCTTTTCTCCAAGGCAAAATCAATTGTATCTCTACCCGGTACATGGAAACTCATTTGCATTACCGTGGAGATGATCATTTGAATGACTATCAGGTTTGTACACCTTGGCTTGTACCTCTACACAATTACAGAACAGTTTAGTCAATGGGAAGATTATCAGAGGAACATACTCCTCTAGATCAGGCAATCCCTGAAGGGTTTGCTAGATAATGTCCAGAACTCCACTAAAAGGACACTTGGTAATTTTTTGGTCCATTTCCATGTCTGTGACATTTTTTCTGACATGAGAGAGAGCTCTCATTTTAAATTCTCAAGCAGTTAGGAAGCTATTTGAAATAGGATATTTAACAAAACAAGGAGTAACCCAAAAAAGAATAATATGATGTTTCTAGAAAATAGGTGATCTGTCCAGATCTGTTGTTCCATTGCTACAGAAGAGCAGAAAAGCTCCAGGATAACATCTAAGAATCAATCACAGGAGGTAATTATTCAGAAAGAGCAACATGAAAAATTTTACAGTGAAATTATGTATTATCTATATATAATATGCTTTGAGATCAGTATTCCCATGCTTTGACAGATCTGTTAGTGCATTTAGAAGAAAAATAGCACTAAATATGTAGAAAATTAGACAAATGAAAAATGCAATTGTTAATGCCAGGAAACACTATTTAGTCATAATGTCAGAAACTATTTAGTCAAAGCTATTTTATATGAAAATAAAAATAAACATAATACAATGCTTGAGTGGATAATAAACCACATTTATATATCATAATAAAATAAGTAATGTCTATTAATTTAATGCATACTTATGATACTACTACATTGGGTTAATGGATGGTAGGGGAAGGTGCTTGAAATAAGAAGTCTAAATCATCACTTACTATAACAGGAAATGAATAAGCAATGTCTAAATTAGGTAGATCAGGAAATAAAACTTTAAGAATATTACTTTCAAAATAATGTTATTTTAAAATACTTGAAAAAAGTGAATGAAATGTTTGAAAATAATTGTCTGTGGAAAGAAGGTCTAGGTTGAAGTGAGAATTGAAAAACGTGCTCTTAGTTTTCATTAAAAGTCTTTATTTTATTTTTCAATTATATGCATTTATATTGGCTTTTTTTATGTTTGCTTATTTATTTTGAGAGAGTGAGCATGAACAGGGGTGGGGCAGAGACAGAATCCTAATCAGGCTCCATGCTGTCAGCGCAGAGCCCCATGCAGGGCTCCAATTCACGAACCATGAGATCATGACCTGAGCCGACATGCAGTCAGACGCTTAACTGACTGAGCCACCCAGGCACCCTATATTGACAAAAATTTTTTTAAATAGTTCCAAGAAAAATGAATACAAATGTAACTACATAGTGTGTGTATAGTAGAAGCAGGATTTGATATATGTGGATGAAGCTGGGAAATTATTCTTGATTGAGGTAATATTTGGTTTGGTACCTACAGTGAGATTCAGCATTTCCGTGATAGAAAAGAGAAACAACGGCTTTTTAGTAGAGAAAATATTATGTGAACTGATCTCTACCATTCAAGTAAGTAATTATATTGAGTTATGAAGATAACTGTGAATATAATTTCATATTCAATTATCTCTGACATTTCCAGACTACTTACATAAAATTTAAATCTATATGCAATAAAATGCATAAAGGCTATATACTTTAAATTCCTTGTATCCTTGTTTATGTCGATTAGATTTGTCCATGTCTTTGCTTTTCTGATGTTCTAATATTTTAACTTGCATTGTTCAGGAGAGAACACAAAGAATGAAGAATGAATTACATGTGGATTGACATAAAGAACTTTCACATTCTAGTATGGAAAACAAGTCTTTAATATATGCAAGCATATATTTTCTTATAAGCAGATGTTGACATTACAAAATAACAAGTAATTGAGCACAGATGGTGTGCTTGGCATAGTAAAAATGTTTAAAGGAGTGTTAGCACTTAGCAGAAAGAACAGATTTCCTTTTCAGTTAGGATTCTTTCAGCATTAA
This sequence comes from Puma concolor, assembly GCF_028749965.1. Lineage (NCBI taxonomy): Eukaryota > Metazoa > Chordata > Mammalia > Carnivora > Felidae > Puma > Puma concolor. The sequence continues at coordinate 34,095,102 of NC_141673.1, read as the reverse complement.
GTATTCCAGATTTCTTTCTCACTAATGGCTCTTTGCAAAGGGAATGTTAGAGCTAGTATGAGAATAATATTATACTAAACATTAATGATAGATATAAAAGTGATTTTTATTCCAAAACAACCTTAAAGGAACAATGCTATATAGCTTAAGTACACATGATAATTAACATTATATTACATATGACTTGCATTTATATTTTCTATATCTTTTATCTGCAGTTTTTATTTTAGTGATATGAATAACATTCATTTCTTAGTCGTTGAGTAAATTCAGTCTAAGCTTGCTATGGTGATAGCTTAATATTTCTGATAATTGCAGGGAATTAACCAGCAGCAGAACAAAATAGTGTCTTCTTTCTCTTATTAATATTTCCTGTTAAAAGTATGTCTAACTACCTAGCCAAAATATTAATGGTGATGATTGAGGGAGAAAATGCTGGAAAAAGTAGTCTTAATTTGACCTACGAGACAGATAATGGTTTCAAATTAGCATTCTGTATTGCAAAATAATGTTAATTATCATTTTTAAACATAATACCAAGACATCCACACCATGTTCAAAGCATTGACTAAAAGTGTTAATAATTACATTTGAAGTTTTTTTCTCTTTACAATGGAAAAGGCAGACTATATTTCAAATTTCTGAGCTGTACCCAATTTTTCTATGTTCAGTTGAGAAAGAACTTGAATTATTTTGTCCCCCAAAGGCATGTCTTCCACACAAAGATTTTCCCATTGACTTCAAAGTAGGAGCCACAGGAGTGCATATTAACATTGAAACAGATGAAAAACAGATTCAAGTTTTGAATGAGCATGGCAAATTGAAAGGCAGCTAGTAGAAATAATCAGCAGATCAGTCAGGCTGACAGACCATTTGAATCTCTATTATATTAAAGTCAAATGAAGAGGATGAACATAATTTTTGCTATGAATGTGGAAAATTTCAGACAGTGGAAATGCACATCCATAAGACAGGGCAAAGAAGGAAGCATTTAACTCCTTAGATGCAATAAAATTTTACTATGATTAATGAAACAAGCAGGATAATTCTCACATTTCATGCTAAATCTCAGAATACAAAGGATTTTGGTGCCCTAACAGTTCTTAATCATTCCCAGAGAACTTTGTAAATAATAATGAGCCTAGAAAAGTTAGATAACCCAGGTACTCCCCTCCTGAGTAGAAGTTACTTTTTTTAGAGAAGGATATGTCTCATATAAATCTCTTAAGAAGCAAGAGGATAGCATGGAAGATTTATTTTGGGGAGCGTTGATTCAAATTCTTTCTACATATTTCAAAATTTTCTTTTAACTCTAGGGTAAAGGATTACTGATTAACTTGATTCATCAAATATTTATTGAACATGTTAAAAGAGTAATCTAGTTGCTGCAGAATAATCAGTGGGAAAGTCCCATGCAAAAGGTTTGAAGCCATTATAATGCAGGCGAACAGAAAGTGTGCCATTGGCAAAACAAAAATTTTGAAAAATTCCAAAAAATAAAATAAAATAAAAGCTAATGGAATTAAACAAATTCTTAAATCAGAACAGAGGAATCTACATTTGGAGGCCCCCAGGAGTAAACAAGGGATTTCCCACAAGGGAGGTTTAGATAAGCTCCACATTCAATACCAACAAAAAACAGTTGCAGAAACAGCAATCATTAAAGTGTTCATTAAAGAACTCCATTCTAAATGCTTGTAGTCCTTCTTTTCCACATTGCCATGCAAACAGAAAAGTTATTTATGAGATATAGATGATAGAGCAATGTGGCTCAATCCCCTCTGGCAGTAGTTCTCAACCATGGTGGCACATTAAGCTAAGAGAGGGAGCCTTCACAAAGTACTAGTTCTTAGCGTGGACTCCTCAGACATTCTGATTCAATTAGTCTCCACAGGACTCGGTGTCAGTATTTTTAATCAAACTTCCCAGGTAGAAATTGGTGACTGGTGAATCCCCAGCATCTAAAACAATTCCTCATACACAGTAGGAACTCAGCAAATGTTTGCAGAGTGAATGAACAAATGAATGAAAATCAGATTGCTTTTGGAGGGAAATACCAACAACTTGATAGTTGTATATAATTGAAAGATAAGGTCACAGTTCTAAAGGAAAAAAAAAAGTAACCCTACAATTTTATACACAATTGAATTATCAATAAAATGTGAAAAAAAAGTAAACGCTCTGAAACCTGCATACACAATTTAATACCAAAGCAAACTAAATGAAAATGTGGCTCAGGGCCATTCTATGGGCAAATAAAAAAGAAATCCAAGAAGTAGAGCACAGGATTTAAGAAGTAGCATTTGAGTACACCACAGATGTAACAAATAAAATCTGAAATAATTAAAAAGAGAACCCAGTAGATTGTGCCTCTTGGAAGATTCTCATTACTGCAGGAAATTTCTTTAAGATCACATTTCCTTCATTTGATCTGCAATCACACTATTGGTTTTATAACACATAATTTTATAAATAAAATTTAAATGCCAGTTATTACATTTGAGTTTTCTAATCAAGCCACAAATACTTAAGAAAATTACCAAAATAAAATATAATTGTTAATAACTGTGGCATAATAAGAAATACATTTGATTTTGGTCCCTGGTTCTTGGTATAGAGCTCCTTAAACCATTGGAATTTTCTGAGTAATGGAAAGATTTCGTAAATCATAAGAAGCCTTATTTGATCACGTCTGAGTTGAGTTAGGATGGGGTCCTTCAGCCTCAGGATAGTACTGGTCACCAGAAATACCAAGTGATAGGTGGAGTGGGACTTTCAGCCCCACCCACGACGTCCAGAAAGAGGGGCTGGAGATTAAACTCTATAAAAACTGTTGAAGAGTGAGATTTGATGGGCTTCCAAATTGGTGAACACATTCACAGGCCGGCAGGGCAAAGCACCCAACTCCACATGGGGAGAAGCTCTTGTCTTGGGACCCTTGATGACCTCCCGCATGTGACTCTTCATGTGGCTATTCATTTGTATCCTTTATAAGAAACCAGGAAGTGGAGTGCAGTGTCATTCTGAGTTCTGTGAGCCATTCCAGCATATCAAACCATGGGATAAATTGTGGGAACCCCTGATTTGGAGTGAATTTCTAGCAGCACTTCAGTCAGAAGGACGGGGACCAGGAATGGACAAAGGCATCTGAAGTGGGGAGCAGAATGTGTGACTGAGTCTTTATTGTGGTGTCTGCACCGACTCTCGGTGGTGTCAGAATTGAATGGAACACTCAGTTGCCATCAGAAGAATCAGAGAATTGGTTGTTGGTTTTAGAACAATGACTTTATAAATTTTAAGGTAAGAAAAAGTGGAATATTGAAAAACAAAGTGGAGGTATTAGAAAAGATAAATGTAGTAATAACACTATATTTTACATTAGGGAGTTAACATATAGTTAAAATTGACTTATCATAGAATATGGGTGTAAATACAGTATTTAAAATCATGGGATGCCTGGGTGGCTCAAACGGTTAAGTGTATGACTTTGGCTTAGGTCATAATCTCATGCATAATCTCACAGTTCGTGAGTTCAAGTGCCATATTGGGCTCTGGACTGACATTGTGGAGGCTGCTTGGGATTCTCTCTGTCCCTCTTTCTCTGCCCCTCCCCCACTTGTGCTTTTTCTCTCTCTGTCAAAATAAATAAACTTAAAAAAAAAAACCATCATGGACACTGCCACAGAAAACCAAATATAAAAATAACTGTACCCTGAGTTTGTGGCAGGAAGGATAGTGAAAGTGTGCCAGTTGCTGGCAGCCGGTAGACAGACATAAAGAGTTGAAACATAGGTGTATAATATAGAAATATAAATATAACATTTAAGGTTATATGGACAATTATAAAAATAACAAAAGTGGAAACATTTCTTGTTAAAAGTAATAACCTCGGGGCACCCAAGTGGCTCAGTCCAAGTGTCGGGACTCTTGATTTCAGCTCAGGTCATGATCTCATAGTTAGTGGGTTCAAGCCCCATGTCAGCATGACCCTGCTTGGGATTTTCGCTCTCTCTCCCTCTCTGCCCCTCCCCCATTCTTGTCTCTCTTTCTCTCTCTCTCTCTCTCAAAATAAATAAACTTTTTTAAAAAAGTAATATCCTCTACCAAGTTGCAAGATCAGAGAGGTTATTTTTGTTAAATATTCTTATGTCCTATTTTTACTTTTTAAATGTATCGCTTTTATAATTCAAGTGTTTAATTTGAAGTACTCTATGAATTGCAAAAGAAAGCACCGATATCTATAATAACAGACAATCCAGAAAAATATCTAATTCTTACTATTTTATGATTATGCTTTGTAAAATGCACATGCTTGAAAATATGTGCACCAAGCTATGTATGTGTGTGTGTGTGTTCAAATTTCATTCCATTATATATGCTGTACATTTTACACTTATTATTTATTAAAGAACTGTCTGTCTACTCCTCGTTAAGGTAATGCCTACCTATTCAATTTTACAGGTAGATACTTTGATCTGCTTTTTTTCAAATATGTTGGAGCAGATAAAATGTATTAAAACCTTTTGGATTCTGTTCTAATTCTTCCACACAAATGCTTTCTTTGGATTATAGAATTATTCATAGAACATTGTATAGTATAGTGTTACAGATTCTGGAACTATTTCTCATTTAGAATTTATTTCTCTGCATTTAACTTTTTTTTTTTTTTTCTATTTTGTGACTGTCTTAAAATTATAGTTTTAAGAAAGTTACATAGTGTATCATTAAATTAATCAAGGGCCATCAATGTGGTACAGTGAGTTACTAAGAGGGCTTTAAAAGCTACTTAAAACTTGATTAATTTTGATTTATAATGCATCTCAATCAAATAGAGTAGCTGAAGCACTAACTGTCATGACTAAAGTATGAAAAACTAAGGGGGAATAAGTTTGGAAAGTTCTTTGAAAAATACAATGTGTTCCCATATGCACATCCACATGAGCCCTTGTCTCTGTGAAAGTGTATGTGAGCTCTAATGGGTAATTAGTGGGGTATCAGGAAACTCACTCCAATATGAGTTTATGAGGATGGTCTCGGATTCAGAAGTTGCTCTTCAACAAAAGGATCTTTGCTTCTAAAACAGACTTTTTTTTTTTTTTTTTCAACGTTTATTTATTTTTGGGACAGAGAGAGACAGAGCATGAACGGGGGAGAGGCAGAGAGAGAGGGAGACACAGAATCGGAAACAGGCTCCAGGCTCTGAGCCATCAGCCCAGAGCCCGACGCGGGGCTCGAACTCCCGGACCACGAGATCGTGACCTGGCTGAAGTCGGACGCCCAACCGACTGCGCCACCCAGGCGCCCCCCAAAAAACAGACTTTTTAAGAATAAAAAATAAAGGACTAAAAATTTTTTAAAACAAAGGGGGTGCCTGGGTGGCTCAGTTGGTTGGACGTCTGACCTTGGCTCAGGTCATGATCTCACCATTTGTGGGTTTGAGTCCCACATCAGGCTCTGTGCTGACAGCTCAGAGCCTGGAGCCTGCTTCAGATTCTGTCTGCCCCTCTCTCTCTGCCCCTCCCCTGCTCGCACTCTGTCTCTCTCTCTGTCAAAAATAAATAAACATTAAAAAAAATTAAAAAGAAAAGAATATGAGAAAAATGTGTTGAGAAAAAAACAAAGTAAATTTATAAATAAATTAAAACAGAATTAATTATGCACAAAAATGATAGGAATGAGTTTACTTAGGCTGTTTGGTTATATCTCAGTGGTAATAGTTCTTTAATCTGGGAAGTCGATGTGTTTATCAACTATGTTTTTTTAAGCTATAGCTTTCTTAGGTAAATTGCAGAAGTCTTATGGATTCCCTTTGCAGCTTAATCACTATCTATTTATCCTGTAACTTGAACTTGCTGCTGACTTCCTCAGTCCTACTTTTAAATGCATTTCTGCACTCTGTTTTTTTCCTTTTTCCCATAATTTCATGTTTACTGAGCCCTCCATGAACTGTTATTTTCATTACTGTAGCTCTTTTTTTCCCCTTCAAATAGCTTTTGATTTTTCTATTCAGGCATGTTCGTGCTACCATTATTTCCTAGGGCTATGTGATCACTTCAAATCTGCTTTTTAAATTTTGTTTCTGACTTCTGACTATATTCTTAGGAAGTTTCATTTACTTCCTCTAGGAAACTGGGTAGATAAAGGGTTGTACAGTCAACAGATTGTCACAACATCACATTGCCATCCCAGAACACAATATAAACATTCTCTTGATGATAATTCCTGGCTTTCTTTAAAGCATCCACTGGAAAAAAAAAAAAAAACCTGAAAAATTGTCAAACATCTGACCCTCCCTAGAGCAATAAAACCTTTGGACTCTCTTTGTCTAGTGTATATAAGCATCTCCATTTAACACATTTTTTTTCTATTTTTTATTAATATGAAATTTATTGTCAAATTGGTTTCCATACAATACCCAGTGCTCATCCCAACAGGTGCCCTCCTCAATACCCATCACCCACCCTCCCCTTCCTCCCACCCCACCATCAACCCTCAGATTGTTCTCAATTTTTAAGAGTCTCTTATGGTTTGGCTCCCTCAACACATGGTAAAACCTCATAGCACAAGGTCTGATGTAGAAGAGGTTCCTTTGGGGATCTTGAAAACTATCTTGCTTAATAACTATTTATCAAAAGCTTTTTGTTCTGTTATTTTCATTATGAAAAAAAGAAATTCATGAGTTGCTAAACAATCTTTGGATGCTTTCTCAGCTCATGTTAACTGAAGGTATGAAACAGTGTTAGGTGCACCTGCCATATTATATTTAGTGATTTAGAAAAATAAACAAAACAATAAAATTAAAAACAATTCCAAGGATCTTATCAATGACCTTGGTTGACCAAATATGACCAAAATGATGTGATCTAAGTGCAATAGTTGTTTCTATTGGGTTTTCAGGGGGACCCACGACCAGCTACACACACACACACACACACACACACACACACACACACACAGGCTTGCAAACTTCTCCTTTTGAGTTGTAACTCTTACGACTCAGTTTGGAGAGTATAATTATAGCAAATTTAACAAAAATATGTTCAGTCAGAGTTCTAAGTTATGCCTATGGTCAAATCAATAAAGTAACTTTTAAATTCAACTGCTTGACTTTCACTACAGTGCAGTGTGGGCTTTTAATACCACATGTGAAAAAATAGACAAAACCCAGGAGATGAAAAAAAAAGTACACTATTTGAAGATTCTTATACTGTGTGTAAAATGGAAGGTCTTGTAAAGTTAAGTGTGCCCAACCGTACACAGACAGATGAAAGCGTATGTATGTCCCTACAAAACTTATACACAAATGCTCATAGCAAGTTTATCTGTAAAAGTCAAAACCTGAAAACCACCAAATGTCCTTTAGCAAGTGAAGTAATCAGTAGACTGCGCTATATTCATACAGTGAATACTACTTAGCAGAAAAATAGGGGGCTCTGGGGTAGCTTAGTTGGTTAACTGTCTGACTCTTGATTTCAGCTCAGGTCTATACATCAGGGTCATGAGTTTAAGACTCTGAAGCTCAAGAGTCAGAAACTCAAGAGTCCAAAGCTCAACTGACTGAGGCACCCAGGCACCCTTAAATTTCTTTCTTTCTTTCTCTCTTTCTTTCTTTCTTTCTTTCTTTCTTTCTTTCTTTCTTTCTTTCTTTCTTTCTTTCTTTCTTTCTTTCTTTCTTTCTTTCTTTCCTTCTTGTAGGCTTCACACCCAGCAGGGAGCTCAGTGTGGGGCTTTAGTCAAGACCCTGAGATCAAGACCTGGGCTGAAATCAAGAGTTTCATGCTTAACCAACTGAGCCACCCAGGGACCCTAATTTGAATATTTTAATATCACCGATATTAAATGTATCCATTTGAGGGATGTTGAGGTAAAGGAAGGAGAAGTGAGAGATGAATAAGTTAGTAGCAAACTTCTCTCTTTATTATACCAAAATGTGAACATTCAAGCAAGATGTGTATCAGTGAAATTAAAGTTGTAAAAAGATAACAAAACCACAACTTTTCTTCCTTTTTTTTTTTTAAGGTGAGTGAACCATAGGCCAATAAAAATAATCATTGTATATATAAAAGATAAATGGGAGAAAAATCTTTTGGTTTTTCATTCAATAATAAATTCTTCCAATAATAATCCATAAGAATAACAACAAGTTGTTTGTAATATCTTAGTTAGTGGTTAGATGCAATGTTTGATCTTCCTGGATATGACGAAATTCATAAGGAAAGTACATGCTCCATATCTCATTTTCTTGAAGATAATTTCAGAAACTGGTAGTAACACATAATGAATAAATATTTAAATTATATTTCTCTCTTAAGCATTCACAAAATGCTAATTTCAAAATGACAAGTGTATTATGAAGTATGTATTAGAAATGTTTTAATTAGTATAGTACATTTATCTTGTGGAGAATGAAATTTAATTTTATCTTATTGTTCTGTTTTGAAGAGCACTTAAAATTCTAAATTTGCTAAATTACCTAAATCACTTTCTTAATAAAAATGAATCACCTCCTATTACCAAGATAATAAAAGAGCTATCATTCATTATTACATATGATAATGAGGCCGTCTGAAATGTTTGACTGATTTAAATTGGTACTTTCATCCTTTATAAAATTAGTACAAAATCCAAAAAAATTTATACACCATCTCAAAAGTTACAGCTCTTAATACCCACCTTTATTAAGTTAGAGCATTTTTTATGTTTGATAATTTTGTTAGGTGTATCCTAATTCTTTCAACAGGTAATTAGGCCTAAGAATGATTTAGTAAAAGCATCTTAATTACATATTAGAATATTAAATTTAAAAAATCCACTTTTGCTTTTGGAAATTTTTTAAAAGACACGAAATCATTACTGTAATATTCATATGTTTATTTCACTAAAACTCCTATTGTATAAAAATAATCAGCAAAACAGCTTTTTTGCCATTATTTAATATTCCCATTTATCATGATGGCAGCAAAATATCTTCTCTCAATTTTCAACTTCTTCTTTCCTCTTTAGTAATATTCTCCTTACTTCCTGACTCTTGTTACTTGAAAAAAAATTCTATTTGTTTTAGCTACTGTGTATAGGTCTGACAAACAAAATCGCAATACAGGCACTATTGCAACACCAAAACAATAGAGACAATCATAGCAAAGGATGGAATTTAGTGGAAAGTAATAAACATTACTTAGTGTCAACATATGTATGTCGAATGGAAGTGTCAAGATAACCCAATTTTGTTTACTTGACTCTTTAGAAGTTAGCCTATTGGTGTTTATTTTGTTTCTATTGTCTTCTTCATAGAACTTCCATTCCAGAGTGCAAAAATGCTAAATGTCTGATAATATTTTCCATTTACCTATGAACCTTTCCAACAGCTTACAGTAAAATGTATGTAACTTTTACCTTCTTGTCTAAATATGATATTCTTGTTTGGCACAAAGTCATTCTAAAACCCCAAAGGCCAAGTATAGATTTTAAAATGAAGAGAAAAATCTAGCTTTACAAAAAAGGAAACCAACTTTCTAAAGGGAAATTTTAAAAGACTGTGAAAAAAATAATAGTCATAAATTATGAGGCTGAGGATAAACTAATCGTAGCAAAATGTGGCAGGAGAAAATGTCTCAGGTTCCTGACATGATCTCTTAAAATAGTAGCGGTCTATGTAACTTACCTTATCAAACACGTTGAATACAATGCTACACATGGAAACTAAAAAATAATCGGTGTGAAATATTGGTTTGGAATCTGATAAACTTATTTTTCAAAATCTCCTCAAAATGTTCTTGTATTTAAAAGATACTCTTTTGGGGCGCCTGGGTGGCTCAGTCGGTTAGGTGTCCGACTTCGGCTCAAGTCATGATCTCATGGTTTGTGGGTTCGAGCCCCACGTTGGGCTCTGTGCTGACAACTCAGAGCCTGCAGCCTGCTTCAGATTCTATGTCTCCCTCTCTCTCTGCCCCTCCCCTGCTTGTGCTCTGACTCTTTCTCTCTCTCAAAAATAAATAAACATTAAAAAAATAATAAAAGGTACCCTCTTTAGTTTTTCTGATACAACTTGAAATGAACACAACTGCAGAGAGGGCAGCTGAAGGAACTCAAAGAAATTGATGAGATAAATACTTCCAACATGGTGGCATGGACCCACCCAAACCTTTATTTGGGAAAAGACTTATGCCAGCACAAAGGCTAAATGGTGTGTCAAACACAGGTTCAGGGGAAAAAAAAAAAAAAAAAAAAAAAATATATATATATATATATATATATATATATATATGAAATAAAACGGAGTGGACTTGACTTTTTTTTTTAAGATGAGAGGGTATTTTGCAGATGTAAATACAAACCACCTAGCTATACCTTGGAAGTTCGGAAAGAGAGGATATCCCCAGCCCAATCATCCTCTGAGGCAGACTCTCAGTCTTCTGCTTATAGCCCCACTCCCTCTACTATCAAGCTGAGAAAAAAATATCAGTTTCTTCATATTTTATGCTCAGAAGGTAGTGCTGAAGGCAAGGAAAAAATCCTGTTCTACCATCAGAATGAAACAACTCTAAGATGAACAATTCTCTTGCTAACATTAATCCTTTCTTTGCCATACTCTACTGATTTATTCGAGTAGCAAGATTTAGCCTATTCTCATCAAAATCTTAACTGCTTTGGTCTGTTCTTAGCTCTAGTGTGGAAAACGGGAAATATTCCACTCCAGAACACTGCCAAAAAGGGAGGAATCTTTGTTGTATCACACAGAGTTGCTCTTTCAAACAGAGAGAGAGAGAGAGAGAGAGAGGAGAGAGAGAAGTATTTAAAGGTTGGACAAGGAAAAATAATAGAGCTTTCTCATTATCTTTAGCAGTAGCTCCTTCTGGAAGAACAGACTACACACCTTAAGTGTTCTGTTAGGGGAGAATGCTTCATGCTCAAGCCTCTCGATTCAATGTGGAGAGATTTTCCTGGATGGTTCTTTTGTCTCAGTCCTACTCAGAGAAGAGGTACTAATCTGATTGAAGAGACTAAAAGGATATGAGCCTGAGGCCCTACACCCGATCTTTGGGTCTGTCTGCCTAGCTTATTTTTGGCCTTTTTCGGAAGTACTATGTTTGAGTGGGAAAGTCTGGTTTCCCACTTTCATAGAACTGTTAGCTGAAACAACTTACCTGTATTCACCTCTGCTTTAAAGAACTTTCCTCTTGGGTGGCTGGGTGGTTCAGTTGGTTAAGTGTCCAGCCTTGGCTGAGAGCACGATCTCACAGTTAGTGAGTTCAAGCTCCACATTGGGCTCTCTGCTTCAGTAATTACTAATTCAGGAATTAGCAATTACTGAAGATAAGTTTGATGTTTCTAGCAATCCATCAGGACTTCTGTGAATTGATTCTCATATATTCTTAGGCAGAAACCTTGAGTCTCAAATTCTGTTTCCAAATTATAAATCATGTTTATATACCACTTTTTAAAATTCATGTATTAAACTTATTTTGTTCCCTCCTTTAGGAACAAAATATACATATATTATATATTATATATATAATATATAATATATAATATATTTATATTTATATTTATATTTATAAAAATATTTATATTATATATAAAAATATAAATATTTATATTTATATATATATATATTTTTTTTTTTTCCCCTGAACCTGTGTTTGACACACCATTTAGCCTTTGTGCTGGCATAAGTCTTTTCCCAAATAAAGGTTTGGGTGGGTCCATGCCACCATGTTGGAAGTATTTATCTCATCAATTTCTTTGAGTTCCTTCAGCTGCCCTCTCTGCAGTTGTGTTCATTTCAAGTTGTATCAGAAAAACTAAAGAGGGTACCTTTTATTATTTTTTTAATGTTTATTTATTTTTGAGAGAGAGAAAGAGTCAGAGCACAGGCAGGGGAGGGGCAGAGAGAGAGGGAGACATAGAATCTGAAGCAGGCTGCAGGCTCTGAGTTGTCAGCACAGAGCCCAACGTGGGGCTCGAACCCACAAACCATGAGATCATGACTTGAGCCGAAGTCGGACACCTAACCGACTGAGCCACCCAGGCGCCCCAAAAGAGTATCTTTTAAATACAAGAACATTTTGAGGAGATTTTGAAAAATAAGTTTATCAGATTCCAAACCAATATTTCACACCGATTATTTTTTAGTTTCCATGTGTAGCATTGTATTCAACGTGTTTGATAAGGTAAGTTACATAGACCGCTACTATTTTAAGAGATCATGTCAGGAACCTGAGACATTTTCTCCTGCCACATTTTGCTACGATTAGTTTATCCTCAGCCTCATAATTTATGACTATTATTTTTTTCACAGTCTTTTAAAATTTCCCTTTAGAAAGTTGGTTTCCTTTTTTGTAAAGCTAGATTTTTCTCTTCATTTTAAAATCTATACTTGGCCTTTGGGGTTTTAGAATGACTTTGTGCCAAACAAGAATATCATATTTAGACAAGAAGGTAAAAGTTACATACATTTTACTGTAAGCTGTTGGAAAGGTTCATAGGTAAATGGAAAATATTATCAGACATTTAGCATTTTTGCACTCTGGAATGGAAGTTCTATGAAGAAGACAATAGAAACAAAATAAACACCAATAGGCTAACTTCTAAAGAGTCAAGTAAACAAAATTGGGTTATCTTGACACTTCCATTCGACATACATATGTTGACACTAAGTAATGTTTATTACTTTCCACTAAATTCCATCCTTTGCTATGATTGTCTCTATTGTTTTGGTGTTGCAATAGTGCCTGTATTGCGATTTTGTTTGTCAGACCTATACACAGTAGCTAAAATAAATAGAATTTTTTTTTTTTTTCAAGTAACAAGAGTCAGGAAGTAGGGAGTTGAGGTCGTGCAACTGCTTAAGGAAATCATCAAAGACAAGACTCACACTGGCTTCCTGATCTGCCATCCTTAGTGTGTAATTTTGGACATTGCTCCTCTTCTGGAAACATTTTACGCCGAAAAAAGAGCAAAAGATAAGGCAGTTCATTCTTTCCTACCAAGGGACCTTTACTTATAACTTTGTGTAGAACACAGCAACCCCCAGTGAAACTATTTTTAGCTGTGTGCTTTCACCAAATAAAAGCAGGGCTCTCTTAATAAGAATATAACATAGCCACCATCATATTGCTTCTTGACAAAAATTAGTTACAACAGGGGCACCTGGGTGGCTCCATTGGTTAGGTGTCCAGCTTTGGCTCTACTGATGATCTCGTGGTTCATGGGTTTGAGCCCAGTGTTGGGCTGTGTTCTGACAGCCAGGAGCCTGGAGCCTGCCTCAGATTCTGTGCTTCCCTCTCTCTCTCTCGGCCCTTTCCCCAGTTATCCACTCTCTCTCTTTCTCTCTCTCTCTCTCTCTCTCTCTCTCTCAAAAATAAATAAATAAACATTTAAAAAATAGGTTAGAACACATTATAATGTTGTAAGGGTTTTCAAAATTCAGAATGCTCAAGATTTATCTAGAAAGTTTATTGAAGATGTAGCAGTCAAGTTCTCAAAAAGAGAGACTCTTATTCAGTAAGATAGAGCAGGGTCCAGAATTTTATATTTTAAATTATCATCACAATCCATTCTGATACAGATCGTTCATGGATTATTCTTTGAGAAATACAGATAAACTGTAGTAAAGTTCTTTGCAGATCGTGTCTATTATCATCAGCAGAGTTCAAAGATCATTGATGGTTTACTTTATTTGAACTTTATGTTTCTACTTCCCATAATTGTATTCTTTTACTCCCTCCCAATATGTTCTGTTTTGTCTCTTTCTCTTTTTTTACATTTGAGACTATCTGATTCTTGCCTTTGTAATCCTTGCCATTTCTAAAAAATAACAATAATGATTAAGTGAACTTAATAATTATTTTTCTAAGTCACAATCAGTCTAGAAACTATTACATACTTTTGGGAATACACTTGGGATCTATTACTTAAGGTAATTTTTCAGACTTTGAATATAAATTCAAAAATGGTAATGTTTTGAGTATTTTTTAAGTTTGATATTATATAAGCATCAAGTCCTCAGAATTCCTGGTGAAACAAGTGTCCTTTACTGTCTATCTCCTGTCTTAGGTTTTGGTACTGATTTCAGAAAATATCTTTCTTGGCCTTTCATTGAATAAATGCGGTCCACCTTAAAGGAAGCAAAGGGGTTTAGAAGTTGTAAATTACTAAGCAGTTCCTCCCTCCTTGCTTACATTCAGTGATATGCTATAGAAGGCTCTTGTCAGGTAGTGAAGCCAATTGTTAGTGTCTATTTCTAGTTCCATGTTCAGTGACATCAAGCTGGTTGTTCGAAATTGGCCTTGGTAGGTATGTTTTATACCAGAGAAATCAGCAAATGCTACAAATTAGGCTTATGTTTTGCTTTGCTTTTACTAGAACATTACTGTCAATAAAATTACTCATCTTTCCTCACCTTCAACCCCTTAGGAGTTTGAGTCTTGCTTCACACAGCTAAGAAGGCAAGCAAAAGGGAGGAAGGGAGGAAGAGAAAAGGGGAAGGAAGGGAAGGGAATAAAGGAGAAGGGAAAGATAAGGAAAGAAGAGGAGGAAAAGAAGGGGAGGAAAGGAAAGGAAGGTGAGAGGAAGGTGGGAACGAAAGGGTAAGACTTTAGTGAAATCGGCAAAAATGTGGACCTGTCTTGTTTTCAATTTCATTCAAAATTTAAAAACAAACAACCAGAAAGGCAAACAAATTGGAGTATGAAGATCTCAAATACAATCTTTCTTAATAAAATAAATATTTTAAATATTATTTTCAGTGGAATAACAAGTTTCTACAAAAAGTTCTTGGTTACATTAAAATTGTTTTACTCATCCTTCTCCAAATAAAGAATCTAGGCATTTTTGAAGGATGGGACGAGCCATAGGAAAGGCTGGCATCGAATTTCTCTAGAACAAAGTGAGTCATATAAATGATTTACTATGTTCTGTAAGATACAGATCATAGGTTGCTGAGATCATCACAGTGGAAAATATTGATTTGTTTATAAGAAAGTAGAAAGTCAGAACTGAGTCAACCCTCAAAGAACACTAGAGCATGATGCCCTATAAAATCCTACAAAGACAAGCTGCATTGTTATGCAGCCTCCACACAATCTGGTTTTGCAAGATGCCCTTGACTGATGCATAGAGTCAGTCAGCCTCAAATCAACACTGTATATTAATAGTGAAGAAATAATTTTGTAATTACTTTTGTTTGTTTCGGTTCCATGGAATCCTCAAGGCAAATTGCATAGTGCAATTTGATGAACTACTAAAGTAGGATGAACTACTAAATTAGCACCTCAAAGATAACAGTCCATAAGCTATTGATAAGTGGCATGCAATACATGCACTGTGGTTAAAATTTTGTATTCTGTAAGTCAATCTAAATAAATATGGCACACACTACGTAACAGACTTGAAAAAAAGGATTTCAACAAGGATATGAATTTGGGGAAGACAGATATACCAAAGAGACATTGTAAAAAATAGAGTCACCATTCCTTCCAAAATAATACTATGGTATTGATTATTAAAGTGTATTCTCCTTAGGATGTCCAAATGGATTAATTGCAATATTAGTCAATAATTTAAAAATAACAGAAGGATTGAAGTAGATATTTCATAAAAAGATAAGGCAGTCATAAGAATCTATTAGCTGTGCATACATACACATTAAATGATCTTATTTAATTCTAGTTTTTTTTATGTAAATCTGTCTCAGTGTATGTCTGGTTCCATCTACTTTCGTCTGAACACCACACCTATACCTCTGTCAGCTTTGTACTTGTCCTTGGTTAGTGTGAAAGCAGCCCTTTTTTAAAAATTTCTCTACTTCAGGTTAGGTTTCTGACAAGTGAATATTTGATACAAATGAGATTAGGTGTGGACCTAAGACTCACATATTATCCCTAGAACTCTTTCTACCTACTCACCCTATTTCTCTCTGTTTTGGTCATATTCTCTTGCTCCATTTGGTAGGGAAAACGGACACTGCCAGCACTTAGCATATTTCCTGCACTGGGAATTCAAAAGCAAAGGAGTAATATTTAGCCATCCTAGCAAAGAAAGAATGTCCCAGCCTACTTTAAATCATGTGCCCATCTTTGAAAACAATCACTGTGAACAGGACAAGAGTTAGTCTACAGGCCTAAATGAGGGCCTAAATCAGGCTCCTCTTACATCTAGGAGTGGTTTGGATGATATGATTGACAGCCTCACATTATCATGAGAAATGGAAATTTAAATATTCCCCAAAAAGGGATGTGTAGGGGGCAGACCAAATCAGGAAATGTTCACTATTGCATGTAGCAAAATAGGCAGATTTGATTTCTGGTAATTTTTGGCTTCCCCACAAAAGTAAGGAGAATTTTAAAAGTTTTCTCCTATTCACTCAGGAATAGCTGAGCGTATATAACATTTCCAGCTTGCAAAGTGTTCAAAGATATCATCATATTTGTTTCAGGCAGTTTAAGGTTTTTGTCACTTATAGTGGAGAGACAGAATTCACAAGGGTGTAGTGGACATAATTTTTCACATTTAATTCAATTAAGTGTAATTATAATTATTCCAAATGAAATATCTGGGATTTAGAGATGTTTGCCCAGTACGCAAGGTGAGTAAGAATTCTCTTTCAGAATTTGAGATCAAAATTTATGTTTTTCTTTTCCTTGTTTTTAAATCTTGATGTAAATCTTTTAAATCTTTGAAGCAGGTCCAATTGTGATTTCACTGCCCTATTTATTAATTTATATTTATTTTAATTCCTATATTATCATTAGCCTGTCTTTTGAGAGCAATCGTGCCCCAAGGCAGGTAAGAATCCGAGTGTTGTATTTATTTCAAGGAATAGTTATAAACTACCTTTTGAGGAATTAGAGACAGTGACTCCATTTGCACTATAAGACTTCCTTGTTCTTTTTCTTTTTTAAGTCTATTTATTTTGAGAAAGAGAAAGAGAGAGAGGGAGAGGCAAAGAGAGAGGGTGAGAGTGAATCCAAGTAAGCTCCGTGCTGTCAGCGCAGAGCCTGGCATGGGGATTGATCTCACAAAACCTGAGATCATGACCTGAGTCAAAATCAAAAGTCCAAGGCTTACCCGACTGAGCCACCCAGGCATCCAGCCCTGTAACTTACTTGTTCTTGATTAATTTTCTAATTTGATTCAAAAGAAATAGAAAGTCACAACACTGTTAGGTGAACATATTGCTCAATTTTCTGTTCATTTTTTGGAAGAAAATCAGAATGCCATTAGCCCAAGACTTTATTCAACAAAGCTAGGAATAAGAATGCTCAGTAGGAGCTTAGAGTCCTGAAGAAGGAAAGAGGAATTTTATAGAACTTTAGTAAGAGGGGTTATACAAAATTGAGCTACTCTGGGGAATAGTTGATCAAAATCAGTTCTGGAATAGGGCAAAACTTTTCTGCAGATTAGCAGTTATTTGTTGGTCAGTTAAAATTTATCAAGTATGATGACGAGGCAGATTAGGGGCTAAGGCCATGCATAAATAGGTTGAGGGGAAACAGCTTTGGCAACAAGGACAAATGCCACTGTGGAAACGTATCAGTCTTTCAAGGTCCCTTACAATTCTTTTCTAGTTTATGGAAGTATGGACTCCTCTCCACATACTTGTGTTTGGGTAACATTGTCTAGATTGCATATGAATAAAATTCTATTAATGCAGATCCTTATTTATTAACAAGAAGCTCTAGCTTTTAGGATTCTTTTTAAAAAAATAAGTTATTGCACTTAATCTGATCAAAGTCTAAAACCTAACCAAACCAAAGCAAAGAATTAAAAACCTTTTTTTTTAATTCTTTGTCATTTAAAAATAATTAAATATGCACTTGATAACTTTGATCTGTGTTCTAATGTAACCTACAACTGGATAATAAATGAGTGTGTAGAGCTTGCTTAATATATGAATGTAATATAATATATAATGTAATTTGATAGTTAAAAGGATGAATTAATATCATAATTTGTTGCTAATTCATCTGAAACCTATGTTACCTTTCAAATACATTATTTGGAAACTAGTATCAATAATTCCATTCAGTGGACATGGTATAATAGGCATCCAGAAAATATATGATAGTTGAATAACGTTCGCTTTGGAAATTCATTTTCTTTTTTTTTTTTTTTTTTTTTTTTAATTTTTTTTTTTTTTTCAACGTTTATTTTATTTTTGGGACAGAGAGAGACAGAGCATGAACGGGGGAGGGGCAGAGAGTGACGGAGACACAGAATCGGAAACAGGCTCCAGGCTCTGAGCCATCAGCCCAGAGCCTGATGCGGGGCTCGAACTCACGGACCGCGAGATCATGACCTGGCTGAAGTCGGACGCTTAACCGACTGCGCCACCCAGGCACCCCATGGAAATTCATTTTCTAATAATATATCGCTGCAGTCCTGTCCACAGTACAATATGCTCAACTGATTTATAGTATGTTTCTTGTATAATAGGATCAGGGTAATACACAGATGATATTTCATTGCATGAGCCTAATTTGAAACTACGGATTGCTTTATTTAACAATTTAATGAAAATATGCCCAATCTGTTAGATATTGAAGTGTATTAACATGGTGACAAAACAGGTTTAACCAATATTTAAAGGTTCTCAGTCATCACCACAAAACAACATGGAAGGAAAAGCAAAGAAACTAAGAGATATCCATCTATGCAGTGTATACATTAGACCAACTTATCTTTGGGTCAGACTGGTTTTGAAAGCAGAGTGTTTGTATGAATAATAAGTACAGTCACCACAACAGAGAACCTCTCTGTTATGAGAATAACAAAAAATTAAAATATGTCAGTTATCTCATTTTTCCCACATTGGACTGAGAAGCATAAATATTTTACCTTCTTAATATTTCATTGTCAATGCATACTTTAAACACCTTTTTTAGACAAACATTAATATAATACTTAGTACCATTGCACCTACAATGCATAGAAAGCCATTTCTGTAATTCCAGTAATTAAGGTTTACTCAAACACAACTGTCTGCATTGGATTAAATTTAAAAATCTTGGGGCGCCTGGGTGGCGCAGTGGGTTAAGCGTCCGACTTCAGCCAGGTCACGATCTCGCGGTCCGTGAGTTCGAGCCCCGCGTCAGGCTCTGGGCTGATGGCTCGGAGCCTGGAGCCTGTTTCCGATTCTGTGTCTCCCTCTCTCTCTGCCCCTCCCCCGTTCATGCTCTGTCTCTCTCTGTCCCAAAAATAAATAAAAAACGTTGAAAAAAAATTTTAAAAATCTACAGTAAAATTATCTGAAGTAGTAAGCTTGGGACCAAATAGTCAATTCCTCCTATGAGTGAATTTAAATGTTTCTTCTTTTCTGGCTGAGAGCCTCCCAGGAATAAATGCAGCAGATGAGTAACATTAATTGCTTCATCCAAAAAATAAAAATTTAATATGTGTCAAAGCCACAGGATACCCTAGCACACAGCCTTTCCTGTCCTGCAGAAACCCAGTGGCATTAACCTCTTGCCTGTCCATAGGTAGAATTCCACAGTGGTTATCCATACAGATTCTAGAAATAGCTACCTGGATTCAAACACCGACTCTGACACTCCCTGCCTTGAAGACTTTAGACAAATCTCTTGAAGTATCTACCTTAGTGTACTTACCTTCCAAAAGACAGAAATGAGAGGGGAAAAAAACCTACCTCATAGCATTACTGAAATGGTTAAATGGTGGCATATATGCAAAACTTTCTAAAACAGTACCTGGTTCATATTATGAACGGTGTTGTGTTCATATTGCTTATCCCTATCCTAGGTGCCCAGAGCATCTTTCTTTGAAGGGAGTCTTTTAAATAAAGTTTAAGGCATCAGCCTAAATCAGAGACAAAAAATGTGGGTGACTAATGACTAACTTGACAATCTCAAAGAAGTAGACTTAGCAAGTGTAGTGATTCCCATCAAAACCCAACCCTCCAGGAGCTCGCAAGGAGACAACAATTAAGGACCAGACTTTTATTTTCTTGCTCTTTTTCCTCTATCCCAACTATTTTTAGAGTATTCTATGGGTCCACTTTCAATGTCTAGTATCAGACCTTAGTCTGCTCCAAGTAAACACAGCTGACTCTTGACCAATGTGGGGATTAGGTGTTCTGACCCCCCTTGCAGTTGAAAATCCACATACAACTTTTCACTCCCTCTGAAGCTAAACTACTAGTAGCCTATGGTTGGCCAGAAGCTTTAGTGATAACATAAACAGCCAACTAACACATATTTTATTTGTTATATGTATTATATACTGTATTCTTACAATAAAGTAAACTAAACAAAATGGTATTAAGAAAATCATAAGAGAAAATACATTTACAGCACTGTGCTATGTTTTTTTTTTTTTTAAATCATGTGTAAGTGCCCTATGAAGTCCAAACCTGTGTTGTTTAAGGGTCAACTGTACTCAGAAAGTATTTAAATCTTGAAAGTAATTTTAGTTATCACTCTACAGATAAAATAACTCAATTTAAAATGATTAATGGGTTTTGAGCCATACAATTAATCATAATAGTTAATCCCATATTAGAATCAACTAGTCTTCTGATACCATTTCATACCCTCTTCCCTGTTCTAAGGTTTTGAGTAGTAAAACTCAGAGATTGAAATATTTCCATTTGGAATCCTACTATATCAAACCAGTCAAGGATACATTCAGTAAAAAATAGTGAAATGTGTGAGCTATAGAATATGAAAGAAATTACTACTAGAAACTACCATACTTTCCAAGTTGAAAGCAGAGGCTAAGACTTCTAACCTAAATGCCTAAGAATAATTCATATTCTGAAGTCATCAGAACATGTTTTACTAAGTAAATTATGTTTGCTCCTTTGATGTTCTCTCAGTGTCAATGGTACCATCCTCTCAATGTGAATGGCAATCTGGGGCTTTATTCTAGATTTTACCTTCTCTCTTGTCCCTATAACTTTGCAAGAAGCCCAATGATTATACTTCAGACTCCCTCTCCATCTCCTCCTTACCCCCTTCCTTCCAAAATGTCTGCATTACCTCAAGCTGTCACCAGCTTTGTGTGGATTGTCTCCTGGCCTCCCTTCTCAATCATCTTGTGTCAAAGTCAGGGAATTCCAAATAGAATGAAATATAAAGGTCTTATATATGTGACCCAATACACATATCCACCCTTATTTCTTTCTTTTTTTAAAGTGTATGTGTTTATTTTGAAAGAGAAAGAGAGAGAGCATATGTGCATGAGAAGGGGAGGAGCAGAGAGAAAGGGACAGAAAGAGAAACCCAAGCAGGCTCCACACTGTCAGCATGGAGCCCACTGTGGGACTCAAACTCACGAACCATGAGATCATGACCTGAGCCAAAACCAAGAGCTGGACACAACTGACTGAGCCACCCAGGCCGCCCTCTTTTTTTTTTTTTTTTTTTTTTTTTTTTCATTTTATTTATTTGAGAGAGAGAAAGAGTGTGTAGGGGAGAGGAGTAGAGGGGGAGAGAGAGAGAGAATCTTAGTCTCCACATTCAGTATGGAGCTCAGCACGGGGCTGGATCCCATGACCCTGGGATCATGACCTGAGCCAAAACTGAGTCAGATGCTCAACCAACTGAGCCACCCAGGTGTCCCTCCACCCCTATTTCTTACTATTTGTCACCAGCACCCTGCCTTCTTCACTGTAGCCCTTTACAACTTCTTGTTGTACTCTGGCAGTGCTAACATTCTCTCATGTTTCCATACCCTTTTCTTTCTCTTCCTCTTCATTCCTTAAGATTCAAATATTTTCTCCTCTGAAATTGCATATTCTGCGTTAGCCACTGGGATAATTATTGTTTTATTCTTGTTTTCTGCTCAGATCCCTTTCTTTACTTCTCACAAGAAAGAGAAAGACGGATGGCCCCAAGTTGGCCAGTCACAATACCCCACTTGACCAGCAATGGTTATTGGTCTAGAATGTATTTAGCTTGTCCAATCCGAGTCCCTTTCTGCTGACATCTTTCTTTTGTTTTAACAAGGAAACTATTTTTTCTGGCACATATGACAGGAACCATGTGAACCTAGGTCAGACAGTGCCCATATTCTTCATCACATGAAAAAGCCTGTCCGTAGGGTATAGAATGATGTCAAGTAGAAAGAAAACACAGATAGAAAGATAGTATTGGCAGAGTTGAATTCCTCTCTAAACCCTGAGGTGCCCAGAGATATCAGGGTTGCTATAGAACTTCCATTGTGAGAGCTTCTCCTTTAACTTCCCAACATAGTTACTTTTTTTTCTTTTCTACAAGCAAGTGAGTTGCATTTCTGTCCTTGCAACCAGAGTCCTAATAACACTGCCCACCTTGGACCACATGCTATCAGAGCACTTTTGTTTTCTGTTTTATTGTATTTGCTTATTTTATTCCCCAAAAAAGACTGAAAACTGTGGGGGAGGAGGAAGGGAGACAATGGTGCCTCATATCTGATTCTACAAAATATTAACACAATAAGTAATACATAATAATTGAATAAATATTTCAACAGATGACTTAGAAAAGCTTTTAAAAGAAAGCAATTTAAACATTACATATAATTATAAATTTTGAAATAATAAATTTCTGTAAATATTTAACTTTTTCCTCATAATAAAATTATGAATTATAGTATTTGATTGCAGTGCATAAAGCCCAGTGTAATCATTTTGCAAATGGAGTATATAGGTCCCAAATGATGAAATTTTACCAAGATCACATGGTACCTGACCATCTTCTCAACCTTACACTGGCAAGAGGACCAAAAAAAAAAAAAAAAAAAGAAAGAAAAGGACTATCCAAGTAAAAGTAATTCAAGAAATTGCATAAAATTACTTCATCATCTTTATTAATGTCATTGCTTCCATTTATTCATAGATTCTATTATTTATATTTATTGTTTCTGCTTTTAACAATGCTTCTGCTTTTAGCAATGATCCCAGGAATTAAAATTCTAACCACTATAAAAAATAGATATCTTTCCTTTTATACACTTACGTTTGTCCCACATAAAGTAAATCAAGTGATGAAGAGAGTGAGTCTTTCAATATGACACTCCAGGATACATAAATGATTCTTTAGTTTTTGACATTTACCCTAGTTATATACTATGAGCACCATCCATTGAAACATTTTAAAGATTTTTTTCCTTTATTAGAAATAAACAGTGAACATTGATGTGAATCAGCCTTGCAATATTTTCTATGAGCAGTTCACAGAGTACTTAGTGAAAAATGAAATCGTTCAAAAATACGTGTAAATACTTTATAAAGAATTCTAAATCATGTGAAGAGTACGTGAAATTTAAAAAGGTAACATTCAGGGGTTTTTTTAAGTAAAAATATTTTTTATTAAAAAACATCTAGTTTAAGCTGTTTTTATGAAAATTCCATCAGCAAAATTAAGTATTAATTTCATCTACTGTATTTAGCATCTGCAAAAAACAATAGCAACAACAAAAAATCCCCTCTTTATTTAACTCATATACCACGTATAATTTTTCAATAAAAAGTTCACGATAACATCAAAGCATATCCTGTTTGATTAGTCCTTATTTCCTCCATTTCTATCACCTACAGTTAACCATCATTTCTCAGCTGAATTATTTCTTAACTAGTCACTGTGTTTTACTGTCTGATATACCCCACCTCCAGCTTTCTGTTATACATACAGTATCATAGGGATCCTATAAAAAGTAGCTTAGATTTCGTTCCTCCTATGTCTTCTTGGCTTAAAGAAACTGTAGCCTGTATGATGACCTATCATGTCTGCACAATCTAGCAGTTACCTCTCAGATTCCCATGATGCTCTTCACCATCTTCCAACTACCCACTCTTCCTGACTGTTCTGTGAACACATCCGGCATGCCCATAATTCAGGGGATGTACTCTCTCTTCTCTCCAAAATGCTCTGTGACTTGTAATATATCCACCTTGCTTATTTACTTCCGTCAAATCCTTACGCAAATGTCGCATGTTCAAAGACCTTGACTGACCATCATATATATTAGCCACACTCTTGTAACATGCTCTAGTAGCTCATGGCAAGTATCACCAGCTAATATGTTGAAACTTTATGTGTTTATTTTCTATCTCCATTTGCTACAATATAAGCTGCATGAGGGCAGGGACATTGTTTTGTTCACTGCCATATCCCCAGAAACAAATGAGGGCTCAAAACTATCTACTGAATGAAATAATAAATAAATGAAATAATAAATGAATGGAAGAGTAACATCTATACTCTATACTGAAACATTTAAGAATATCTGTAAGTGTTTCTATCTATTGCCATTACTTCAGTCATTCTCATTTCAAAGTTTGCTGTTTTTATTCTAAATAATTTCGACGAATTGTACCATTGGAGTCAGATGTGTGACTTTAAAGTAAATATGACACATATTTGTATTTTTTCCATTACCAAGTAATAGAAAGTGTATCCTTTCCAAGTTGAACTATCAACCGAGACCACTTTATTTATAGCCTTGTGAGAGCTTCTGAGGGAGGGGATCTAGCTCACCAGGTTGATGACCCACAGAAATGGTGAAGTAATAAACTTGTATTGTTTTTAGGCTGTTAAGTTTTGAGACAATTTGTTCTCCTGCAATCAATAACTAATCAGATGAAGTAAATTTTGCATGAATTTATTTGTGCACAGAACTTGAAAGATACATTTTTTTCCTAGTGTTTCCTAAACACTATTTATTTATTTATTTACTTATTTATTTATTAAATTTTTCAGTGCAGGAATTTATCATTAACAAAAGACAGTTTCTTCCAAAATAAATTTTTCTTAATCTCATAGCCATCATCACTCAGATCTAAGAATAATCAAAGCTTTTTGAAAACATTTTTCTTTTTTTCAGTAGAGGAGATGTTAGATAAATCATTCCATCACATATTACATGTAAAGGTTACATATTCCTTTGAGTTATTTTCTGTGGTCAGTTGGTTTTCCACATAATCTATTTCATTGTTTCTAAAAGAAATTGCTTATCTGTGGAACTTTCCATTTCCTATTTCTTCTAGAGCATTTTTGATTGTTTATTTTGTTTTTGGGTTTGCCATATCATTGGGATGAGGCTTTGCCTACAGAATCTCTCATCCAAGTTTATGTTCACTTTTTTTTTCTTTCTGACTCACCATTGTTTTCCTTTGATTTACCGGAATTTTTTTTTTTTTTCTCAGAGTGATATATTAACTTTTTTATTTTACTTGATGTAATTAAGGCCTTATATTCCAAACAACAAAAACAACAACATCAACAAAAACAAGCCACTAGACCACTAAGACTTTACATAATGTGATACTTCCATGAAGTCACCTTAGCATATTCATATTAAAACACAATAGTAGGTCATTTGTAAAAACATGAAACTCAAGAGGAGCTTTTCTATGGAGAAAAAGAACAGACTGGAATTGAAGCTAATAGAATTTAGAAGTCACAAAATAAGCATCATTGACCCAAAATTTCTGTATCTAAACCTCCATGAAAGAAGTGGGTGGTCAATATCTTGACTAAAAAGAGCTCATAGGATCAAGTAAAATATACTCAGTTTTCAACAGATGAGGTTTGAAAACGGAGTCTTCAGATTTTAAGATAGTCTCATGCTAGAAAGAAAGCAATTATTGTGCCTCTTCTTCCTACTGGTGAGTTACATTTCTATATAATTAAAGTTTTGCTGTAACCTGGAGGAATACCCTTCATCTCATTAAATTCCTGAAAGAAAACTACCATATTTCTTTCCTCCCATGATTTAGTGATATGTCTCCATGTATAACTATACCCTGGAGCGTAATTATGTGTCTTCAATATAATGCAAGTCAAACTATTAATTATTTGTCCTTGGAAGTCCTTACTTTCAGGTATAAGAAAATAGGAGAGAAAAAACAACAGAATGAATTTTCAATCCTGAACAACAAAATAACAAGTTATTTTCTACACAGGAACTAACCCCCAATTTAGCAGATATGTTCTATTTAAATGATTAACATCCTGATTTCATGCATGTTCAAGTATTAGTTTGAGCCAAGTGAGACTACAAAGTTCTTAAGTAAAAAAATGGTTTAATAGCAGTAATTTTATATTGCTGAACGTAGCAGAATACTTGATTTCCAATTATTCTTTTAAGAAACATTAGCCTACATTTGGGTTATCATTCACTTGAAAGGAATATTTGTTTCCCACATTGTTCTTAAAACACCTTGAACACGTTTGCGTAAGAAGAGATTTCATCTTTTCCAAGCTTAATTATAATCACATTTTTCAGCATATGTCTAGACTTGAGGCAACATAATATTATATATAACGCCAACTAGACTGCCTCTTGACCGAGGGGTGCGCCTGCAGCTGACACAGGCCCATATTTGTGTTCAGCTGTCTATGATTTTCTATAAGAACATGATTCAGCCTTTTACCAGGACTGAGCTTCTCTTGTGATCAGTGGAACATTTGACCAGCTTGATTTTTTATTTCATTTTTTTTTATTACAGATATAGCATATTCTCACTGTGGAGAACTGGAATATATAATTGGATCAAATGAAAAAATTAAAACAAGTTTTTACCTAGAACACCTCTGTTACTATTCTGATGTATGTTCTTCTAGTTTTTCCCTTATATTTACATAAATCAATATAGGTGAATGAATTATTTATTTGTGTGTGTGTGTGTGTGTGTGTGTGTGTGTGTGTGTGTGTAGTTGCATAGAAAAAAATGGATGGTTGATGGACATACCTTATGTTAACATGCTCTTTTATGAATTCTTAGTACTGTAGTATCTATCTTTTGCTCCTCTGCATCTATGAACATTTTGGGGCAAACAGTAACCTATTAACAATTGCCCCCTTATTTTAGAAATATGAACATCTGTATATCCCTTTGAATCTAGTATGCAAATGTGTTCTTCAACTCATGTAAAATCAAATGTAATGAAAACAAAGCTTTATCTACTGAGTTCAAGGCAAAATAAAATTAGCTGACTACTTAATAAAGTAAAATTAGAAAAAATTAAAGATTCTGGGCTAAATTACTTCTCAATGACTATGAGAAAATAATTGCTAAAACTACATTTTAATTTGGATTAGATAAGTCACTGTTACCTAAAATGTTTCATAAAATGCTATGTCAGTGGGTCTTTTTAGGTGTAACAGAGAAGAAAAGAGTTTAGTAACTAGGTAAGTTTGGACATAGGTATCTTAAGTAAAGGAGTTTATTTGTCATGGTTGTTTCTTAGTGTGTATTTCTTTTGTTCTTAATACAGACTCTCTAGCTCGTTTTCTTGTTTTTTTAAGTTTATTTATTTAGTTTTGAGAGAGAGAATGAGAATAAGCGGGGGAGGAGCAGAGAGAGAGGGAGAGAGACAGAATCCCAAGCAGGCTCCACACTGTCAGCGTGGAGCCCAATGCAGGGCTCAAACTAACGCACCACAAAATCATGTCCTGAGCTGAAATTGAGAGTTGGACGCTCTCCCAACTGAGCCACCCAGACACCCCAGACTCTCTAGATCCTTTAATATGCAAATGCATACTGCAAATGTCCAGTAATGGAAAGTAGGATGCAATAATTCCCCCAAACTTTTGGCCAAGGAACTTCTCCACTCCCTATATTTAGAAAATCTGACTAGTACTTCAGTGAAAAATTCTTGACATTCTTTTTGTATGCTTGGCACATTCTTTTTTGTAGCTTCTATTTAGTGGTCTAAGTTGGGCTGTTAGCCTTATGCAAATTTTCTAACATGGTAACCTCATATGACTAAACTCTTAAATTCAGTAACCTTTACTCGTTAGTCCCCAAGGTATTTCAACATCAATTTCTACTGCTTAATCTTCAACTCTGAGATTTTCTTTTATCACCTCTTCTGTCCCACCTCTCTCACTTCTCTCCTTGATTTGAACAAATGTCCAATCACTAGGCATCACAGTCCATATTTCAATGTACTTCTTTCTTCTTTCTTCCACCTTGGGTTTGTTTATCAATATAATCAATTGGAACTCTTTTAAAAAAATGTGTATTTATTTTGAGAGAAAGAGCATACGGTATGTGGGGGGGGGGGGGCAGGGAGACAAAGAGGGAGAGAGAGACAATCCCAAGCAGGCTCCATGCTGTTAGCACAAAGCCAGACAAGGAGCTGGATCTCATGGACTGTGAGATACTGACCTGAGCCAAATCAAGATTGGCTTAGCCAACTGAGCCATCCAAGTGGCCCTGGAACTCTTTTAAAAGTCATTGTAATGAACAGCCTAGATTTAAGACCACTGCTTTGTGTATTTTCTCCTAGTTACAGCAACAAGTTTTTCAATTCTAACAATGCCTTAAAATCAGCAAGTCAGAATATTGTATCTTTTTTTTTTTAATATTTATTTTTGAGAGAGAGAGTGAGTGCATGTGAGCAGAGGAGAGACAGAGAGAGAGGAGAGACAGGATCTGAAGCAGGCTCTGCATGCTGTCAGTGCAGAGCCTAATGAGGGGTTCAAACTCACCAACTCCAAGATCATGACCTGAGCAGAAGTGACTGAGAACACTGAAATGACTGAGAATCTTTTTATCTTTTACCTGTTCTTGATTGTGCTGGATCTCAATTGATCTACAATTTTGTATAGCTTTTGTTTCCTTCCTCAACCATGACTCAAGTTTTCAAACACTTTCTTACACATAATATTGCTGAACATCTCTCATATCTTTTCCTGTATATTCCCAACTGCAGCCACCCTTAAGCGCCTCATCGCCTCCTGCCTATGCTTTTGCAATAGCATCTATGCAGTATACCCTTCACAGTAATAATCTCAAAAATTTTTTGGTCATGTTATTGCCAATTTATTGCCTATTCAAATCAAATACAAACAAATGAGATACTTTTTAAAATCGCTTTTCCCAACTACGTTTCCTTTAGCCAGACTAGACTCCACCGATCTCTTGCTTAGTCATTAATCTTCTTATTCCTTTGCTTATGCCTTTTCTCTCTAGTTATAACTTTCCAAGTCTTTCAGGATCCAGAATGAGATTTTTGACTCATGCATTTAGTTTCAAATCTGACATTTTTTTGTTGTTGTTATCTGTAAGGTCGAGATGATATCTCTCAGGGCTGTGAAACTGAAATGAGACAATGATTGTAAAGTCTCTCGCTAAATCTAGATCCTCAAAATGTTAGCTTCCTTTCCTAACTGATTTTCCTTCCCATATGGGCCTTCTTTAAATTTCTGTTATCTTTCCATTAAAATCATCATTTGATTCCTCAGTAAGCTCTTAGGAGGCTGCACCCCTGCCTTGAGTACTTCTTTTGTATCCACCATAGTACTTAACATGTATTACATTCATTGTTAGGATCATCAAATATTTGTTGAATGGATTTTGCTAAAGAAATTATGAAATCTTCTACTGAAGTACAAATCAAAATCTTGCAAGTTTAAATTGTGAAGAATCTCATGGGAACTCTTTAATATGTACATTAAAAAAAGCCACCTAACTGTTAGTATTTAAAAAGAAAACACAAAAAGAAGGAAGAAGGAAGGAAAGAAGGAAGGAAGGAAGGAAGGAAGGAAGGAAGGAAGGAAAGAAGGAAAGAGAGAGGGAGGGAAGGAAGGATTAAAATCTTATTTTTGAAAAGCAAAATATGTATACAGTTTAAGACAAGGTACTGACATGAGAAGGTCAAAACTCTGGTTTTATTCTCTGCCTACAACATTAACCACATGGTAATATTGGGAGGAAAATACTCTGGTGTGCCCTAGTTTTAATATCTCTAAAATGTAGGTAAATTCTCTTTTAACTGTCTTTCATGTGAGTTATGGTGATAGGACGATATCAAATACAGAGAAATTTTAAGGCTTTTGTAAAATTTCAAAGAACTACTATACATAAAATGAGATCATCGTTGTATAGACCATAAATATTGTATTGATGTGTTTCTTCCCAGATTTCTAATATTTGCTTGATTCTTATGATTTCTTATTAGTCATAGTTTTATGTTTACATATCATTCATGACACATGATATGATCTGCTTTCCTCCCCTGCCTCCCTTGCTGAATGTGCTACCTCAAGTTGAGGCTCAGCCAAGTTCGGCTTCTTCACCCACCCCTAGGGTGGTATGCATTAAGTTTCAGACTGTGTCTTTATTATGATTAGAGTACAGTAAACTCTCAATTATCTGTGATAATGGGTTACTTGGAGAGCCTAAATAAACAAATTGCTTTGGGGATCTGTCACTTTGAGTAAACTCTCCGATCCCTTGGGAGTGGCAGAAAGGGTAGGGTAGGAGAGGCAGGCCACCTGAGTCCTCACAGGGATCAGAAGCTGCAGAGGGTAGCTTCACAGGTAACTTCTGCAATGTCCCTGGGTCATTCCCTTCTCATGGATGAAAAACCTGACAAAAGTCAGAGCCTCCAGCAGCAAACATTTGTTCAGTGGATGAATAAATGAGATTTACTTCGTGAGGCTTCATGAACGTGAAATAAATAAATTTCACAGAAGAAAGATGGTAGTAATTCATACTCTTCACTAAGGAGACATTTATCAGAGACAGTTATCATTTATCAGAGACAATTGTCTCTGAATTTGAGACATTTATCTCAGGCGGTCTATCAAATATAGTGACTGCAATAGGGCAACAAACAACAATGAAGCATTTTAAAACCAATGCTAGGGGGGCCTGGGTGGCTCAGTCAGTTAAGCGTGGACTTTGGCTCAGGTCATGATTTCACCATTCCCAGGTTTGAGCCCCCCCACCCCAAAAGAAAATGACACTAAAGTAAATATTCTTAGAAAATCAGAATTGGAATGCCAAGAGCTACATTAATGCAAAGACTGTGAGCAAATCCCTTTCCTAGAGACAATATGTGGAAGAAAAGAAAAGGACACTTTTCAGAGTTCAGAGTTCAGAGGCCCGAATCTCAGTCACAATTCCATTATTAACTATTTATAAACCTTCAGTTGTCTGGGACTCTGTTTACTCTTTTATAAGATAAGACATTTGGAGCATACAATCTCTTAAGTTTGTTTCAGACCCCAACTGTACTAAGACCATAATTAAAGAAAGATGGGATTTTTGAGAAATACATGGATGCCAAAAGGCAGTGGTATTTGGAAACATTGAATATGAGGATTTAGTACAGTGGGGAATCTAGGAGATCTTGAGGGTTCCAGTTTGGATAGCAGACCCGGGTAACAGTTTTAGAGACATTAGATCACTGTTACCTCCCTCAAAAAGCAGGCAAACGAGGAGAAAGCAGCAACCAAGGTGATTCACATGTTTGACAATTAAGCACTGATTGCCTGGGAGAGCTATAACCATTTTTTTTTCTGTCTCTGACTTGTGTGTTCTTGTTCCACCATTCTAGAAAATTCCCCTGGCATAAGGCATAAAAACTCATTACTCACTTAGTATGGAGAAAGCATACACTCTTCAAGCCTCATTTAATCTGTATTTACAAGGAATGATGAATACTAAGCAGGGGCTTGAATTATGATTGTGAGATAGTGGGGTAAAGCATAAAGTAGTGACCACCCATGATCTCAGGTAATGGTGATATTATGTGCAACAAGGTGCAGACAAAGGCTTACACAGCCAGTTTCAGCTGAGCTTCATGGTGACAAAGGCCCACCTGAAATGCTGTAAAAGTCTACATGGAATGGCACGTGATGGCATGAAGGCTTTAATCTTATCACACACTCCGATTCCATTATCTACAAAAAGCTCCTTGTTTATTTGTATGTATATGACAAGTGTGAAATATTTTAAGTTCAAAATAGGTAGATAATTTTATCTCTTAATAGCCATTTGATAATTTTTCATTCTCACTCATTGTAATTAATATTTGGTTTATATGTAATAGTCATGTGATTTTTCCCCTATGGTATTTTTTATCCCTTTTATCTCCATTACATCTAAAAAAATTTAAGATTTATTTATTTATTTATTTATTTATTTATTTATTTATTTTAAGAGAGAGAAAGAAAGAGAGCAGGGGGGGATCAGAGAGAGAGGAAGACAGAGAGAATTCCAAGCAGGCTCTGTACTGTCACTGCAGAGCCCCATTTGGGGCTCCACCTCACAAACTGTGAGATCATGACCTGAGCTGAGATCAAGAACTGGATACTTAATCAACTGAGACACCCAGGTGCCCCACCTCCAACATATTAACTGCTAAAACAATATTTTTAAAACTTTGACATCGAGAAGAAGGTCAGATTTGGTCTCTCTCCAATTATATAACACCCACTGTGTAATTCCTTCCAGGCCAAAATTCACTCACAAATTGTCTTTTCTCTAGCTCAACTAAAGCAAAGTAAATTTAGAGGAAGATGCTTCTTTTGGAAATTGGGATCTTGATAATGTCATTCTTGGTGTTATCTGTTATAAAATATTTGTTATAAAATAAAATGTACTATACTTACAATAATGCATATTTGCTCAATGTTTTTTTTTAAATTTTTTAATGTTTTATTATTTGTCTTTGAGAGACAGAGAGAAAGTGAGAGAGAGAGAACAGGGGAGGTACAGAAAGAGAGAGAGACAGAATCCAAAGCAGGATCCAGGCTCTGAGCTGTCAGCACAGAGCCTGATGCGGGGCTCGAACTCACAAGCTGTGCCTGAGCCGAAGTCAGATGCTTAACTGACTGAGTCACCCAGGCACCCCAGAAGTGTATCATTTTTAATACACAAGCCATCTTCTTGACATTTTGGAGGAAAAGAGTGTAAGTCACATCAAAAATAGTTGCCATACTCATATGACAATAGTAGTCCCACAATAGCCTAATTTCTTCTATCATTTTCACCTCCGATTAAGAACTATCTAGAAATGAAACAATAACCCTCTGTCCTTGGGCACCCACAGTCTCTAGAGCTGACTTTTAATAAGTTTCCAATTTCAGATTGCCTTTGGCTTGGGACCCTAGAAACTTTTACATCTTTTTCAAAGCCAATGACCTCTCTTGGTCATCTTGAGAATGCTTGCTCTTCACATCCTTTTATTTTAGCTTGATGAAATCTTTAGTCACCAGCTCTACTAGAATCCATAAACCACACTCAAATGGCGTTGCTTTAGAATCATTTGGGTAGCTATTTGAAAACACAAAAGATGGGGCCACATTCCTGACTTCCTTGATCACATTCTCCAGGGTGAAATTCAGGAATCTGTATTTTAAATAGCACTCTTTGTGATTCTGTTGTGGAGACAGGTTTGGGAACTACCACAGAGAGACTCATGGCTCAGGATGGCCTCACACGTAAATATCCAGCCTTTGTGATCTGTCCTCTTTTTAGCTGACAACTGTACATTTTACTGGAAGATGGACTCAGGAGTGGGTAGTGTTGTTGGATGCTGATATAGCCTACTTGTTCATTTTTGGGCCCTTTGTCCTTAAGGTAATTTAGTTTTTGGTCAATAATCTATACTTGAAAAGCGGAAAAATCATTAGCAATGGCTATACCAAATATCTGCACATAACTAGGGGAGAGTGACTCATGAAAATTTCACATACATAAAAGGTAATGTTGAGAAGCGTTTTAAAATCTTAGTTTCAATTCTAAAAAGGTATAAAACTTTTTCCACTCTCTTGTCTGAAGTATGACAAATGCTACTTAGAGTGGGGGAAAAACCTTTAAAAATAGGACTTGGAATGGAAAAACCTTACTTTGAATATGTACCTGTATGAATGCCAGTGTATTTGTGCTGAATGATAGACACTATAATATGTACTTTCCAAGATACTTAAATTATAATAAGGAAAGAATGGATTTGCAGGAAGGGAAAGAGGTATGTTCATTTTGAATCTAGTTTGTAAGCATATTTTTCTCAAGAATAGAAGTTTCACTGTTATTTCATTACTTACAATAATAATAGTTAACATTTATAGAACAACTCTTATGTTCCAAAATCTGTGCTAGCCCTCTTGGCAAATACTACGTGCTAATCTCTGTTAGACACTTGGGCAATATAAAAATAAAACAGGTTATTTTCCTCTCCACTTCTATTTCCAGCATAGGGTTTCTGTTGTGGAAACACAAATGGTGTTCTCTTTTTCCTGGCCGTATATTGTTTAGCTAACATAAATGTGACTTTTTTTGTCTATCAAGGTCTCTGCTAATAATGCTATAGTCCCACCCTAAATAATTTGGAAATACATGAGATAAGAGTGAAAATGTTGGCAGAGACAGAGTTTTGAGTTTTAACTCCCTCTTTTGTCAATGGGCTATTTCAATTTAACCATGTGTAAGCTTTACCAGAGATAAAGAGAATAAGGCCAAGAACAATAAGCAAATATCTAGTATCTGTTACGTATGTACCAAACCATTGAATGCATTACCTTATATAATCCAAGCTGAGAAAAACTGTAAGGGTTATCTAATTTGATTTTTTAACTTTTTCTTGTCTTAAAAAACATATATAGTTGGGAATCTGACATTCTGGGATTCAAATGGTTTGCTTACAGCATTTAGGCTTCTAGTTCCCAGTTAGGTGATCTTCTCATTACACTTCATTCTCTAGCTGTTTGATGTTGTAAAAGGCTCTAAAGAGCCTTAGCAAAGATAGAAGAGGGATATCATACACAGGAAATATTTTTAATGTGTTTAAATTATAAAAGCTCTATGTAGGTTTTAAATTTTAATTCCAGTATACTTAACATACAGTGTTATATTAGTGTATAGTGTATTAGTATATAACATACAGTGTTATACAGTATAGTGATTCAACACCTTCTATACATTACTCAGGGCTCGTCATGATCCCCTCTACCTGCTTCAGCCATTCCCCCAACCCTGTCCCCTCCCCACCTCCCTTCTGGTAACCATCAGTTCACTTAACCTCTATAGTTAAGAGTCTAAATGTTCTATATTTTAAAATATATTTATAAATTTTTTTAACATTTATTTTTGAGAAGAGAAAGAGAGAGGTGGGGGGAGGGGCAGAGAGAGGGAGACAGAGGATCTGAAGCAGGCTCCGCGATATGAATGCAGACCCCTATGTGGGGCTTGAGCTTGCAAACTGAGATCATGACCTGGGCAGACATCAAGAGTTGGCTGTTAACTGACTGAGCCACCCAGATGTCCCTAAAATATACTTATAGTGAAAAGAAATATACTAAGCCCAAATTATCACTTTAATTAAAAACTCTAAGCAAAAATTATGCATTTCCATTTTCATATGTGTTTGCTCTTTGGTATGCATGGGTTTTTTAAAACATAGTTGAAGGGCATCTGGGTGGTTCAGTTTGTTAAGCATCTGACTCTTGGTTTTGGTTTAGGTCATAATCTCAAGGTTCGTGAGTTTGAGGCCTGCATAGAGCTCTGTGCTGACACTGTGGAGCCTGCTTGGGATTCTCTGTCCCTCTCCCAGTCGCATATGCTCTCTCTCTCAAAATAAATAAATAAACTTTAAAAAAAAAAGGTGCTCTGTATACATTTTAATTACTTTCTTTTAAACTGGATTACATTATGGTATAGTCTCATCAACATCAATATTTACAAATTTCTCACCCAAATAATACCTCAGAACTTAACTAAATTCATGATCGTGCTTTTAATTTGCTGTTATACATAAAGCTAGATGAATACCTAAATGCATTTGTTTTCAAAAATTCTGAAAGATTTTCTTTCATTTATGATGAATGATAGGAATACTGATTGAAAACTATAATAAGTGTGGATTGTTGATAGATGCCAATATTTCCAAATTACTTTCTAATGATTTATAGCTATCATCATAAGTAAATTTAGGTGACTATTTCATTTATTTTATGTTCCAAGTGGAAAGTTCCTCAGTAATCTGAATGGGGGAACTGGTGCCTGGTATCAGCTTGAATCCTAATGATGTCAAGAAGCATAAGAACTAAATACCAGGAACCCTGATAGAAATCAGAGTCACTATGGGTAAATTTAGTAACTGTTGGTTCTTTAATCCTCTACCTTTTTGTTTTTCTTTCTGGCCATTGTCTGGAATCTCAAATAGTAACTTCTGTAAGCAACATTCTCTTATCTTGGAAGAATAACTAGTGTTTGAACCTATTGTCAAGCATCCCTATAGATAAGGATTAAACAATACTGAAGGGAAATATGCTTCCCTCCACTGACATTTTTTTTTGAACTTTGATTTCGTTGTAGCAGAAACTACAGAATAGTCACAATGAGACAGTGGTTTCAAAAACTGGTAACTTCATTAGTGCTTTCTCAAGCATCAGTACCTATGGAAGCATAATAACAAAGTTTTAAAATTCTTGAAATCAACTTGGGCTGGCTGAATTCCTGGCAAATGCAGATGGTGTCAATTATTACAAAAACAATCCTAAATTGGACCCCACCCTCATATCTACCTCCTTTTTTTAGTGGAATGTTCTATGCATTTGTAGTCAATATGGTTCTTCTTTTATTTTTAAAAGATAAAGGCTGTTTTCTTTTAATAATAATCAAACTCCAATATTACTACCTTGTTTGTAACTAAGGACAATATCACCCTCTCCCAGAGGGGTTAATAAGGGTATTTTTGTTTGTCCCAATGTAGGGTTGGAGGTGCACTACTGACATCCAGCAGGACACAGGGATGCTAAATGTTCTGCAATTAATGAGTTGCATGCCAAAAACTCTGCTGCCAAAATGCCAAGAGAGCTAATGTTGAGGAACATTAACAGGTTAAGCATTTTTGAGAGAGTACACAAGCAGGGGAGAGGCAGAGGGAGAGAGAGAGATAATCTTTTTTTATTTTAATTTTTTTATTTTTGAGAGAGAGGGAGAGAGACAGAGCATAAGCAGGGGAAGGGCAGAGACAGAGGGACGCACAGAATCCAAAGCAGGCTCCAGGCTCTGAGCTGTCAACACAGAGCCTGACGTGGGGCTTGAACCCATGAACCATAAGATCATGACCTGAGCGGTAGTCATACACCAATGGAACCACCAGGCGCCCAAGAGAGGGAGAATCTTAAGCAGGCTCCATGCTTGGCACAGAACCTGATGCGAAGTAAATAATAGCAGGGAAGATTTACAATCAAATATTATTACATTAAAGTGGATTTCATTCTAGAAAGCAAGATATCGGGCCATAAAACCAGCCATCCAATATATAAATGAGGACACTTTTCATGACAAATTGAAACAGAGATGTATGAAACCTAATAAAAAGTTTTATTAGGTCTCATTTGCTAGGTATTCTTATGAAATAATACCTGATCTTAACTTGTGTAAGTTAGGTCAGTAATTATAACTCCAAATAATAGAAAATTTATTTTTAATATGTCATATAACATACTCAGAAAAAACAAACAATATCACATAAAAGGGTACAACTATTTCTTTTATTATTCTGGATTAGTTACATTTGAAGAAATTATATATACTTTATATTTGTCACATCAGATTTTTAAACCAATCAGGTAGTATAAAAAGAAATAGCCTAATATTTTAAAAAATCTATATCTGGATTAAAAGGTAATCCTTTTGTCACTAGAAAAATACATTCTAAACAAAATGATAATTCTACTTTGAAAAACTATAAAATGCAGCCACAGAAATATATTTTGTCATGCACAGTAGATATTTAAATAATATAAAAATAAAATTTTAATGCATTATAATAGCTTCTACACACTGAATGGCCATTTATTTTTTTATTTTTTGAATTAGAAAGAGAAAATAAAATAGATATTTCATCTAGGATATTTCAGGGTTTTTTGATCTACTACTATATTTAGTTCTACAGAATATATTTTTGCCCTACACTCATACAATGCAGAGGAAAATACCATAATTTAACAATTTAGGGTCTTTTAAAAAGACAATAATTGCATTCCCTTAAATCAGTAACTGTGAATTAAAAATAAAGTTAAAAAAAACCTGCCAATTTATTTTTTTTCATAATAACACAAAGACTTAGTGTCTCCCCTAAAGAATCTATAAGTCGGATTACTATTAATGCTTTAAGTCTGCTAAGATGCATATTTATATATAAAATGCATGACCATTATTTACCATGTTTTAGAAACAATTTTTAAAATGGTTGCAGCCTTCAAAATTTAGCATTTTAATGCAAAAATTCAGTATGGGCAAGGAGGTAAAGAGGTTGATTGGAGGGAGTATGGTTAACAAGATAGAAGATAAGGTGATAAAATGATAAAAAATACATTGGTAGGGGGAAGTCCATAAATAAATATAAGCTAAGCCGTAGTATATGTGCTCCTCTATGAAAAGTACATCTAAAATAGTTTTGGGCTCAGAAATCTCACAACTGATTGAACAGAATAAATGTTTCATAGAAGAAATAACATGTTAAAAAGACAAAGTGGGTACGTCTCAATGACAGACGGACAGATGACAGATCGAGGGGAAAAGTGGCATTCCGAGGGGAAGGATGAACAAGGTACAGTCTATGAAAATCAAAGTTCCATGAAGGAAGAATAGTCAGCTTTGGTTTGCTACTTCTTAGCTGCATACTCCAATTTCATAGTTGACCTGTCAGGTTACTCAATAATTTATAAACACTTTGTTTTAAAGATTCTCTACATGATTAAAACATTAACGTTTCTATCAAGTTCTGTACTTATAATTCAGATTCTCAATTTAATAAAGAATAGTTCCGTCTCCAGAGATGAGGGCATTATAGTTTAGTATATTTATTTGTATTATTATTCTAAGTTAGAGGTGCACCATGGTGAATCAGAAGCACAGACACATTTGTATAACAAAAGAACAACTAGAAATTCTAAAGTGAATTTAAGTCAATGCTTCTGCTTTCTGACAAGAGTTTTTTAACATAAATTATTGTAGAAATATAGAAGTGTAATTCTTAGAATGTATCACTGTGCTTAACTATATATAAAAGCAGAATTCAAAGATTCTAAAATCTAGTCTAATACTATTTCTTATCAGAACTTCTTTTGAATTCAGACAATTAATTATATTATATAGCAGATAAGTAATGTTCTTTTTATTATTTTCTCACTGAACAGTAACCCAAAGAAGTGGCTTTCACTTTTGGAGAACAACATTGCAATTGGTTTATCATTGAGGATGATCTTCTGAATTTAATCCCCAGTAGTGAACAATGAATATATCAGTAATTTGCCTCATTGCTGAATGATTTAATGGCATTTTTGGAAATTTCTCTTTCTCAGATGACTATTCAATGACCTGCTTTTTTTTTTCCTATTAAACCCATATTACCCTTATTACTTACTCTATTATCACTATATTTTCCCTGGAATGGAAATTCGTACTTTCTTTACCAGCCAACTTCAACTAAGGCCTTTAGCATTATCTTGGTGCAAGAAATGATAACACAGATGCTCCCCAAAAGTGAAATACTAAAGTATTCTATGTATCTTCCCAAAGATTGGTGAAAAGCCTGGAGGATGGAGTAATAAAAAAGTAGGCTAAGAAACTGAGTTAAACATTCACTACAGTAAGCTTGGGAATAAAAGGGAAGAAATAAGAAATACTGGATCTTCACCAATATCCATATATTCAAACTAAGTAAGATAATGTTCTTACTTACATGTGCACTGACATATAGGAAAAGTGTCAGGTAAAGAAAAAATAAACTGCAATAGTATTTATTTAACAGTACAATAAAACAGTAAACTAATTGTTTCAATATGATTACATCATGTGTTTACTAGCAAGAAGCAAAGAAGGGAGAGAGAGAAAAAAAAAAAAAATCTTCCCACCTAAAAACCAGGTGAAACCAAACCTAGTCTCGTACTATAATGAGTGTCACTGAAGGAAGGATCTAAACAAGCCATTCAATTTGTTGGACATTTACCAGCAACCTTGGGGGAGGAGTGGGGTTAGAACTAGTACTTTTTTTGTTTGTTTGCACCTTAGAGGAAGTTCTACAAACATAATCTGAATTCTAGTGTACTAGAATAAAAGATTTTTGTCCATGTGAGCTCCTCTCTGTAGGTTCAGAGACAAAATGCTAATACTTATGGCATATAGACCTCTATT
Organism: Puma concolor; assembly: GCF_028749965.1. Classification (NCBI taxonomy): domain Eukaryota; kingdom Metazoa; phylum Chordata; class Mammalia; order Carnivora; family Felidae; genus Puma; species Puma concolor. The sequence continues at coordinate 34,055,216 of NC_141673.1, read as the reverse complement.
TTACCCACACAAAGGACCCCAAGTTGCCTCTCTTCGACTTTTGCAGACAGGGCATAAAGGAACAGAACTGTGACCCTGTGATTTTCTCGGTAACCCACATCATACCTCACTCATAAAACAAACCTGCACAGGTTATTTGTTTGATCAGATTTGCTTTGTCAGAGAAAGGCCGTGCATATTTCAATTTTATTAATTTTAGGCCTCTTTAGAAAAACTGCTATTGTAATGCAGCACTTGGCCCTCTCTCATCCAATCCATCCATCCACTGCCAGAATTTGCACATGTCCCAAAGGCAGCCCTTCCCACCTCCTGTCATCTAGGTCTAAACAAGTAGAGAGGTTCAGAAAGTGAACAGAGATGATGTACATTCTAAGCATCAATGAGAAAAACCAAGACTTGAATTAATACACTTACTATACAATAGCTTTCATGTACTATACAGATTTAAAAATTCCAATGATAGCGCTTTGAAAAAATATAGTACAGCACATTTTAATTTTACTTGTTCATGTGTACAGTTTCAATATACTGACTGCACTATTAAGAATTAGTTTTGTTTGTATAAATCATTTCCTGCAGAAGCTATAAAATATTATAATTCCCATCAAATCATTTCTGTTATACACCTGCACGCTATTTGTGTTGCATTCCTAATAAACAGCTCATCGTCTAAACTTGTAATCATGAGGTCACTTTGGAAATCTTAAGTCAAAAATAAACTTACAAATTTCTCTAGCTTTTATTAACTTCCGAATACTTAACATGAATTACATCATTTTTCGGAACGTGATGTTTAAAATAAGGTTTCCTATTAAACAACCGTGAACAACGTTGCAGTAGCTCAGAAAGAAGCCATTCAAATTACGTTGACAGAAGCAGCACGTCTCCTACAGCTGTTTCTGAGTCCTGACTATGGTTAGAGCTGATACCAGTGTCTGAGTCTGTGTCATTTGTATACAAGTTAAGTGCTCTCGGAGTAAGGGAAGGACCGTCCCCACCGCTGTTGGGGACCTCAGATTCCTTCCCTCTGTTTTCCTTCAGTTGGCATCCATCTTTGTTGTTAAGATGAAGTGAACTGAACTCCTTGGCCAAGAATTCATATTCTTTTGCTTTCATCTGAAGCAATGAGTCAGTGTATTTAATCTCCTTCTGGATGCCACTCAAGTGAGAGTGGATTTTCAAACCGGTTTTCATGCTTTTCTCCAAATCACACTTAACATTTTCTAAATTAGAGCTTTCAAGTTCACTCGCAGCTGCCCCTTCTGCATCTTCATTTATCTCTGTGCAAACACTTTTTACCTCTTTCTCTATTTCAGCAGAGAGCTTATCAATGAGCATTCTGTAATATGCTAATTGCTCCTCCAGGTGTACAATTCCATCGCTTTCGGTCAGGTCGTCCGGAATCTGGTTTTCATCCGAATGCAAGTCCAGTTTTTGCTTGACTTCGCTGAAACTGGGCATTAAATATGCATCCTGGACATAATTTTCTCCATCATTTTCTACCCTATCGAGATGGAACTTCGCTTCACACTTTTCAATTTCCAGATCCAGCTCTTTCATTCTCTTGACTTGCTGATGAATAGTATGGTCCTGGGAAATAATCAGATGAACTAATGTCTCCATACTATCTCGATCATGGGACACAGTGTCCTGCTTAATTTTAGCCAGTTTCCGGAAAGTTTTTCTGACTATTCTCTTTTGTTTATCTGGTGGTAATGTCTTCATGTAATTTGCTGGACTGAGTTCCCACACTTTTTCTGTGTTTTGCACTAATTTGGCTTCTGCTGTTCGCCACAGTGGAACTGGAAGGAAAGCATCTGCTTTAACCAAAACAAATTGCATATTGGGCTGCTCCTCTCCCCAAGCTTTCCAAAGCTTCAGGATTCTAGTGAGTGGAGGAAGAGCCCGTTCTGAGCCTCTCCACTTTTCTATGATGCAGTAATCACTGGGCTTCCCCAGCAGAAATCGTTTCTCTCCAAATGTAGTCTCATGTTCCTCAAGCAAAGCCTGGATGACATCAGCAGAGGTGGTGCGTTTAGTTAGCCCACAGACAATCTTCTCTTCTTGGCAAACCCAAACCACAATTTCCTTCTCTTCTGAATCCATGTCTTTAGTGGGAGATCTGAAAGAAAAACAAAGTACATTATATTTCTGTCATCACCTGTGTAAACTCAGAAAGATGGTTTAACTTTAATACCCTTTCTAGATTTTATCCTTAATGAGAGATGCATTTGAGGCTGAGACTCATAAGAATCAGAAGTCTTACTGCAAGAAAAAAAATCAAGGAAAATATCGTAACTTCCTTTTATTTCTTAGTGGGCTCTGGAAAGAGCAGTTGTCGTCAAAGACAACTGAGGCCATTTTATCTATAGAAGCCAGAGGTGAGGTGATATAACTACAATTAGAACTGCTAGAGTTAAAACAATAATCAAAGTATAAATGAATAGGGAAGATAAAATAAGATAAGTTTTGTTGGAGCCTTGGGACTAAAGACCATGGAAACATAGCATAGGAAGGAATGGTGGGATGATGCTGAGAATCACAGAGTTAAAAACAGTCCATTATTGAAGCACGTGAGTGGCTCATTCAGTTAAGCATCTGACTTTTGATATCGACTCAGGTCATGATCCCGCAGCTCATGGGTTTGAGCCCCAGGTTGGGGTCTGCTCTGACAATGCAGAGCCTACTCTCTCCCTCTCTCTCTTCCCCTCCCCTACTCTCTCTCTCTCTCTCTCTCTCTCTCTCAAAAATAAACATTTTTTTAAAAGCCCATTATTGAAAACAGTCATTTTTTCATTCAACAAATGCTTATTATATGCCAACCGTGTGCCAGACATGTCTGAAAATACTAAAGCAGCACACAAAGGTGAGAACGGGTATAAATATGTGATCAGTATAATAACAGGTAGTGGTAAATACTAGAAAGAAAATCAAACAGGATGAAGATATAGGGAATCATTTGGAAGAAAGAGAAGTCAATTTTATCCAGAGTATTTGGGAGATACTTCTCTAAGAAGATGACACTCGAACAGGGGCATACATTTTGAGAAGGCAATCAGAGACCTAAGGGAAGAATTCTAGAGTGAACAGAAGTGCAAATGTCACAAGGTACATTCTAGGGACAGAAAGAACAGGAAGGTAGTTGGAGGCTGAGGGTAGTAGAGTCAGGGGTTGTTGCTGGAGGCAAGGAAAGGTCAAGTGATAGGTGATGGGATCTAGCAGAAAGGCATACCCATTATGAGGAATTTGGGTTTTGTTCCAGTTTTAATGAGAAGCCATGGGAAAATTTTAAGTGTAGGAGGGATATGATCAAATTTATGCTTTAAGTATATCTGGATTGTTTTTGGAATGGACTGTAAAGAAAAAAAGGAGCAAAAGCAGAGGCAGGAAGACTTAGTTGAAAGCCTAGTGCTGACATATAAGAAAGAGAGAAGAATTGCCTGGACTAGGGTTTTAGCTGCAGAGGTATTAGGATGTGGTCAGAGTTGGGACATACATACAAGTAAAGACTTGCTAATAATTTCCTTTGTAGCAAAGAGGGATGGGGAAAAATCAGTTTTCTGAAGAAAAAAAAAAAAAAAAAAACACACAGTAAAAGAAGCAAGAAAGTTCCGTGGTTTGTAGGCTACACCTAGTAGAGAATTTCTGCGATGATATTTGCATCATGAGTGTAAATCAAATTGACCGTGTCTTTCATTATATCTATTTAAAAGAACGTTAAGAACGTTAAAGTGAGTTATCATCCAATATGATTTATGGAGACAAGACTTTTGAATAGAATTGGCTTGTTGTGAGTTATGTTACTTTATTTATGTAGCACCCTCAAAGCATATGACTCATGAGGCATGTATGGAAGAAATTTTCCCTGACTTCTAGAATCTTTTAACATTTAGAATTTACAGTATTTATGTTTTAATACCAATAGTAACTAATCCTACATTATTATCTTTATTGACTCTCCTGAGGTCATAAGATGAAGGAACAAATCACTGACACCAAATGACAGAGTCCCCAGTACAATTTAAATATCCAACTGTATCTAAATTATATAAACAAATATTCAAAAAATCATACTGGGCTATGATTGTTCTCTTATAAAGTATTTCACATTTAATGACCCAGCATTGAATAATGTGATATTTGATATCTACAACTCATTTAATAATTTGAAGCAGTCAAAAAGTAGGTAGAATTTAGGATAACAGAATTGCTTTCATATTTCAATTAGTATAAAAACAGCACACAAATGCATTCTAAGCAAAAACAAATAATTACTCAAAGTAACTTGATACTAACTATTATCTGGGTCATGGGTCTACAGCACAAATTGCCTCTACATTAATCATTACCTTCATCTGTTTTGATCGTGTATATATAATACCCAAAATTAACAAACTTTGTTTTTTTTTACTTTATGAAGCTAGAAGTTCACTTACTAAAATGCATGATTTGAAAAGAAGTAAGGCACACTCCATGCACTTACTGTATGTTAAATTATAACTATTTCAATATGTATTTTTTGTAAGTAATGGTAAAAATAACAAAATAGAGTAATTGTAATTATCTACCTTGTCAGATGACGTCAATAGCTATTTCATTAAAACTAAGACCGTAGGGCATCTTTATTTTATTTTTTAGTGTTCATGGTTAAACTCTAAAAACAATCTTACTAAAAATAAGTAGCACTAATTATAACCATCAGTCAGAAAACATTTAGTAAATAAAACTGTTCTAAACTCTTTGCATTTATCGAGTTATTTAATCCTTACAAATCTGTAGGTAGGTAATAATATTGTCACCATTTTACAGATAAAGAAACTGAAGCACAGGGGTTTTTAATGACTTATTTAGTCAGTTAGTGGTGCATTGAGAATTTAAACCCAAGCAAGAACAAGCTCTAGAGTATAGGTCTAACCTTGATATTATAAAAACAAGTTTATTGGTTTGATAGTTTTCTTTCTAAGATTTTTTTTTTAAGTAATCTCTACACCCAACATGGGGATCAAATTTACAACCCTAAGATAAAGAGTCACATGCTCTACTGACTAAGCCAGCCAGGCACGTCTCGTTTGGTGATTTAGATATGTGGATTAAATTGGAAAAAAAAAATCATAAAATAAACTATTTTTTAAAGAACTTTATTATATAAATTTTCCAGAATGGAATGGAACAATGGAACTCTAATTTGCCGTTAGAACACTCAGTTGATCAAGGAAGGGCTTTTCCCAATGGCCAGCTATGGAGAAAAGTGTGTAAGACTATGTTACCTTCTGCACTTTTTCCTTATAAGCATGTCCCTACTCTGATGCAGTACTAAAGGATTTCTGACAGGTCTGGGCATCTCTGTTGGCTGACAAAACTCATACATATAAGTCCTTACTGTTGTCTTTGAATAGTCCCCATGTCCTGTTCCAGTTTTTGGATGGGAAACATAAGTTCTGGGTCTCTAAGAAAGGATGACACATGACCTATAAACTCTTCAGCGCTACACTACAGCTGTGAAGAAGACTGGGAAGCAGAGGTCAGGAAATCCTTTGGTATCCTACCAAGAATAAGAATGATGATGTACATGACAATTCCCCAATACATCCACATCCACATCTACTCCACATCCACATCTACTCCACATCCACATCTACTCCAGTTGGGATCTTTTTTTTTCTTTTGGAAGGATGGAATGTTTCTCTATTGTGGCCTCCCCTAGATATCTGCTAATTTTCAGCTCATGTGGATAACGTAACCCTTATGGTCATTTTGCACAATCAAAAAAGATCACATTATTTCCACATTATTAATTCCATATTATTAATTCCGCATTATTTCCACATAAGAGAAAATTAGTGCCTTTGTGATAACCTCACATTCTGACTGGTTCCAAACCTTGCTTTTTTGTCGTTTAATATTTACTTCTTTATTTGAGAGAGAGAGCAAGCAGGGTAGGGGCAGAGAGAGGAAGAAAGAGAATCTCAAGCATGCTTTGTGTTGTCAGCACAGAGCCCAATGTGGGGCTCACTCTTATGACCATGAGCTCATGACCTGAGCTGAGATTAAGAGTCAGACACTTAACCAATTGGGCCACCCAGATAGTTATCTCTAAATATTTAGAGCCAGTTATCTCTAAATATTTTGAGGAATTTTTACAACCATTATTCAAACTTGATAATATTAAAAATTCTGCCTCTTGATTGAACACGTTTAAAAGTAATGACCAGTGAATTTCAATAATAAACCTTCCATACCTAGTAGAAGATTCATCATGTTTAAATTCTACTTTTTAGCAGGCTTAAAGTATTTAAAAGTACTGTATTTATTTTATAGTACAGCTCCAATTGAATTTCTATCCATTTATTTGACAAATATTAGCTGACACCTCCTCTGTGGTTAACACAATCATGGGAATGCAGATGACAAAAAGACATGTATAATTTCAAAGGCAGTATTCCTGGCTTATTGCGGGAAACAATGCTAGGGTTGGGAAGAGAATACTTGTCAGTTGTAGTTTTAAGATTATTATTTCATCAGTGGTTTCTAAATGCTAGCCTGATGGCACCCAGCATCAGGCCAATGTAATTTGCCAAAATATTTATAAAATAGATATTAATCAAAATTACACCAATTTAGGAGTCTTAAATAATCACTACCTTGTAGAAATAATTGTTTTCATTTGATCACACACTCAACAGACATAGTCATGTGATATAAAGAATTTAATACTAGGACTAGAACTCTTAAAATATTCCCTTCCCAACTTTTGTGATTTCACCATCTAGTATAAGTAATGACATCTGCAAATACATATGCAACAAAAGGTTAAAAATACAAACTTAGACTAGAAAAACTGGTTTGTTAGCAATATAATGTCACAAACAGTTCTCACCTAGTGATTCAAATCTAGTAGTTGAGATATAATCTCCAATTTTAATGCAAAAGAAATACACAAGTAGCATGCCTAAGAGTGTTGTTTATTTGGTTTTACTTTGTTTCGTTTAAAAAAAAAATTAACATTTATTTATTACTGAGAGACAGAGCATGAGCATGAGCATGGGAGGGGCAGAGAGAGGCTGAGACACAGAATCCAAAGCAGGCTCCAGGCTCTGAGCCTGTCGACGCAGGGCTCGAACCCACAAACCACGAGATCATGACCTGAGCTGAAGTCGGACACTCAACTGACTGAGCCACCCAGGTGCCCCTGTATTGCTTTTATATATGTTTATTGGGGAAATAAGGGATAAAAATTTTACTGGACCTGAAACTTTACAGAGAACATACTATAACCACACAAAAAGTGAAAGGTAATAGAGCTTTAATTTATAAATGCCTTATCTCAATAATTCATTTCTATTCTCTATTTTTATCGCAGTGCTTTAGTTTCACTTATAAATAGACACATTGTCAATCTGATTAACAATATTTTTTTTTCTTTTTCTTCTCAGCTCTCTATACTTTGCCCTTGCTCACTCAAAATTACTTAAGAGCACAAATTATTTTTTTTCCTGTATATTGGAATTGCGTTTGTTAATATTTGCTATTTTTAAACCAACAAAGTTACTTTTACTTTAGGCATTTCTTGACTTGCAGCACCCTTGATTTTTAAGAACTCCTGTGTACTGTAGACAGTAATATCATCCCAATCCTACAGATGAGGGAACTGAGACAAAGAGAAGTTAAGTTACTTGCCAAAACTCACAAAACTAGAAGGTAGAAGTGTTCTTTCCAACTCTGGCTTTTGATATCAATTTACGACTAATCCCTGAAAATAAATTATAATAGCCATTATGAATACCTACTCACAAATATTTCCCTATTTATGAACTGCTTACATTCTTAAAATTATTTTTAAATTAATTGCTTAAAGCTCAATGCATTTTTCATATAAAATTAATTTTCCACCTAGTATAATCAAACTCCTGGCTTTATTATAAATATACATTTATAAATATAAATTTGCCTTCCTTCAAATCTGTAATTATTTCATTGACTTTCTAGGATAAAAGCAAGTATTGAGAGAGTCTTATGTATCTAAGTGTATAATATGAAAGGAGTACTGACAAAGGGATTAATGGCAGATAGTAAGGTTAACATGGATGGAGGCTGCAGGAATGATTCTCTCTAGATAGTCTAGGAGGGAGTAACCAACAGGTGGACATCCAGATAAGAGGTTATATAAAAATACCATAACTGCAAGTGTATATTATTCATGTAGTTCAAATGGTTATAAACTGGGGTTTGCTTGGGTTATAGGATTTAAAATTTATAACTTTTAGATTACATTGTAAAGTAAAAACATTTACTCAAAAATTGTACATGTATAAGAATAAAATAACTACTATGCTCACATTTAATTGACACCAATCTAAATTCTCCGTTATTTTGATAAATGTTCACTCATACAAACTGTAAGAAGATATGAAATTCTATAAACCAGAATTTAGTCAGATCATGGCTTCAAAGTACAGTACTCAGTGGGGCATCTGGCTGGCCCAGTCAGAAGAGCATGTGACTCTTGACTCTTGATCTTGGGGTCATGAGTTCGAACCCCATGTTGGATGTAGAGATTACTGAAAAATATATAAATAAACTTCAAAGTATGGTACTAAACATTCCTTATATCTTATTTTCAATGAAATTTCCTGAATAAATAATATAACCAGGAAGATGTAAATCAGTTATCATATTTTCACATGTATCAAGGTTATTTACGTTATGGTATCCACTTTAAGGAAGCAAAACCAATGAATAAAAAAAAATTTAAATGCCTTACATAAAGTAGTGAACCTCAAATTTTGCTTCTAATTAAAAACAGAAAGATCAATAAAAATTAAGGAATTGTACAATGAAATATATTTGAAAAATTGAATAAGATTATATTGTGTTTTGACTTGAACTCATTAGTCTATTTCAAGAATGATTAATGAGAAATAGAGGAAAATGCTATTAATATCTAAATATCTAAGGTCTGTGACTCCCATCAATACAGAACTGTTTCATATAATCATCTTTTACTATGTTGTACTCACTGGAAACTGAATTAAAACTAAATTGAAATATTCAACAGATTTTACTACATATTCTAAATATATATTACACTATGTCTATAACTATGTAGTATACATGACATTTCTTACTCGCATACTGTTTTTAATTACGTATTTTAATACTTTATTAAATATGATAATATTGCATATACCCCAAGATTATCATGAAAATATTCTGTTTTCTCACTTATCACACCTCTGGTTAATTTATTTTAAACCAGTTAGAAAATTAGTTATTTATACAGAAGAAAATAACATTTACAGCATTTTATCACATGCTTCAAATTTTTTCCCTCTGAAACATTAATAACATTTATTTGTGAAGATGTGCAAAAAAGTGTAGTGGGAACAAATGGACCTGAAATTTTCAATTTATGATTTCATCTTAGCTATCACTAAGTCATTGTGAATTCCGAGAAATCATTTTTTTTCTAATCCTCTGTACCCTTCACTGTAATACTGTAATATCTGACTCACATTTTTCACAAGGTTGCTACAAATATCAAATAAGAGAATGAGTAAAAGAGCTTAGAGAATTGTGAAAAATGTACTGGGTAAATACAGGTTATTAAACTAATAACAAAATTACTGTTATTATTTAATGCAGAGAGGGGCGTAGTGTTTTTAGTATGCTTATTCAGCAATCTTACTGACCTTGCTATAGTAGTTAACAATATTATTTTACAAATACTTTCCAACCTGTCTAACAATATTTTTCCACCTGGTTCCAGTTGTCAATTTTTTTTTTTTTTTTTGCATGTGTACTTCCAATATAACTAACTGTTTGGATAATAAGAAACACTTAAAAACATCATTAATATAATCTGTAGCTCACAGATGATCCAAGAATGCTTTTAATCTTTCTCTCATTTTATAACTCTCTGATTTTGATTAAAATTGTGCTAATGAGTTGCACTACACTAAAATATATATATTATTCTGCAAGAATTTCATTATTCAGTGTGTGCCTTTTTTGGGATATCACCAAAAAATTAAGATTTCTATGCTAAGTAAAATTCTTCAACAGCATGTATTAACTTCACTTACAAGTATTTTTCCATATTCACGCTGAAATAATAATTAAAATTAAATACTGGAATTCTGAATTCACTCTACTGTCAAACCGGAAATTAAAAATATTTCTCCATTGATAATTAATATTAACATCACAAAAACAAATATACAGAATTAAGATGAGTTGGCTTGTAATTACAAATGCAATATTCACACACTCAAGTATTTCTTCAATAATTTTATTGAGTAATTATGCACAAAGCATCAGAAAATAAATTGTCTAAATCAGGAAGTTTTAAGATAAAGAATTTACTAAGATACTACAATGCCAACTTGAAGATCTCAGAAAATATATATTTACTGACAAAAAATTCAGTATGAAAGCAGAGAAAAATGAAGATAAATGGATAAACTTTGGCCATTTTTTTTAAGTTTATTTATTTTGAGAGAGAGAGAGAGAGAGAGAGATGGGGAGGAGCAGAGAAACATGAAGAGAAATAGTCCCAAGGAGACACTGTGCTGTCAGCGCAAAGCCCGATGCAGGGCTCGAGCTAACCAACTGTGAGATCATGACCTGAACTGAAACCTAGAGTCAGACACTTAAACTCAGCCACCCAGGTGTCCCAAACTTTGGCCATCTTTATTCAGCTATCCAGAGGAAAAGGGCACTGAAGTTGAGGCACAGGAGAATAAATCAAAGAGTAACATTTATTCCTAGTACATAGTAGACATTAAACTTTAATTGAAATTTGACATCTAAAACTAATTAGGACTTGGGGCACCTGGGTGGCTCAGTTAGTGAACCTGTGCACTCTCTCTCTCTCAAAAATAAACATTTTTTAAAAATCAAAATAAACAAACAAAGAAATAAATAAATAGATACATAGATAGATATCTGGTCATTCGTGCCGATTGCTGAATACAAAGCAAACATTATGAATATTCCCTTCAAATTATCTCTTAAACCTCAAAACACATTTCTAATCCTCAGAAGATAGAGGAGTTAATTTTATTTTGATATCACTGTGCAGTTCCATGCCATATCAAGGAACACAACTGGAACTGATACAGTATGAATACATATGTCATTCATTTTTGTGTCCTCTATTCTGATAAATGAAATACAAATAGCAATACAGAAAGAAAAAAAAGTTCCTGCAAGGAGATTCTGATCCAGGAGAAAGAAGATTTTAATGCCTCATAATAGATTTTTTTTATAGGTACGATGGGTGAGTATGAAGTTATAAAAACCATTCTTAGGCAGTTCTTTTGCAAAACACCGTACCCAAATAAATTATAACTCTCACAGGGTATGAAGTCCCGTCCTTTTAACTATTCAACATGTAGCTCACTGTATGTGGCACTCATATTAAAAACACGTCAGTAAATAACACATAGAGATAGAATAACCCAACAATGAAAGTTTCAGAAATGATGAATAGAAAAGAGAGCTACAAAACAATAATAAGAAAAGAAATTTGATTTCAGTATATTTATCTCAGGCTCAAGTCTGATAATACCTTGTAGGAATTCACATTTCTTTGAATTAAAGCATATAATTCATTAAAGAATAAAAATGGATGATGATAAAAAGCAAGTTTACCAAATTAAGTTCCATACCAAAGGTTATAAACTAATATTTGAGTTTACAAGCTTAACTCCATACCAATGATAAAATTTAAAATGCTGAGGATGCCATAAATAATCAATTTGGTTGCTGAATGTTTAAATTATAAGTCACAGGCTATTTTCAAAATAAGATATCATACTTTCAAATTTAATAGCATCTTTTCCCGATAATCAAAATTATCACAGTACAACTATAACTAGTTTAGCTAATAAGTTACTTAGTTTTATCATTATTATGTTATAGAAAATTTTTATTTTGTATATGATTGGGCAGCTTTGTAATAAGAGAAAAGGAATGACCCAAACACAAACAGAAATCTAGAAACAAAATTGGGTAAAGATAAAGGCTTAAATGTATTTTTAAAAAGGGATGCTTGGGTGACTTTTGGCTCAGATGATGGCTCCATGCTGGGTGTGGAACCTGTTTAAGATTTCCTCCCCCTCTCCCCCTCTCCCCCTCCCCCTCCTCTTCTCCCCCTCCTCTCCCCCTCCTCCTCCCTCTTCATCTCCCCCTCCCTCTCCCTCTCCTTCTCCTTCTCCCTCTCTCCTTCTTCCTGTCCCCTGCATCCCTTCTTGCACAGGCTCCTGAGTACAAAATCTCTCTCAAAAGAAAAAAAGGTATTAAAAATAAAAAAAAGTTCTATATAAATTAACTGAATCCATACGAAGTTAGCTATCCTCCAAATAAGCTGTCCATTCTGAATTATGGTGTATGAGTTTTTATAACTTGCTTCAACATTCATTTGTCAATGAAACAGTAGTTTTAGCTAATGTGAATAAATGGGGAGGATAAAATGCAAGATAAGATGATCCTTATGTTCAGGAATTTGTCATATAGCTCAGAAGCAGCAAAGATATGCTTACAAAGAGATATTTTGAAAATTCAAGATCATCTTAAACAATATTGAAAATCATGAGATACACTCTGAACAAATATGCTATGGAATTCCAAAACCTAAAAAAAAATAACAAAACTTAAGTCCTATTTAATAAATAATAATAAAAACAGTAATTGACCTCAATGTTTTCAATATATTCTCCACTTCTATAACTCTTTGTAGAAAGTCCGAGTAAATAAAAGAGGTTCAAGAGATTTAATTTGAGCAATATGTTGATTTAGATCTTGTCCATAGGGGTGCTTGGCTGGCTCAGTTGGTGCAGCTTGCAACTGTTGATCTTGGGGTCATGAGTTCAAGCCCTATTTTGGGGGTAGAGTTTACTTAAAAATAAATAAATAAAAATATTTAAGATTTCATCTGTAAAGTAGACCTCACACTTTTTTTTTTTTTTAAGTATGTACCCAGTGTGGAGTCCAACAGGGGACTTGAAATCACAACACTGAGATCAAGAACTGAGCTGTGATTAAGAGTCAGATGTTCAACCCACTGAACTACCTAGGTGCACCAAGAAGATCCTTTCAAATAGTGATTTCACATGATTATGTGTGGACTTGGTAAATGAAGGACAGTTACTTAGAAAATAGTAGAGTGACTGGGGAGAGGTGTGTGTGTATGAGAGGATACATTGGATAATAGCTCGCTTTGTTGAATGCTTAGTACATGTCAGGCATTGTTGTAAGGGCTTTATATATATTAACTCAGTTAATTTTAATAACAACCCTACCATATGGGTGGTATTGTTAAATATATTTTACAGATTAGGAAACTGAGGCACAGGAGGTTAAGGATACACGCAAACACACACACACACACACACACAGAAAAAAATCACTAGGTTTATGTTCTAATGCTAGTTTAATTTTCTAGGAAGTAAGCCAAGCATGCGCAGTAAGAAAAGCCCTCTACATAAAATAATTGCAGGGTAGCTATAATACATAATTCCCATAAACAGACAAAAGGGAAAGGAATGTGTAAAGAATGTGTATTGGAGACAATGGGGGTTAAGTAAACCAGGTTCATGGTTCGGATTCCGGAAATTGATTTAATCAAACTATAAATATTTAACATGTAGTATTTACCAGAAGAAATGTTGAGCAAATATCTAATCTCATTGGAAATTCTTATGCTTATTTCCCATTGTTACCTGTGCCTGGCAAATAACTTAAGTTTCCTTGCTGATTTGTACTTTTCAGAGAAATATTTTATAACAAGAAAGCATATTCATTAAAGGAACATTGCTTAGCCTGAATATTTAGTTTAATGATAGTTGTGGTTCTGTCAACTTTTAACATGAGTTTTCCTGTGGGCAGCTAAGTCCATAATTGGTTTTGCCTACTTGGTGGAAGATATTTCCTGATGATCGTGACTCTTTTAGCTCGCATCTGCCGGCAGCCACCTACTCTTCCCTCTCTAAACGTATTCTGAAATGTGTTGGCATGGGGCACTAGAGACATGTAGGAATTTGAATTACCCAATAGGATAGCTGAAAACACAAGATGAGACCCTTTATCCCTGATTTCCACTTTCTGAACATATTCTATAATAAAAGGTAATAGCACACAGCTTCCAAATAGAAGCTTCATCTGAAATAATCAGCCCTTCACATTAGTTGCAAATAAATTACCTAAAGGGCAATAACAAGTTTACAACGTGTAGAAATATGAACATACCAGGGCCGGTGATGCCATTTTGTTTTAAAAAAGGAGATACTTGAAAATATCGCTGATAAGAGAATTGTTCATCCATGTCAAAAGCATCCTGAATCCGTTTACCTTCCCCAAACCTTAAATTTTAAATATGCTCCGAATTTCGCTGCCTCCACCTCCTCTAGAACTTTGCTTCAGAATTTATCCCTTCTTAATTTTTTTTTTAATCTTCTACCTTTTCCTCTGGACCTTCCGACTATCCTGTCATGTTGTAACCACCCTCATTTTGGCCACATATTCCCACCACCTATCTTTTGTTCACAAACTCAAATAGGAATCCACACTTTCTCTAGTTCTTCACTTTTCAGTAATAGCAACCCACCATAAAGTGACTTCCGCCCCACCCACCCCCAACAGACACATTTCTTCTTAGGCTTATTGGAGATCTCCTAACTGTCAAACCCAGCAGCCATTTCCGGAACTGATCTGACTTGACCTCTTTGTAACATTATGCACCGTGACCTTTCCTTCCCAGGTGAAACCCGCAGAAGAACCACCCCCAGTTCACCCACAGAATCAAGACATATAAATAAATAAATAAATAAGTAAATAAATAAATAAATATTTAAAAATAACAAAAATAAAAATAAAAAATAATCCAGACAGTGGAAAAAAGGAGAGATGGAAACAAACCGTAAGAGACTCTTGATGATAAGAACAAACTCTGGGTTAGAGCGAGGTGGCAGGGGAGGATGGGCTAGATGGGTGATGGGTATTAGAAAGGCACTAGTGACGAGCACTGGATATTGCATGTTAGTGACGAATCACTGAGTTCTACTCCGGAAACCAATATTGCATGATATGTTAACCAAAATTTAAATTAAAAAATATCTCCAAAGAAAAAAAGAATCAAGACAAATAACAAGTTGTTTTCAGCCACTAATTTTTAGGATGTTTTATTATGCAATAGGTAATAGCTGATACAAATAAAATCCCCCAAGTTCCTGTGACTCATTTTTTGTCTCACTGTACACATTTTGTGGGTAGGTCTAATATTGTCCACAACCTTATCAGTCAATTGTATGCTAATAATCCCAAATCTAAATATTTTGCCCTTGAGCTGTGGATTCATATTCTCAACCTCCATTTTTCATGCTTACTTCATATTTATAGTGTATAATCCATAGGAAACTCAAATTTTACTGATCAAAACTAATTCATCATCCTCTCCACTCATATTACAAACTATTCACCTCCTGATTCCCCACCCTACTGACTGTAATCACCATCCCACCACCTTTTCTCTCAAGCTTAAAAACTTGGATCTTTCTAGATTCTTTTCTTTTTTTTTTAATTTTCTTTTTTTATTTTTAAAAATTTACATCCAAATTAGTTAGCATATAGTGCAACAATGATTTCAGGAGGAGATTCCATAGTGCCCCTTACCCATTTAGCCCATCCCCGCTACACAACCCTCAGTTTGTTCTCCATATTTATGAATCTCTTCTGTTTTGTCCCCCTCCCTGTTTTTATATTATTTTTGTTTCCCTTCCCTTAGATTCTTTTCTCTATCTCATCCCCCTTTAACAACCAGTCACTAAGTCTGTCTTATTCATTCTCCCAAATGTCTCACATATGCACATTTATGTCAATCACCACTGCTATGATTCAGACAACTCTCAGTTTCACAACGGATTACTATAGTAAGTTATTACATATTGTCTTATTACAAACTTTTGCCCACTTCACATTTGTGCTTCACAATATTGCCAGGCTGCCCTTTTTAAACTGTAAGTCTACCAGTATACCTTCCTTCATTAAAATCTTTAAATGGTTTCTAAGTCCTTTTTCAATTACTCTCTCTTCCTTTTTCTCCCTGTCTCTCCTGTCTCTGCTCTTCCCCCTCTCTCTCCTGCTTTCTCTCTCTCCTGCCTACTCCTAGGATTCC
The DNA here is from genome assembly GCF_028749965.1 of Puma concolor. Taxonomy (NCBI): domain Eukaryota; kingdom Metazoa; phylum Chordata; class Mammalia; order Carnivora; family Felidae; genus Puma; species Puma concolor. The sequence continues at coordinate 34,039,045 of NC_141673.1, read as the reverse complement.
TTCCATGATCAGATTCCCCCATATCATAGGCAAGCACTCTTTGATATGCATATTAATATGCACATAACTAGCTACCCCTAACTTCTCCCTGATCTCTCATAGTTCCAAGGGATGCCATATGTATCACCCTATGGATTTCTAGACTGGACTACATCTGCCATGGTTTTGTTTTCATTCTGAGATTTTCTATAACCTATTTCCTTGCCTGAAGCTAACTCTTACTCTTCTTAAATGTCACTTTCACTAGGAAAATTCCCTTACCTTCTCTGAATAACCCCATTCCTGCCACCCCAGATGGAAATGGGTGCTCCTTCTTGATGCGTTCAGTAATAGCATTTTCTACCTTTTTTCTATTTTGCCAGGTAGGTCCTGGACTGAATCATTCATCTTTGAAGCCTAAGTGCCTAACACAGTCGATGTTAAATGTTCTTTCTTTTGTTTTGGTTTGGTTTTATTTATTTATTTATTTATTTATTTATTTATTATTATTTTGCAGCAGGGAGGTAGAAGTGTGTTTGGGGGAAGTAAACAAAAAGAAATTTTCAGTCAACTAGGGCCGTGTAGTTACAGTTGTCCCACCACCTATTTTTGTAAATAAAGTTTTGTTGGTATATAGTCATGCCCATTTAATTATATATTGTCCGTGGTTGTTTTCATGCTACACTGACGGAGTTGAGTAGTTGGGATGGTGACATTATGGCCCCCAAAACCTAAAACATTGGTTATGTGGCCTTTACACAAAATGTTTGCCAACTCCTGACCTAGATGATTTACCTGCACCCAAAATCTAGATTTTATTTATCTAAATACTAAGACATTATTTAAACTCCCATATCTACATAATTCTACATATGACTCTCTAGGGGATATAAAGGTCAAAATAACCAAATCTTTAAACAGAAGAAATCTGTAATCCCTTAGAAGTGATGGCCATGCTTGGAAGTAATTTCAACTAAGGTGATAATTAAAGGATCACTAAAAGGATGGGCACTAAATGCTTCCTGGAGATTGAGTAGGTTTGACATAGGATTAGTCAGCTTGAAGGCCCTGACTGGGAAACCAATGTTTTGCCTTTCGAGCCCTGTTCCAGGTGCAGTATGCTCCATATTAATCAGTCCCATATAGATGTCAAGAGGCAGCAGAGTAGGCTGGATGAAAGGCTGCTTTCACAGTCCCAACTCAGGTGTGTTGTGTCCAAACACCAGGTGTTTGGAGGTGGAATATTTGGAAACACACAAATTACACCTTGAATTTTTCACTCTTCATCCTGATGTTCTTCCCTTCCTAAAATTACGTCTGCCATTTTTTTCTGTTCTTTATGATCATACCACTATGTTCCCAGTTACTCAAGCCCAAATTTATAGTTATCATTGATTCTTTGTTTTTCATCCTGATATTGTCTACTGCCCTATCCACTCAGTGTTGAATTCGTATAAATTCTGCCTCCAGGGGTGCCTGGGTGGCTTATTCGGTTAAGCATCCAGCTCTTGGTCTCAGCTCAGGTCCTGATCTAGCGGTTCGTGGGATTGAGACCCACGTCGGGCTCTGCATTGACAACGTGGAGCCTGCTTGAGATTCTCTCTCTCCCCCTCACTCTCTGCCCCTCCCCTGCTCACTCTCTGTCTCTCAAAATAAATAAACTAATAAAAATAGTTAAAAAATTCTGCCTCCGTAGTGACTCTTTTAACAATAATCACTATCTGACATGTCTTGTTCATTTATTGTTTGTTTATTGCCTGCCTGGCCCCCACTACACCATCAGTTCAAGGGCTGATATCTTGATGATCTTTCTCACTATTTCATCCTTAACATCTAAAATAACATGTGGCACATATTATAAGGTAAATAAATATTTCTCATTGAATATACTTTAAAACGCCTGCCCTGTACTTTAATAATTTATGTATGTCTGTGTACCTGCTAACCAGCAAATTCCTTAAAAGCATGATCCATATCTGATTCCTCTTTGTTCTTTCATCATGCCCCCCAAAACGTGTGGCTAATTTAATATTTATGAATTTTTAAAAATCATCAAATAACCATCATCTTGAGTCATCACAAAGCAAATATATGTAAGTAGTTGCCAAATCTGACAAAGCAGGATAGTTGATGAATGTTTTGTTTTTAGAAGCTAAGGCAGATAAGTAAGTAGTCTGGTAGTATGCTCAGACTTTGTAAGGTATCATATAACACACACTGTCATTTCACTTAATCCTGGAAACTATAATCACGTTAAGTTCTCCTAACTAAAGGTAGAACCAGTAAAGATGATGAACATTTTGGGGCACCTGGGTGGCTCAGTTGGTTAAGTGGCCGACTTCGGCTCAGGTCATGATCTCTCGGTCCATGAGTTCGAGCCCCGCGTCGGGCTCTGTGCTGACAGCTCAGAGCCTGGAGCCTGTTTCAGATTCTGTGTTTCTCTCTGTCTGACTCTCCCCTATTCATGCTCTGTCTCTCCCTGTCTCAAAAATAAATAAAACGTTAAAAAAATTAAAAAAAAGATGATCAACATTTTTTTAAAAAAGTAACTTAGTCTAAATCTCATGCCTATTATTAATAGCTCTGGGAAGAAATTCTTTTGACTTTCACTACAAGAATAGCCCAGGCAGCCAAGAAACCAAGGCTAATACATTGTGGCCCACTGCTAAAAAGTGCCTAACTTCCCACACTATTAAAAAGGATGGAATCTCAAACATCCACTATAGCCTCACAAGTACTTTTCCTAATTGTATACAACTATTTTCTTCATATGAGATTGTGGTTATTGTATGTCTACCCATGGATTTTCAATATCATCTTTCATGGCTTCTAGGCAAATGTAAGATCCTTACGTGCAGATCTGAGGGTGGGTATCCTCAGGCTCTACTATGAAAGACCATGGTCTCCCCAAACTAATGCTCTGCTATTGGATCTTAAGTACCCTCAGTTACCCATAGCTGCAGGGAATTTTTGGACAGAAAAAAATCAGAGTAAATGAAGAGTAGAGTAACTAGAAGTATTTGAGGTGGCTGTAAAAAATCCTAGTCATTGGTTGAGAACAAGCATGTACTGTGCAGTATATCAGGAAGGCTTGGCTACAAAACTCCTGTCAACTGTATACCATAATTAGTGAGCATAAAAACTTGCTAAAGTTGGACCACTATCGCATTAACAAAAATTTAAAATATTTACAAAGCAGAATAACTCAGTTTTATGAACTGGTAAACTGACCAATGTAATATAATTATTAGATTGTAAATCTAATACTGCTATATAGACACATCCTTAAATTTTTTCTGTGCACTTCCTCAATTGTAAATGCTTTCTTTTTACCAACCCCACCAAGATTATGGATTCTTGCCAAACTGACCATATTTCTGTCTGCTTCTCGATCCTTATCTCTTGATTATCCTATCTTAGTCAGTCTTACCATTGTGTGATTCAGCCCCCTCCTACATCTTTTTACACATCTTACTGTGTTCCCTACTCTTGTCCAAGCCTGTCACCTAACTGTGGGAGTTTAATAAATGCTATCTAATTATGATGATGCTCCTTTTATTATTATTATTTTTTCCTCCATGCACTCCTCTTTTACTTCTACTTAGAGGCAATCAAAAACATTTACTGAGCACCTAATGTACCAAGGAACAGCCTTCTTCCACTGCAAGCAAGTATACTCTCATCTTCTTAATTGCATCATAAAGATTGTGATTTTACCTACCCTGTCAAGGACAGTTTCCCATGGAAGGGTGATTTAAAAGAAAGTTCATGCTTGAGATATTTAACTACAGTACTGTTCTCTCAATTAGTTTAATCTCTTAGGAATTAGGTTGTGTCTTTGCATGTCTGGTACAATACCAAATGCAGAGTTTACCAATCCTAAAGAGCTAAAATAAAAAGATAGCTACTCTTAACATTCATATATTTGTTTTATTAAACTAAAACTTGTGCATATCAAATAGCAAACACTCAATAATTCTTAGATAGTATAATTTATAAAGTAATCCCATTTTTTTATAAGTGGAAATAAACACTTTTGAGCTTTACCATAAGGCAACATTTTGTGGTAGATGTTATGTGGCAGTGCATCATGTTTTAGGTAAAATAAAATTATACACGCACAAAAAAAATCCTTCTTTTAATGCTGTTATTAAAAGTTATCTTTAGGGGCGCCTGGGTGGCGCAGTCGGTTAAGCGTCCGACTTCAGTCAGGTCACGATCTCGCGGTCCGTGAGTTCGAGCCCCGCGTCGGGCTCTGGGCTGATGGCTCAGAGCCTGGAGCCTGTTTCCGATTCTGTGTCTCCCTCTCTCTCTGCCCCTCCCCCGTTCATGCTCTGTCTCTCTCTGTCCCAAAAATAAATAAACGTTGAAAAAAAAAATTAAAAAAAAAAAAAGTTATCTTTAAAAGGTAAAAGCAAGGCAAGAGAATTAAATTCTACTCTGCAGAGGACATTTTAAAATCATAGAAGTTTAGAAATTAAAGGGATTTAAAAATCGAACTCAATCTTTCATTTTATTAGACAAAGATAAGATAGAAATATTTAAATTATGTATCCTTTCTTTTTATGAAAACTTCTCAAAGACACATAAGGAAACATCCCTTAAACTATGGTATGTTACACCTTGCAAAATCATTAATGGTATCACAATTTGGCTCTAAAGAAGTGTGAGGATTGAACCTAAAAGCTGTTCAAATTCAAATATTACATCAAGCTCTAAAAACAGTTTTGTTTTCTTTTTTTTTTTTTTTTTTTTTAAGCAGGTTTCATGCCCAGCATGGGACCCAAACTCAGGACCCTGAGATCAAGAGTCAAACTAAACATCTGACTGAGTCATCAACTGAGCTACCCAGGTTCCCCCGGCAAAGATAGTTTTGTACAACTTTGGTAAACTCATTTCTAATCATATTCAGTAATTTATAATATACTTATTTGTATCTAAGGAGGAAAAGACATCAGTGGCAATACAGAAGTTCTGAGTTGAGATTTCAAGGCCCAAAATATCATACCATGTGTAAATATTAAAAACTTAAGAGATATAGTTCATAGCATTTCAATCCTACAGGCCTGAACAGGAGTGAATATTTACTGAGATTTCATTACTATCTTAGTACTGTGCTGTCTTTTAAATATAATCAGATTTAGTCTCACACTAGGTGGTTTAGAATTAACACTATTTTATTTATTTATTTATTTATTTATTTATTTTTAATTTTCATTTTATTTTTCAATTGTTTTCAATTCAGATTGATTACTTTTTCACTTTTCAGATCTAGCTTTTCTTTTTTTTTTTCAATATGAAATTTATTGTCAAATTGGTTTCCATACAACACCCACTGCTCATCCCAACAGGTGTCCTCTTCAGTGCCCATCACCCACCCTTTCCTCCCTCCTACTCCCCATCAACACTCAGTTTATTCTCAGCTTTTAAGAGTCTCTTATGGTTTGGCTCCCTCCCCTAACTTTTTTTTTCCTTCCCCTCCCCCATGGTCTTCTGTTAAGTTTCTCAGGATCCACATAAGAGTGAAAACATATGGTATCTGTCTTTCTCTGCCTGACTTATTTCACTTAGCATCACACTCTCCAGTTCCATCCACGTTGCTACAAAAGGCCATATTTCATTCTTTCTCATTGCCATGTAGTATTCCATTGTGTATATAAACCACAATTTCTTTATCCATTCATCAGTTGATGGACATTTAGGCTCTTTCCATAATTTGGCTATTGTTGAGAGTGCTGCTATAAACATTGGGGTACAAGTGCCCCTCCGCATCAGCACTCCTGTATCCCTTGGGTAAATTCCTAGCAGTGCTATTGCTGGGTCATAGGGTAGGTCTATTTTTAATTTTTTGAGGAAACTCCACACTGTTTTCCAGAGTGGCTATACCAGTTTGCATTCCCACCAACAGTGCAAGAGGGTTCCCATTTTTCCACATCCTCTCCAGCATCTATAGTCTCCTGATTTGTTCATTTTGGACACTCTGACTGGCGTGAGGTGATATCTCAGTGTGGTTTTCATTTGTATTTCCCTGATGAGGAGCGACGTTGAACATCTTTTCATGTGCCTGTTGGCCATCTGGATGTCTTCTTTAGAGAAGTGTCTATTCATGTTTTCTGCCCATTTCTTCACTGGATTATTTGTTTTTCAGGTGTGGAGTTTGGTGAGTTCTTTATAGTTTTTGGATACTAGCCCTTTGTCTGATATGTCATTTGCAAAAATCTTCTCCCATTCCGCCAGTTGCCTTTTAGTTTTGTTGATTGTTTTCTTTGCAGTGCAGAAGCTTTTTATCTTCATGAGGTCCCAATAGTTCATTTTTGCTTTTAATTCCCTTGCCTTTAGAGATGTGTCAAGTAAGAAAATGCTGCGGCTGAGGTCAGAAAGGTTTTTTTCCTACTTTCTCCTCTAGGGTTTCGATGGTTTCCTGTCTCATATTCAGGTCCTTTGTCCATTTTGCGTTTATTTTTATGAATGGTGTAAGAAAATGGTCTAGTTTCATTCTTATGCACGTTGCTGTCCAGTTCTCCCAGTACCATTTGTTAAAGATACTGTCTTTTTTCCAATGGATATTCTTTCCTGCTTTGTCAAAGATTAGTTGGCCATACTTTTGTGGGTCCAATTCTGGAGTCTCTATTCTATTCCATTTGTCTATGAATTAACACTGTTTTAGAGATGAGAAAACTAAGTCCTAAATGGGCCATACAGAATAATGGTTAGGTGCATGGATTCGAATCCTGTTTCTGCCACTTATTATTTGTTGCACTGCTCTGTGTCTTAATTGCCTCAAATGGAAAATAGGAAAAATAATAGTACCTTCTTCACAGCATTATTTTAAGTATTATGTAAACCACTCAGAAGAGTGGCACATAGTGTTATAAGAAGAGCTAGCAAAGGTGGATTTACCCTGAAGCCAGCTAATGAAGCTTAAACATAAGTGCTGCCTCATTTGCATAGCTGTTTTCCCCAGAATGATCTTAGTAATAGTTTTACTCATAATTGTGTATTCTATTAAAGAGCAATCCTCCTCCAATTGTCAAACTTGGATTTTCCTTTGCATGCTATCATTATTGTTGTTCTTGCATTAAAAAGATTAAATATTTGCCCTAGGGCACACAATTAGTAATGGCAAATGGGAGATATAACCCAATGCCTACTGTAATCCTTCCTTTTCTCCTTCCTTTCTTCCCTTTTTCCCTCCCTCCCTTCCTTCCTTCCCTCCTTCCTTCCTTCTTCCCTCCCTTCCCTCCTTCCTCCCTTCTTCCCTCCCTTCCCTCCTTTCTTCCTTCTTCCCTTCCCTCCCTTCCCTCCTTCCTTCCTTCTTTCCTTCCCTTCCTCCCTCCCTTCTTTCTTTCTTTCTTTTGAGAAAGCACAAGCAGGAGGAAGGGCAGAGATTCAGGGAGAGAAAATCCCAAGCAGGTTCTAGGAGCCTGATTAGGGTTTGATCTCATGATCAAGTATCTCATGATATCTCATGATATCTCATGATACCGAGAAATCATGACCTGAGTCCAAATCAAGAGTCAGATATTTAACCAACTGGGCCACTCAGGTGCCCCTGATGGAATTCTTATTTTTCTGCCTAGTTCTAGAATTTTCCGTTTGTCTCATGAACTACAATTTTCTCATACAAAGAGAATAAATCCTCATATCATGTAAGAAAACAAATAGTTCCCAATCATATTTTCCTGTTATCTCAAAAAGAGGAGGCAATGTTCCACACTTTGCAGTGATATCTATAATAGCCATTCACCATCATCTGCCAAACCTCACCCATATACATACATGGTTGCACTCAAGGAACATGAAGGGAAATAAGAGCTTTTCTTGAGAAGAATGAGTTACGCTGCCACTTGGTTTGTTTTCTATCAGAAGCCTGGTAAAGCCTATTTGTCAAATAGGGCCATTCACCATTTGAAAGAGAGGAGCTGAGCCTAGGAGCAGGTATAATGAGAGGGCAACCTTGAATTTAAGGATTCATTCTTTAAGTTATCTATGCGTCCACTCAGTGAAAATGTACTGATGTACTCTGATCCAAGTACTGTATGGGGACCAGCTGTATTTGAAGAGTATATGTTGAATTCATTTATCCAATCAACAGATATTTGAGAACCTATTCACTGATTATCTAGGTCCCTGTTCTTACTGAGTATACTCAACAAGAATGTTTTATAGATCTCTTAAGTCACTTTATTCATAAAAACAGAGGGCATTCTAGCCTGCAGATATAAACCATTGAGGATAATTTCCCTTGTTTGTCAGCATATTTTATCCTCATTGATCATTCTTATTCTTAAAATATGTTGCTTATCACTGCTGAACATGTACCCAAGATTCTATTTTATCTACACGAAGTAATTACTTTGCCCTTGGGTGACCATTCACATTAATAATTTTTCTTAAATGATAATAAACAAATATGCAAATGTTGTCTAGAAGGTGTATTATTATAACAGGTTACACAGGAATGACAATCACAACCTATTTTTTTAAAAAAGGAAAGGTTATATGTGTTGTGTGTCTTTTGCCAAAAACATGTCTTTAAAAACTCCTAAGAAAACATACATTAAAGAATATTAGAGCACAGAAGCATGTTGAACAGTACAGATAACATATTGCCTTGTTTCAGAAACCCAATATACTAGAGACAAAGAAATTCCCTATCAAGGACTGGTATCCTCATACACCCGGAAGAGGTAAATATATGCCCCTCCTCAACTTTATTCTATTTTCAGAACTAAAATGAAAACAAGAGAGACACACTTTTGTGAATTTTTAGAACTATTATCAGATCTCCTGGAACTGCATACCAATCAAATAACAGCAAAACTTTCTGTAATGTGGTCCAGCTAATAAAGATGTTCTTTAAATCAAAATGTTAACCAGCTATAATTTTAAACATTTTTCTCAAAAAGTCCATTTAAGAACATTTCACCTTGACATGTTTCATGAACTGATACAGTACATAATACAAGATCTTATGTAGAGGATTTTTAAGTTGGCTGATAGTTGTTTGAGCAACGATTCAAGATTTAACCTAGAGCTCAATTTCACTGCCTTCCCTGCTCTTGGTATATTTTTGCCAGGGATAAAGCATTCCAGTCATTGTTCCTAATGGGCTGTCTGTTGCCAACTAAGAACTACTTAAGTTACCAGGTATCATCAGGGGAAATCTCTTTCAGAAAATCCTGGGAACTAAAAAGATGCACATGCTCAAATAGCTGGCATTTCTTAATCCAATTTCAGGAACATTTTAAGTGTTTATTTGAGGTTAGACAAAATAGTACATGATAGCTTTCCATTCTGCTGAATTCACAAATAACCATACTTCTAATTTCAGAGAAAACATCCATCTTGCCAGCAATTTTTATCCTAACCGCAAAACTTATGTCTTCCTTCTGATGAAACATTTGTGGCATTGTTACTACAATTAGAAAATTTAAAAGGTTAATTCTGATTATGAACATCAAGATTTTCGGCTGGCTCCATTTCTGTGTGCCAAAATATAATCATTTGTGATCATACATTATTCTCAAATTCCCAAGAGACTGTTGCCTCATTTTTTAAAAAATTTAAATGCTTCTTAAAATTTAGAAAAGATTATCTGGTGGGGGAGGATTAACTTGGTGTCCAAATCTATAAAATTATTTGTGTATTTATTTGGGTTTTAGATTTTACCCTTTATGAAGTATTCACTTTTATACAATACCTGCTGACCTCAGATGATGAGCACAGAATAAAATAGTAACAAGGTTTTTATAAGGTAATTTATAAAATTATATAAATAACTGTATTACAGATCCATAATATGCCAGGCACTGTCCTACGCACAACACACAATGGTGATTACACAGATACGGCACTGCCCTCTCTAAGTTTTACAGTTTATATTTTCTATAAGATTTTCTGCCTCATGCTTTGAAAAGACAGAAAGAGAACAGATCCGGAAAAGTTCGATACAAAACTTTGCCAAAATTTCATGATCTCAAATTCCTGATATTTCTTCTAGTAATCTGTATTTTTTCCCTGCTGACAAAGATGCATTTATGGTCAAATTGTAGAAATTTTACTTGTAGAAATTTACTTGTAGAAATTATGTATCAGGAGATACACAAACACTGGAATTCTTCCTCTGCATTCTACAAGGAATTCTATACTATATATTTGAGGAATGGCTTATCAGATGAATGTTTTATCACCAATCACATTTGCTATCAAAGGATGAGTCACCTGTCATATAAGGAAAGATATTTAGTTCCTATATGTCCAAGTAAGATTATTTAAGCCATTATGGAATGCAGTAAACAAAATGATAGACTTAATCATGTAACTAAGTTTCATCTGTAGTTTCACCTTTGAAAAGGTTAAAAAAAACAGAACAAAAAAACACATAAAAATATCTCATCTATAGCAATACTGGACACTGAAAAAATACATATATTTATTCTATCTCAAAACACCACATGGTTTATGTGCTGCTTAGTTTGAGATATCCATATTTTATCTTTCTGACCACTGCTGTGGATTAATTTCTCTTAAGGCTTGGAAAAATACAAATTCGTAACAGGAAACACTCAATTATTAGAGCAACTTACACATATCCTATTACCGCTTTCATCAAAACACATTCACAATAAAGCATCACCACTGGGAACACCATTCCATTTCCTCAGAGAAACCTGAAATACTATTAAACTCCTCATTTTTTATTCTCTCCATTTTTCTCACAATTTTGTATAGAAAATATCATATTAAAAACTGTTTGTTATACACACCTGAATGAAAAGCTAGTTTAATGGTAGAGGGTACAGTGGCAAAATTGAGATAGCGAAAGTGGACGCACTTCCCTGGGCAAACTCTCAGGGGTGCACACAAGGTGATATTGAACTGTTATTTGGCTTACCATTGACAGAATTCTAGAATTAATAGTAATCAAAATCAAAAACAAAAGCACACACATGCAACAACCCTGAACTACACAGGTAGTTAGTATTCAGAAAGCATGCCAAAAACACAACTTGTTTTATAAAACCACAAACTTTTCCCCAAGTGATTTTTTATATATTTTGATCGCATTTAAACAAACATACTTCACAAACAGTGCTACTAAATAATCGCTTAAAAAGCAGGAAGACTTTCTGTTGGCAAGAGAAGCCTTCTGGTATATTTTTTAATGCATTGACAGTAGGAAAATACAAACTTATTTTTAATAGCCATTACTAATATATATTTTTAAATAATCAGACATATTTCTTTGTTGTAACCTATAGTTTCACTAATTACCAGAAATGCCATATTTGTGACACATTACCAAATCATTAGCAAATAAAACTGGTTTAGAAAGTTTTGTAGTACTAATTATTGTTGCTTTAGTTTCTTCAGAAAACTTAATCAACTAAATCATGGATACATTTGGAATAAAAACAGGTAGATATTTAAGCTCAAAGTATGCAGCTTTACTTTAAAACTGTATCACTATATATTATCATGCAGACACCTTAAAATAATTGTATCATTTCCTACCATGTAATTGTATGCTTTTAAGTTTACCCTAAGTAAATTATGACAAGTACAAACACGCATGATGGAAAGAAGAGTTATTGAAAAGCCTTTATTCCAAAATAAATACATTTTAAAAGAGTAAAGCCCATGTCTAAAATGATCCTCAAATTGTTTTGGCATAAAAATGTAACATTTGAAGTGTTAATAAAATACTTAATAGGGCTGAAACACACATACTAACTCAATGAAAATCTGTGTGTGTGTGTGTGAGAGAGAGAGAGAGAGAGAGAGACAGAGACAGAGACAGAGACAGAGAGACAGAGAAAAACAAAGAGAGAAATACATTTTTTTACACATTTACACTATGGGCATTGCAGGCTTGAAATAGCAAAAAAATCAAGCCAAAGTAAAATTCTAATAATGCAGACAAAGGAGGACAGCTGACTGAATCCTCCTTTGGTGCCTACAACCACCTAAAGTTCCCAAAGATACTTGAAAGAATCAGTTCACAAAAAGTTTCTCTACAAAGTATTTTCACTTTGGGAACTTTCCAGGTTTCAGGAATGCCCCACTTAAAGGGGAGCCAAAGCATTGTTTCCGGATTGTATCTACAGCTGTGTTTTTCCTTCTAATTAGTGGCCAATAAATTCTAGTTCTATCTTCATCAAAAATTTAACCCTTCCTATAATATGCTAAAACTCTGAACCAAAATGAAACGTGCCTCCCCACTACTCTCAAATATGCCCCGCAACACAAAGAGAGATTCTGATGATGCTAGTTGTGGAACCAGGACTGGTCAAAGGGGGAACAAAAAGAATATATATGTTTTTTTGTTTTTTGTTTTTTTTTTTTTCAGTGATCCTTGAGGCCACTGAGATCCCCGTTACTGGAATAATAACCTCACCAGTTGAGTATAAATACAAAACCTTATTCCCTAGAGCTTTCCCCCCTAACAGTTTTCATCATAATCTAATTGCAACAAAACATAACACTTTCACACAGAAGCCCCCGAGGACACACACGCTGAACTTTACCTGTTTTTATGCCGAGTCTTCAGCAAATTTCTTCCAAAGGGAGCCATGGTCCCCCAGGCAAGCGAATAGCAAGGACCGTGTCTCAGAGTTATCTGGGGTGGGGTGTGGAGATATCTGGATTTCGAATTGGAGGGAGGAGGGCTGGAAGCTTCCTCTTCACCTCCTCAGACGGTCCTGGCTTTCAGCTCATTAGCAGCAGGCTCAGAGAGTTGCTGGTAGTTGTGCAATTGCTGCCTGACTTTGAACTGCTGGATTGTTGTGGCTGCTGCACCTTTGGAGACCTGCCCAGCTTCAGCCTCGAAGAAGGCGTTTGGAAGCAGGAAAAGAAAGAGAGAGAGGAGAGAGAGAGAGAGAGAGAGAGAGAGAGGAAGGGAGGGGGGCTCTATTGTGTTCTGTAGCTATTTGCAGACTTGTTAAACTTTAAGAACTGCCAACCCCACGGGCATGGTAATATCCATGGAATGGGAATTTCACTCCCTTGGGAAACCCCCCTCCCCCGCTTTCCACACCCAACCACACAAGGTGAACTGAACACATATAAAAGGATTAAAAGTAAATACCCCCACCTCCCAACCAGCTCCAGTCTGTGAGAAGTAATCTGATCGTAGCAAGCAAGAGTGGGGGCCAAGAACTTTCTGTCTACCGATTCGACACAAAATTCCCCTGCCCAGAGGAGGGGGGGGGGGGGGGGAGGGGGTTCAGGGCTCTAAAATGCGTGGAGGAGGAGCGAAGCCGGAGACTGGATCAAGGTGGACTCAGAGGAGCCCCCGAGTTCAAGATTCTAAGAGTTTCCCCCAACCCCACGCATCCACACTTTTCAAGTTCATTTTCCGAAAGTTGAAGGACCTAAAAGACCAAAGCGCTCCAGGGCTGATCACAGCACGGGCAGTCAGAACCAGACGGGATTTGGGGTGTTTACACCGACCCCTGCCGCATCTTTAACATTACTGAGATTTGGGGGCTGTGTGAGTTTGAAGGAAGAGCCAGCCAACTGTGTGCTCCTGCCTCTCAAGTAGTGAACTTGGAGGATTTCGTGGAACTTGAAGCGCGCAGTGATGGTCTAGCGGTGAGAGGAGGCATCACCTGTTCCCACGCGAAATCGAACCCACGACCCGCGCAACCTGGCAGAGCTGGGCGACTAGACGCGGGTGCGGGAGGCCAAGGTGCAGTGACCACCGAACTCCCTTGCTCCCGCCACGCCGCCGTGGGAAAGCGCCGTCCAGGGGCCAGGGCCCGCATAATTTCCCCAAGGACATGGACGCTAGGATTTCGGGGGCCCCCCACCAACTCCTTTCCTGCTGACCCTGGTCCGGCCCCATCACTTCCCCTCCTCCCACCAACGCCAGCTTGGCTTCCCAGGCTAGGGGAGGGAGCCAGGGAAAGGAAGTCTAAGGACGGTGGGTTCCTTCTGGCTCACACTTCAAGCTAGCGGATCTCTGGACCTTGGCAAAGTAGCAGGCATACACTTTCTTTGAATCCTCCTCACCCCCAACAACAGCAACCAAAAGTGATCTCAAATGTTTCTATAAGTTTTATATGCATTGATTTAGACAAGATTTCACAGAGCTCAAAAAAATCATTTCCCCCCCAATAGTTACTATCATAATTGCTCTCCAGTTCTCCATATTTTATATATTATATTTCTACATGTATATAAACACATATGCATTTTATATGACGTTATTTTATTTTAAATTTGTTATGTATTTTTTCTAATTGAACATAAATATTATATATAAATTCCAATTGTTATAAATTAGAAAACATTACAACAGCTAATCCCTCAATTCAATGACTTTCTCTTCTATTACTGGAAGAATGGATAATTTTAAGAAAATATACTCATCTTTTATTTTATTTTTTAAAGTTTATTCATTTTTGAGAGAGAGAGACAGAGCATGAGCAGGGGAGGGGCAGAAAGACACACACACACACACACACACACATACACAGAATCCAAAGCAGGCTCCAGGCTCTGAGCTATCAGCACAGAGGCCCAACTCACGAACCATGAGATCATGACCGGAGTTGAAGTTGGAGGCTTAACTGACTGACCCACCCAGGCACCCCAAAAATATACTCATCTTTTAAATGGATCTATGGTAGTGTTACCAGAGAAAGCCTTTAAACTACTAAAAGCAGAAATGATATGTTTTGTTTTATACATATATGTTACATACACACACAAACACACACACACACACTTTATATACAACATAATCTTGAGTATACGTTAGTTTCAGTTTTTTATTTTATTTTACAAACACATCACAAAAACAATGATTTTAACTATTATGGATGATTGTCCAGTTGTTCTAAATTGTTCAAAATATAATCCCCTAAAGCTATACTGTTTACTTATTAATATAATGATTAATATAGTTACTGATTAATATAATGATTGCAGTCAATTTACAAAGAATTTTGCATTTACAAATATCTCTGTGTTTCCTGTAGTTTCGGTTCTCCACCCTTATTAACATTACTTGTATATACAGTTTTCATTTTTCATTAAGAGAGTTTTAATGGAACAAGAGGAAACAACATTACATCTTTATTAGCATAATCTTATGTTGAGTTTCAAGTTAGCACAGATGAATCTCATTTAGGATGTTATTATTCCTCACATAAAATATTCTATTAATACTATTATGACAAATCCTTTGATGGGTAAGAATTAAACACAAAGTGTTAATGTCCTTTAGATATTAGAAGCTGAAAGGAATAGAAAACATGGGCACTAATACTTAGATGGAAAAATAAGCAAGTAACAAATTAGAAAAAATAATAAAATCATGTTCTAAAATATGAACTTTAGGGGCACTTGGGTGGCTCAGTCAGTTGAGTGTCCTGCTTCAGTTCAGGTCATGATCTCATGATCTCGTGGTTCATGGTTCGTGGGTTCAAACCCACACATTCACACATGGGCTAGATGCTGTCAGCCTGTCAGTGCCCAGCCTGCTTTGGATCCTCTGTCTCCCTCTCTCTGCCCCTCCCCCACTTGTGCTGTCCCCAAAATAAATACATATTAAAAAATAAAGTAAAATAAAATAAAATATCAACTTTATAAGTAATCAGATCTTATATGGATAGATTGAAATGAGGTCTTATTTTGCATCCACCAAATTGCATGATTTTTAAAATGATGAGGCCCAACTCTGTCAGTATGATGGTCAGAGTGGACTACTCCTCATGAGTAGTGCAGATAGCCCAATCCCTTGTAGAAATGAATTTGGCTATATGTATCAATAACCTTCAAAATATTCGAAGTCCTTTATCCAAGTTTAATATCATATGAATTTTTCCCAAGGAAATAATCATTTTCATAAAAAACCTTATGCTTATTCACATTCATTTGACAACCAAATGATATATTATTTACAAAATGTTGACACATAGTATTAGACAAAGTACTATTTTTTGTACATGGTAGAGAATAGTGTGAAAAATTATCTCAACTTGAAAATAAGGCAAATTAATGAAAGCGTATCCTTTCAGTGATATAGTGGAGCATTGTCTAAGAGTTCCTCCCAAAGATTCTGCAATTCTCTGGAATAACACATTTTTTTTAAACTCACTATTTACTATTGATTGGGCCCAGACTCTGTGAGATTAGGTGTTAAATTGCTTTGTTTTGTTTTTAAAGGTATATTGCAAATGAATTTCGTTCAGGTTATGGTTTTATTGCCCTATAGGATATCAACCAATTTAATTTTTTTTTAATGTTTATTTTTGAAAGAGAGACAAAGACAGAGCACTATTGGGGGGAGGGGCAAAGAGAGAAGGAGACAGAATCTGAAGCAGGCTCCAGGCTGTGAGCTGTCAGCACAGAGCCTGACATGGGGCTCGAACTTGTGAACTGAGAGATCACAACCTGAGGCAACCAACTTGCTCAACCAACTGAGCCACTCAGGTGCCTTGGACATCAACCAAATTTATACCCAACCTATTTTAATTTCAGCATATTTTTATTTTTATTCTTTAAATTTATTTATTTATTGTTGAGAGCAAGAGACCATGTGTGGAGGAGATGGGAAGAGGGAGAAAGAGAGAATCCCAAGTAGGCTCCATGCCCAGCAAGGACCCTTAGGCAGGGCTTGATCCCATGACCCTGGGATCATGACCTAAGTAAGCTGAAACCAAGAGTCAAATGCTCAATTGACTGAGCCACCCAGGCACCCCATACATTTCAGGTTTTTTTGAAAATTATGCTTTTAATAACTCTAAGCTTGCATCAGTTTTTTTTTCTGAACTAATATTAGTTTTCATAGAAGAAAGATGGTTACTTACCTCTGCAATCCCTACTTTTCTTAAAAGGTGTAATGTGTAAAAATGAGTTTTGATGGTAGAGAATAGAATAGTTAGAATGTCCTTGCACTCATCTATGAATATGAAGCTCAGGCAAAATAATGAGCTATTACCTTACATATTTAGATTAACATATGAAAAATCAACAATGGAAGATGGTACATTATATGTAACGAAAGAATGAATACTCTCCAATCAAAGGAAGATTATGTACTCTGTGGCTGAGTTGATATCAATAGCTAAACAGTATGAGAATATGTATTCTGATGGAAAACCTGTTTTGAAAGAGCAAAGAAAGAAAGAAACGAAGAAAGAAAATAAGTATGTCAACTCTTCGTCTAATAAACCCAGCTTCTCTTTGTATTAGAAAGTTTTTTTAATTGAATTTTTCCCCAGTTGTATAGAGATACAATTGGCATGCATCACTGTTTAAGTTTAAGGCATACAGCGGGATGGTTGGACTTATAGATATTGTGAAATAATTACCACAATAAGTCTAGTTACCATCCATCAACTCAATAGGTACAATAAGAAGAGAAAGCAAAAAAGAAAAATAAATATTTTTCCTTGTGATGAGAAGTTTGAGGAGTTACTCCCATAACAACTTTCATGTATATTATGCGGCAATGTTAACTAAGATCATCATGCTCTACTTTATATCCCTGGTACCTATTTATCTTGTAACTGGAAGTTTGTACCTCTTGACCACCTTTTTCCAATTCCCCCTTCCTCCACTGCCCCCCACCTCATTTCTCATAACCACATTCAAGGCTTTCTGTTATTATGTGAACTTGTCTGCCTTTTAGCTCTAGCACATATGATTTCATTTAAAGAGTAGTAGATATAGGGATTTAAAGGTCATAAGTTTGAAGCTACGTCGACAGGGATCCATCTCATAGCTCTGCCACTTTCTGGTAAAGATCATGGATAAATTAATTAACTTAAGCCTCAATTTTCTGATCTCCAAAATGAAAAACAAAATGATAATAATGCATTCTCATTTTCCATTAGATGCAAATTTAAAAGAATTTTTTTTTGAAAATACTGTTTTGTGCCAATGTGTTGTATTCTTATTACCAGAAATTTACTCTTCACATTTTAATGATTACTTTGGCTTACTGGTGTAGTTATCATACACATCGGTGCTGGTAAGAGCCAGCTTTCCCCAGGGCCTGTATAAAAAAACAAAAACACAGTAAAGCTGAGATGCTAGATCTTGGCTTATACACAGATACTTAACTCTGAGCTCATTTGTCACCACTTACATGGTAATCTGTGAGGAAATAACACACTACATGGCTTGCTATAATCAATCAGTTTATCTGATTTACTCAAAAGCCCATTCTCAGTTAACGGAAAAATAGATACGGAGACTGTTTTGTTTTTGTTTTTGTTTTTGTTTTTGTTTTTGACAACTGAAGACTCAGAAATAACTAAAACTGACCAGAAGAGTAAAATCGGACCTGGAATGAGACTCTCTGGACTATCAAGACATGGCAAAGGGCCCTCTACTCATTAGAGCATTGTTTATAGTGGAAGGTAGAAAACCACCCCCAAAAGTTAGTAGAGAATAGGTAGCTAAGCTGAACTCCAGAGCCATTATTATTAAGATAATTGTGATGGCTCCAATGAGTATCCATCTTCTGAATTTCCCTCCTGTCTTAGTTGTTCCCGATAATAGAAATCATGTTTAAAAATTGGAATGGATGTGACTTTTCTCACAGAATGTTTTGATTAATATAGTTGGTGTTATGGGTTGTGAAATAACCTATCTAAAAGATTAGAAATAAGTATCTTGTGTAGTTTAGGAAAAGCCCAGAAGCAGAGATTCCATTTCATTCCTTGAGTTCTATATTCCTTTGCTTCTCCAGAAAAGTTTAGAATGGCACTTCTAAGCTTTTGTAGGACTTATATAATAATGCGTCTAATTAGTCATCCAGCTTCAATAGGCAGCTCCAAGCTTTTAATTAATTAAACAGTATTTCAATAGCTGACTAGTTGGGTGTTGTCCAGATACCTGTGTCCTAAATAAAAGGCCAAATTTCTTCACTTACTAGCCTTGGCTTTTATTAACTCCAATGAGATAAAGTGACAAATCTGTATAAGGGTGGTTGCTACTGGAAATTGCTCAACTTCAAAGTGTTCAAAGTGTTGTGAAACACAGATACTTTAATAAAATTAGATGGGTGCATGTCAACGTATGAACACCCTCAAATATACACTCACTTACTACACAAAATAATAGAATCATTATATCCTGTTGTAGTGCTTTGCACAAATCACTTTTATGCCTGACATCTCATAATTATAATCTGCTCAGTAAAAAGAACATATTATTTCAATTTTATAAATAAGTAAACCAAGGTTTGAGCCATGGGATAAATTGATTTCACTATTGCTCCAAACAAAGAACAGTTAAACTGGAATCAAAGATGATTTTAGGGTAGGTAAGAAACAGATCAACTCTGTTTCAAATCTCTCATTATATAAATGAAGAATTTGAACCTCAGAAAAAATGCTCTTGCTCATGAACATGTGTTAGCATAGAGTAGAACCAAGAATAGAACTTGTGGACTATGTTAGTAACTCAGATACAGGTTTTCAGTTAACATATAAAACAGAACAAGATAAAAATCTAGGGATTTTTGTAAGCAGACCTTACAATTCATCCATGCCAGGACTCATTTTTCTACTAAGGAAAAGGTTTTTGAGTTCAGAAGAGAATAAATGAATATCCAAACTTCACACTTCACACAATAGTAGGCTTGAAAGACAATTCTCAGTATTCTTTTTAAATTATATAACTGTATATACTCAGTCTCTTTGCAAGTATTTAAATAACATGGGTGTGAATTTCACAGGGCTAAATATCCTCTATTTCCAGTTCTACAAAGAAAGGAAATAGTTGTATTCCATTGATAAGAATTTTCATGAATTCATGAAACATTAGTACAATTAAAAAAAAAACAGTAAGTCTTATAAAGATATATGATGTGCAAACAAACTAGATATCTGTTCTTTAAATTTTAATGTGTCAAAGACTAATGATTTTAAAATTCATAACTCTCCTTTAACAAATATGGGATAGATAGGGAAAGAAAAGCTATTACCATATGTTTCCAGTTGAGATATTAAATTAAAACATTAGTTAAGATATTAAACCACTAGTTTAAGATATTAAACTACTTTAAGTATTAAGGCCAAGCAAAGGTTGATTCAGAGAATTGGTTACGAAGGTGTTGTAAAGAATGGAGAAACAGAAGCAGAATACCAAGAAGCTGCTGGCATATTTGTGTTGGAACCCATGAGCCAGCAATGACTTCTTAAGCACTAGAGAAACTTCTTTGACCTTCCACTCCTGTTAGAAAGTCTGCTCTTTTCAAAAGCCCTGAAGTAGGTACTCCAACAGAGAAGGGCCAATATTTGCATGGTTCTTGGCTCCTCCTGCTTTTAAAACCTCTGCTAATATTTCTCAATGTTAGAATTTAAGGGTAAGATGTCACTTAATCCTTTAGTTTGGCAAAGTGTCTCTGAAATACAGTTTGTGGACTTCCAACCCTGTTGGCACAGGAGGAAACACAGAAGGATATGGAGCTGAGAATAATTAAATCATGCACAATTTGACATTTGGTAGTTTTGCAATATATTGCTATCTAGAAGATTACAATGACAAAAGACACACCTTGTATGTATGAACTAAGTGAGGATAAAACAATTCAGGACCGTGGTACATACTTCCAAAGGAGAGAGGCTGAATGAAGGCAAAGCTATTGGATATGTCTGATTATATGATTGATGTAAATTTAAAAATATAACAATGGGTGCTCAGAACTTGATAGTAGAAAACGTCCAGTTAATATTCCCTTCCTCAGGAAAGGAATAAATGTACTAAGAGAATGAACTACTGCCATATGAGGTCATTCCTACTGACTTAGATCATGAGTCCTGGAATCAGACATATCTGAATTTGAATTTGGCCTCTGTTATTTAGTGGCTCTGTGATATTGGGGCATTGAGTTATTTCAACTCTCTGAACCTTATTTTCCTAACTAACCTCAAATGGATAGAATCCACACCTAATATTATTGTTGTGAAAATTGCAATAGGTTGCATACATAGTACACTTAATACTTGACCAAGTACATAGTACTTGACCAATAAAGGTTAGCTCGATCTCCTGCAGTTCCTGCCACCTTGAGTTTGTATGATTCAGTTTAAGATTATTATGTTAGAATGGATTGTCCCTACACAGAATTAGGATCACTAATTTTCTTTTCTTACCTCTTCAACTATTCACACATGAAAATGCTAGAATTATTACTTGTAAGGAATTAAAGTTGGTGATCAGTCTTCAGGTCTGACTAGGTTATAGATAGCATCAGTAAATATTAAAGACAAGTAAGCATTTTTACAGGGGAAATAATTTAAATATTCTTCAATATAGAGCACTTAAATATGTTACGAAGAATAATCATTTGTTGGTTTAAGACCATGGGGTTTACTTCAAATATTATTAATTCCAAAACAAAAATGTTATATCTGGTTTTCCCCTTTGATATGCATCATGTGAGAGATTAAAATTAATTTGTGGTAATTTGAAGTGAATATTGTGTAATAACAGATGCTAATGATTTTTAAAAATTTTTTTTCAACATTTTTTATTTATTTTGGGGACAGAGAGAGACAGAGCATGAACGGGGGAGGGGCAGAGAGAGAGGGAGACACAGAATCGGAAACAGGCTCCAGGCTCTGAGCCATCAACCCAGAGCCCGACGCGGGGCTAGAACTCACAGACCGCGAGATCGTGACCTGGCTGAAGTCAGACGCTTAACCGACTGCGCCACCCAGGCGCCCCTCATGATTTTTTAAATGTTTATTTATTTTGAGAGAGAGAGCACACACACTAGTGGGAGAGGGGCAGAGAGAGAGGGAGAGAGAGAGAGTGCACACTAGTGGGAGAGGGGCAGAGAGAGAGGGAGAGAGAGAGAGAGTGCACACTAGTGGGAGAGGGGCAGAGAGAGAGGGAGAGAGAGAATCCCAGCAGGCTTCATACTGTCAGCTCTGAGCAAGCCCGATGTGGGGGTCCATCTCAGAAACCCTGAGATCACGACCTGAGCTGAAATCAAGGGCCGACACTCAACCGACTGAGCCACCCAGGCACCCTTAGATGTTAATGGTTTTTAACAAAGGTTAAAAATAGTTAAATTATTACTGTTGAAAAGATCCAAACATAATCTTAAATTTACCACTCATTACTTCTTACCATGTATTGTTCATGTTTTAAAAAACACATTGACTTGAAGCTAACTAATTATTTGATATAATAAATATTTATTGGATGACTAGAGTATTGGAAGCAACTGATATAAAACCTACTATTCAAAGATGGGAAGGCGCAGTTCCGGCTTTTAAAAAGCTTGACTAGAACAGGAAAAACAATTACAATATAAAGGATCATTGCTTGAATTGAGCTATTCAGAAAGTACAGTGGTGACATGGGAGGGAAGCAATTAAATCTATTAAGGATAGTTGAGAGAAATTTTAGTAAGTCTGAGAAGGAAGTATTAGTATTGCTATTTTATAGATTTGACAACAATAATGGTTTAAAATTATAATACAATTACTCGCCTCGCCTTCGGATTTTTTTTCTTAATTGATACTTAATAAAATATGTATTAATTAGATTTAGGAATGTTTTATTTTTAAACTTATTAAAGGTTGTGTGAGTGCAAGTTTAATTCACTATACCAGCAGCCACCTTTCCTCTGATATGGAGAGCATATTAGCTTCATATGTGTCAAAACACTAATACCAATTGTACCGTGTCCCCCCAAAATTAATATGTTGAAGCTCTGATCCCCAATGTGACTTAATCAAACATAGGGCATTAAGGAATTATCTAAATGAGGTTAAATGAAGTCATAAGGGTGGGGCCTTAATCCCATAGGGCTAGTATCCTTATAAGAAGAGAAAGGGACACAGAGCTCTCTCTCACTGCAAGCACACACAGGAAAGGGTTATATGGACACAGAGAGAAGGTGGGAGTTTACAAGCCAGGATGAGAGTCCTCACCAGAACTGAATTTTCTGTAACATTGATTATGGACTTCTAGCCTCCAGAACCTTGAGAAAATGAATTTCTGTTGCTTGAACCACCCAGTCTGTGATATTTTGTTATGACAGTTCAACCGGACTAATATAACAATAACATGAAGCATATGAACTTGGACTAAGTTTCCTTTAGGAAGAACATCACAGTATCTTTTCCCCTTTGGGAAAAAGAAAGAAAAGCTACTTCCTGTAATGTCAAATAGTATTCTGGGAGAAGAGGTGGATGAGTTGGCATCTGGATCTGGGAGCCTCCTGGGCTGTTCAGGGCTCTCGGTTCACACCTTCTTTTTGAGACTCGATGTTATAGACTTTCTCAATGAATAAAAGTGCCATTCTGGACTGAAAGGGTACCAGAGTTGCTAAGAGTGATTCAAATCCTACTGTCAGGAAGTTTGCAGGTTGTATCCTCCTCACTAGAGTACTCTGTACAGCCTTGTACGGGAAGACTCCTTCTGGAAAAGTTAGACACAGCGGCCATAGCTTTTCGAATTCTAGCTAAGTTTTTTAGTGTAGGTTAGGAAGAAATGTATGATTCTCAAAGTTGCCTTTTCTACATTTTCAGGGATCTGAGCTTGTTTGCAGTGGGCACAGATCTGACTTTGTGGATCCAGTCTTTGAGGCCAAAACTTTGTGAGAGCAAGAGCAACACGGGCAGGTAAAAAGAGCTGCAAGTAAGCTATTCACATTTTCAAAATTCCCTTCTCAGTATTCTATTAGCACGTCTGCTTTGTTTTTATAGATGAAGAGGAGGGAAATGAAGGAAAAGGAGCTGATATTAGATTTCATGATGAATATAGGCATTTACTCAAATGATTAATAGGAGATATATTGAGATGTCGTTCCACTGCTACCCCAGTCTAGTGACTTAGATCTTATAGATTTTCATGTAAGTGTAGGAGAATGTTTAAATAAATGTCACTCCAATTACAGATAACTCCATGAATATTAAAAATAAAAAGTTAGATATATATACAATTTGAAGAAATGATAGCAGTAATCACTTTCCTTCCAGTTACCTTATATATCAAGGATTGCTAAGGACAATGCCTGAGGTTGTTAAGCACGTGATACTAATGAATATAGTGGCCTGGATAGCTCTAGTGGATCATCACTATGCAGAATGTGGGTCCATTATTTCTATATTTTTTTATTTTTTTCAAGAGAATTCATGAAAATCTCGATTTTTAAAAAAGTTTTTATTTAAATTCCAGTTAGTTAACATACATGTAATATTCATTTTGGCGTATAATATGGTGATTCAACACTTCCATACAACACCCGGTGCTCATCACAAGCGCACTCCTTAACCCCCATCACCCATTTAACCCACCCCCCCTACTCACCTCCCCTCTGGTAACCATCAGTTTGTTCTCTACAGTTAAGAGTCTGTTTCTTGGTTTGGTTCTCTCTCTCCTTCCCCCCCCCCACCCCTTTTGCTCATTTGTTTTCTTTCTTAAATTCCACATATAAGTGAATGAATATTGTATTTGTCTTTCTCTGACTGACTTATTTCACTTAGCATAATACGATCTAGCTCCATCCATGTCTTTGCAAATGGAAAAATTTCATTTTATGGCCTATATATATATATATATATATCAGTGAATGGGCACTAGGGCTGTTTCCATAATTTGGTTATTGTAGATAATACTGCTATAAATATCAGGATGCATGTGTCCCTTTGAGTTACTATTTTTGTATTCTTTGTGTAAATACCTAGTAGTATAATTGCTGGATCATAGGTCATTCTATTTTTAACTTTTTGAAGAACCTCCATACTCTTTTCCATGGTGGCTGTACCAGTTTGCATTCCCATCTACAGTGTAAGAGGGTTCTTTTTTCTACACATCCTCACCAATACCTATGGTTTCTTGCACTATTGATTTCAGCCATTCTGACAAGTGGTAGGTGATAGCTCATTGTAGTTTTGGTTTGCATTTCCCTTAGGACCAGTAATGTTGAGCATTGTTTCATGTGTCTATTGCCATCTGTATTCTACTTTGGAAAAATGTCTATTTATGTCTTCTGCCCATTTCTGAAGTGGAATGTTTGTTTTTTGGATATTGAGTTTTGTAAGTTCTTTATATATTTTGGATACGAACCCTTGATCAGATATGTCTTTTGCAAATACCTTCTCCCATTCTCTAGGTTGCCTTTTAGTTTTGTTGATTGTTTTCTTCACTGTACAGAAATGTTTTATTTTGAGAAGTCTCAATAGTTTATTTTTGCTTTCGTTCCCCTTTCTTCAGGAGACATATCTGGAAAGAAGTTGTTACAGCCAATGACAAAGAGGTTACTGCCTATGTTCTCCTCTAAAATTTTTAATGGTTTCATGTTTCATATTTAGGTCCTTATTACTTTTGGAATTCATTTTTGTGTGTGGTGTAAGAAAGTGGTCCAATTTCATTGTTTTGTGTGTTGCTGTCCAGTTTTCCCCACACCATCTGTTGTATTTCTATACACCAATGAAGCAGCAGAAAGAGAAAGTAAGTAATCAATCTCTTTTACAATTGCACCAAAAACAATAGGATGCCTAGGAATAAACTTAAAGAGGTGAAAGACCTGTACTCTGAAAACTATAAAACACTGATGAAAGAAATTGAAGATAACACAAAGAAATGGAAAAACATTCCATGCTCACGGACTGGAAGAACAAATATTGGTAAAATGTCGATACTACCCAAAGCAATCTACACATTTAATGCAATCCTTATTAAAGTACCACCAGCATTTTTCACAGAGCTAGAACAAACAATCCTAAAATTTGTATGGAAACACAAAAGACCTCAAATAGCCGAAACAACCTTGGAAAAGCAAGGCAAAGCTGGAGGCATCATAATTCTGGACTTCAAGTTATATTACAAAGTTGTAGTGATCAAAAGAATATGGTACTAGCACAAGAATAGATACTTAGATCAATAGAATAGAAAATCCAGAAACGAAACCACAACTATACGGTCAATTAATCTTCAACAAAGCAGGAAAGAATATCCAATGAAATTTTTAAAAATAAGACATCTTACGGGTGCCTGGATGGCTCAGTCAGTTAAGCATCCAGCTCCCGTTCTGGTCACGATCTTACGGTTCGTAGGTTTGAGCCCTGTGTCAGTCTCTGTGCTGACAGCTCAGAGCCTGGAGCCTGTTTTGGATTCTGTATCTCCCTCTCTCTCTGCCTCTTCCCAGCTCGTGCTCTGTCCCTCTGTCTCACTCTCAAAAATAAACATTAATTTTTTTTTAATATGCCATCTTACCATATTAAATGCATGGCCAAAATTATTACTTTAAATATTCTAAAGCCAAATACAATATTACTGAATGCAGAGACCAACCAGAGTGTTCCAGGTTGAGATCTTACTATAAATTAATAATAATCGATTAAGGAGAGCTATTCAAGGCCACCTGACAAACTTCACTGAAAGAAAATTAAATTCATTATTATATATAAAGAAATAATGACTTAATCAAAGAGACATTAGCCAGCTACTGAAATGTAGAAAAGTAGAAAGAAATGACTTGCCCAAGCAATGTCAATACAAGTACCGCCCATCCCCAAAATCAATATATCAGATCTTGCTATAGTAGACTCTGTATAACCATATAGCTGAGAGATTGAGCGTTTGGGTTTCTTTTTTTTTTTTTTAATTTTTCAACGTTTATTTATTTTTGGGACAGAGAGAGACAGAGCATGAACGGGGGCGGGGCAGAGAGAGAGGGAGACACAGAATCGGAAACAGGCTCCAGGCTCCAAGCCATCAGCCCAGAGCCCGACGCGGGGCTCGAACTCACGGACCGTGAGATCGTGACCTGGCTGAAGTCGGACGCTTAACCGACTGCGCCACCCAGGCGCCCCGAGCATTTGGGTTTCTGAGCCAGACTCCATATATTTGCATCCTGCTACCATTTACTAGTTATTAAAGCTCTCTGTACCTCAGTGTCTCTGTGTGAAAAACGAGGATTATTGTGATATGTACATCAAAATGCTGTGAGAAAGTAATGACTTCATAAATATTGGCTATTATTCCTTTAAGGATGAAATATTAGATTACCAGAGCCTGGTGCCAGAAACCATTCTTATCATTGAATGGTCTTTGTGCTGATTTCATTCTCACAGAACAGTTCCTGATTATAATAGACATGGTGTGCAGTGAAAGAATCCTTGGCTTGAGCGTGTGAGAGCAAACACTATGGTGGTTAGAGACCTTAGAATAATTTAAGAATTGCTATTCTAATTAAAGTACTTTATTATCTGGTGAGTTCAGTTATTATGAATTAGTTGCCTAGAATTTTATTATATCTGGAACTAAGACATGATCCAGTTCTCTGGACCCTAAACCATGGCAAACTCACCAAGATAGATGCCAACCAAACCGAACTATTGGCATCTAGGGCAGTTAGAATGTTCTTTTTTTTAATCAGTAGATTTTTATTTCAGATTTTCTCTTTGCAAACAGTGTAAAAGAACCATCGCTCTTTTATTCACTGTTTAATCTCCAATCTTTAGCTCAGTGCTTGAGAAAAAGTAAATTTTCAATAAATATAAATTGAATGTATTAACTAAAACTGAATGATTACTTGAAAAACAGATTCTTTATATCAGTTTGTTTGCTGTTTACATTTATCTAGTTTTGGTCAACATGTTACTTAGAGAGGTATTTCATTGATGGTCCCATTTAACTGAGTTCCAAATATTAAGTATTTTGCTGTATTTTGTAATTGGAGCAGGCACTGAAGAGTGGAAGATGAGAACAGGAGAAAGGAAAAGGAACTAGCTTTTTGAGGTGATATCTTTCACTGGGTTGTAGCCTCGCCGGACAAACAGTGGTCCCATTTTGGAACTGCTGAGGCTTCTTGTACTCTGTGGCACACGTTAGCAGAAATGAGAGAGTTGCATAGAGAAAGAGTTTCAGAAATCTGCACATTTCAGACATTTGGCTAAACACAAAACAATGGTACAAGGCTTGACTCCACAGGCCCACCACAGAATAATTGTTGGAAGGATGAGAAAAGAACAGAGATTCTAGAATTAGCCAGGTGTTGGGAGAAATTTGATTTCCAAATCACTAGAGGCCACACTTTAAGAATAAGAACGGTGCCTGAAAGCAGTGGTGTCTCAAGTCTGGTCCTCAGAACAGCAGTGTCAGCATCATATGAAAACATGTTAGAAATGCTAATTCTCTGACTCCAGCCCTATCTACTGAATCAGAAACTCTGCAAATGGGATCCAGCACTCTATATCAAATTACAGTTCACAAGAAAACTAGAAAATATTTTTAAATGAATGGTAGTGAGAATACAAATTATCAAAATTAGTGGAAAAATAACTAAAACCATGATTTGATAGAAATTTATAGATTTAAGTGTTTATATTATAAAAGAAAAAAGTCTTGAACTCAATATTCTAAGCCTAACATTAAAGAAAAAAAGAAAAAGAAACAGAAAAGGAATAATCCAAGCCAAAAGTAAATAAAAGAAAATAATAATAAGACTGAAAATCAGTAAAATAAAGAACAAATAATGGAAAAAATAACATAGCCAAAAGTTGGTCATTGAAAAGATAAATAACACTAAAAATTTTCTAACAAAATTGATCAAAAAAAAAAAAAAGAAATAAAAACACAATGTCAGCAATGAAGAAGAGAATATTGCTATACATCCTCCAGTCAATAGGAGATAATAAAGAAATACGAGCAGATATCTAATGAATGCTTGATAATTTAGATAATACAGTAAAATTCATTGAAAGACATTAATCACTAGAACCAGAATAATCCAGCTGGGTTCTATATATGCATTTAAAAACAGAGATATACTTACTGAAGCAACATCTTAAGCTAGTATTGTCCTCAAACTAATATTGACAAATATCGTCAGAATTTGCAGACAATTTCTTAGCATGATCATGATGGAAGACAATTATTGAGATGTGTTAGTCTTAATATTTATGTTCATTTAAACTGTTGATTATCCATGTCTTAAATAATCTGTGGTACTCCTTCAGCCTCTTGCAAACTCACATGAAAGGACTTAAAATAAGCACCAGATGACCTTTCTGTTATCTCCCATGATTAGTTTTAGATAAAGGATAGATTAGATAAGATAAATAGAACATATGAATAAGACTAGATTTGTTTTTTAAAAATTCAAAATTCCACCAGGCCAAAGTATTTTTACTGGCAGATTCTAACGAATGATAAAACAAGAATACAACCTTATACAAACTTATCAGAATGTAGAAGAACAAAAATAATTTCCCACCTCATTTTATAAAGTCTGAAAAACCTTAATACTAAAATTAGTCAAATATATTCCAAGAAAACAAACTACAGACCACTATCTCTCATGAAAAGACATGGAAAAATCCTTTAAAAAGTACAAGGAAATTATATTCAATAATATAAAAATATAATGAGAAGACATAGGAAGGTTTATCTCAGTAACAAAATGTTGATTTATTATTTTTAAAAAATCAGTACAAATAATTCATTACATTAATGGAATGAACAAAATCCATATGATCTCTTAATAGATGTGAAAAAAGTGTTTTGACAAAATTAAATACCCATTAATGATAAAAACTCTCAGCAAATTAGAAAAACAAGGAAAAACCTGCAATTAGCATAAAAGTTAATTGTGAAATATTGAACTCCTCTCACTTGATATCAAGAATAGGTTAAGTAATTCTGCTCTTGCCACTGTTGCTCAACATTGTACTAGAGATTCTAGCAAATTCAATTTGGGAGAAAAAGAACACAAAGAAGCAAATGACTTAAAGTTTAGAAGGAACACATAAAAATTACTGTAATGATAGATACTATGATTGTTTAAGAAAAACCTAAGAAATATACAAAAAAGCTAGTAGATCTAATAAGTGAATTTAACATGATTGCAGGACACAATGACAAAATACAAATATCTCTCTGGAGTCTATATGCTAACAATTAACAATTAGAAGATAAAATTTAACAAAACAGGCCACTAGTCTGAAAACTGCAAAACATTACTGAGAGAAGTTAAATTTAAAAAGACCCCCCCCAAATAAATAAAAAGACCCAAATAAATGGAGAATATGCCATGTGGAAGACTCAATATCTCAAACATATCTATCATCCTCAATTTGGTCTCTAGATTTGCATCAAACCTGATCAAAACAAGGTTTTAAAATTTAAACAAAATCCAATTTTAAAATTGATGGGAATGACACAGAACCTAAAGTAGCAAAAATGATTTGGCAGAAGATAAAGTTGAGGAATTCATACTTGTTGATTTCAAAGCTACTGTAAAGCCACAGTAATCAATAGAGTATGGCATTAGATTTCATCAAACCTACACACTTTTGCTTATTGAAAGACATTCTTATAAAAATAACCAAGTTGCAAACCAGAATAAAGTATGTGCAATACATATATATGCTCAAAAAAAAAAAAGAACATATAACGTAGCAATAAAAAAGACAAGCAATCCAGTTAAACAATGGGTAAAGACCTGAAAAAATACTTCCCAAAGGAAAATATAAAAATGTTTACTATGCACACAAAAGAGTTCCACATCATTAGTCATCAAGGAAAAGCAAATTAAAATCAGACACCAATTTACACCCAACATAGTGGCTAAAATTAAAAAAAAAAAAGGCAACACCATATATTAGCAAGGATGTTGTTGGTGGAATTTTAAAATGGTACAACCACATGGGAAACTGGCAATTTAGTTTTAGGTTAAGCACACGCCTACTCTATAACTCAGAACATCCATTCCAAGTATTTTATACAACAGCAATGAAAATATATGTCCAGGAAAATACTTAAACGTGAGTATTCATAAGAGTTTTATTCCTAATGACTCCAAACTGGAAAAACGCAATATTCCTCTCATAGAGAACGTATAAACAAATTATAGTATATGTCTACAATAGAATAATAGCAATAAAGACGTACAAACTGTTCATATGTGCAATAACATAGTCTGAAAAACATTACACTGAGAAATAGTAGACGCTCACAAAAAAGTACACAATGTTTGATTGCATTTACATGAAAATCAAGAATAAGCAAAACTAAGTGTTTGCTTTTGATATCAGAGGAATTCACTGAGAAAATTTTCAAGTGTGAAAGAGATGATCGTCATCTTTAATGAGTTGTGAATTGCATAAATTCATTAACCTTTACACTTAAGATCTGTGCGTTTCACTGTGTGTACATTATACCTCAATTAAAAAACAAGCCACAGAGGAACAAAAGTTATATATTGAACTACCATTAAAAGATCTCCAATTTGAAAATCAAAGGGTCTTTGGAAAGAAAGAAGAAAAAAGTTTCCATAGAATCTCTGAGATGGAGTCTAATTTAAGATCTCGTGAACAGATAATAGAATGATCTGAAAAAAATTAACATATGTAAATGTCAAGCAGGAAGTTAGAGGACAGGGGAAATTATAAATGAGAGGAGTGTTTGTAGCTTAGAGTCAGATGCATAAGCTAACGTATTGAATGCTCGGTCCATACACACTTTGTGATATATGGTACCCATATGTAACTTACATTGCCATGTTTTAGACAGTAATTATTATTTTTATATTTACTGATGATGGAAAAGTTTCAGAGAGTTAAAATTTAAAGACACAGCTCAACAGTTATTGGCACAAGACGTAAACCAAGACTAACAAAATGGTGGATCTTGAGGTTGAATTCAGACATAGACATTTCAACTTGTCGTGTCAGGGAGCAAGATTTCTTGTCTCCTTCAAGGGTCCTTGTAGCTGGGGTAAGACTCAGATGGAAATGAGACAGATTAACAGGAGAAAATCAAATTTAATAATGTACATACAGGGAATTCATACAGTATAGAAATCCCAAAGACAATCAGGCAAAATGAGGTATAGATGTCATCTTGAACTAACAAGAATGGGAGGGGGTCGGGAAAGGAATGCAATTCGTAGGGCAATGAGAAGAACAGATGTTTGGTAATTAGATGTTTGCCTTGCCATACGGTTGTGTCACTCAGACAGTTTATTTCTGCTAATAACTCTTGTTCTGGAAAAGACCCCCAATTTAGATTCTTTTACATGGTTAAGGGAGGGGCAAAAGTTTCTGCTGAGCCCATAGTGTCTCAATTGCCTTCCGCTCAGAATACTATTCAGGCCAGAGTGGCCCACCTTGGCCCCTAGAGTTTGCTGAGTGTTGTGGAAAAGAAAATTGAACTAAATATTTTCATGTAAAGATTGTGACATTTCCATAAAAGTCTGAATTTCTGTGAAATGTTGAAAAGTTGGAAGATTTGCCACTTGTGTCTATGTTTACATGTATATATGAAGAAAAATAATTTAAGCTCAGTTGCAAGTAGCTAACTCCCTTAAATAAATTTTTTTTTAAATTTTTTAACATTTATTTACTATCGAGAGAGAGAGAGAGACAGAGCATGAGCAGGAGAGGGGCAGAGAGAGGGGGAGACACAGAATCTGAAGCAGGCTCCAGGCTCTGAGCTGTCAGCACAGAGCCCAACGTGGGGCTTGAACTCACAGACCCCGAGATCATGACCTGAGCCAAAGTTGGTCGCTCAACCAACTGAGCCACCCAGGCGCCCCTCCCTTAAACAAGATTTAAGTGGGACATATTACCTGCCTGGTCTCTGTAGGCATTTGAGTGTGGGTCCTTGATTTATAACCATGGTTATCTGACATTAAGGCCAGAGAGGACATAGAAAACAAGGTGATGATATTATAACATAAGGGGGAGACAAAAGATCATATGAAGAGAGAATACATGATTTAGAAGCTAACAGATTTGTGTTTTCTGAAAGTTAGCAACAGAAACTGATAATGCCAAAAGCAAGACATTTCATACAGAAAAGGACAACAGGAGAGGCCTTTCCAAAAGGAAAGCACGTGTTATAGTGACTAATACCCTTTGGATGTTTCTCAACTCGTTGTGGAAATGCTGTACTAATAATAGAGAAATTCACAGAATTTCTCTAAATAGCTTGACTGATGTTGGAGAATAACCTTTCTCTTAGCATAAGAAGTGAGGTTAGACTGAGCAGTCGTGACCAATGTGATGAAAGGTTGGAAGGTGGAGGGAATGTGTAACCCACTTAGAGTATCTAGGTCTGTATTTCCTTCCCTGTAAAATTAAAGTAGAATATAGCTGTTCCAAACAGCCCTTTTTCATTTCCAACATTCTTTGATTTAATGAGTGTGGATGGCATTCAAATATGCTCTAGTACCC
Organism: Puma concolor; assembly: GCF_028749965.1. Lineage (NCBI taxonomy): Eukaryota > Metazoa > Chordata > Mammalia > Carnivora > Felidae > Puma > Puma concolor. The sequence continues at coordinate 34,005,902 of NC_141673.1, read as the reverse complement.
CAAAGAGTGCTTTTCTGGTGTTTTTATTCTATACATACCAGTGCTTCCACCTAGAGTACAAAGTGGGAAATGTTCTCCTTCCCAGGCCCACTTGGACTCCCCTTGGGCTGTAAGTAACTTTGCTTTCTCCCTCATTCTTTGTTCATATTTTCTCATTCTCCACCCCAGTTTAAACAAGTCAATGCACGTAGAGCCCACTTAAGTTCTACATAGTCCTTATAACAGGAAAAAGGACGCGACATAAAAAGTTTCTTTATTTGTTTAATATGCATAAAACACATCTAAGCCCAGAAAGGGAGAGAAACAAGGCTAAACTGATGAATTACAATCAATTTGAAAATACAATACAATCTGACATTTTTAGTAAAATTTAGTAATGTACTTTTAAAGTTTAAAGTGTTAGTCTGTCTTTTACTTGGCATATTATTTTCTACAACATATTAATACCAGATATTCTTTAATTTGTACTTGGATCCAGTATTAATATTAGAAACATTAGCTGTTGTAATAGAAAGCATTGTTTAGTCTCATCCAGGCTCTACTTAATAAATCCCCTTATCCTTATTTAAATTCTCTACCGCCCTTTCTATTGTTTTTTAACCTACACAATGGCAAAAAAAAAAAAAAAAAAAAATCATTCTGTGCATCTTCTTTCACAGTATGCTCTGTTACATGAAATCAGATTAACCTGATGACAATGACTGTCATAGAGTAGGTTCTCAATAAATAAATTTCAGGTTTAATCATTAGATTACTCTGAAGCCTGGGGTATTGGTTATGGTGGCTATTTCTAGGCTCAGAAGGCTATCTTGTTCCCTCTAGACCTCTGCCTCTAACTACTTGACTTTACCTGCACTTTCTGCACAAATTGGCTCATCACACTGGAAAGAACAATATGTGCCTTTAGGACTACCATACTCTCAATTTTTTTAATGGTAATTTACAAAATGTCAATCATACTTTAAAATAATATTCAAGACTCCCTTGAAGAAAAGCATTCTCTCATACCACGTGGCTAGGAGTCTCTCCAAAAGCAATTTGCTTCCTGGGTTTCATTCTTCATAGATTGGAGAATGAATATGTCCTTGTGAGAGGTAAGGGAGAGATCACTACCCTAAAACCATCAGGGAGAGGTACTTAGGTTGCATTGGTTTATTCATTCATTTAACAAACTAATTGCATTAGTTTAATTCATTCAATTAACAATATTTAATGAGTTACTACTAGGGAAAATCATTTTGTGTTGCGAAAATACAAGAAATAACACACACACACAAAGATTATTATTGTTACTTACAAAAGACAAAACATTAATGGACAAATAAAGACTATAGAGATTGAATGGGGTAGCACTGGGATGGGTTTTAAAATGGAAGGTTGTATCATTAGCCAGTTAACACCACAAAAAGGCAGCATTGCAAACCACCCTAAAACTCAGTTACTTAAAACAAATTGTTTAATCCCATTTTTATGTGAGTTAGATAAGGCGACTCAGCTTTAAGCTCAGGAAGGTCAGTTTAACTGAAGGTTTGCAGGGCAGCTAGTTCAGCTTTGATTCATTTTTCTCCTCATTTGGGGACCATCCAGGAAAAGTTCTTCTTGTGGCAGTGGCAAAAGAGCAATGAGGCAAGCCCTATGCTGCAAACACGTTTCAAGTCTTTGTTTTCCTTTTGTCTGCTAACACGCCATTGACTAAAGAAAGCCTCATGGCCAAAGTCATGGTCAGAGAGTGGGAAAGAATATTCGACCCACTCTAGGAGGAAGCAGAGAATGAATATTTGCTAAACATTACAGTGTTCATTGAAAATCTTTGAGGAGAATGGTTGGTATGCTTGAGAAGGAGCCAGAGGCCAGTGTGCTTGACATAGACAGACAGAAGGGAAGAACGTTAGGGCATGACAGTAGAGAGGGAAACAGAGGCCCACTCGAGATGATCCAGACCACAGACAGAAATTTATTCTAAGCATAGTAGGAAACATTTATAGGATTTTAAGCAGAGGGTAACGAGAATATGTTTACATTAAGAAAAGAGAGAGAGAGAGAGAGAAAACAAATTTCTGGCTACTGTGTGGCGACTTCATTGAAATAGATCAAGGCTGTCGGTGAGAACACTATCCTAGTGGCTCTTTTGGCAACTCAGGGGAGCACTGATGGCTTACACCTACATGTGATAATGGAGTGAGGAAAAGCAGTTGGATTTGGAATACATACTGGTGGTGGACCTACACCTCAGGGGGTTTTGATAGCTTGGAAATGATAGGGAGTGAGAAAAAATTATAAATAGCTTCTAGTTTTTGATGTGTGCAACCTAATGAATGATGCTTCCAACAACCGAAATGGAGAACACTAGAGAAGAAGGATATTTTTGGAAAGGTGTTCGGAGGAATCAAAACTTGTTTTTGGAGGTAGGTTTGCTTAATGGTCTTCTAAGTAGGGCTGCTGAGGATGTGACAGAGTATATGATTTGGGTAGTCAGGGATGCAATTTGGGAGGTTGTTAGGGAATAGATAGAGTTCAAAGCAGTGAGACTCTTATCAGGATCACTCGGGAAAGATTCTAATTTGAAAAAATAGGACCAAGGAGTACTAATAACATAAACCATCATGTTCCAAATTCAGCATCTATTACCTTCTTAAGGTAAAGAAAGAAAAAGTGTTTCAGTAAATCTGCTCTTAGCAAATGGTAGCTCTAGTGCATCTGTTCTGTTTTGGGTATTACAGGTGCTACAGAAATTTTCTCAGATTTTGTAACATTTGAAAAAAAAAGGTAAAATTTTTCTTTGAATAAAAATCCGTCTTAGTTTTTACTCTGGATTACATTCTAATTTTAAAACTAAGAAAAGCAAAAGAAGAAAGTTGCTAGGGACATTATTTTTTTTTTTTTTCTGTAATGCTCTCATTTTGATCTTACTCTAAATGGAAATTTATAAGACAATTATTTGAGCATTACACATGGGGTGTAGTGATTTTGTGAGCATCTCAATATTTTCTTTGATATGAGAAGATTATAAGTATGATCAATAGTAACTACAATGTGGAGCATCCTTAGTTAAATATGGCAGCTCATTAACGTGTGGATTGTAGGCAAAGCTTGTGTTATAATTGGAGTTTAAGTTGCAAAATACGCTTGACTCCAAAATCCATCATCAGTTTTTCCAAGTTAATTACCTATAAAGATGCAAGAGTGGAGATAGGAAGAGCCAAAGGGAAATGAGCTTGGAATTTACAGAGATTATGGGCAAGGCATGGTTACACATAGATGAAGACATTGGGCATTTGGTTTACATTTACCTAAGTCTCCAATGTCTGGGTTACATGCATTTCATGTGTAAGATAGTATATGTGGGTGTGGGTGTGTACATGCACATAACTGTATGTCTGGAAAATGGATTTTAATTGAATGGAAAAATCAATTGAGTTTACAAAGAGATTGACATCATTGTTTGTTCAGATGAATCAGAGTTACAGTTACAACCAGAGGCTCATTTAGAGGAATGGAGTAAGCCCACAACTTATCGTAAGTAGTCAGCTGATGAGTGCACATGATCCCAGGGTGTTCTTCATAAATAATTTTTGAAAGTTGACTTTCCCATCTGGAGGGTGGGGGGGGGGGAAGAATGACTAGAGAAAAAGTTGAGAAAACTGACTTAGTTGAAGGCTCACATCAAATATTAAGACTAGTGACAATAAAGGAGTTTTAAATTGAAATTAAAGTAGAGATGTGGCTGAAAGAGATGGTACAAATGGAAACATGGAAAAATATGTGAGAAATTTAAAATAATTACTATTTCAGTTCAATTTAGTAAATATATGTTGAATAGACTGTAAGCCTTGCAAGAATACAATGATGAATACGATCCTATCCTTCTAGAAGTTTATAGTCATAGAGGAGGAAAAATAATTTTCCCTCTACACTTCTAGGTTCTTGGCTAAGAAACCCCATAATAAAAGACAGATTAACAGGAGAAAAAACAAACAGAAGTTTAATAACATGCCTACCTCCTGTAAACATGGGAGATATCCATGGGAGATAACTCACCCAAATGGCCAACCCACCACCTTAAATACCATCTCCAGCTAAAGACATAAGACAATGTTGAGGCGGATGAGGGAGTCAGTTATGGAAGACTACCGAGAAAAGCACCATAAACAAGTGTAAGGCAGCTGTGCAGATTTAAGTCCTTCTCCACTGATAAGAGTTTCTAGAGAGTTTGTCATCTTTCTCTCTCTGGTACAGAGGGGGAGGCACCCTTACAAATGGAGATTTTCCTTATTAACACAAATATCTCTTACAAAAAGGTAACTTCTACATGTTTTTCAGAGCTTCTGTGTCTGCTGTTTCTTAAAAATAACCATTTCAAGAGACTCAATATGCCAAAGGGACATATTTTGGGGTGGCAAATTCTCTTCTCCTTCATGGTTTGTCACAAAGAGATGAGCATTTAGTAGAAACTGGGGAGAGTAGTAGATGAAACTACTGTCAGAATTCAAACTCGGAAAGGTTTACTTTTATAAGGCCATAAAATACAGTCTTTTAAAAAATGAGAGATAGTGTCAGAAATGACAACACGGAGGTCAAAGGGAAGATGGGAGGCAGATTCCAGATGGTAGAAACACCACAGGGAAAGTTTTAGGTATTAAGGTATTAAAATCCTAGTGAGCTCAGGAAGCTGTTGATGAGGATGACAAAGCCTCCACAATTACAGGAAGAAATCATCTGGAACAGAAGAATTCATCAAGTTGTTTCTGAGCCTTCCCATCTCCAAATAAAATAAGTCTGTTCCAGACCACTCTTTCCAAATGCCAATGTTTCAGCCATTTCTGTGGATGATTTTAAGTAATTACCTAATAACAATCTGACTTAATTCACACTAGAAGCTCTGAAATCTACACAGGTAGGGATGTTGTGATCTACAGGTACCCAGATAAACTTATTTAGATGTGTAAATATACAAACCCCTTTAGAGTTAGCTACTTGTGGTGACCTCAAACTGGAAGGCCAACACATCAAGACTATCAAAGGGTGATGTTCAAACTCCATAAGTTATTTTAAGAGCTAAATAAATGTTAGTGGGATTTTGGGCAGAAAGCCTTCAAGTTAGAAACAATTAGGGCACCTAGGTGGCTCAGTCAGTTAAGTGTCCATCTCTTGATATTGGCCTAGTTCATGAACTCACCATGAGACCATGGTGAGATGGAACCCTGTGTTGGGGTCTGTGCTGACAGTGCAGAGCCTGCTTGGGACTCTCTCTCTCTGTGCCCTTCCCCTGCTCTCTCTCTCTCACTCTCTCTCAAAATAAATAAATAAACCCTAAAAAATAAAGTAAAAATAGTTTACCCATTTTTATAGGCAAACACCTCAAATCCTGCTTTAAAAGCATCACTTGGGTACTTTCTAGAATATTTTTTAAAGGCAAATATCTACACATAGCCTACTCTCTTAAAACAAATCATTTAATTGGCTTTTCTATTGCTTGAAGTCACCAGAGCTAAAAAAAAAAAAAAAAAAAAAGGAAGGGGGGAGTTAACAGATTTTTTAAAAGATACATAGAGAAAATAGAGATCAGATAAAGTTTATCTATATCATAATTTTACCACAAAAATTTACTTATCTTTTTTTCCTTTAGAAGAAAAATAGTTTCTAGCATCTATTTGATTTTGGATCATTTGACATTAGTTAACACATTTTCCCTCAATTCTTTCAGATTTATTATATATTTAAAACAATTCTCACATTTACAGCTATATTCAAGTGATATTTTGTCAACATTCACTTGAGCTTTATTTATTAATCACATGAGGACAATAGGAATCGCACTTCCTTCTTACGAGTAGGCTGCTATCACACATTTTTTAAAGATTATTCTTTGTATTGGCAATCCAAAAGCAGATAAAACAACTAATTTAACTATCACGCAAAGAATAATAATATAAAGTTCCTTTATTTTTTTTTATCAAAGTGGCTTTAAAAGATTCTATCACTAAGATAATGAGAAGAAAGTATATATAATCCTCAGAATTCTAATTAAGTGTAAATAAAAAAAAACCTTTTAAATTTCTGTTGCGCCCTCTTGTGGTAGGAAAGCAAATGTTTAGAAGTATACATTTCACATTTCTTTGCCAATTACCCTTCATTCATTGAAATTTTTTCAAGTGAGTCATGTTCAATATTGTGTTTTATGTTAAGTTCATAAAACAAATTAAAAGTAATAGAAATATCACCTATTGTTAAATTCCTGAACATTAAATTATATGAATGATTCCTTGCTATTTTAAATAATTTCTAAATGTTTGGAATTTACTCTTTTTCTTAAGTTTAAGGTAAAATAGAGAAGTTACTATCATAGAATATACCATAAAATATAAATCAACTCTCTACAGAGAATAATCCAGATTATTTTGTCTATCATTTTACATGATTGATATATTTAAAACATGAACAAGTCTCAGACACTTTTACCTTCAAATATCCACATTCCTAACAGCGTCCCATTTTCAGATCATTCCATGTATCTTGAAATAATGCAAGAAGAAAGCTTCACTTCAAAAAAGCAATTATTTTCCTGAGAACCTAGGAAATGAGCATGATTGTGGCTTACAAAGTCAGATGTGAAGACACTGTCTCAGAAATCTGACTTTGGTAGATCGTGGTTATTTAGGGTTGTTTCCTTTCCAAAAGTACAACTTCACTTTTGTAACAGGGAAAAAAATTATGCAATGGTGAAAAACAGTGAGAAGGGGTTATAAGAAGGTTAGGATATAGCATCCAATGAATCCAAAAGGGGCAGAGCAATGCAGACAGAAAAATGAGTAAAGTATCAGAAAACATCAATCAGTGATATAATAATATGCATTTCCACCTATTAACAGACAAATAATTTACAGTTGGATTTCATAGACATGACATTGTTTTTCTAAGACGTTTAACCAAAAGTCGACATACACAATTCAGTCATTCTCCCAGTTACTTAAAATAAAAACTTACAATGTGTTAGGAAATAATGTCCTATTCCTTAGAGCTACTAGTTTGTTTGTTTTTTTTTAATATTTATTTTTATTTTTGACAGAGAGAGAGACAGAGCATGAGCCAGAGAGGGGCAGAGAGAGGGGGAGACACAGAATCCAAAGCAGGCTCGAGGCTCCGAGCTGTCAGCACAGAGCCCGACGTGGGGCTTGAACTCACGAGCTGTGAGATCATGACCTGAGCCAGAGTTGGACACTCAACTGACTGAGCCACCCAGGCGCCCCTAGTTTTTCTTTTTTAATTGTATTTTTTCTTAATCCCTATATCTTAACTGATTCTCTGATCATCTTCCAGTTTCTCCCTTTTTCTAGCATTCATTATCTAAAACCTATATTAGTCCCTAAATCACAAAACATTTGCTCACAAGTGTGGGTTACCAGAAAAGAACCCCAACTCCTTAAGCACTTCCAAGCCTTAAAAATCACTGATTTCATGCATTTATCCTGGAGATTGTATTTATATTAGAAATATCAGATCCCATGCTTCACAAAATCAAGATAACAACTTCTTGGAGTCAGGAATGAGAGGAAATGGGGCAAAAGAGATCCTGTAAGTTTTTTCCAGTATGCTCTATATGGAATTGCTTTCGAATGACTCCTGTGCGTCAGAAATCCGGAGCAATTAGGGAAGATGTCACTTTCATTTGAAGTTCAGAAGTGGGGGAGGCGAGTGGGGGGACAAAGGAAAAGGGGAGGAGGAAGTGGAGAGAGGAGAGGAGGGGTAGAGACGAAGGAGGGCACATCCTGAAAAGATAATCCCTGTACTATCATGACATCATCCTTCTACATGTATATATAGGGAATGGCCAAAGCATCTCTCATAGTTCACTTTCAAAGTCAGCTGAAGGCAGAGGAAGAGCTAGAGAAAGCCCCTTTCAGAGCATCTGTGACGTTTATGGACTTGGCTTGCTAGAATGCTCAAGATGATGGCAGCAATGAAAATCCAGCTGGTATGCATGATACTTCTGGCTCTCAGCTCCTGGAGTCTGTGCTCAGGTAAGCGCAGCTGCATTTCACAATTCCCTGAAGTGATTTCTTTTTTTCTTTTTTTTTACACCGTGCTGCTACTTATGTTAATGAAGCCGGGAAGAAGAGCTGCTTCTTTATTCTGTATTTGCTTTTTAGTGTTAGAAACTGAATATATTCATTCTGTCTTTATGATTACAAAAACTGAAAGATTTCATTTCTCTTTTTAAATCTGCAAGGTAATAAAAAGATTTCAATGAAACCCTTCATGCTCTCCCTTTGGAATGTGACCACCAGAGTAGGGAAAAAAAAATGTGTAGAACTTAAATTAGGCTGGTCACTATCTGATGAGAAGTACAGAGGCAGTGCCTGTCAAAGTGCAAAACCATAGTTAGAATCCATTCCATTCAAAATGCTTTTTTCTCATCCTCAGTCATCTCTTAGGAAGCAGTGGCTTCTCCCTCCCCAAAATTATTTTCTGAATGGTGTGTATATGTTAAGATACAAAGTGAAAACTGATGTTTAATGAGTAAATGAATGAACCATTATTTATAGAAAATTATTTCTAAAAAACATATAAATATTCCAAGTACTTTTTGAAAATACACTTTATATAGTCTATGTGACAAATAAGCATCTTATTAATTTAATTTTCTGCATGCTGTTTAAGTTGATATAAAATGTAATTGGAAAATTGGCATGTTTACATTAATAAAAATTATTTACCTATAGATTGTTTTGCATGTGATAATTGAGAGACCATGTACTGCTCAATATCTATCAATAATTTACCTTGAAAATAAGATTAAATTTAAAACAGTAACATGAAATGGCGCAATATGTTCCAATTAATGTTTGAAAAATAATTGAATGATCACACCAAAGTGGAAAAAAAAGCATAGGGAATAAATGCAGTAAAATCATTTAACCTGTTTTATACTTTCATATTTTATAAATATGACATGAAATGTTTAATTCAAACTCCTGCTGATTTTATTTAAATTATGAAATTACATCTAGCAGAAGATATAAATGTTATTTTGAAAAGTCTTTAATTTCTTTTGATCGCTAGAAAAGATCTTGAACTGACTTTGCAAAAATTTCCATGATATAAATAGCAAATTTTCTACAATTATGATTTTAGTTATTATAGGAGGTTAAAGGTATAGTGAGAATGTATGAGAAAAACTGGGTTATTGATTAAACACTGTGTTCACTCAGTCTTAGAACTTCTTGATGCAATAAGCCAAAATTTGTAGGGAATTTGGTGTACATTTCTCATAAATGGCTAAAGGGATTTGTCATTCCTTTGAAAAACAGATTTGGCCTTGAACAAAGAGGAGAAAAAGATCTCTGGTGTAATTTACTTCCTAGATGCAATGTAAGAAGTGGTTCCTCTAAGTGTGACACTTCTTTTTAATAAAAGTGTGTAGTGCAAGGAAGATAGTCATTGTAACCCCTGCTTTGTTTGATGACAGATCAGTGAGTATGAATTAAGTCATCTTGCTATGGTGTTCTATAACTTTATTTCTATTGCTTATATATAGTACTCTCTAAAGTTTTCCTCTCTGCAATATATTCATCAGTGGAAACTGGAATGGATATCCTAAAAAACGTCAGAAGTCCATTTTCAGCACAACTACACATGTACTGAAGGACAGCTCCACTTTTGCTTAACCAATTTGCTTAATAGCCTGTGATTAAATAGCTAACTACGTATTTCTGAATTCTTATTTAAAGTAGAAAAACGTATCTTTCAAAGTATGTTTTGTAAAACAGCATCTCATGTTGACTAAATCTCAGTATCTTTCTTATTCTAAAATCATCAGTAAACAATTCCTTTTGGTTTGTCTTGAAAAAGTCTGTTGCACACACCTTTTCATTATAGTGTGTTTAAAATATCAATATGCATATAGTCTATATATGTAAACTATTGCTGGCAAAAATTAACCAGCATTTTTGATGAAATCTCTCTTATATGATATAATCAGCTTTTTTTTTTTTTTAAATACTGAGATTCAGTGATTAAACAACTTCAATATATCAATAGTTCTCTTGGCATATAATCAAGTGTTTATCTTCTTATAAGTGCTTCTATTATTCTAGCTGCCGGTTAGCCCAGAATAAAACCATAATTATTTTTTGAATATTATTTTAAGGATAATAAATACATAGGAAAACAATAAGCCTCTAAGACTAGTTTTTTGAGATTAATCTAAAGTCTGTAGGTTACAATATAATTATCTATGATTATATAGTAAACATGTGGTTTTCATTTTACTCAGATTCAGAAGAAGAAATGAAAGCATTAGAAGCAGATTTATTGACCAATATGCATACATCAAAGGTAACTTTTTTTTTCTTTAACCAAGGATTGAAAAACCTGTAAGCTCTTATTATAAACATGGTGTCCTTTTCCTATAGTTAATAACTTCCCATCAAGACTAAAAAGTTCATAGACAGGCATTTACTTTTTCAGAAAATTTTCCTAGAGTTCAAAAGAGTTAAGGGTGTTGATGTGACAGGGACAGAAATTATAGTGACTATCAATCAGTATATTGCAACTTTAATTAAGTTGTCACATATTGTTTATGTGGAGATGAAAATGTATTTAAAGGAATCCCGTTTCCATTCCTATCACATCGTGTATGGCAAAGGGTATGCCTCAAGTTAAGTATATACATGAAAGCTAAGTGACATTTTAGCCTTTTTTGTTATATTGGCAAGAGTAAAATGGAGTTCTAAATCAAAAATGAAAGTTCATGACAATTCATGAAAGAAATGTGGTAGAGCCTAAAGATCAATAGACTGGCAAACAGAAGCTTGGAGATCTGATCCTGCAACTGTGACTTATGAACCATCTGATCTTAAATAAGGGGGTTAGTTAACATCGCTTGCCTTTGCTTCCTTATTTTTAAGGGTTGGAGTTTATGATCTCACATTTACATCAAATCCGTGCCTAGATTTACATTCTCCCTATAACAGAAGTGTCATCTACACCTGCTCATTGCTGTTACTGAACCCACTGAGACTTTGTATATTGGACCCTTTTATTCCTCTCTTGGGGTCTTGAAAACAAGGTGCCTAGATCCCCATCTGTACTTAGGAATAAAACACAATTACAATATACGTGATTACCATGCTACCACACAGTGCTGATTTCCCCAGAGTGAGTCAATTAGTGGGTATCTAAAGGCAGAAATAGAGAACCGGGTTCTCAACCAAAAGATGTTTCTCAAAGAAAAATAAATTTTGAATTGAGGCAGACCCCTGGTTCAATCACTGTTATAGCCCTAGGATATTAAGGCAGAGGATTCGACAGATGTTATGGTAAGAAAGTAAGTGCTCAGACGTTCTGTCTAATTTCTGAAGCAATACCCCAACTCAGGTCTTGTACTTCAGATTTCTCTTCCTTAACTGAGTGAGCACATTCCAGGTACAACAATCCCTATTATATTTGTAGAATTATGTGGGTATAAGGAGAAATAGTATTTGGGAGCGTGGGGGTATTATTATCTGAAATCTAACAAAGATACATTGTCAGCTATGATCCTTAAAAGACATTTGGGGAAAATTTAAGTGCATATATTTTCACCATTGCCCAGATCTACAAAAGCTGAATGGACTGACACCAAATATTTTCTTAATTTGGTAGCTTTCATATCAGGAATGATCAGATTTAGTTTAGTCATTAAACCTCAATAACCAAATAATAACCTTAAGACAATGGATCCTTTGTTGAATACTCAGAAGAGCAATGGTGACAATGATATCACCCCAAAAATAGGAAGACAAGTGAAGTCAATCGTCTCTGTTTAAAAATGGGGAAGGTTAGGAAACGACTTAATTTCACAGTAGAGATGTTACCTCCGTAATTGTAAATTTACACAGACACATCAAAGTCCTAAATAATCCCCGAAAGCTAGTATAGTTTCAAGAGTGCTAGCTACCTTGTGAAAATGTGAAAGTAGAGTTGTGATTCCTTCCCTAGAGTTGCAAGGGGAAAACAATCCCAATTTATGGAGTGGGTTAGTTTTTCTTTTAAAAAGAAATACATAAGTGGGACGCCTGGGTGGCTCAGTCGGTTGAGCATCCTACTTCGGCTCAGGTCATGATCTCGCGGTTTGTGAGCTCGAGACGAGCCCGCTTTGAGTTCTGTGTCTCCCTCTCTCTCTGCTCCTCCCCTGCTCATGCTCTGTCTCTCTCTCTCCTTCAAAAATAAAAATAATAATGATAATAATTAAAAAATAAATACATAAAAATACAGGCATAATAAATTTTTTCTCTTTTATTTAATCTTGGAATATGTCTCTAAACAGATCATGGAATGAAAATTGAATCCCATTGTCTCCTTTCAATTGAAAAAAGCAAAATACAGTCTATAATGAGAAAGCACCAAGAAGCATAATTATTTCAATTTTGCTGTTAGGATGGGAACAAAAAGCTCATTCCTTATGTTTTACAGAACTACTATCATTTCTTTCTCCTTGACTCAATTGATTTTTGGTGTGTGTAGCATTCTACGCAAATGAAACCCCAAACTTATGAGCGTTTTAACTAAACTACTACATTTAAAAATTTAAGAGAATGATAATTGATATTGGTAGAACTAACTCCATTATGAACAGCTTCAGAAAGCTTCAGGTTTCTTCCTTCCATTTTAAAAATAAAGTATGTGAAGAATTTCACTTGTGAAGTAAAGCTATTTAGACATTAAAATATTAATGTGAAAATTTGCTTAAGCAACAGAAGGTTGAGAGAGAGCCCAAAGCTTAAAAAGTGGAAGATATTTTTTTTTTTTCTCACAATACGGTTCTCTTTATTACCAGTGCTAGTGCTTTCCTATTGTTCTATTCAGAAAGACAACCTGGTACAGGATGTTTTCTTCGGGATCTCAAAAAGCTGCTATAATGTTGTAATTTTCTATGATCAAATTTAATGCCTTGTATACAGTAGGAGTTTAATAAATATTTTTGAACTAACAGTGGGAATCTAGGATCCATTATTAACCGTCACATTTTGTATTCGACTATAAAACTTCAGAGCTTCACCACAGATGACTTTAATTATTTTCAATTCTGTGAAATGCTTGAATTCACAATTTGCTGGACTATCTGAGTTCAGTGTATTACAGGGGATAAATCTGCGTCTTATGGATTAGCTCCTATTTAATTAAGGTAACAAAAATTTGACCAGAATCTTATTTAGTATTAAAGAGTTAAAATCAAGTAATGGTAAGTAAGAACCACAAATATTCTCATTTTCCTTATCTTGAAAAGAAGGGATGATATTCTAAATTTCTTATCTATAGGCTTAGGTCTATTATAAACATTTGTATAAAATAATGTAATAAGTAAGAATGTTTATTGTTAAAGAAAAATTATTCATGACACTAGCTAAACATAATAGGGAAGACTTTATGCAAGAGGAATTACTGAAATGGGAGTTTTGCAGAGACTGGGCTCAACTCCAAATACAACAATGGCAAGTGTGCCTTTATAGCCAAGAAACAGAGTGGGGGGTCAGTGGATGGAATAAGAGGAAACATTAAGGCTAGAAGGAGTCTTGCTAGAAGACACAAGATTGTGATATTAGGGCCAGAAATTTCATCAAGTATCTGATATTTGGTCAGATATCTAGGGTGATCAGATACCATGGGTGAGGCATTTGCAGTAAACAGGCTCAGCAAGATTCTTGCTAAAATTGGGCTAAGTGGATTAAGGACTGAGCCTGAGGTTGGGAACTAGTCAGGAAGTGGACTTAGAAGAGCCTGATTCTAGGAAAGAGAGTCTTTACCATTTTTCTGAACGAAATGGTTGAGACCTTACAGAAAATGTTCTCAAATACATGATGTCTATCTATTTACACATTCTTCAGCCAGTCATACTTTCTCAGCTGTGCTTTTAATGTGACTTTAAATAATCGTATTATTGAGTCATGTAGTAACTATTTTAACTAGCAGAAAGAAATGAGATGATTAATTCAGTTTCCTCAGAAAGAAATAAAGAAAAGAAAGAAAGAAAGAAAGAAAGAAAGAAAGAAAGAAAGAAAGAAGGAAAAGAAAGAATCAGATAACATTAGTCCTGCCTGACTGGACTTTATGAATAAAGCTTTCTGTGGTCAAATTAGTTTGGGAAACTCTTGACACTGTATTGACTCCATTAGAAAGTTACAATGAATATTTGCAAGTAAAAGGTTCTGAGGATACCTACGTTCAAGGAATCTTTACATTTCCTTTAAATTCAAGTTTTCCAATTTACTTGACAGTGGAACTCTTTTAAAAACAGTGAGTGCAGAACTAGTGTTCTAAGAAGTACACTTTAGAAAGCCCTCCATTAGGGGCTCAGTCAAGCATGGGACTCCGGCTCAGGTCAAGATCTCATGGTTTCTCGCTGTCAGCTCAGAGCCTGGAGCCTGCTACAGATTCTGTGTCTCCCTCTCTGTCTGCCCCTCCCCTGTGCTCACTCTGTCTCTCTGAAAAATAAATAAACATTTAAAAAATAAAAAGAAGAAGAAAATGTAAAATTAAGGTATTCCATTAATTGGTATGATATAAGGCATTGCTGCCAGATAATGGAGCATGTTGTCTCTAAGTTTCCCATATCAGAAAAGTTTAAGCAATGGCTGGAAAATCGTATTCAAGGAGCATAGTTGAAAGTATTTCCAAACTGGTTAAAACCATTGTATATTACATTATTATATATCATAATAATATTTTCAAGTAAATATATTTATACTCATATATTTGCATGTTCTTAGGATAAAAGCTTAATCAAAGGGTGTGCGTGCATGTTTTCAATTTTAATGCAGTACATCCTTCAAAAAGTTATAACAATCTACACCCAGATCAACAAATATTTAGAAAAGGAAGTGTCTGTTTCTCCATGTCCCTATAACTACACTAACAAATGTACCTAGCCTTTGAAAGTCTTCTGAGCTGATGGTGGCCAAGTTCTTTCCACATATTTCTTCTTTGATGAGTGATCTGTGACTTGTTTACTTATATCACTTATCCAAGGTTTAAAATTTTTATTTTTATTATTTTTTTTTTAATTTGTGGATTCAACAGTTTCTTTTTGAAGAGCTCTACCTGTGTTAAGGATATTAATATTTGTGGCAGCTTTTACCGTATAGCTTGCTTCTGGTGTTAGTTCAGGCTGTTAATTTTCCAGAGATGTTTTACACATTTATGTGTTTAAAGTTATCCTTTTCTTTGTGGATCATGGTTTGGATATTTGCTTAATAATCTAGGTTTATAGAGTAAATTCTGTATAATTTACACATTATTTTATTTTTACTCATATTTAACCCATCTGCATATTGTTAGACTACTATATGTCAATAAAGTTATAAGTAGATGTAAGTCCAGGTTTCCTGATAGCCTACTGTCCCAAGGATTTCAAATGCAAACTTTGCTGTATGCTATAAACTCATTTGTATTTGGACTAATTTTGGGGATATTATATTTTCTTCTGTTGGGTTTAATGTTTACTCTTGTTTTATTAATTCTCTCCTTTGATTACTGAGTCTTTGAAATAAATTCCACTAACTGGTAGAGTAAGTTCCCCCTCATTACATTTTATTTTTCCAAATCTTCTTGCTTATGCTCACACATTCATACTTCCAAATTAACATTATAATTACTTTGCCAAATCCCTACCGCCAAATTCCAGTCTTCCCATATTTTCCAAATTGGAACTTTGATTTGCAATTGCATTACAGTTGGGGAATAATTCAGAGAGAGTTGACATATGATAGTATTGTTATTCAATCTTCCCATCGTGGTTGTGTGGTCATTCACGTACGTGTGTGTGTGTGTGTCTTTAAGAAAAATGTATGCTTTCCTTCATCTATGCCCTTTGCAATTTTTGTTATTTTTTCTTATTTCACATTTAGTTTCTCCTAAGTCCTTATGTTTCCTTGTTTATTACTATTGGCACACAGGAAAATTATTGATTAAAATAGTGGTTTCAGACCCTATCCTATTAGAAAAAAAATAGTAATTCTAGAAAATATTATTATTTGAAAATAAATAAATTGATCAGCTGTGTTGCTATTTATGAGAATTATCAATGTATGGAATAGATTAGTGATCCTGCATTATTGTAATTGTGCAAATCTATTAATATCATCATAGTCCATGCTCCATTAGACACTAAACTCTGGTAAATTTGGTATTTTTAAAATTTTATCTGTGATGCATACATATATATTTATACATTTGCACTTACTATTATTTCAAAATTTTTGCTTTGCTTATGTATGTGTGCCTGTGTATAACTGTATTACATTTTAAAAAATAGAATGTATGAGGAATTGGCACTAATCAATTCTGCGATATAAAGTTACTAAACTAATAACAGTGTGTTTATTAGGCTGGAGTAACAATGAGGCCCTAAAATGTAATGGCTTCGCACAATGGAAATTCATTTCTTATCCATATGACACAAGATTTAATTACCTACTTTTTAAAATTTTAAGTACCTGTTTTTTTCTATATTTCAGACCAATAAAGCAGGTGTTTCTTCTTGGAAAATGACCCTTCTAAATGTTTGCAGTTTTGTAAATAACCTGAACAGCCAAGCTGAGGAAACAGGGGAGCTTCAAGAAGACGAGCTTATTACAAGAAGGAAATTTCCCACTGCCTTAGACGGCTTTAGCTTGGAAGCGATGTTGACAATATACCAGCTCCAAAAAATCTGCCACAGCAGGGCCTTTCAACACTGGGAGGTAAAGCAAAAACAAAATATGAATATAATTATCGTTATACTAGTTAGCTCTCATTTGTACTGATTTTTTTTCACTGCGATCATTATCATAACAGGAAGACTTACAAATATTAAAGAAGAATAAACCATGTGTTGAGGTTAACATTCCTTCAGATCTTCAAAGTGTCCTTCAAATATTTGGAGTTTGGCAAAATATTATTACTTCAGTCTTAAAAGGGGGGGAGTAATATCCTAAGGCAGATTTGATCCACATGCTTTTATTGTGCTTAAACGAATGGCATACTCAGGCAATTTGTGGCGGTGGTGTGCCTACAAAATTTAAGGACTCAAAATGTGTTCTTAAAAACACGAAGTCATGTGTATTATCTATAAACAAACACAAAACATAAAACACAAAGTTTCAATTTGTATTTGAATATATTAAGCAGATAAAACTGGAAAAAATCCATGTATGTATATATTCCTATTTCAGTTGAATACATGGATTTTAGGCATCTTTAGCCTCTAAATTAGGTCCACTAACAGCCAAGACAGCCAAATCCATTATACACAACTACACTTAAGTAGTGGATGAGTCAGTTGTATTTAAGGCCATACTAGTGATTTATTGCCTTTGGTTTTAGAATATGTGTTACTTTGAAGGAGGGAAAGAGAAATGAAATGCTTTATTTTTTTTATTTATTTTTAAATGTTTATTTATTTTTGAGAGAGAGAGACACAGAGTGGGAGAGGGTCAGAGAGAGAGGGAGACAGAATCTTTAAGGGGGCTCCAGGCTCTGAGCTGTCAGGACAGAGCCCTATGCCAGATTCAAACTCATGAAGGGTGAGATCAGACGTGAGTCAAAGTTGGACGTCCAACCAACTGAGCCACCCAGGTGCCGCAGAAATGAAAATGCTTTAAAGAAAAAAAAATTCCCAACAAAGGTGGGGAGGCACCTGGGTGGCTCAGGTGCTTGAGCCTCCGACTCTTGATTTTGGTTCATGTTTTGTGAGCTCTGAGTTTGAGCCCCATATTGGGCTCTGTGCTGATAACTCAGAGCCTGCTTGAGATTCTCTCTTTCTGCTTCTTCTTTTATCCTCGCTCTCTCTCTTGAATAAACATTTAAATAGGTAAGTAAAAAAATAAATTTCCCAACAAGGAAACCATTTCTCTCATATTAATCTCTAAGAGAGATTTGCTTCATCTTTTATATTTTGGGTTAACACCAACATTGGGACTCTGAGGGTGTCTTTGCTGCTAATATAACAATCCTTATATACGAGTATCAGAAAAATACCTTGTGGAAAAGAAGAAATGCAAGACAGAACTTCTAGTGTTTATTCTAACTTGCAGACAAAAAGATGTTTTCTAGATGAAAGACCGAAAAAGCTAGGTTTAATTTTACTACTCATCTCTTAATTCTAATTCCAGCTAAATAACTTAGTCTTCAAAATATTGTTTAAGTCCATAAAACTTGAAAAATGCTAATTTTAACATAGGGAAGTGTCAATTGTGTGCTATTTATCCAGGGATTAAAAACAACAACAACTCAATAACTATTATACACACAAATCAGGTGCTCATAAGATTAGAACTTTTGCTATTTTAAATGTTATTGAGCGATTTAAAACAAAAACTATAATATCATTTAGAACATACTACAAATTATAGATTATGTTCACAGACAAACATGCAATTAAGAAATTAGGTTGTCTAACAGTAGTTCGTTTTCCTTCTCTGAAACTGAATAGCTGTGGGTTGAAATAAAGTACTTGGTGATAGGATTCAGTTCATATGCATTAAAATTAAAAACTTAACCTCTTGTTAGTTTTTCTTATAATGACCCTAAAGTTTAGAGGATAATCACAAGTACAAATACAATTTTTATCTTGAACATTTTTTTTAAATTTCACATAAATTATGTGCAAAATTCTGGGAAGAGTTCTAAATATTTTCTGCTAGCTGAAATTTGTGAATCGCAACTATACCAGAAAGAAGTATTCAGAACTAATGTTAGAATGTGGCATATTTAATGAGATTTTGGTAAGATTCTACATGGAGATGAACTCCCTAACGTTACTGAATCTGAATTTGCTTCTAATTATTAAGCACCACAATCTAAAGAGACCTTTACTGTTTCACATGTGTTAATTTCTACAACAACTAAGCTAAGCAGAGCAAACAGTCCTCTCTCTGAGACTGAGAAATGGATCTTTGGAATGATTTTCAAGACAAGTCAGTAATTAACTTCAAGAAATATAAAATCCTATTGCCTTTTAAGGCCAAACATGACTTACTGAATTCAAAACTCTATGTGTGTTGTGATTTATGATATATTTTCATAACATTTTAGTCTCTCTATCAAAAATTAAAGCCTGAAACATACTCGAAGATGTACTAGTTATGTTGCTTCAGTTGGAGGTATCAGTGTATGGCCTTGAACAGAGAATCAGTAAAACCACGTTCTCATCCCGTCTCAGTTGACAGTCATCTGTCCTTGGACAAAACATTTAATTGTCTTAAACCTCATATATCTTATCCATGTATGTCTTACTGTCTGAATAGCAAATGAGATGAAATATAGCAAAATACCCTGAAAGACATGCCACATGTAAGTTTGATTCATATTCTGCCTCTCTTGCAGTTAATTCAGGAGGATGTTCTTGATGCTGGAAATGACAAAAATGAAAAGGAAGAAGTTATAAAGAGAAAAATTCCTTACATTCTGAAACGTCAGCTATATGAGAATAAACCTAGAAGACCCTACATACTCAAAAGAGGTTCTTACTACTACTGAGACGATAAATATTTTATTTATATGTGATTGTGATTTATAATCCTTCACTTAAATATCAAGTTATACTTGTGTGGTAATGTGACAGTACACAACTATTGTGTCTCTTCTTACTATCGTGGTTTATTGGATGTGATTTTTCTGCGTTAATATAAATTGGACTAAATGTTTTAAAATAAATCTAGATCTTGAGCATGATAATGTGTTGTGTATAATTGGAGTAGATATTAATTAAGTCACATAAAGAATGTGTTGTAATTTTGCAAAGCACTTAGTGGTTTGTTTAAACAGTCAAAATGTTGGACATTTAAAAAAAATTTTAACATTTATTCATTATTTTGATAGAGACAGAGTGTGAGCAGGGGAGGGGTAGAGAGAGAGGGAGACACAGAACCTGAAGCAGGCTCCAGGCTCTGGACTGACAGCACAGAGCCCGACGTGGGGCTCAAACTCACGCGCCGTCAGATCATGACCTGAGCCGAAGTCGGATGCTTAACTGACTGAGCCACCCAGGTGCCCCAAAATGTTCGACATTTTAAACCAAATTATGAAGGATTATAATGGAGTCCTATGGCAAAGTCTAACCTATACAGCATAAACCCAAAACAAAGTAATAGTACTTCTTTTATTATTTGTTATATATATATATATATATATATATATATATATATATATATATATTTATTTATTTAATTGAGAGAACTACATGTTCTTTTCAAGACTCACATAACTCTCTCAGATATGGGGAAGGTAATAGTGATAAAATAGGATCATCTTAAAAGGATGATTAATGAACTATTGTCAATTATGCCTATCTTAATGAATGATCTTCAGCTGCATTTGTCTTTCTGTTAACTAAACTTAATGGCTAGTAAAAAACAGTGATCCATCAGAACCACGTTTCTCTGAAAATGCACTTCCATTAGAAGAGTTACCTTTACTGGGGCGCCTGGGTGGCGCAGTCGGTTAAGCGTCCGACTTCAGCCAGGTCACAATCTCGCGGTCCGTGAGTTCGAGCCCCGCGTCGGGCTCTGGGCTGATGGCTCAGAGCCTGGAGCCTGTTTCCGATTCTGTGTCTCCCTCTCTCTCTGCCCCTCCCCTGTTCATGCTCTGTCTCTCTCTGTCCCAAAAATAAATAAACGTTGAAAAAAAAAATTAAAAGAAAAAAAAAAAGAAGAGTTACCTTTACTGACTTCCCCCACACACACTTTGATACAGTAAATGATAACTTTAGTTTTCAATTCATTGAGGAATTTGTGTGACTATTGTTTTTTTCCAAGTAGAAAACATGTTTGAGCCAGAAGGAATACTTGAAATAATTCCTCATAAATTTCGTTTAAGACCATACTTACGGACTCATACGCCCTCACGGTCTATACATTCTGCCAATAGCTGTGGGTTTTTAGGTTCTCACTCTTGTAAGTGCCTTGAAAGTCCTCTCCTCACAGGGCTGCAACCTAGTTCATAGTCATCCAAGAGGAAAAATATCAGGATTTAAGTTGTGGAATGAAGGAGGCTTCAGAACTTCATGTACCTTTGATAAGATTGCCTAGGCTAAACCCTCAGTAGGATACAGCAACAGCCCGAGTCTGAGTTTTTCTGGTAAAACCATGACTTCTAATGACTGCTAGCCAACCATCTTTCACCATCTTATCAGCTTCAACATTAAGAAGTACCAAAGACACTGATCCTAAGATAAAATTTACTTCCCAGTAATTAAGAGTACTACTCTGGGGGAGCCTGGGTGGCTCAGTGTGTTAAGCATCTGACTTTGGTTCTGGTCATGATCTCACTGTTCAGTTTGTGAGGTTCAAGCCCCAAATCTGGCTCCCTGCTTTCAGCACAGAGCCTTCTTTAGATCCTCTGTCTCCCTCTCTCTCTGCCCTTCCCTGGTGCGAGTTCTCTCTCTCTCAAAAATAAATAAATATTAAAAAAAAAAGAGTGCATACTCTTGAGTCAGGATGTCAGATTCAGCCCCACTATTCACTAATAACCTTGGACAACTTTAACCTCTGTTTCTTCAACTATAAAATATGAATAATAATTGGGTTTGGAGGGGGACAAAATGGTCTCATACACATAAAATGCTTAGAATGGAGCTTGGAATATATTTATAACACCCTATATTTAGCAGTTCTTCTGGCCACTTTCATATCATTTTTTTTCTTTCTCTTTCAAAAACTACAGAGCATAACACAATTTCATGTGAATCCTCTGTTTTCAGCAACTACTGATGTCTTAATTACTCGCTTCATCCAATATCCTTGAGGATTTCCACATACATGCACAAGAGCCATCCAATAATATCCCTTCTTAGCTCCTGACATCTATACTTTCAGTAATAAACATTTTATCCAGAGGTGCCTAGGTAGCTCAATTGGTTAAGTGTTGGACTCTTGATTTTGGCTCAGATGATGATCTCATAGCCTTGAGTTTGAGCCCCACACTGGGCTCCACGATGGACTTCAAGCCTACTTAAGATTCTTTCTCTCTCCCTTTGCTCCTTCCCTGCTTTCTCTCTTTCTCTCTCTCTCTCTCAAAGTAAAAAAAAAAAAAAAAAAAATTAAAAAAATTCTATCCTGTTCATCATCAATCACTTTATGGTCATGCCATAGAACTTTTACTACCAATACCTTCAACCTCTCCAAAATCTCAATTATAAGCATTCTACACTCTACACATCATCTTTTCACTCCAGTTCGTATAACCTAACACTCTCACTCTGACAAATCCATTATTTCAACTTCCTTCACTCTTAATACCTTTTGCTTATGGCCTTACTTTGCAATTTACTTGGCTTAGATTTTGTGAGCCAAAACTAAAATCACTGTCTTGAAACCCTCAACATCCTGATCTTCTATCCCATATGAGCCTTTGAAAACACCCAGCTAGAGACTACATGTAGGTAGGGATGGTTAAGTTGAAGCCAATGGGATATTGAGTGGAAAAAAGGTGTGTTCAACTGGTGGGTCTTTTATAACTTAAACAGAAACTTCATTCCCTAAACTTTTTTCCTAATGTTTTATGTCTTGAATATGAATTGATTTTAGCCTCACAAATGAATATCATTTTCTTGAGGATGGCATTGATTGATAGAGCTTAATCCTTAAACAACTTTGTGTGGAAAAGCTGCCTCACCATCCGGGGCCAGCCATACTGTTACTTGACAGAGAAATGCATTCTAACTTACTTAGGGCACTGTATTTTTTAACCTTGTTGATACAACATCTCAACCATTATTTTAATTGTTACGGTCGTTTCTGGGCCTTCTCATGGTTTATTTCTTCACAGCAATCAGATCTCTGCACTTATGTATATCCTGTCTTAAATAACCTTCATTCATGAGTCAATATCTCCACTTGCTCTATTTATTTTGAATATTTGAAAAAGAAAAAATAAAGTCAATGACAGCCATCACCTGGGACCTGGCCTCAGGTTTCTCCTGTTAAACACTAACAATTTCACTGAACTAAAACTTTAGACTGGGTCACTCTAACTGTGATGGCAAAAGACAATCAACAAGCCTACTCTGAGGAAATCATGTCAGAGCAAAACAAAAACAAGAGCACTATAAACCACAAAAATGATCAAACATGCTCCTTTATCACATAATTTGAGTGATCGCTGCTTCTTTAGCAACTATTGCATTAATTTTGCTCTGTTCTTCTACTTCCTGGATGAAAACTATTATAATACCTAAGCAGAATTGCCCTTGCTTTTTGATAACACCCAAACCAGAGAAAACTATACTTCTGGAATATTCCCCAAAGCACTCAGCACAAGCCTAAGTCTTAAACCCTCTTATTGAGAGGCCACATGATTTCCCAAAGAATGAGATCTCCAGTATCAATAAACCTAACTTCATGTGAGTGTATTTCCAGTGGTCTTTGACTGGTGGACATCAGTACAACACATAACATAACTTGGAATTATATAGTCATTTATTTACTTATTTGTAGTATATCACTCCTACTAGAATGTGTAAGGCTCTGTGAGGACAAGGATTTTGTCTTCCTTATTCATCATTGAATTCCCAAGGTTGAGCACTAGACCTGCTAAGTATCAGCAAGGACTGGTTTCATGACTGAATAAATTAGCAACCAAAGGACTCTTTATGTTATAACAATAGGGTTTAGACATAGTTTCTACAGATTTTGAAGTCCTAAATTAGAGATTACATTTCTGAAGGATGAGTTTGAGCTCAGGTATCTACAAGAGGTCCCTGGTCTTACATGAAGCAACAGCGAATCTGAGATGTTGAAGCTCACATTCACTTACAGTGGCAGTCTGGGGGGCATGTCTCTCATTTTTTTCCAATGCTGGTTTTCACAGAAATAAAAAAAAAAAAGGGGCGCCTGGGTGGCACAGTTGGTTAAGCGTCCGACTTTAGCCAGGTCACGATCTCGCGGTCCGTGAGTTCAAGCCCCGCGTCAGGCTCTGGGCTGATGGCTCAGAGCCTGGAGCCTGTTTCCGGTTCTGTGTCTCCCTCTCTCTCTGCCCCTCCCCCGTTCATGCTCTGTCTCTCTCTGTCCCAAAAATAAATAAAAAAAGTTGAAAAAAAAATTAAAAAAAAAAAAGAAATAAAAAAAATCACAGAAAACCACCCCCTTCCCTGCAATACCCAAAGAAATCCTAAGAAAGAACAAAGCTGAAGGCATCACACTTCCTGATTTCAAATTATGTTACAAAGCTATAGTGATCAAAACACTATGGAACTGGCATAAAAACAGATACATAGACCAACTGAACAAAATCAAGAGCTCATAAATAAACCACGTGTAAAGGCAGAATCAGACCTATAAATACAGACAACAAACTGAGGGTTGCCAGAAGAAAGGGGATAGAAGGGATGGGCAAAATGGGTGAAGGGGAGTGGGAGATACAGGCTTCCAGTTATGGAATGAATGAATCACGTGAATAAAATGTACATCATAGGGAATATAGTTAATGATGTTGTAATAACATTGTATGGTAACAGATGGTAGCTACACTTGTGGGGAGCATAGCATAATGTATAGAGAAGTTGAATTACTTTGTTGTACACCTGAAACTATGTAACATTGTGTGTCAACTATATTCAAATAAAAAATAAGTTAATAATAAATTAATTTAAAAAACACAAATAAACCATGAGTATGCAATCAATTGATATTTGATAGGAAAGTCAAAACTACTCAATGGGAAAAGGATAGTCTCTTTAATAAATGGCACTGGGAAAATTAGATATTCACATGCAGAAAAATGAAAATGGATCCCTATCTTACACCACCCACCAAAAATTAACTCAAAATGGATTAAGACTTAAACATAAGACCTAAAACCATAGGTCTCTGAGAGAAAAACATAGGGAAAAATTTCTTTGACATTGGTCTTGGCAATGATATTTTGAATATGACACCAGAAGCATAAGAAACAAAAGCCAAAGCACAATAGTGAAATGTACCCAACTAAAAATCTTCTGCACAACAAAATAATAATCAAATGAAAAGGTAACCTATTGAATGAGAGAACATATTTGTAAACCATATATCCAAAATATATGAGAAACTAATTTAACTGAGTAGCCAAAATAACAAACAAAAACAAAACAAAACAAAACAAAAACGAAAAATCCCAAACCAAATAACCCAGTTAAAAATGGGACCTGAATAAATTTTGTTTTGCAAAGAAGGTATACAAATGGCCAACAGGTATGAATAAGTGCTCAACAACACTAATCATCAAGGGAATGCAAATCAAAACAATCGTGAGATATCACATCACGCATGTTAGGAGAGCTATTATCACAAAGCCAAGAGATAAATGCTGCCAAGTGTGGAGAGAAAAAAATAATTTTATTCACTGATGATGGGAATGTAAACTGGTGCATCACTATGGAAAACAGTATATACCCAAATGAAACAAAACCATTATCTTGAAAATACATCTGTATTTCTATGTTCACTTGGGCATTATTTTCAAAAGCCCAGGAATGGAAATAACATTAGTGTCTGCCAACAGATAAATAAATAAAGAAAGAAAATGTGATGTGTGTGTGTGTGTGTGTGTGTCTGTATGTAATTTACTTTATTGTATATGTATTTTGTGTGTGTATATATATGTGTGTGATTATATATATATATATATATATATATACACATATATGTATATACATATATGTGTATATATATATGTGTGTGTGTGTGTATATATATATATATATGTTTATATATATATAAAGAAATCTTGCTATGTGCAATGACATAAGTGTACCTTTTGTAGGACATTATGCTAAGTGAGATAAACCAGACAGAGGAAGACAAAACTGCATGGTATCACTTATATCTAAACAAAAACTGAACTGCTAGAAACAGAGTAGAAGAGTAGTTGCCAGAGGCTGGGCTGAAGGGGTGAAGGAAACTGGGAGAAGTTGGTAAAGGGTAAAAGCTTTCAGTTATATGAATGAAGTCTGAGCATCTAATGTATAATATATGTAACAATGATAGTTGCTAACACAGCATTGTACCATTGAAATTCACTAAGAGAGCAGAACATAAATGGTCTCATCAAAAAAAAAAATTTTTTTTTAAGTAAATATGTGAAGTAATGGATGTGCCAACTAGCTTATTGGGGGAAATCCATTCACTATCTCAATTCACCATGTACAGTTTAATTATCTTTCAATTTTGTCAGTTTTATCTAAATAGAGCTGAAGAAAGTAAATTCAGTCCTTGCCCCTCATGCCTTCGGAGTCTGAATGCTTTGAATCAAGCATAGATTTTAATGCAAATTATGCTAAGAATTGCTATATTATATGAAATATCTGTTTCAAATATCTACTTTAGAAGTGATGATAATATTTATAAAATAAGTTACAAAATTAGAAGTCTTATTATGTTTCTGGGATTTCATTTGCATGTTCTCTTATTGTAAATATATATTTAAAATATTATATAAATGGTACAATATTATATAAAAATATAAAAATACAATATTATTTAAAGGGAGATATTATTAACCCTATTTTACAAATGACAAAACTGATTCTGAGGGGAGATTAAATGACCTGTCCAATTTTGAACTGAGGGTAAGTGACAGAATCAGGATTTAAACTCAAGTGTGCTTAACTCAGAGGCCCATAATCCTGTTGCTATACTCTTGTTTACCCCAGCAAGAACCCACTATTGACAACATCCTTGGGTTTTAGATAGTGAGCTTCCACATTTGAAGTTTTATGTGAATATTGGCTAAAAAACAGTTAAAAACATTCTTCTGGTAGATGAAGAAAATGAACGCAATATTTCTGAAAATTTAGTTTCCAATTTTGTATTAATGTGCTAATTATGTACATTCTCAAATAAAACATTTCCGTTCATTCTAATTATTTTATTATATAATTATCAGTAATAGACAGATGAATCGTTTGAAAACTTAAATTTTTTTTAATGTTTATTTATTTTTGAGAGAGACAGAATGCGAGTGGGTTAGGGGCAGAGAGAGAGGGAGACACAGAATCCGAAGCAGGCTCCAGGCTCTGAGCTGACAGCACAGAGCTTGACATGGGGCTCGAACTCAGGAGCTCTGAGATCATGACATGAGCTGAAGTCGAACACTCAACCGACTGAGCCACCCAGGCACCCCTGAAAACTTTTTAGAACATTACTCTTTCAAATACATTTGTTATATTATGCATAAATATTTCTTTTGCTGTTTTGCCTGCTGAATAAATGTTTTCTGTGCAAAATATAATCATTAAATGGCCATACAGAAATGTCAACAAAATTCTAATCTGTATTTTAATACATGTACTATGAAAAGAATGGAAATCTTTTTGCCTTTCTAACGACTGAAAAGGTTAGCTATTATTCATTCCCACTTATTTGCCTATGAAAACAAAATTCAGCTTTTTACTTAAGGCCAGAAAATAAAGATCTTGAAAAGAAAAGCCATTTATTTTCCCCAAATGGAAGAACTTTTGTTGTACCAAAAATAACATAAAAATTAAACTGTTTGATCCTTTACAAATTTTTTATTACTTGTAAAACACAACAATTAGTATTATAAAAACATATGTCGGGGTGCCTGGGTGGCTCAGTGGGTTAAATATTCGACTTCAGCTCAGATCATGATCTTCTGGTTTGTGAGTTCAAGCCCCACACCAGGCTCTGTGATGACAGCATGGAGCCTGAAGCCTGCTTCAGATTCTGTATCTCCCTCTCTGCCCCTCCCTGCTCTCTCTCTGTCTCTCTCTCCCTCTCTATCTCTTTCTCCCAAAAATGAAAAAAAAAAAAAAAAAACATTAAATAAAAACCATGTCTCTTTCAGAATCTTGACATTTAAAAATGTACTAATGTTTTCAAAAACTTTATACCCTTACTTGATTTTATCTCCTGTTGAGATGTGCACTGCAAATAAGCCCACTTGATCCTTCTTAGAAACCAGATTGCTGGAGAATACATAAAGAAGAGGATTACCACTGGGTCCAATTAGCAGAGGGTGCCCTTCCTCACAGTGGGCACAGCTCTGCGCTCAGGTACATGGCTAGGTTAGCAGAATATGGTCAGGTCTGTGGCCACCCATCCTCTCTTCCAGATCCTTGTGCAGGGCACATCTTGCTCAAATGTAGACACTGGCCATCCTGAAGGACTTAAAACTGCTTGCCAATTCAAATATCAACTGGATATTAATTTGAGTCTTATTTTACACTAAAGGAGGAAAAAAATCCTGTACTGGAAGTCCAGCATTTACTGATTAATAAATATTAACTTACTGATTCATGATTGAAGTGACAAATTAGATTTTAAGAAAGGAAGTTAATTCCAAGTCTGTCTTTATGGTATAATTATTTGGGGA
Organism: Puma concolor; assembly: GCF_028749965.1. Lineage (NCBI taxonomy): Eukaryota > Metazoa > Chordata > Mammalia > Carnivora > Felidae > Puma > Puma concolor. The sequence goes on along the minus strand of NC_141673.1, from coordinate 33,977,579 downwards.
AGTCAGAATTAATTCTGGACAAAATTGCAATTGAACAATTTTCTTCTCTTTATCTTCTGCCACCATCTTTCATCATTTTTTCCTCCTCTGGGTAGCAATTTAAAATGAGTCACTCAGACCTGTTCATTGCCCCTTAGTAAATTTATTAGCAGGATTTCAATTAGTTTCTCTTGGAATCAAAGCTTACAGGGAAAAATATCATATTTTGAAATCATTCGTAGCAGCTACAGAAATATTAAAACACATTAGCCTCATTCATTCATTTAGTCTGCAAATGTTTCCTGAGCCTATGCCAGGTATTGGGGTGGGCACTGTGGATAAAATCTATGAATGGGCAGACTGAGTTTTCTCCACCAGGAGTTTACAAGCTCTTCTGCAAAGTCCCTCACCCTTCAGGTTCTGCTCTCTTTGTCCTTTCACTGATCCTGCATCATAAAAGCCTCAAATGAACTGTTCCCTCTGAAACAGCTTCTCCTCCTGTTGCAGAGGGATTATGGGTACTGGTGATTACCATGTTCTCCTTGATTGGCTAGAGAGGCAGGTGATCTGTGACCACACCTGCCACACTTAGCTTCCCAGACATAATGAGGTATGAAATAGTGAAGTGACATGTTTTAGCACCCTCTTGCTAATTTATTACAAAACTGGGATTAGAAACAAGGACTCTTTGTTCCTCAGGTAGGCTCTTGACTAAGAAAGAACTTGCAAATAAAGCCAGTTCATTACAAACTTTCAAACTAGTCTGCTAGGTTGAGGTTACTTTGAAAGGAGAGCAGAAGCCCCAGTTTGGAGCAGGGAACATGAGTGGATCTTCTCATTCCTGTGGATCACTGACACCAGATCGGTATTTCACAAATGAGAATTGGATTCTTCACCCAAGGTTCTATGACTCTACTGCAGATTTAGTAATTCAGAATTTTTGAGGGTGAAGGTTGATATATAATTTTTTTAACTGAAGCATGATTGACACATAAGGTTCTATGGTTTCGGGTATATATCATAGCGATTCAATGCTTTTTTTTTTTTTTTTTTTTTTTTTTTTTTTTTTATGAAATTTATTGTCAAATTGGTTGCCATACAACACCCAGTGCTCATCCCAAAAGGTGCCCTCCTCAGTACCCATCACCCACCCTCTCCTCCCTCCCACCCCCCATCAACCCTTAGTTTGTTCTCAGTTCTCAACAGTCTCTTATGCTTTGGCTCTCTCCCACTCTAACCTCTTTTTTTTTTTTTGTTCCCCTCCCCCATGGGTTTTTCTTAAGTTTCTCAGGATCCACATAAGAGTGAAACCATATGGTATCTGTCTTTCTCTGTATGACTTATTTCACTTAGCATCACACTCTCCAGTTCCATCCACGTTGCTACAAAAGGCCATATTTCATTTTTTCTCATTGCCACGTAGTACTCCATTGTGTATATAAACCACAATTTCTTTATCCATTCATCAGTTGATGGACATTTAGGCTCTTTCCATAATTTGGCTATTGTTGAGAGTGCTGCTATGAACATTGGGGTACAAGTGCCCCTATGCATCAGTACTCCTGTGTCCCTTGGATAAATTCCTAGCAGTGCTATTGCTGGGTCATAGGGTAGGTCTATTTTTAATTTTCTGAGGAACCTCCACACTGCTTTCCAGAGCGGCTGCACCAATTTGCATTCCCACCAACAGTGCAAGAGGGTTCCCGTTTCTCCACATCCTCTCCAGCATCTATAGTCTCCTGATTTGTTCATTTTGGCCACTCTGACTGGCGTGAGGTGATATCTGAGTGTGGTTTTGATTTGTATTTCCCTGATAAGGAGCGACGCTGAACATCTTTTCATGTGCCTGTTGGCCATCCGGATGTCTTCTTTAGAGAAGTGTCTATTCATGTTTTCTGCCCATTTCTTCACTGGGTTATTTGCTTTTCGGGTGTGGAGTTTGGTGAGCTCTTTATAGATTTTGGATACTAGCCCTTTGTCCGATATGTCATTTGCAAATATCTTTTCCCATTCCGTTGGTTGCCTTTTAGTTTTGTTGGTTGTTTCCTTTGCTGTGCAGAAGCTTTTTATCTTCATAAGGTCCCAGCAATTCACTTTTGCTTTTAATTCCCTTGCCTTTGGGGATGTGTCGAGTAAGAGATTGCTACGGCTGAGGTCAGAGAGGTCTTTTCCTGCTTTCTCCTCTAAGGTTTTGATGGTTTCCTGTCTCACATTCAGGTCCTTTATCCATTTTGAGTTTCTGTTTGTGAATGGTGTGAGAAAGTGGTCTAGTTTCAACCTTCTGCATGTTGCTGTCCAGTTCTCCCAGCACCATTTGTTAAAGAGACTGTCTTTTTTCCATTGGATGTTCTTTCCTGCTTTGTCAAAGATGAGTTGCCCATACGTTTGTGGGTCTAGTTCTGGGGTTTCTATTCTATTCCATTGGTCTATGTGTCTGTTTTTGTGCCAATACCGTGCTGTCTTGATGATGACAGCTTTGTAGTAGAGGCTAAAGTCTGGGATTGTGATGCCTCCTGCTTTGGTCTTCTTCTTCAAAATTACTTTGGCTATTCGGGGCCTTTTGTGGTTCCATATGAATTTTAGGATTGCTTGTTCTAGTTTCGAGAAGAATGCTGGTGCAATTTTGATTGGGATTGCATTGAATGTGTAGATAGCTTTGGGTAGTATTGACATTTTGATAATATTTATTCTTCCAATCCATGAGCAGGGAATGTCTTTCCATTTCTTTAAATCTTCTTCAATTACCTTCATAAGCTTTCTATAGTTTTCAGCATACAGATCCTTTACATCTTTGGTTAGATTTATTCCTAGGTATTTTATGCTTCTTGGTGCAATTGTGAATGGGATCAGTTTCTTTATCTGTCTTTCTGTTGCTTCATTGTTAGTGTATAAGAATGCAACTGATTTCTGTACATTGATTTTGTATCCTGCAACTTTGCTGAATTCATGTATCAGTTCTAGCAGACTTTTGGTGGAGTCTATCGGATTTTCCATGTATAATATCATGTCATCTGCAAAGAGCGAAAGCTTGACTTCATCTTTGTCAATTTTGACGCCTTTGATTTCCTGTTGTTGTCTGATTGCTGATGCTAGAACTTCCAGCACTATGTTAAACAACAGCGGTGAGAGTGGGCATCCCTGTCGTGTTCCTGATCTCAGGGAAAAAGCTCTCAGTTTTTCCCCGTTGAGGATGATGTTAGCTGTGGGCTTTTCATAAATGGCTTTTATGATCTTTAAGTATGTTCCTTCTATCCCGACTTTCTCAAGGGTTTTTATTAAGAAAGGGTGCTGGATTTTGTCAAAGGCCTTTTCTGCATCGATTGACAGGATCATATGGTTCTTCTCTTTTTTTTTTGTTAATGTGATGTATCACGTTGATTGATTTGCGAATGTTGAACCAGCCCTGCATCCCAGGAATGAATCCCACTTGATCATGGTGAATAATTCTTTTTATATGCCGTTGAATTCGATTTGCTAGTATCTTATTGAGAATTTTTGCATCCATATTCATCAGGGATATTGGCCTGTAGTTCTCTTTTTTTACTGGGTCTCTGTCTGGTTTAGGAATCAAAGTAATACTGGCTTCATAGAATGAGTCTGGAAGTTTTCCTTCCCTTTCTATTTCTTGGAATAGCTTGAGAAGGATAGGTATTATCTCTGCGTTAAACGTCTGGTAGAACTCCCCTGGGAAGCCATCTGGTCCTGGACTCTTATTTGTTGGGAGATTTTTGATAACCGATTCAATTTCTTCGCTGGTTATGGGTCTGTTCAAGCTTTCTATTTCCTCCTGATTGAGTTTTGGAAGAGTGTGGGTGTTCAGGAATTTGTCCATTTCTTCCAGGTTGTCCAATTTGTTGGCATATAATTTTTCATAGTATTCCCTGATAATTGTTTGTATCTCTGAGGGATTGGTTGTAATAATTCCATTTTCATTCATGATTTTATCTATTTGGGTCATCTCCCTTTTCTTTTTGAGAAGCCTGGCTAGAGGTTTGTCAATTTTGTTTATTTTTTCAAAAAACCAACTCTTGGTTTCATTGATCTGCTCTACAGTTTTTTTAGATTCTATATTGTTTATTTCTGCTCTGATCTTTATTATTTCTCTTCTTCTGCTGGGTTTAGGCTGCCTTTGCTGTTCTGCTTCTAGTTCCTTTAGGTGTGCTGTTAGATTTTGTATTTGGGATTTTTCTTGTTTCTTGAGATAGGCCTGGATTGCAATGTATTTTCCTCTCAGGACTGCCTTTGCTGCGTCCCAAAGCGTTTGGATTGTTGTATTTTCATTTTCGTTTGTTTCCATATATTTTTTAATTTCTTCTCTAATTGCCTGGTTGACCCACTCATTCGTTAGTAGGGTGTTCTTTAACCTCCATGCTTTTGGAGGTTTTCCAGACTTTTTTCTGTGGTTGATTTCAAGCTTCATAGCATTGTGGTCTGAAAGTATGCATGGTATGATTTCAATTCTTGTAAACTTATGAAGGGCTGTTTTGTGACCCAGTATATGATCTATCTTGGAGAATGTTCCATGTGCACTCGAGAAGAAAGTATATTCTGTTGCTTTGGGATGCAGAGTTCTAAATATATCTGTCAAGTCCATCTGATCCAATGTCTCATTCAGGGCCCTTGTTTCTTTATTGACCGTGTGTCTAGATGATCTATCCATTTCTGTAAGTGGGGTGTTAAAGTCCCCTGCAATTACCACATTCTTCTCAATAAGGTTGCTTATGTTTATGAGTAATTGTTTTATATATTTGGGCGCTCCGGTATTCGGCGCATAGACATTTATAATTGTTAGCTCTTCCTGATGGATAGACCCTGTCACTATTATATAATGTCCTTCTTCATCTCTTGTTACAGCCTTTAATTTAAAGTCTAGTTTGTCTGATATAAGTATGGCTACTCCAGCTTTCTTTTGGCTTCCAGTAGCATGATAAATAGTTCTCCATCCCCTCACTCTCAATCTAAAGGTGTCCTCAGGTCTAAAATGAGTCTCTTGTAGACAGCAAATAGATGGGTCTTGTTTTTTTATCCATTCTGATACCCTATGTCTTTTGGTTGGCGCATTTAATCCATTTACATTCAGTGTTATTATAGAAAGATATGGGTTTAGAGTCATTGTGATGTCTGTATGTTTTATGCTTGTAGTGATGTCTCTGATACTTTGTCTCACAGGGTCCCCCTTAGGATCTCTTGTAGGGCTGGTTTAGTGGTGACAAATTCCTTCAGTTTTTGTTTGTTTGGGAAGACCTTTATCTCTCCTTCTATTCTAAATGTCAGACTTACTGGATAAAGGATTCTCGGCTGCATATTTTTTCTGTGTAGCACACTGAAAATCTCGTGCCAATTCTTTCTGGCCTGCCAAGTTTCAAAAGAGAGATCAGTCACGAGTCTTATAGGTCTCCCTTTATATGTGAGGGCACGTTTACCCCTTGCTGCTTTCAGAATTTTCTCTTTATCCTTGTATTTTGCCAGTTTCACTATGATATGTCGTGCAGAAGATCGATTCAAGTTACGTCTGAAGGGAGTTCTCTGTGCCTCTTGGATTTCAATGCCTTTTTCCTTCCCCACTTCAGGGAAGTTCTCAGCTATTATTTCTTCCAGTACCCCTTCAGCACCTTTCCCTCTCTCTTCCTCCTCTGGGATACCAATTATGCGTAGATTATTTCTTTTTAGTGTATCACTTAGTTCTCTAATTTTCCCCTCATACTCCTGGATTGTTTTATCTCTCTTTCTCTCAGCTTCCTCTTTTTCCATAACTTTATCTTCTAGTTCACCTATTCTCTCCTCTGCCTCTTCAATCCGAGCCGTGGTGGTTTCCATTTTGTTATGCATTTCGTTTACAGCGTTTTTCAGCTCCTCGTGACTGTTCCTTAGTCCCTTGATCTCTGTAGCAAGAGATTCTCTGCTGTCAGCTATACTGTTTTCAAGCCCAGCGATTAATTTTATGACTATTATTCTAAATTCACTTTCTGTTATATTATTTAAATCCTTTTTGATCAGCTCATTAGCTGTTGTTATTTCCTGGAGATTCTTCTGAGGGGAATTCTTCCGCTTGGTCATTTTGGATAGTCCCTGGCGTGGTGAGAACCTGCAGGGCACTTCCCCTGTGCTGTGGTGTGTAACTGGAGTTGGTGGGCGGAGCCGCAGTCAGACCTGATGTCTGCCCCCAGCCCACCGCTGGGGCCACAGTCAGACTGGTGCGTGCCTTCTCTTCTCCTCTCCTAGGGGCGGGATTCACTGTGGGGTGGGGTGGCCTGTCTGGGCTACTTGCACACTGCCAGGCTTGTGATGCTGGGGATCTGGCGTCTTAGCTGGGGTGGGTAGGCAAGGTGCACAGGGGCAGGAGGGGCAGGCTTAGCTTGCTTCTCCTTAGGTGATCCACTTCAGGAGGGGCCCTGTGGCAGCAGCAGGGAGTCAGATCCGCTGCCGGAGGTTTGGCTCCGCAGAAGCGCAGAGTTGGGTGTTTGCGCGGAGCGAGCAAGTTCCCTGGCAGGAACTGGTTCTCTTTGGGATTTTGGCTGGGGGATGGGCGGGGGAGATGGCGCTGGCGAGCGCCTTTGTTCCCCACCAAACTGAGCTCTGTCGTCCGGGGGCTCAGCAGCTCTCCCTCCCTTTGTCCTCCAGCCTTCCTGCTTTCTGAGCAGAGCTGTTAACTTATGACCTCCCAGCCGCTAAGTCGCGCTTGCTGTCGGAACACAGTCCGTCAGGCCCCTCCGCTTTTTGCAAGCCAGACTCGGGGGCTCTGCTTGGCCGGCGAGCCGCCCCTCCGCTCCGGCTCCCTCCCACCAGTCCGTGGAGCGCGCACCGCCTCGCCGCCCTTCCTACCCTCTTCCGTGGGCCTCTCGTCTGCGCTTGGCTCCGGCGACTCCGTTCTGCTAATCCTCTGGTGGTTTTCTGGGTTATTTAGGCAGGTGTAGGTGGAATCTAAGTGATCAGCAGGACGCGCGGTGAGCCCAGCGTCCTCCTACGCCGCCATCTTCCCTCTCCGCGATTCAATGCTTTTATATGTTACCAGATGTTCTCCATGAAAAGTGTACCAACCATCTGTCAGCATACAAAATTATTACAATATTATTGACTATATTCCTCATGTTCTACCTTACATCCCATGACTTATTTATTTTATAACTGGAAGTTTGTACTGGAAGTACTTTCATTTTTAATAAGCTATCCAGATGATTTGGATACATAGTTAAATTTGAGAAACACCGCTGTTAGCCATTTTTAGAGATTTATTTCCCACCTGATAATTTATTTGGTTTAATAGATTTTCTTTGTATCACGTTCCAAGCTAAATAATAATAAAAAAGAAATCAGTATTAACTCAGATAAGGAAACAGATGTAGAAAATTCTAGTTGTATTAAAATTTCCTTTCAGGGTTATAAAAAGATACGTGTCAAAGTACTAAAAATCTTTTTTTTTCTTTTCTTTTTAAAAAATTTTTAAGTTTATTTATTTTGAGAGAGAGAGAGAGCAAGCATGAGTGGGGTAGAGGCAGAGGGAGAGGGAAAGAGAATTCCAAGCAGGCTTTGCACTATCAGTGCAGAGCCTGATGCAGGGCATGAACTGTGAGATCATGACATGACCTGAGCCGCGATTGAGAGTCGGACGCTTAAACTACTGAGCCACCCAAGCACCCCCAAAATACTAAACATCTTAAAATCACTAAATAAAGCTTTGTTGTTACCCTCCATTAACATTCATAAATGAAATATGTTGAAGAAGGAATGTTAACAGGAGACTTGTGTATTTTACCTTATCTCCCCTGATTTATTACTCCACAAAACTTTCATGCCACACTGAGATAGGAAATCTGCTGGGTGTCACATGTGGGGAAACTTTTCATTTAGTTATCAATTTTTCAGTTTTCCCCTGGAATGATTGTTGATGGCACAGAAATACTCCTGAAGCCAGTGGAACTTGATACAATGAAGCATTCAGACACTTCAGTTGACAGGATCAAAATAATACAAGGCTTTAAATTTTCACACACTGATAAAACTTAAAACTATAATGAAAATGAGCCTGAACTTGCCTTCTGCCCCAAATGTGTTTGAGTGTAAGAGCACATCTGAATAAGCCACAGAGTCTATATATAGCAATGACGCATGTTACACACTAGGATATAATCTGTTTCGTTCTAGCGTCATCTTCCCTCATTTTCTTTTTAATTGTATGTATTTATTTTTGAGAGAGACAGAGACAGTGCAAGTGAGACAGGGGCAGAGAAAGAGGGAGAGAGAGAATCTCTGACAGCGCAGAGCCTGACGCAGAGCTAGAATTCACAAAGCTGTGAGATCATGGTTTCAACTGAGCTGAAACCAAGAGTCAGATGCTTAATCCACGGAGCCACCCAGGTGCCCCTATCTTCCCTCATTTTCACATTCTGTGCATTTATGGTGATTTTTTTTTTCTCGTGTTCTTTGTTCCACACCTTTTCTTAGGCCATTTATTCTACCTACAGTTGACATCTACCCTTATCCAATTGATCATGCCCCATTCTTTTGTAACTAAAATGCTTTTTTCTTTCTTCCTAGAAGCCTTTTCTTTTTCCTTGCCTTGCCTTGCCTTGCCTTTCCCTTTCTTTTCTTTTCCTTTCTTCCCTTCCCTTCCCTTCCCCTCCCCTCCCCTTCTCTCCTCTCCTTTCCTTTTTCTGAAGTGTTTTCTAACCTACCAGTTCACCACCCAGAGGTCCCTCAGGTCTCCTCCTGAACTGCTCTAATACTCCTTTATGTCCCTGTTGGCACATTCACCACTTGGTATATAGCAATATATATGTATGCTTCTCTGAAAATTGTCCAAATGTCTTCAAGTTACATATTATGCCTTGCTCATCTCTCTGTCCCTTCACAGTTCCTCACACAGTTCTCGGCACACTAATGAAGATGTTTGTTGAGTGAGTAAATCACTGTCTAGCTAAGATAGATGACTGTCAATCATGGCAATCTCTCACCCTCAACCTACTTCTTTGTGGATAATCCTCTAGAAAGATGCCCTCCAGGAAAAACCAGATCTAACTCTTTGTAGACTCAACTGCAGGATTCGCTTTGGGGAGAAGGATTTTACCTATAGTAGTTCTCCAGTTCTTACTTCAGAATGGCCATGGAGCCCACCCGAAATCTGGAATGCCATCAGCACCTTAAAAAACTAGTGGCTTGGGGCGCCTGGGTGGCGCAGTCGGTTAAGCGTCCGACTTCAGCCAGGTCACGATCTCGCGGTCGTCCGTGAGTTCGAGCCCCGCGTCAGGCTCTGGGCTGATGGCTCAGAGCCTGGAGCCTGTTTCCGATTCTGTGTCTCCCTCTCTCTCTGACCCTCCCCCGTTCATGCTCTGTCTCTCTCTGTCCCAAAAATAAATAAACGTTGAAAACAAAAAAAAAAAAACAAAAACAAAAAACAAAACAAAAACAAAACAAAAAAAAAACTAGTGGCTTTAGGGATTCACCTGTAGCACTCAGTGTGGAGTGAGTAGCATATAAAGCAAAGTCCTTCTTGAAAGAGAGCAATCCTAGTTGTCGGAGATCCATCCAGGAAACATCTTAAGTTTAATATCTTCTTACAGAGTCCAGCTACCCTGGCCAACAAATTGATTCCCTCCACCTGTATCGTTACCCTGACAGGGACCAACACAAACCAGTTTTTCCCTGTTTAAGAGCAGGCTGTCTGTTCAGAAAATCTTGCAGTGCTTTGAAGCCTTTTGCAAATGATGCCATCTGATTTTTATCTGGTTTCAATTTAAATCACTTCAGACTTTTACAGGGCATTCAATATATGGATTTTCACTTTAAGAGAATTAAAACAAATACTGAAATACTATCAGTGGGAAATATAAGCTCAATGAACCTAAATAAGCGTTTTGGTGTTATTAGCAAGGTCCTGGGGAAAAATAAAGGGAGATAATTTAAGCCATTTCTTGCAATATTATTACTGGAACCTCTTGAAAGGAGGTGTAAAGCAACGTAATGGGCAGCTTCATTTACCCAGGCACCGCCTCATGAAAGACAAAGCATCTGACATTTACAAGAAAAGGCTTCATATCCCTAAGATTGCAATTCAGTGCATGTAAAAATACCCTCAAAGTTGTGCTTGTGAAGTGAATTACTGTTCGCTTAAGAACTTACCACTTCTCTAGTAGATAGACGCCTGCTGTTTAACTGTCTTCAAGGAAGCAATCTGACTCATTTGCCGTTCCTAACCAATTTTTAATCAAGAGAAAGCTGCCTACAGACAGAACAACTTAGAGATGTTCACTTTATTTCTTCCTGAAATGGCTTCCTGCTGCCTAAAATGTGCCAAAATGAAACTGATAAAGGGCTGACAAAATATTTTCATGAAATCTCTGGGAAACACTCACAGAGACACCAGAGCAGCATGGGTATGCAGAGAAACTGCACCATATTCAGTGTAGTGATGTTAATAAAGGACTCTTGGGGATGGTAGCACCTAACTTGAGTCACTAAGAAAGAAGTTAAGAGCAATGATGAAGGATACATTTAATGGAATTGGAGGCATAGAGAATATGGCCTCAAAAAGCCAAAAGTTTTCTAATTTGATCTACCATTTAGATTCCTGGTCATTAACCAAGATGAGACAGTGTTTCCCAGTGTGTGTGTGACTAGAACTTTTAATCCCCCAACAAAAAAGTTAGAAGATGTTGCATCATTCATTCCTGTCTTGGAAAGTTACAAAGCATACCAGAGTATTCAAGGCTCTGAGAAGTTCTGCAGCAGAGAAATTTGTTTAATTTTATCTGCCTACTGTTTCCCAAACTTCTTAGCAATAGAACTCTACTTTAACACTAATACCCAAAACAACCTGAAGAGCATGCTGAGAAAGGGAATAAAATCTACATTTTCTTATATGGCTCATGCCTTGGGAGGACCAGTTTAATTTTATCTAGGTATTTATAATGCTGCTTTCCTAAAAGCCTTTTAAAATGTTGAGGGATTTGGCAAGAAGAAAGAGAATGGACTAGAATCACATTTATTAATACTATTGTTATTCAAGTATCCATAAGGGCATATGGAAAGTACTGTATCCACGACAGAATATGAAACTCATTAATTAGAGGAAACACTAAAACATTGTCAACTTTCAAAACGAAATAGGAAGGTAATAAAGGCTGAACTTCACCCTATTTTATTATCATAGGCACTCTCTCTCATTCCAATAGCAATCAGCTTAAAAGCCTAATTCCTCCATAACACTGTGTGCATTTGTCTGCATCAGATGGCAAGAGTTTTAGAGGTGAAGATTTGGAATGAACGTATTTTAAATAGAAACTTTAAAAAACAAAACAAAATGGAACAAAACTTAGCTTGGAGAATTGTTAGAGTTATTCCAAACTAATTTTGTTTTCCACCAGCCACCAATGACCTTTTCATTTTAGTTCGGTGTTTTTTTTTTTTTTTTTTTTTTTCAGTCCTACTTTGAGAAATAACATAATATGTAAACATGCTGAGACCAGAGTCAGAATTTCTATGTATCCATGGACAAAGAACCAACATGTGTTTTGGACATTTATATGAACTACAAAGGAGCACAGCACCTTCAAAAACATCTATGATTGATGCTAGGAGACTATGGTGAATTTTATTTTGCCCCGTTCCCAGGACCAAAACAGTCTTTGAAATAAGTATGTATATAGTTCTATTTGGATCCTTCAGCCAGATGCCAAGATGAAAAGTATCCAGTAGATAGTTGTCTACTTCTTTGAAAAGAATCTCTTCATCTCTTTGTAATGGACCATACATCAACCAGGTCACCTCTGTGCTTTTGGCAATAGGTGATTTCTGAGAAACATTCTCACTGTACCTCTTATTGAAGCAATCAGCATGCTGCATCAATCCAGAGTTCTCGGTAATGATGCAGAGCCTGTGTTGCTCCATTATTTGTGACTAAAAGCTAAGGGAAAACAGTTCCCAGAAGCCCTCTGTCTCTGCAACAAGGTCACATTCATTAACTGGGGAAGGGGTAGAATTCTACATTCAGTTGAATGTTCTGGCCCATAAGTCATAAAGTTTTCCATAAATATGTAAAAGAAAATAGCTTCTGTGATTTTATAAAGGAGTGGGAAAATTTTTGCCAATATGAGAATTCAGAAAAAAACCTTTTCTTCTTTCAAGAGCTCAATGACAGCAAGTGATGAAAGAATACAATATTATAAAATAACCAAAGGAAATATCAACTTAATAGCAAAAGGAGAATTGAATGAAATATAAAGTTCAGTATACTTTGAAGTTTGGCTCTAAAATAAGGAAGGGCGATCCAGGTTTTACCTTTAGGTTGGGATGGCCTGAAAAATATTGTTAGTTGACATTGACTTTATTTGATAGAAAAATACTTATGTGAAAATTGAAACATTATGAAAGTATTTTCATCCAAAGTTTAAACAGAATAAATTTTCAGTAAAAAAAAAACAAAAAACAACTGTTCAGTTAATGTATAGATATTTATTGTATTTGCTCACTGAATTGTTCCAAAATATTTGCATATAATACTATTTCCATGGGATATTAATTTTTTTTAAGTTTACTTGATAGAGGAAGCCCCATCAGGCCTAGTGTGGTCATTCCCTTCAAGACATTGCTAAAAACTTGTATGTGTCCTAGGACTATTCATCACATTGTAGGTTCAGTGAAACTCTACAGTTTTGATGCCTGGTCATAATTAAAAGTCACTTCCAATAAGCAATTATATCTCAAACCCAGATGTAAGCTCCAAAGAGATATAGCTTGCAAAAGGTAACTTTATAACCATCTAAGGTAATTAGGGTAAGGTTTCATAGAGACATGTTCAAGATATAAGAGATATAGAAAAACACATTATGAATTTCCGTTGACATGAAGGACCTCTCCTGGGGCAGGAAGAATATCATTATCAGCTACTAAATTTTGTCTACTATGAGGAATTAGAAACTTGAGAAACCACACCAAACACCAAACTGGTAACTTTTGTATGCTCTTCTGAGTCGGCCATAACTTCTTTAGGATTTGACTCCTCATTTATTTTTAACAATTTGATTAATATTTATTTCATTTTTGATGAGAAAGAGAGACAGAGAGAGAGGGGGTGGGGGGCGGGGGGAGGTCTGAGAGAGACACACACAGAGAATCTGAAGCAGGTTCCAGGCTCTGAGCTTTTAGCACAGAGCCTGACATGGGGCTTGAACTCACAAACTGCAAGATCATGACCCTAGCCAAAGTTGGATGCTTAACCAACTGAGCCACACAGGCTCCTCTGACTCTTCATTTTTGACAAGCCTCTGGCCTGCTACTCTGAGAATGTATTTAATTTTTTTTCACATTTATTCATTTTTTTAAAATATAATTTATCATTTATTCATTTTTGAGAGACAGAGTGCTAGTGGGGGAGGGGCAGAGAGAGAGGGAGACACAGAATTCAAAGCCGGTTCCAGGCTCTGAGCTACTGAACCCAAGAACTGTGAGATCATGACTGAGCTGAGTCGGACGCCCAACCAACTAAGCCAGCCAGGTGCCCCTGATAAAATATCTTACACAAAGTTTAGAAAATGCTCTGACAAGTTAATTCACTATATTTTAGGATTCAGCACCACCCATGATATGCTGCTATACAATGCATTTCACCATGTGGGAAATATAAGATATAGAATTTCCTAAACATATTGAACCAGAGAACTCTCTTTACTGGGACATTTCTTGACAATGTCCATACATACACATTTTGAAAAATATCCCCTGCACCTACACTAACTTAATTACTCCCTGAATCCGTTGTATATACCAGGCATGGTTGCGGTACTAGGAATACAAGGAGAACAAGTTATCCAAGGTGACTACTTCGTGAAGTTTCTTTTCTAGACACAGGAACAAAGATAATGATAAATAAGAAAGCAAATAAAGAGCAATAAAATTTAACTTAGTAAATTGGCTTATGAAGAAAAAACAAAATGGCATGAAAATTAGGGGGGCTACGTCAGGTTGGGTGATCAGATCCTCCAAAAGTATATGAAATGTTCACTTCCTGAGTTAAAATTTCAGATTTAAAACCCCCCATATACTTAGGTTGAATTTACAAATCTTTGTAAATCTTTCATAGAGATTTTGATGAATTTCTAAATAATACTTTTATTTTTTATGTGTAAACTCTTTACTGGGAAATATAATGCATAAACATGCATAAAATCCAAAGTACAGCTTCATAAATTATTAGAACACAAAATCTCATGTAATCATAACCTAGAAGAAGAAAGAGAACACTGCCAGAACCCCAGAATCCTGAGCAATGATCTACCCTTCTCTGAGGCAATCGCTGTCCCGACCCTTCTGGTAATCGCCCTCACTTTTTGTTATATTTTTTATCATCAAAGGATGTTTTGCTAACCCCTCTTTGTATCTTAGCTGTGCCTATCTCATATATGAAATCATGCACCACGTACTCATTCATGCTTTGCTTCTTTTGCTCAACATTGATTTGCAAGAGCCATCTATGTTGTTGTACATGATTGTAGTTCATTTCCTTTTTTTTTTGCTAAATGGAACTCACCACATACTATCCATTTTCCTCTCGATGGACTTTTGGATAGTTTTAATCTTTTGTTACTACAAGTAATGTGGCTATGAACATTTTTAACTGTGTTTCTTGATGTGCATAGTTACATATTCATCTAGACTGAAACATGTATCTAGGAGTGGGGTTGCTGGCTCTTAGATTATGCATTTCTTATATTTTCTAAAGAAAGCCACCTGCTTTCTAAAGGTGTCATACTAGGGCTCCTGAGTGGTTCTTAAGGCTCTGACTCTTAATTTCAGCTCAAGTCATGATCTCATGGTTTGTGAGATCAAGCCCCATATTGGGACCTGCGCTGAAAAAGTGGAGCCTGCTTGAGATATTCTCTCTCTCTCTCTCTCTCTCTCTCTCTTTCTCTCTCTCTCTCTCTCTCTCTCTCTCCATCCCTCCCTCCCCCACTCACACTTTGGCTCTCTTTCAAAATAATTAAATAAACATTAAAAAAAATAAAGATGTTGTAAGAATTTATAACCCCACCAGTGATATATGAAAATTCTTCTACATTTTTTTAAAGTTTATTTACTTATTTTGAGAGGGGGGAGGGAAGGGCAGAGAGAGAGGGGAGGGAAAGAGAATCCCAAGCAGGTTTTGTGCTGTCAGCACAGAGCCTGACTGGGACTCAATCTCAGAAACCGTGAGAACATGAACTGAGCTGAAATCGAGAGTTGGATGTTTAACCAACTAAGCCACCCAGGCAACCCTGAATATTCTACATTTTTACCAACACTTACTAATTGTCAGTCTACAATCTTAGTCATTCTCACTCATATACAGTTATATTGAATTTAAAAAAAATTAATGTTTATGTATTTTTGAGATAGACAGAGACAGAGCTTGAGCAGGGGAGGGGCAGAGAGAGAGGGAGACACAGAATCTGAAACAGGCTCCAGGCCATGAGCTGTCAGCAGAGAGCCTGACATGGGGCGGGAACTCACCCACCGTGAGATCATGACCTGAGCTGAAGTCGGACGCCCAACCAACTGAGCCACCCAGGCGCCCCTTGAAATTTGTTTTTAATTCACATTTCCCTAATGACTAACAAAATTGAATGTTTTTTCATATCTTTACTGGCTATTTAAATATCCTCATTTTGACACTTATCACCTAGAAATCAATAATATTAAAAAAAATCTCTTTTTACACTATTGTATGGTACTGTAAATATCTTTTAAGTAGAATTGCTGTGTCTTTCATTCTCATGATGGTATTTATAAAGAAATAGTTATTTTTAATTCTATTGTAGTCACATTTGTAAATATTTCCTTTATGATTAATCTTTCTAGTGTTTAAAAAATCATCTACTGTCTTGTAAATGTTTCTGTAATTTTCTAAAATCTTTATTATTTTACCTTTTCTGGTTGGATCCCAAATCCATCTTGAGATGATTTTTGTGTAAATATGGAGAAAAGATAAATTTTCTTTTTTTTCCATTGGATACTCATTTTTCCAGCGTCACTTATTCAACGTTTATTTATTTTTGGGACAGAGAGAGACAGAGCATGAACGGGCGAGGGGCAGAGAGAGAGGGAGACACAGAATCGGAAACAGGCTCCAGGCTCTGAGCCATCAGCCCAGAGCCCGACGCGGGGCTCGAACTCACGGACCGTGAGATCGTGACCTGGTTGAAGTCGGACGCTTAACCGACTGCGCCACCCAGGCGCCCCTACAGCGTCACTTATTAAGGATAAGTCTTTACTCCCACCACTATTCCAAAGTGTCAAATTTATCAAGAATTGTGTTCCTTTATGCTTGGATAATAGTCTGGATTCTTTATTCATTTCCATTGGATAATTTTCTGTCCTTGAAGCAATAAATATACTTTCATAAGTAACTTTGTAATAGCTCATTAAACAAGTTTTCCTACTTTTTATTTTCTTTCCAAAGACTGTTATTCTTAGAACTTTACATTCGATTGAAAATGTAGAATACGTTTGTCAAGTACCACACACACACACACACACACACACACACGCACACACACAAAACCTGTAAGGAGTTTTATAAAAATTGCATTAAATCTATATATTACTTTGGGAAAAAAGTAGCAACTTTATACTATTGAGTCTTCCAATCCATATACATGACTGGTCTTCCAATTCTTTTATCTAATTCTCCTTTAATCCTTTTCAATAATTTATTTTTAGAAATTTTTACATAGAGAGTGCATGTGGGTGCCTTAGTTGGTTAAACGGCTGACTTCGGCTCGGGCCATGATCTCAGAATTTGTGGATTCAAGCCCCTACATCAAGCTCTCTGCTGTCCTCACAGAGCCCGCTTCAGATAATCTGTCCCACTCTCTCTCTGCCTCTCTTTCATTCATGCTCTCTTTCTCTCTCTCTTTCAAAAATAATAACTTTTAAAAAAAGTTTTACATAGATGTCTTACAAAGTTTTGTTTAATTTATTCGTAAATACTTGATTGTAATTGCTCTCGTAAATAATAACATGGTTTTTCTACTTCATAGAAATATAATTTCTTTTGTAGCCTGGTCTATTCAGGCCCTTTGTCCGTTTTGTGTGTGTGTGTGTGTGTGTGTGTGTGTGTGTGTGTGTGTGTTTTATTAGATGGTTTGCCTTTTGTGAGTTTAAATAGTTCGATATATATTCCGGATGTTAATCCCTTAGTAGATAGGTGATTTGCTAATTTTTTTTTCCTGCTCTGTGAGAAGCCTTTTTACTTTTAATGATGTCCTTTTCTGCATAAAAAAATTTAATTTGACCAAGTCAATTTGTCTACTTTTATCTATACCTTTGGTATCACATTCAAGAAATCTTTGCCAAATCCAATGTCATGAAGACTTTCCGTTGTTTTTCTTTCTTTTTTTTTTTTTTAAGAATTTTATAGTTGCAGCTTTTATCTTTACATATTTGATCCATTTTAAGCGAATCTTTGTATTTGGTATTAGGTAAGCGTCCAGCTTCATTTTTTTTTTTTTTCATGTAGACATCCAGTTTTTCCTGTACGTATTTATTGAAAAGACTGTCCTCCCATTGAATGGTCTTGGCACGACTGTTAAAAATCATTTGGTTATCTATGTGATCATTCTTTTTTGGACTGTCTGTCCTATTACAATGGTCCATATGTCCCTCTTTATGCCAGTACCACACTAGTTTGAGTCCTATAGTCTTGAAGCAAGTTTTGAAATCAAGAAGCGTGCTTCCTCCAACTCTGTTCTTCTTTATCAGGATTGTTTTGGCTATTCGGGGTTCCTTTAAGTTCCATATGAATTTTAGTTTGGGATTTTATATTTCTGCCAAAAACTGTGTTGAGATTTCAGTAGGGTTTGCTTTGAATATGTAGGGTTGACCTTTGAACAATGTGGGGTTAGGGCACTGACTCTGCACATTTGAAAATCTTATTTTGTATGCTATATACTGTATTGTATACCATATTCTTACAATAAAGTAGGCTAGAGAAAAGAAAATGTTATTAACAAAATCATAAGGAAGATAAAATATATTTACAGTACTGTATTCTATTCATAAAAATAAAATGGTGTATAAGTAGACCTGTACAGTTCAAACCCATATTGTTCAAGGGTCAACTGTAGATCATTTTGGGTAGCGTTGATATCTTAATAATATTAAGTCTTCCAGCCATGAAAACAGAAATATTTTCATTTATTTATGTCTTTAATTTCTTTCTGCAATGGTTTGTATTTTTTATCGTACAAGACTTCACCTCCTTGATTAAATTAATTCATATGTATCTAATAATATTTAATGCTATTGTAAATAGAATTGTTTTTCTTAATTTCCTTCTTGGATTGTTCATTGTTAGTTTCTAAAAATGCAGGTGATTTTTGTGTGTTGATTTTGTACCCTGATATTTTGCTAAATTTGTTTACTAGTTCCAACAGTTTGTTTGTCTTGTGGAATCTTTAGAGTTTTATACATATTAGATCAAATTACTTGTAAAAGGATTGTGTACCCACAACCATTTACCCTGATTGTGTCTCCATTTTTCTTTAATACTTTTTATCATAGTTAGACTGGGTTAATATAAATATTTGCAGACAATTTTAAAGGGATAATAAACAATTGAAAGGTAGTTGGAAGAATGTTGATAGAAGTGTGACCAAGCATCTAAATACATCTACTTTGTAGTTTAAGGGACTTATTATAGGTCAGATTCAAATCTTTGAACTCCCTGACCATGGAGTTCATCTGTGCTCCTCAACTGACTATTGCTCTGAGTAATTGTGAATATTGGGGCTTACTTCATATGTATTCTGGTTGGTCTCCAAGACGCTCCTTTGTAATAATCCAAGATGAGTGAGGGGTGCCTCAATGACGCAATCAGTTGAGCATCCAACTCTTGATTTCAGCTCAGGTCATGATTTTATGGTTGTGGGATCAAGACCTATGTGGGGCTCCATGCTAACAGCACAGAGCCTACTTGAGATTCTCTCCCTCCCTCCTTCTGCCTCTCCCCTGCTCGCACACACATGCATTCTCTCTCAAATAAATGAATTAGCTTAAAAAAATTAAAAAGATGAGTTAAAGGATAGGATATACTTCTAGATTTTTAGTTATTTTGGAAAATAGTCTTTCCTGATCTTACCAGAGTAGAGAACCTGTAAGTTATTCTAGTATTCTTGGTTATATCATTATATGTTCCATTTATTTTAAAGTCATCATTGGTATAATTTTCTGTTGTGATTATGTATCTAGAAATAATTTCATAGTCAGGGGTATAAGGCAGATGGTTTTCTTACACATTTTATGATTTTAAGGATGTGGAAGGAGGAAATATGAAACAAAAATAAATAAATCAATTACATGATCTTATTCTTGAATTAAAAGTAAATTTCAGAGAAGCACAGAAAATATGCATAAGACTATTTGCGAACAAAAGAAAATTTAGAGATTAATTTTTAACTATTTTTATTTTTTGCATTATATTGCCATCTAATGGTTATAAGTGGAATGAAAAGCAAAGCTTTTATTATACTTTGATGTCAGAAAGCTTTATCATAGTCAAGAAATACTGAAAAGAGTCAAGAGATAAATATAATATCCACATTCTTTTTGGTAGATTATCTTAAATTAATCAAAAAGTGGTTACATACTTGTATTTTGGTTTGAGAATGAATCAAGTTTAGTCCACACACATGTATATTTATGGATATGTTACTATATGATTAACCTTTAACTATTTATCATAAAACTGGATTTTTAGAATCTTGGCCAGATTCAGGACAGGGATAGATAAATAGATTAGAAGAGCTTGCAAATATTTCCTTCTTTAATACTACCCATAATCATTTTGAGCGTACCATCATTTCTCAGAATAAAATGGAAACCCAGTTTCTTCTCCCTTCTTGTTTCTTGCATATATTTTAACGTTCTTTTCTTTTTTCTCTGTCCATCTGCTCACAGAGGTGGGCACTAGTTTGCTGCAAAGTAGGAGAGGAAATGGCTCAGAACCAGCAATGAATGTCACTCAGTTTCTGTTGAACTACTTACCTAAAGAGAAGTATACACTATTGTCATGAATGTTGATTTCTTTATCAAAATTATACTGTCTGGTACTTAAAAAGAGTATATGCCTCCTGTTCAATAATCCTACCTTTTGATGTTAAAGGAGTATTTTTCTCGTTGGTTATAAGGAGCCCCACCAGTTGAGAATCTCCCTGCTGGGCCACCAGAAATATGGTGCTAATACCAAACAGTGTCCCCTGTCCTGAGTTTGTAAGCTCACGTAAACAGAAGGGTGTCAGTTAATCTTGTCACATTGTGAACCAGCATTTCTTGTAACATTATAGGTAATACAATTTGAGTTGAATGTGTACTGAGCATAAATCACATGATATAATATGCATTTTAAAATAAAAGTATTGCTGTTTGCATCTTTATTTGCATCTTTTTCTCACATTTGAAATAAAAGTGAAGAGTTCCATTTAATGGGGTTTAATTGTACAAATTGCATTACAAAACCACAATCCTGGGGTTGCTAACTCCTTATGTGATAGTATGTCAGATTTGTATGTTATATGTACAATTCTCTGATGCTTGGAGCAGGTGGAAATTGTGGGAATTATGATATACTTAGAAACCTTGATAGATGTCCAGAGAATAATAGTTTGGTATAACGTAAAAAGTCATTATTAAATATTAATCAAATAAGTATTGTTCAAAGAACAAATGAACTGATAAGGCTGTAGTGGCGAATGTCTATAAAAAGTTTCTTTCCCTCTATGAATACAAATAGGCAACCTAAGAAATTATCTTACTTTGTCCATTAGTGGAACATTTTTCTTTGGCACTTCAAGTGGCAGCATCCCTAATAGTCTACCCTGATTAATTCTCTACATATAACAACTAGTTACCAAAATTAGCTAAATAAATAAATAAGAGAGAGAGAGAGAGATTGATAAGTGTCCTGCTAAGAAGCATACAAACAGAAAATTGTTAAAAGACCTTTAGGCTCTAAAGCTGTAAGGATGTAGTGAGGCTTCTCATGTCTTTCTTAAAATCATATTGCAGGACCTTCCCCATTTACTGTATTCTGAACACTGTTTAACAAGACAGACTACAGTATGCAATAAAGGAAGAAAAAAATTCGTATCTTTGGCATGCAAGGTAGGCCCAGGGTCAGTGAGTTATTGCCAACGGAAACATGTAAGAGAGTATTTTGAGGCACATATTAGTGAAAGCCTTCTAAATTGAATGTGTAAGGACTACTGACACTAATATAAAGTCTGATGGAAAATTCTATCAATACTTCTTCTAATAAGCTATACTAATAGAAAACTAGAATTTCAAGATGAAACACTTTTAAGTAAAATGCTAAATAAACATTTATGTTTATACTTATGGAACACTAATGACTACACATCAAAATCAATTCAGAACTAAATTTTTCAGTGAAATAATAGGGTTTTTCTGGCTCTCAAGAAAGCTGACATTGCTCTACAAACAGCAAACTCATGATCTGTAGCAAAGTACAGTTAACTCTTGAACACTTGCAGGGGTTAGAGGCATTGATTCCTCACACAGTCAAAAATTCACATGAGAATTTGACTCCCCCAAAACTTAGCAACTAATAGCACACTGTCAACCAGAAGCCTTATGTATACAGCATACCTTGTATCCTATATGTATTATATACTGTGTTCTTACAATAACGCATGCTAGTGAAAAGAAAATGTTAAGAAAATTGCAAGGAAGTGAAAATATATTTACAGTATGGTACCGGGTTTATTGAAGAAAATCTGTCTGTAAATGGACCTGTCCAGTTCCAGCCAGTGTTGTTTAAGGGTACTGCATTTGCATAAATTTTCTATTGCTGCTATAGCAAATTGCCACAAATTTAGAGGCTGCAAACAACATAAATTTATTCTCTTGTTGTTCTGAAGGCCAGAAATCTGAAATCAGTTTTGCTAGCTGCTAAGTCAACGCATCTGCAGGCTGGTTCCTTCTGGAGGCTCTGAGGGGAGAATCTCTTTCTTTGGCTCAGCTTCTAGTGGTTGCCTATATTCTTTGCTTGTAGCCCTGTAGCCCTTCCCTACATCTTCAAAGCTCATCACTCCAAAATCTGCACCCATCATCACATTGCCTTCTCCTCTGCTTTTTACTCATCCTGCCACCATCTTATGAGGATTATAATCACATAGGGTCCAGCCAGCTAATCCAGAATAGTCTCCCTATCACAAATCTTAATTTATTCCCATCTGCCTAGTCCCTCTTGCTATATAAGATAACATACACAGGTTTTAGGGAATAGAATGTGGACATATTTGAGAACCATTAATCATCCAGCTACAGTCCATATGTAGCAGAAGTAGATAAATATGAATATTTATTTAGAGGGCAATGATTTGGGGGTCAGGTAGCAAATCAAATTCTCATAGAGGTATTTATGAAGATTGGTAATTATAAATATCAGTCTCCTATTCAAATATTCCAAATATCGAGTAATATATTATAAGCACTTACATTTTAGTAAATTTTTGTTCAGTTCTTACTCTATCTTATATTTCATATTTTATTACATCAAAATTAATTTAAAGCAGAAGTAAGAATTAAAATATATAGTTTTTCTATGTTCTCACATATTTCTGCCATTTTCCTTTCAGGTAAATATGTTTTAATGGGTTTAGCACACTTTTCCTTTACTTTTATTGAAAATTCAAAACTCTAAATTATAAAGAAAGTAAGAATATGCTAGAGGGGAATGAAATTAGCAAGGAATATAGGTAGATAGCCGTCTACATTGAAGGCAGTTATGGAAGCGTGTTTTTCACCACTAGGTGGTAATGTTAATCCACAGAATTGTAATAAAATAGCTGTCCAAAGATTTCATTTCTTTTGGAAGTTTAGTGAACGTTTATTATTTTTGGATTAAATTTTTTAAAGTTTGTTTGCTTGTTTGTTTATTTTGAGACGGAGAGAGAGAGAGAGAGAGAAAGAGAAAGAGAGAGAGATTGAAAGGAGAGGGGCAGAGGGAGAGAGAATCCCAAGCAGGCTCTGTGTTGTCAGCAGAGGGCTAGATGTTGGGGCTGGGCTGAAACCGAGATTCAGACGTACTGACTGAGTCACCCAGGTGCCACTGGACCAATTTTTACTGTAATGTTTAATTTTGTCAATCAGTGGTTTCTCACATAAACACTTTGCCAGTGCGTTTCAATATCACGTACACATATTTTACTTTATGTAGCCATGTTTTTAAGGTGCAAAAATACAGCAGTTTATAGGTAATATTTCTACAGGTTTTTTTTAAATTCTAACTTTCTGTTTTGAAGTATCATAAAGTTAGTACAACCAAACTGCAATTATCCAGGCTCTTTCCCGTTGAAGATAGAGACAAGTATCAATACAAAAAAAATCAGTTTCAAACAATAATATTTTTATGCACAGATTTTTATGATGTTAAATCTTCATAATGTTGAACAACACTTATTTTGTTGTTCCAAATGGATATTTTTAAAATCAGATAGTCAACCATATAACACATTTCTGTCATATTTTCATGACTTTAAAAAAATTACAAGACCATTATCTACAATAAATCTTTCTGCTGCTGTTAGAATAGAAATTCTAATACTTCCAAAGGATAAATTTTGACAAAAATGTCAGCAGAGCTGCATTTTTTAGGCCATAGTGAGTGTTACCATCTTTGCCAGAGGTAAATCTTATGCAAATACAATTAAAGGTACTTTTCCCTAATTAATTAAAATCTTTTTTTTTTTTTTTTTTTTTTTACAAAGAGAATCTGAATATCCCTAATGGTAAAGGGATGAACACCTGGTCTGTAGTTCTAAAGGATTGTATTCATAGTGCCTTTATTTGTGTGCTAGAAGCAAATATAATTCCTTTCTGTGGGCGGGGGGTGGGGTGGATAACACCATTGCAGGCCTCAAAACATATCTGAAAATTTTCATATTCAATGCCTAAAGTAGGCAGATCCTTGTAATGAAACCATCATAGATAGTTTAAAATAAATGTACTGTATATGTTCAAGGAAATAATAAACAAGAGTGAGAAATGCAGCAGACGTCTGTAGAAATAACCCACCGCAACAAACAAACAAACAACTAGAATTCAAAGTACAATCCGTAAAATAAAGAACACAATGAGTGGTTTAAATAGATTAGAAAGAGCTTTAGAAAATATCAACAATATTAAAGATAAGTCAGAAAAAATATGTAAAATGAAGTACTGGGAAACAAGAGCTTGAAAATTATAGAAAAAGGCAAAAGAGAGGGGATAAAGATGATGTGTCTAGATGTGTGCCGTGAGGGTTTTAGGAAGAAGGTCTTAGGAAAAGAGCAGAGTGAAATGCACATGGCAGTGGTCAATATTGTTTCATGAGACTTGTATTTTCTTTGTGTATTTGAGACAATGTATAGTATTCTGGATCTTTACTTAAAGACAAAACAAAACTGAGAACTACTCTGTTAGATTAAGCCATTCACAGTAGCAGAGTTTAGCTCTTTCCCAAAGATATTAAGCTTTCATTCCCCTTGGCAGCAATTGTGCAGGAAGCATTTGTCAGTGGACCAAAGAGACTTCTAAAATTCTCTGACCATAATAAGGAAGTGGGTTATAACATCAAGAAGGCCCTTTGAATATCCTGAAAGTTTAAAATGGAATAAAATTTAAATGCTTCCTAGATTAGTGACTGCATGTGTAACAACTTCATCTTAATTACAATAATTTGTAATGTTGCTAAAGAGATCAGTTGTTATTTTAGCAGCAGAGTAGGTACCTTCAGATACTTCCATTGCACAGAGTTGTTATGTGATCTGGGTTGGGAGCTCCTGATAATCAGGAGGCTCAGTAAATACCAAAATCCAGCTTTTCAATGGTATCAGCTACTGGACTCCAAGTCAACCACTCCATCTAGAGTAAGTCATAAAATTATAGGTGTGGGTGATGAGGGAGCACAAGGCAAGCTGAGGGCAAAGCTAGCAACCCTCCTCCCCACCCACCCCCTCACATCCCCACCGCCTTCAGGTGTGATATTCCTCAGACACTCCTGGCTGCCCAAGAACAAAGGAAAAGGAAGACAAATGGTTAGCTGATAGAGATCACAGTCATGCAGGACCTGAGTCTCCATCAGTTTATAAGTATCTTAGTAAATTACAAGACAAAAGGCAATTTTATCAATAACCTAATCTCCAGAAACCTATAGACTCAGCTTCCTGGAGCCCCAACATCTCCCTTCCATAGTGACATGGAGAACAAAGGCAAGAAGGAAATGACAGGTAAAATTAAATTTTCTTTTAACCTGCAGCCCATTGACAAATACTTGAGGCAAATACAGAGTATAACACCTCTCCAGGAACCCCTTATTTTCTAACCTCTTACTAGAGGGAAACAACCTTAGCTTGACAATAGCAAGGCCTCAGGTATCCTAGGAAGTCTCTTAAGCATATCAAATTTCTTCTGGAGGCCTCCCTTTTGCCTTCCCCTCCCCCAACTCCACAGTGTATAACCAGTCACTCTTCACAACCCCAGTGCATCTCTTTCTGCTCATGGGTCCCATCCTGTGCTTTAATAAAATCACTCTTTTTTGCACCAAAGACATCTTCAAGAATTCTTTCTTGGCCATCAGCTCTGAACCCTTAACACTCCAAAACCCCATCATAGGTTTTGCTCTGCATTGTGTGTTGCAGAGCTATGGGCATCCAATATTATCAAAGAGATAGAAGAGGTAAAAATTAAACTGTTCTTCAACAACAGAACTCCTTGACTTAGGCTAACCAACATCTCTTGCTGGTGGATCTACTTCCAGAAGTCACTCCTTGATATGTTCACACTGTTTAACATCCAGCCCACTCTACCCACTTATCACACTTGGCAAGGGCACTAATGCCCCAGGTGTTTCTCCCTCCTTGATGCTTCCTTCAGCCAGAGACATTGCTGGCCCTACTTCTCCACATAAGAGTCCATGCTCTACCCACTTCCTTTGTTTCTCCGGATGTCTGTCTATTTGTAACCGATCATTTTTGCTGCCACTTTCAGCCATTAACTAAGTTCCTGAAGTCATTTCTAGACTTCTAGTTTGTTTTAATTTTTCATGGTTTTTTGAATTTTTCATATATTCAATTTCGGGGTGAAGGTTTGATGTTTTCTTCTAGATTTATTCTGCTTAAATGTAAGCAAAATACCATATTTTTGCAATTTTATGATATTCTTTTTATATAAAGTATTGTCACTGCCCTCACTGGATAATGTGATTTTTGGATGTATGACTGCTTACGAATTGAAATTAATTTCTAAAAATGGCTAAGGAAACAAATGTCTCAGTCTATATAAAATGAAGACAACAGTGTCCAGATTCAGGACAATTGCAAAATAGTGTATAAGGGCTTTGCCAACCACAATTCTATAAAACTATAGGATTTTTATGATTATAGTAACTATAAAAGTACTATTAGTATAAGTGTTGATTTGAGACTGGAATTAATAAAAAATAGCTTGTTGACTCAACACACATAGTTTATCTTCTTTGAAACTCTGTGCTTTTTTTTAGCTAGTCTCCAATAGAATGACACAATGATATAGTAGCTGGAATATGTTACTTTACAGATGGAAAGTGAACTCAAGGAAATAATATGACTTGCCCATAAGTGGTAAGGACAGAATTGAATTCAGATCATTAAGCATTGGAACGGGGAGGGGCACTGAGGGACGACATAGTTCAGAATTCTAAGTAAGAATCCCAGATCTGTTATTTAGTAGTGTGACACTGAACTATCTTTCTCATTTGTAAAATTAAGACACCAATATTTCACATTCTTGTGTTGAGAATTTAACAATAGATGTAAGTTCAAAAACAGAAAGACAAACATACAGAAACCTAAAATATCGCAGTACATTGGGCCTTCAGTAAATTCTCTTCTCTTCTTTCCTCTTTCCCTCCTTTCTCCTTACTATTTAACTTATCTTGCATAGTATTACTATCCTGTTTGATGCACCACTATAATGGTAGAATATGTTAATTTTCTATGCTGAAACATTTTCTTTAGTGGTACGGAATTTATTCTGAAGACTTTCATAAAAGAATTTGGACCAGGGGCACCTGGGTAGCTCAGTCAGTTAAGCCTCCAACTCTTGGTTTTGGCTTAGTTTATGATCTCAAGGGTTCATGGGTTAAGTCCCACATCGGGTTCTGGACTGACAGTGAAGAGCCTGCTTGGGATTCTGTCTCTCTCTCTCTCTCTCTCTGTTCCTCCTTTGCTCATTCTCTCTCTCTCTCTCTCTCTCTCTCTCTCTCTCAAAATAAATAAGTAAACTTAAATATTTGTATAAATTTTTAAAAACCTTGAATCAAACATTCTTAACTTAGGTGGGTTTCCTTTTGCTGTGATCTGAATATGACCAAGCATTAAATTTTCTCAAGCGAAGGGAGCAAAATAATAACAACAATAATAATTTAAAGCAAAATCATGTAGTGAAGTAATTCTCTCACTGGCTTGACTGGTAGTGAACCTGTCAATTTTATGTTCTAGAAAGTTGTAGTAGTCCTTTTTGTGATGTTACATTTTATTTTAACAGCAAAATATGTTAAGTAAACACACTTTGTAAACTTATGTAAAAATGCATAAACATAGTATCTATTTATACAGAAATCAGTTCAGAGTTACTCCATTGTAACTCCAATGAGTTTATTATAAATTGGAACACTATTTTTATAGTCTCATACATCCCATGAGTCTTAGAATTAAAATCTGTGAGCAGAGAGGAACCCTATTGTTGATTTTCATTAGCATTCTAGTCATGTTAAAGCCAGATTTTAAAAATGTGCTGTGCAATATCCAACTCCATTATTTTACAGTCATTTTTGAGACCAAAAACGGTGTGGACACTATAGCAGCCTCGTCTACTTTTTTTTTAAACAGTCTTATTTTAGAAAGAAACAATCGTAAATGAGAAAATTCTCATTTAAGCGTTTGCACAAAGGCATAAAACAGATATTCAGGCCTGTGCTTCTTTGTTACTTCCATTTATCGTGACTTTTGAAGAATTAAATATCTAAGGGTTCAAGATTGTGGCTAGTGCTGGCAGATACTGGGCACAGTGGTCATTAATGAGGTTTGACCGGGTAGCTCATCTCCTCGCTGCTACCGGAGTATTGGCAGATACTGACTCACACCTGCCCCTCCCATAAAGACTTGCCTTTGGCCAAATAAGAGCTTCTTCACATGAGAGCACCATCATACCCAGGCGCCTGCAAACAATGACTAGTTGGCATGGGAGATATAAAGGGATCCAGAAAGACAGAGGCCAGGTGGCCACACTTGTCTGAAGGTGGGTCCAGTGCCCCGGTATAATTTTTACTCCATATCTCCCAATGGAATCAAGCTGAAGCTAGTCTCCACTTGAAACTGTATCTTTGCTTAGCATTCTTTACGTGGCCTGTCCTGCTTTTCTCATTTTTTTCATGAGAACACTTTCCCGATCAATCACTTTCTCAAGGATTCTTGTCTTTGTGTCTAGGAAACCTAACCTAAAACAGTGAGTACCAGGAATCATTCCAAGAAGCAATGTCTAAAGATGGTATTCTGGAAGTGAATCATAGGCTGGCCAGATGGTAATGAGAACTCTCTCACTGATGGTAGGTGGAATATCCTTAATGCCAAACATGCTATAATGATACAACTGATGAGACTTTCATTTGTGGTGATTTGGAGAAGATACAAAGTAAAAAAGGATGCACCAACTAGTGTAATATGTTTGATAATTTAATAGGTATGAAAGAAATAATAACTACAAGGATTATGTTCTTGGGTGGGTTTTGATAAACAGAAATGAAATGACAGATCAGATTTATCAATTAATTATTTAAATCAAATTTTGAGAGTCAAAGAACTTTCTTCAGTTCATTGAGGGAAATCTCCTGAAGTCAAAGAGGCCTCAAAAGTAACATGCATTTCATAAGCCACGGCTTGCCTTATAGGATCTGTCCTAAGCTCTCTTCTGAATATCAAGTCCATAAATAAGCTAAAAACTTAGCAAGGTCTAACTGGGAAAATGCTCCTGAAGGAGGATAGGGATAAGGAGCTGCAGGATCTGGCTTAGAGTGAATAGGCCAGAACTGGAGGATATGCCTAGAAATGGCTCCTGAAGGTGCTGGATCAAGGGAGGGTGGACAAAATATAAAGCTGGATAAGAACATTTATAATTATGTGGGACACTCCTGTGACTGAGAGTTGACATTCTGGCAAGGCCCCAGGTGTTGCTTCTAATCCGCTGCTCAAAAGGTTCTTACAAAAAGTGATGGCTTACAGCACAGTTGTCAGAACTGCCAGGGCAAATTAGGCGGTAAAAATGAAAAGGCTCAGAGCAGGGGACATGCTAGGATGGATGTTCCTCATCATGGTTCAGAGGAAGACATATATTTATCAAAGGAGTAAGGAATAGTCTGGTGAGGGGGCAGAACATTCTAGAAGAATCCTTGAGAAGCTCAGGGTCAGTCGTTACCTATAATCTGAGGCTAATGGTAGAAGATGATGTTACCATATCTAGGCTTCTGCATAGCAATTAAGATGAGAGGATTCAGGAAAAATAGAGGTCAGGTGGAATCTCTTAAATATCAGGGGAAAAAACTGGATGAAATTCTCATAATAATCAGCAGGTTTGGAGTGATTGTTAGAGGGGCACCTATGATGTCCTTATATGATGTATATATGGACTACACAATGTGTTCCTAAGGGAAGAATAATGCACAGCCAAAAAGATGTTACTTAAACTATATATCAAAGGACATTCAAAAATGGATGAGCAAAACCTGAGGTAGGATTCTATAATAAAAACATTGTGATCCCATGCCTGGTTTCTAGACCTGAGTCAGTTATCAGACACA
Organism: Puma concolor; assembly: GCF_028749965.1. NCBI lineage: Eukaryota > Metazoa > Chordata > Mammalia > Carnivora > Felidae > Puma > Puma concolor. Next base: position 33,947,740 of record NC_141673.1, on the reverse strand, counting down.
GTTACCAGAATCTGTCAATGGAACAAGAACCCTATAACAAATGGCAAGTGTATAGAGACCTTCCCATCCTTCCCCAGAGGGCCTCCAGCCATTTGCTCAGATCACTATATACCAGGAAAAGAGAAATGCTTGTCTTCTGAGGACAATTTGGAACAAGTTCTGATGTGATTATGTACTGACAGTATCCAAGGAACTATTATACTCTCTTTTGTTAGATAAGAGATGTATAGATATAGATGTATAGATAAGATGTATAGATAAGGGATGTATATAGAAGATATCTATAGATATCTATAGATATCTATATATATATCATCTATATCTATATTTGTATATCTGTATCTATATCTATAGGTATAGGTAGATAGATATAGGTATAGATATAGATATAGACATAGACATAGACATAGACATAGACATAGATATATAGATATAGACATAGATATAGATATAGATATAGATATATAATTGGCGTCCTGGCCCAACAACATGTCACAGTGGGTCCAATAATTCCATGGAACTGCCTAGTAGTCATTTCCCAAATTGCCAAATGATAATTACAATGGATATACTTTATAGTTGGTATAATTATTACATTGGTTTCTTGCTCTATAGAGTACCAGTAAAGGTCAAGTGCAAACTCCTGAATGTGCAACCTCAGGCCAAAATGGCAAATAAAAAACAATATTGCATCCCAACAGGAATGGCACAGATTGGTACTACTCTCAGAATTATAAAGAATGCAAAGGTTATGGTTCTTATCATAACTCTCATTTAATTCGCCAGTTAGGTCTATGGAAGAACTGTATGGATTGTGACAGATAACAGTGAACAATCACAAACTCAACCAAGGAGTAGCCTCAGTTGCAACTACAGTGCTGGATGTGCTATCTTTATAGAACAGTCTCTGGCATATGTTATAAGGTTATTGATCTGGCAAATGTGTTCTTTTCAATACTCATCAGGAAGGACAATTAGAAATAGTTCACATTCACTTGGAATGGGCAAAGTACTTATTCATGGTCTTGCCTTTGCGCTATGTAAATTCACCTAATTTCTGCCACAAAACAATCTAAAGGGTTACTAGCAATCTGTATAGTCCCTCAAATGTTAGATTTATTGAACTTGATGAGCAAAAAGTCACAAGTATTCTGTATGCCTTGGAAACACATGCATTCAAGAGAGTGGGAGATAAACTTATGAGAGACTTGAATCCACTACATCGGTAGAATTCTTAGGGTTCAGTGATCTGAACATTCTAGGACCTATTTTCTAAATGGAAAGGTGAATTATGGAGCCTTGGATCCTCTGCTTATAAGAGAGATGTGGAGTTACTGGTAGGACTATTCAGCTTTAGAGTAAGCATACTGCTTTGACCTACTTATCAGGTGTTGAGGAAAGCTAATAGATGTGAGTGGGGCCCCGAACAACAGAGGGGTTTGGTAGGAGGCTCAGAATGTTGTAAAGCAGCCTCACTACATCCACCATACAACAAGGCAGATCTCATGATGCTTAAAGTATCTGTGTTACAGAAAGTTGCCCCTGAAACCTCTGGCAAACTCCACTAGGAAAATGCATTGTGCACCCCTAGGTTGTTGGAGAAAGGCAGTTGAAGAAGGTCATTGAAAAGACATGGTCACCAGTAGACCTGTGAGCTGGCCCTGAGCAATCAAAGGCTCCTCACCTTTCCCCTGTCCTTGCAATGTGGGTTCTGCTTGCCTTTCCTGCCCCCAGTGGCTACTCCAAGGATAGAGCCTTGACATAGCAATGTAGTATTGAGAACACCTGCATGGTATATGTGACAGAACCCAGTTAAGACCTCTGTATAACCTTTGAAAATTTGGTTGGGTGGGAGAGAGTTCACTCATCTTGCTGCTCTCCAAGACAAGCCTTGTATGTAACTTCCCTTTGCTTAGTAAAACTGCCACCTACCAACCTGGACTGGCCTGCCTCGTTCTTTGATTTCTCCCTGCCCTCTGAATATGGGGGTGGGTTTCAGATTATACTTGGGAAGCTCCCAAAGAGATTGCAAACCAACCGTTGATGAGCCAGTCAGGAGATTGAAGAAATGGATCTTGGGAATGAGTCATCTGTGGATGAAATTGCCATCGATGTCTCTGTGTGGAGGGGCAGCCCATACAAGTCTCTTGCATGAGTTTCCTAGCCTTGGAAAGGGGTATCCACAGGGCATATCCTGGGTTGCCAGCTACCTATATATGAGTAGGGGTGGTTCATACATCAGATGTCTGTGGATTGCCACATGAGTATGTAGACATCCTGAAAAAGCTACTTTAAGTGATTTGTTTGAGAAACTGTGGCAAGGAAGGGAAACATGTGGCAGCTGTCGTGGTCTGGCCTCTACTCTGGGCAGTTCTGCTGGCCACCAGTGTCCAATTAGAAGTTAAGGCTCCAGTTAGAAAGTTAGAAGATTTGAAGCTGGAGAAGCACCTGGGAGTGTCCACTACTCTGCCATTTTGGGAACTGGCAGACAAGGTGGGAGAACAGGATAATAAGTTAGAGACCTTAGTGTGCTGTTTACTAGGAGGGCAGAAGCTGCCTTTGATTAAGTTTCTGGCACTTGTGAAAAAGCCTGATTGGGATGCTAGGGGGTAGAATCCCTGAGAAATTGATGAGAATAAAGAAGACTTATGGTAATTGGTGAAATAATGGACAAAATGCTTTATGCAAAGAAAAATTTTAAATAGGAATGACTCCAAACTTCTGGTAGAAAACTTGCATTTTTTCTCTGTCCTTTCAAGTTGTAGATCTTATTATTTTTTTGAAATGTAAACACCCCAAGAGATAATCAAAACATTGGCCACAGAGACTGAAGAAAAAAGGTGTGTGTGTGTGTGTGTGTGTGTGTGTGGAGAGGCTTTTTAAAATATGGACTGCTGTAGATGTTCCCGTCTACTGCATTATAATGAACTCTTATCAGATCTTTAAACGTGGCCATTTTGTAGTCTTTTGTCATTTGCAGATAGTTATTGTCTCTGATGATTTGGCAAAAATACATTCCTTTGAAAGTGCTTCCTCTTTAAGCAGATTCATGAATTTGACAAGTATAGGTTTCTGATAACTAAGATCAGTTTGCTTTCATGTGGGAGAGGCAATAGTGAACTTGTCAAGTGTTCCCCAAGGCTACCTGCATAGCCCTACAGTATGTCTGGGATGGTAGCTGGGGACCTGTCATCGTTCACCTTCCCCGCATCAATGATTACATTGATGATATAGTATTAACATGTGAGGATTTGCCTCTGCACTGGGACACCCTGTAAGTTTTCTGGAGCATCTGCGAGGGAAAGGATGGGCAATGAACCCACAGAAAACTTAAGTCTCAGGCACTACCATAAGATTTTGGGTGTTGTCTGGCTGCATAAGACTCATGTTGTCCCCAGAGCTGTGATTGATAAGGTGCAAGACTCTCCTACCCCTGAGAATGTGAACGAGGTGAAAGGTTTTTTTTTTTTTTTTTTTTTAATTTTTTTTTCCAACGTTTATTTATTTTTGGGACAGAGAGAGACAGAGCATGAACGGGGGAGGAGCAGAGAGAGAGGGAGACACAGAATCGGAAACAGGCTCCAGGCTCTGAGCCATCAGCCCAGAGCCTGACGCGGGGTTCGAACTCACGGACCGCGAGATCGTGACCTGGCTGAAGTCGGACGCTCAAGCGACTGCGCCACCCAGGCGCCCCCGAGGTGAAAGGTTTTATAGGGACTTTAAAGTTTTGGATGACTTTTATTCCCCAAATGGAATAGTGTTTCTGTCCCTTATGCTGTGTGATAAAGAAAGGGAACTTGTGGGACTGGGGATCAGAGCACCGAACTGCCTGCCTTTAAGAAGCAAAAATATTGGGCGCCTGGGTGGCGCAGTCGGTTAAGCGTCCGACTTCAGCCAGGTCACGATCTCGCGGTCCGTGAGTTTGAGCCCCGCGTCGGGCTCTGGGCTGATGGCTCGGAGCCTGGAGCCTGTTTCCGATTCTGTGTCTCCCTCTCTCTCTGCCCCTCGCCCATTCATACTCTGTCTCTCTCTGTCCCAAAAATAAATAAACGTTGAAAAAAAAAATTTAAAAAAAAAAGAAGCAAAAATATTAGTGATGCTCTGGGCATCTCCTAAACAGGGCTACCATTTGAGGTGGAGTTGTCTGTGATTCTGGAAGGTGTGGGCCAAGCATCATGACAGAGACAACCAAAGGGACAAACGCCCTCAGGATTCCGAACCCAGCTCTGCAAGGTGGCAGAAATTCAACATACCCCCACAGAGCAACAGCTCCTAGAAGTGTACACAGAGATCCCTCAGGTAAAGGTTCTCATACAGCAGCCAGCGCAGCAGCCAGGGGGACAAACTGAGAGTGAACTGGCTTGTGATTACTCTTGAACCCTAGCCATTAACCCTTTGCACAAACAGGCTGTTCTAAAGAGATTAACCAGATGGCTTGTACAATGGGAAGCCAAGGGGTGGATGATCATAAATGTCACCGTTAGTGGATTAGAGAAATGAGTGCTATGTGTGGACACTTTCATTGAATAGATAGTGATCAGGGATCACATTTAAAAGGTCGTGATGTGGGCTAGGCAAAAGAACAGGACAATGAATGAAGGTTCCATCCCCCCTATAACCCATAAGCAGCAGGGTTAAAGAAAGAAAAAAATGGACTATTAAAGCAGCAGATTAAATTATTAGCAGGTAAAACCACTTTGGCTTAGTAAACCAAAGTACTATCCCCAGCTTTAATATATAGTTTTTTTTTAAAGTGTGATTATTTTTCCTTTTTAAAAATTTATTTTTAAAATTCCAGTATAATTCATATACAGTGTTATATTAATTTCAGGTATACAATATGATGTTTCAACAATTCTATACATTACTCAGTGCTCATTACAAGTGTACTCTTAATCCCCTTCACCTATCTCACACAGGCTTTAATATATTTAAATGACCAGCCAGTGGTGCCCCATATGCCAGATGGGCAACCCCTATTGATGCGCCCAACACCATAAACGTATGTAAGTTGTGGGAAACAGCCACTGTGCCAACTCTCACCATGGATCAACATGCTATGCTGCTGAGAACACCAAGCCCCATCACGCCGAAGAAGAGTTATTTACTGCAATTTTCAACGGGATGTCCCATTGAGTTGGAGGTTACTTTACACTCTTGGGTAAGGAGAAGCTACTCAATCTCCATTGGGATCCCATCATCCTAGTGCAAGTTGGACCTGCTAAAATATACTATACCTGGAATGGGACACACACCATTGAAACAGGGAGAAGGTAGGGGTCTTGGTCAGATATATCTTGCCCCTGGTTCATCCCCTTGCACCTGAAAGTCAGCCAACATGTATGTTATGTATAACCAGGTTACGTTTCTAAAGCTGCATCCTCTTTTTCCTCAAGGCCACATGGGCACATTCTGCTTCTCCATGGTATGATCATTTGGCTGCTATCTTTGTTCCTTCCACTGGCTTGAAGCATGTTATAACACATGCAAAGCTCATACTAAATTTACTCAACAAGCCTTCAGTGATAGCCGACAAGGCCTGTCCTTACTAAACACTGAAATGTCTCTAATGAGAATAGCTATCTTCCAAAATAGGATGGCCTTAGACATTATTACTGTCTCACAAGGAGGCACCTATACTGTTACCCAAACAGAATGTTGTGTGCTCACACCTGATGAGCCAGCTGATGCATCATCTTTATTAAGTCACACAGGGATACAAGTCAACACTCTGAATGATCCCACCCCCAGCTTAAGGGACTTGATAAATCAGTGATTTAGATCATGGGCTCTTGAATAAAAAGTTGTCACTGATTTTGGAGTGATTGTCTCAATCTGTTTTTTTTTCTTACATGTGTCCGTATTGTTGCTGTGGCATCTGTCTCTGAGGTAGCTAGACAGCTGCGAAAGGAGCTACCTCCATGCTAGCGAAACTGTCGGGGCCCACTGCAGAAGAGAGGGGAGTGTGAGATCGCAAGAGCCAGTCCCAAGTGGAAGAATATTGGGGAAGTCATTGAAAAGACATGTCAACCAGTGGACCTGGGAGCTGGGCCTGTGTAATCAGAGGCTCATCAACCCCTCCCCTGCTCCCCTGTCCTTGCAATGTGGGTTCTGCTTGCCTTTCTGGCTCCCAAATCTCCTCCCAGGATATAGCCTTGAGAAAGTGATGTGGTATTGAGAATACCTGCACGGTATATGTGACTTAGCCCAGATAAAGCCTCCCTATAAACTCTTAAGATTTGGTGGGCCTGTGCAGGGATCCATGTGTCTTGCCACTGCCCAAGGCAAGCTTTATATATAAGGTCCCCTTGTTTATCAAAACTGCCAACTGCCATTGGAGTGGGCTGTCTCTGTCTCTTCCAGCCTTCTGAGTACAGGGACTAGTTTCAGATTACACCTGGGATGCTCCCAGGAGGGTTGCAAACCAGCAAAGCCCCAGGCCAAGTGCAGAAGGGAAATGTGCATCGCACAAATATCAGCCCCTTAAGTGCTACTAGGTCCTGAGAGAGACAGAGCATCTAACCATGGGTTATCAACAGCCTATATGGCTATTGCTGCTCATTGTAAGCTGGACATTTTAAGACCCACCAAATCAAAAGACATAAGTATCAACAAACTGCCATAAGCATTGTAAAGTAGATGTGATGTATCTGGGATCAGCTTTAAAAGATCTAGAGGCATGGGGTATCTGGACAGCTCAGTCGGTTAAGAGTCTGACTTCAGCTCAGGTCACGATCTCACAGTCTGTGAGTTCGAGCCCCACACTGAGCTCTCTGCTGTCCGCACAGAGCCTGCTTCAGATCCTCTGTCCCCCTCTCACTGCCCCCAATCCCCCCTCCCTAATGGCACTCTCTTTCTCTCTCTCTCAAAAATAAGTAAACACTTAAAAATTAAAAAAAATAAATAAAATAAAAGGTCTAGAGGAATAAAACTTTACAAGGACTCTCATATTGCCTACCACTCATGGCTATCATACGGTGTTGTGTCCCTGACAGGCATACGTTGATCCAAGAATCAAGGGTTGGTGTTCCTGCTCACGATTACATACAGTTGCCCATTCCTAATTTGCGGAATTTATGCTTTCCATTCCTGCTTAGGTATTTTTGGGTCAAGAAGTTCTGTTTCCAGAGGAAAGAATTCTTTCAACATGCAACCTAGTTAAGATTGGTACTAAATTTAAAGTTCTCTGTAACACTGGTAACTCTGGGTTCTTTGTGCCAGTACATCAGCAGGCAAACTTATGATACTGCCAGAGATAACTGATTCCATTTTATCAGGCAGTAGGGATGCATTTACTTAATAAATGTGCTCCATTGATATCATGGGGCATCTCTTGATACTCACTTGTCCAGCATATTTTCAGTCACCATGAACTGAGAAGAATATCGTGATCACCTAGTCTGGTAGATGTGGTGGCCCAAAGGAGAAGGGGGATTTATTTATTTATTTTTAATTTTTATTTTAGAGAGGAAGAGAGAGAGTGAGTATGTGAGTGGGAGAGAGGGGCAGAGGGAGAGAGAATCTCAAGCAGGCTCCATGATCAGCACAGAGCCAAACACAGGGCTAATCCAGTCAATCACGGATCATAATGGGATCATGACGTGAGCCTAAAAGTAGCTGGATGCTCAACCAACTGAGCCACCCAGGCCCTTTGAGAAGGGGAATTTATAATAGAGGGTGGAAGAACTGGATAAAAATCAGTAACTAGTCTTGGGGCTGTGGATGACAATAAAATGGGTAATTAATTCATACATTTAACATTTGGATACCCAATCTCATTTATTGGGAGTTGAAAAGAAATTTAAAATATGGAGGTATGTTCACATGCAGCAGAAATGGATGGTGTATTTCAAATACCTTTTGTCATTTCTCACCTGAGTTTATATAGATATGTTACATGGTTCTTATCCAGATTATTGCTTCCGCTGTGATTTAATTGTCACAGTGTAAAACTGAGTCTCTTCAGGTAATTAGTCATAACGATCATTTGTTTGTTTAGTTACTAAGGTAAACACGACAGCTGCATACGTTGAAATTATAAAGTAAAATTCTGGATTTTATTTATTCACTATCATTCTGCACCACTAAACTCTAGTAATTATAATTTGCAGTTTTTAAATATAATGAGAATATGTTTTGTGGAAATTATAATTAACAGAAAAAATACTGAGAACCTCATTGCTACAGTAAGCGTCTAAAAAAATAAAGTAAGGGCCTAGTTACATAAACAGTAATAACTAGAACAAATTTATTATTTTTTCTTTCCTGGGTGAGACATGGACATTTGAGCACTTCCTTTTCTTGATATGAACATAATTTAATGTGCATTTATAGTTTAAATGTCATTTCTTCATGTAATGAATTTCTATTGTTTAAAATTTCAAAGGGAGTTTATAGAGAGAATATAATGAAAATAGTGGCAATCATTCCAATTCAGAAGTATGCTGGCTTCAATTATCTACATTTTCAGAATAAATATATGGTAAAGGGACTCCGTTCCCTAATTTTATGTGAAACACAATGGTAAATTCTCTCAGAAAATTTAGGGAACAATGAGGTAGAATGCCACGATGCTATTTATTTCAAGAGTGCCCGTCTTTCCTATCCATACCCAGAACTACATCCCCTAGCCTCCCTTTGTTGACTGGATTCCTATTGGATTTAGGTGATTAAAGCTACAAATAGCAATAATATTTTAAAATAAATGTTTGGTTCCTAGAATAAATCTGCTGTGATCAGAGAGTAAATATTGGGTTACTTCAGTCCCTCAAATTTGTTGAGACTTGATTTGCTGTCAACCTACTGTCAATTAAGACACATGGTCCATGTTCCACAGGCATTTGAAAAGGAAGTTTGTTCAGTATTTGTTAATGGGAAGTTTTACTAATATAACCATGGGTCAGAAGAAACAAGATGGAATTTTCCAGCCATTGATGTAAAACGTTATAACCCTCCGAAGGGCTATTGGGAGCAGTATTTTGAGTTTTTGTCTGTATTTCTATGTGCACATTAACAAGTTGGAAAATATGCAGGAAAGGAGGTATGAAAAGCTCTACAAAACTCTGTACTTTCTCTTCTATACATATATCATGACATTTAAGTGTCTGTTTCACTTATATGATTTTTATTGTCTTTTATATTTGTGAATAATATAATTGTATAGCTCTTTTGAGGATTTCACAAATACCATTGGCTTAAACAGAATGACACAGTATTATACATGTGTATACATTTTTACTTTCTAAAAAACATATACTTCGGAAATTATAAATTCCAAAATATCTGCATTACCATCTTTTTATTTTTTTGTTCTTTATTTTTGACAGAGGGGTTGAGAGAGAGAGAGAGAGAGAGAGAGAGAGAGAGAGAGAAGAAGATGGGGAGGGGCAGAGAGAGAGGGATACAGAAGATCTGAAGCAGGCTCTACACTGAAAGCAGAGAGCTTGATGTGGGGCTCAAACTCACAAACCGTGAGATCCTGACCTGACCTGAAGTCAGACGTTTACCCGACTGAGCCACCCAGGTGCCTTTGCATTACCATTTTTAAAATTCATATCTACCCAGTCATTTCAACTAAAAATGAATACTGTATCATATTTTTAAATATTTTTTTAAAAATGTTTATTTTGAGGGAAAGAGAGACAAGAGGGTGAGAGGGGAGGGGCAGAGAGAGAGGGAGACACAGAATCCGAAGCAGGTTCTGGGCTCGGAGCTGTCAGCACAAAGCCCAATTCGGGGCTCAAACTCACAAACTGTGAGATCATGACCTGAGCTGAAACCAGACGCTTAACTGTCTGAGCCACCCAGGTGCCTCTCATATTTTTATATTTTTCTTTGATTTAAACGTGATTGCTGAGACTCACTGTTTAAAGGAATAACTTTAAACATGAGTTATTTTTGTCAGTGCTAAATTATGAAAAGCTGAGATTATCTTAAAATTGAAATCTGAACATGAACACCTTCATTTTTTTATATTTTTTAATGTCTATTTTTCAGAGAGAGAGAGAAAGAACGTGAGTGGGGAAGGAGCAGATAGAGAGGCAGACACAGAATCTGAGGCAGGCTCCAGGCTCTGAGTTTCAGCACAGAGTCTGACTGGGGCTCGAACCTGTTAAGTGGGAGATAATGACTTGAGCGGAAGTCGGAGAATTAACCGACTGAGCCACCCAGGCGCCCCAACACATATACCTTTAAAGTAGATGAAAGCCTTCATGCATGGAGTGCAGTTCTAAAGTCCTTTTAAATTGCTATTAAAAATTTTAAATAGTATGAAAGAAAATGAGAAAACAATAGAGATTGCAGTATTCTTTATTAACATGGTGAGGGGCCCTCAGCCAAATAAATCTCTTTTGCTACATAGATCAAAAGTCAGATGCCTGGGTTTGAAATTCAGGTATTTAAAACAGAGTAAATATTAGTTTATGTCAAATTCACAACATTTAATCTAATTTTGTTCTCCTCATAAAGGAAATCCTTAATGATTAGGTATGTCAATTTATTGAGTTAAGAGAATCAACTTAAAAAAAACAACATAGAAATAAGCTTAGGTACTTTTGTTTTTAATTCATCTATCAAAGATAAGCTTCATTGAAATGAAGGAATCAAATTTATAAAGAAATATGTTCTGGGGGTGCCTGGGTGGCTTAGTTGGTTAAGCATCCGACTTCTGCTCAGTTATGAGTTTGAGCCCCCTGTCAGGCTCTGTGCTGACTGCTCAGAGCCTGGAGCCTGCTTCAAATTCTGTGTCTCCCTCTCTCTGCCCCTCCCCCCCCTGCTGGTTCTCTCTCTCTCTCTCTCTCTCTCTCTCTCTCTTCCTTTCTCTCTCTCTCTCAAAAATTAATAAAAACATTAAAAAGCATTTATGAAGAAATATGTTCTATATGGAAAAACAAGTGTTACAGTGCAAATATTCAGCTTTCTGTTGATAGATTCAGAGTACAGATTTTCTTGTGGCATCATTTTGAGACAAATTATCTAGGATTTACTAGATGCAGTAACAGTTGTTTCAAAGTATACGCAAAGACATCCATAAAATCTTGAAGTCTGTATTATGACAAGGATTCATGTCTTTAGATGGTCAATAGGATATGAAAATTTATTGATAGCACAAACTTACATGTGCCATTTCAGTTACTTGTTCAGAACATTTAAAAAAAAAAGATCATTGGGGCGCCTGGGTGGCTTGGTCGGTTAAGCGTCCGACTTCAGCTCAGGTCACGATCTCGCGGTCCGTGAGTTCGAGCCCCGCGTCGGGCTCTGTGCTCACAGCTCAGAGCCTGGAGCCTGCTTCCGATTCTGTGTCTCCCTCTCTCTCTGCCCCTCCCCTGTTCATGCTCTGTCTCTCTCTGTCTCAAAAATAAATAAACGTTAAAAAAAATTAAAAAATAAAATAAAATAAAATAAAAAAAAGATCATTAATGGGGCACCTGAATGGCTCAGTCAGTTAAGCGGTGGACTCTTGATCTTGGCTCAGCTCATGATCTCACAGTTCTTGAGATCAAGTCCCATGTTGAGCTTCACACCAACAGTGCTCGCAGCCTGCTTCAGATTTGGTGTCTCCCTCTCTCTCTGTCCCTCCCCTGCTCGCACTTGCTCTCTCTCAAGTAAATAAACTTAAAAAAAATTTAAAAAACAAACAAATAGTTAAGAGGTAAGAGATAAGGTAGGAGATTAAAAAAAAAGACGTTTTTAAAGGTGTAAAGATCTGAAAGTTCAGGTATAAAGGGAAATATTAAGTCAGTAGTAATTTTGATAGCAACATATGCCCACTATTAATATTTAGAGTCTGGAAGCAAAGCTCCCACTGTGTTTTCTTAACAACAAAGCAGCTGGTTCTGGGGCGGTAGTCATATATTTGTTATGAAAATAAAACACCAAGATATTTGAATGATTTCTCATTAGAGATGCCCAATAAACATCTCACTGCTTTGCCTTGTTGCATTTTGAGTATTACTATTTTAAAATCTGATTTTGGATTGTAAAAAAAAAAATCTGTGGACATAAAATTATTGGGAGTGTGAGAGAGACAAGCAGACGCGGAACTCTGTCACAGTACATTATGAGCCTGGTCTCTGTCAATAAATAACTGCGTGCACCTTTACTTATGCACCGGAACATATGTTTAAATTTGTGAGTGAAAAATTCTATCCATCAAACCTATTTTCGACTTTATCTTCTCACAACAATTGGGATGGATGTGACACAATTAGGACATTGTGAAGCCACAGTTGTCGTGATATATACTAAGTCTCTTGAAATATATTCTGGAAAATAATACGGTTGATATAACTTTAGACCCTGAAAATTCATTTAGTTAGGCTTGCCTTTTTATCTGACTTATGTATGTCACAGTGCATCATTTAGAATGTTTTAGGATTAAAACTTAACACTACAATTCAATGAAGATTTATACTCCTGCTTCCTGAAACTCTAACTTATTGCCTGAGACTAATGCAGTGAATAAAGAACAGAAATCATTCACATTTATGGGAAGCCATCAAAATACAAAGAAAAGACTACTGGCCTGGGAATTCCAAATATATCTCAAGTTTGGCCCTAAAAAAATTTCTTTTTCAGTCTACACAAATGCAAACTTCCTAATCCTCACTTTTTTTTTTTTTTTTTTTTTTACTTTTTTAAAGGGTTAAGGAGCATAAGCAATGAATTAATGTCACTTTACCTTCAACAAAATACATGTTATCTCAGGATAATTTAGTATTAATATGAATACACAATTTATTAAATTATTTTCAAAAATTGATTACAGTCATTATGAAAATTATAAGAATTTTCTGTAAGAATTAGGTGTGCACAGTCTTCTTCAGCTTCCCTTTATCTAATGCAGGGAGCCAATTCAACTTTATCTTACGTTCTTAACAAAAGCTAAACCAGTAAAGTAGAGACCATTTAAATGTTATTAAAACCTCACACAATATCCACTTTTATAAACATAATGAGAGCAGAGTTGTATTTTGAAATCATTTTTTCTTTATACTTCTGTGTGTATAGTTAATTGAAAAGCTAAGTAATATGGCTTCTCCAACTGTGTTTATTATTCCTTTACAAAATTGTTTTAGAAATTGTAGTTTCTTTGCTTTTCCATAAAAATTTTCAAATCGGCTTGTCCATATCAGTAATAAAGTCCTATGGTATTTTCTTTTAAGATTTATATCTAAGTAGTTCATTTTTGGAGCTATTTTAAATTATATATATATGTATACATATATATACATATAATATATATTATACACATATATATTATATATATAAAATTATATATATATTATACATATATACATATATAATATATATACATATATAATATATATTATACATATATAATACATATATAATATGTATAATATATATACATATAATATATATATTATACATATATATATTATATACATATAAAATTATGTATATATGTATACATATATATACATATATAATATATATATACATATATAATATATATTATACATATATAATACATATATAATATGTATAATATACATATATAATACATATATAATATGTATATAATATATATGTATACATATATATATATATTTGTATCCAGCTGTATGCTGCAAATATACACAGTTAGTTTTGTGTATTAGTCTTGAATGATCTTTCATAAAATCATTTCCTTGTTTTAGGAGGTTTTGCTTTGTTTTTCAGAATCCTTAAAAATTTCACAGACACTTATGTCCTCTGTGAACAGAAAAGTAGTTTTAACTCTGCCTTTCCAACTATAGGTCTTTTATTTCCTTTTTTTGATTTATTGCAGTGATTAGAACCTCCAATAAAGGTTAAATGAAAGTTGTAAGAGAAATTCTTGTCTTATCCTTCACCATAAGAAGAAAGCTTTCAGATTTTTACTATAATTATGAGGTTTCCTGCATGTTTTCTTTAGATTTCCTTAATCAGGTTGAGGAAGTTCTTTTTCATCTATTCCTGGCTTAATGAAGTGTTTTTGTTTTTGTTTTTGTTTTTGTTTTAGCATGAAAGGATATTTATTTAAATATTTTCTGCAAGAATTGGTATAATCTCTTTTTTCCTTTCTCTTCACAACTAATAAGGTGATTACATTGACTAATTTTCAGATATTGGACCAGCTTTTCATTACTGGAATAAATATTACTTGGTTGTAGTGACTTATTCATTTTAATATGCTTGATTTGATTTGCTAATATTTTGTTATGGGTGTTCATGAAGGATATTGTTCTCTAGTTTCCCTTGTATATGCTCTGTAAATGTCTCATTGTGTTATCAGGATCATAACAGCCTTGTTAAATGAGTTGGAAAATGTTCTCTCCTCTTCTATTTCCTTGAAGAGATTGTATAGAATCAATGTTGTTTCTTTCTCAATGGTTTGAAACAATTTGCCAGTGAAACCACTGGGGCCTAGAGATTTTTTATTCCAGAAGATTTCAAACTATACATTCAGCTACATTAAAATAATTGAATGTTATAGAATATTCAACTTATCTATTTTATTAGGGTAAATTTTGGTAACCTGTAGCTTTCAAAAATTGGCCCATATTCTCTAAATTGGTGAATTCCTTTGCAAGAAGTTGTTCATTATATTCTCTTGTTATCTTTTAACATCTGTGGGGTCTGCGCTGATAACCAGTCTTGCACTGTTGTTATTAGTGATTTGCTTGTGTGTGCGTGTGTTTGTGTGTGTGTGTGTCTGTGTGTGTGTGCGTGCCTTTCTCTCTGTTATTCTTTTGGTTCGTTTGTTTGCTTGCTTCATTTCATTTTTGTCTTAGAAACTTAAAAAGATAAACAGAAAGTGTGTGTGATAGGAAAGGGCTTGTTCAAACTTCCCCCATCTCTCCTTCCCCAGAGGTAGGTGTCCTGACCAGCTCATCTTCCATCCATTTTCAAATTTATATGTAAATAAAAGGTCAGGTTTGGGTTTGTTTCTTTTCATAACTGGAATCACGTAGGTATTATTCTTTGATGTGTTTGTGGGAGATGTTCCTAGCCCGGCACACTCCTTTTATCCATTACGTATTCCACAGAATTGGTGTCATTTGGATTGCTTCATTCTGCTGTTACAAGCATGGTCACTTTTGTGAATAAATTTGAGTACAAAGGCTGGAATTTGAGGGGGAGAGTCTGAGTTTGAGCTCCTGTTGATCTAGGTGAAGGTGTGTTGATTTGGCATCGAAGAGATGGCAGGCAGTATACAATGCCCTGGGCAGGAGAACCACTGGGCTGTGGATTTGGACTGAACAGGCCAGGGGCACTGTGTACAACACGGAAGTGGCTGCTTTCACTCCTGGTTTAGTGGTCATGAGTTTCTTTAACTTTTGTTCTTGAAGGAAAAGAATTAACTTTTGGTTTCATGGATAATCTGTATTGTTACACGTCTTTGGGGGACCAAATTTAATTGAAGGTTAATATATGGCTTGCATCAATGAGATTAGAAACTTCATAGAAATTATTTAGGACAATGGTTCACATGTTATGAATGAATGCTAGCTTTAACTATTAACATGCATTATTTATTTTATCCTGTAACAAGTCAGAAGTAAGTCACATGAAAAAAATATTACCATCCATATTTTATAAATGATAAATTTTGATTGCAGCGAAGTTAGAGAATGTGCTCAAGTTTAATTAACTTAGCTACTGAATGGTGGGAATAGGATTCAGAGGCAAGTAATATAACTCAAAATTCATGCTCTTTCAACTAAAGTAAATCTTTTAAAAAATTTAGAAATAAAGTACCTTTTCATTTCTTGATCTTAAAAGAACTGGAAATGTTCTATTGAGAAAATATAACAGTGTTTTAATGTGTTCAGCTTGGTCTTTGACAATTCTATAAACTAATATGGTTCCACTGAAAACATGATACAGAGATTTTCCATTGCTCCCAGAAGTGTCCTCAAGTCCTTTCTAATCGCTATCTCCTTCTCAAAAGCATTCATTTAATGGCTACTAACATCACATATTAGTTTTGCCTATTTTTGTACCTAATCTTCATGGAATCAAACAGTATTCTTTTTTGTTGTTGTTGATTGGAATGTGGTGAAATCTGGTTTCTTTTATTCGCATTAATATTTTCAGGTTCAATCCATATTATGTTTATCAGTAGTCCATTACTTTTAAAACTGCTGAGTTGGGGCTCCTGGGTGGCTCAGTCGGTTAAGCATCCGACTTCGGCTCAGGTCACGGTCTCGCGGTCTGTGGGTTTGAGCCCCGCGTCAGGCTCTGTGCTGACTGCTCGGAGCCTGGAGCCTGTTTCAGATTCTGTGTCTCCTCAGAGCCTGGAGCCTGTTTCGGATTCTGTGTCTCCCTCTTTCTCTGACCCTCCCCTGTTCATGCTCTCTCTCTCTCTCTGTCTCAAAAATAAATAAACGTTAAAAAAAAAATTAAAACTGCTGAGTAATATTGTATGGAATGTATATATGACTGTTTATTTATTGTGCTTTTGGTGTACATTTGGGTTGTTTCCAGTTTTTACCTATTTTGATTAGTATGCCAAGGATATTCTTGTATAAGTATTTTTGAGGACAATTGTTTTCAATCTTACTGGTTGTATCTAGGAATAGAACCACTCTATCATATGATAGATGTTTTTTTGATTGCATTTGCAGTGAGTAATCAAGAGATAAAATAATGTCTCTCTTTGGGACAAAAAGCAGGTGTGTCTACCACTTTCTATAAAAGCAGTGGATTCCCTGGGCTTAGAGTTCGTCAGCTACTATACAAATCTACAACATGTGTAGCTTCTATTTGGGTCCCTCTGTCATCCCTTGGGATGTGGGAGACAGGAGAAACCAATGTGTACATGCTGATATTCATGCTATTTGTTGTTCTTTGGTCATACGACCCTTTATCTCTGAACCTAGAATCTCGGTC
The DNA here is from genome assembly GCF_028749965.1 of Puma concolor. NCBI lineage: Eukaryota > Metazoa > Chordata > Mammalia > Carnivora > Felidae > Puma > Puma concolor. The sequence continues at coordinate 33,930,862 of NC_141673.1, read as the reverse complement.
TTTCTGGCAGCATCTGTGAAACAGTAATTAGCAAAAATCAGCTAAGTTATTTAGTTTGTAAGGAAGAGGAAATCAACTCTGAGCCCTGGACAACATAAAATTTCAGAATCTAAACTTTTAAAAAAGAAATAAATAATGTAGTTATTTCTAAATGTATATAATCTAATATACAATGTAAGTATATATATTATTTATATAATGTATAAATATAGATATAATGTATATAATCTAAAGGTATATAATGTAGTCATTTCTAAAGATGTTTACCTGAACAACCAGAATTCCCTGGATTCTTCCCTTCTGTCTCAGCAATCTAGGAAAACATTATGATAACTATTTTCTGGATAGGATAGTGGTTCAATGGACCACCTATTGCCGAAATATATACCCTAGAGAGTACTTTGAAGTTGAAAGGAAGTTGATAAGGCATTGGGTATCTCTACTGCATACTTTGTCATGAAATATTTCTTATCTGTTTTAGTGGCTTCGGTTTCTTTTTCCAAAGAGGCACATAAGCAACTAATATGTAAGCAAATCCACTGACTTTATTAATATGGCTGTAATTACAGCCTCATGTAGGTTTTATTCATGCTCAGTAAGTCTAGTTTATTTTGTGATGGTAAGTTTAGCTAATCATAATCCTGAAACACAGACTATGGTTGCAGGTGGAAATCTTAAGTGGTGCTTAAATTATTTCTATGAATTTTAAGTATGATTTGACAGAAAAATAAAAGGACAAAGTTTTTTCTCTGGTTCTTAAAATATGGTATGACCAGTAGCATTCTGAATGCAGACAGAATTTAGTTAAAAATATAAACCATAGGGGCGCCTGGATGGCTCAGTCGGTCGGGCGTCCGACTTCAGTTCAGGTCATGATCTCACAGTCCATGAGTTCGAGCCCCACGTTGGGCTCTGTGCTGACAGCTCAGAGCCTGGAGCCTGTTTCAGATTCTGTGTCTCCCTCTTTCTCGGCCCCTCCCCTGCTCATGCTCTGTCTCCCTCTGTCTCAAAAATAAATAAAACCATTGAAAAAATTAAAAATATAAAACTATAAACCATAAAACTATTACAGAAAAGAGAGTTAATGGAGAGGATTCTATAAAAAGCATTGCATTAAATGATATAAGGCAGCCATTTTTTATTGTGAAAATTAAATATTTAATATATTAATTAATATAATTCTTAAAACATGCTACTAAAATATTTTATAACATATTGATTAAATATTATGTCTAAATTATTGAGGATGGATTTTAACCCTGAATGAAATTGCTTTGGTGAGAGAAATATTATTATTTTGAATATAGAATAAAATAGAGAGCAGTTTTTCATTTAATTCCAAAAAAGTTGACCCCTTTTAAAAAGTCTTCTTTTATATTATTTTTCAGCTTCGTAGAAGTTTACCAAATGGAGTTCATTTTGTTAAAGACCAGCAGTAAACTTTAATTTATGTTTGAGTAGGCTGCTTTATCTGCTAATTTACAGATATGATGGTATGAATGTCCACTATAGTCAGGGATTTATCATACAGAAGGAACTCCAAAAGAATAAGAGCTATACTACTAAAGATCACCTTCTATCTGGATATAGGCTGGTTCTTATACATGATCCTTTGAAACAAAATAAAGGATAATAGCATTTACTTTTCTCATGGATAGTTTCTCCACTATGTTTTATATACTTAGTTCACAGTGATTTTGAAGTCCTAAGTATTCTAGAAAGAAATCATTGTAGAGATTTTTCTGTAAATAAAGGTTCTTTGTGACTTGAAACTGTCTCATAAAACAAAATTTGTAAGCATACTATCTGTCCCATGAGCTTTTTTCAGTTTATATACCAAATGTGAGTATCGTTTTTATCTATATGCATAGCTTGCAATAATTTTTTTTTTAAATAAGATTTTTAAAAATCAAGTCTGCCTCTGGATCATGTATCATACTTCATATCTATCAGCCAAAGATACAGGCATACGATTGACAATATTTGTCTCGCTAATTTACTTAGTGGGCTTTCCATAGTACCCGCCTGGGTTAGAAACCTAAGGGAAAACAATTGAAATGGTCAGTTGCTCTAATGTGCTATCAGTGTCAATAAATCATAGCTAGTAATATGATTTCAATCTGTGTTAATTTCAGAAGCCATGAATTAACTGACTTTTGGTGGTAGAATATAGAAGTTTTAAGATTAGTTACCAACACATGGGAGTTATGGGTACTATGCAAACAATACTCAATAGAAATGTCTGGGTTTCAAGATTCAGAAATCTTAGAATTTATATTAGTGAAGTGTATAGCTTCAAGCAAACTTTCAGCCAACAACAGCACCAGCAGGAATTTTATAGCAGAAGGAATAACAGGACCAATTCAGATTTATATTGTTGACTCACAGTTAAACTCAGTCTTTTCAAAGAAATTTTAAAATTGTGACCATCATAATATAGTTACTTAATAAATATGGTTAGGGGCGCCTGGGTGGCTCTGTCGGTTGAGCGTCGGACTTTGGCTCAGGTGATGATCTCGCGGTCTGTGAGTTCCAGACCCGCGTCCGGCTCTGTGCCGACAACACAGAGCCTGGAGCCTGTTGCAGATTCTGTGCCTCCCTCTCTCTCTGACCCTCCCCAGTTCATGCTCTGTCTCTCTCTGTCTCAAAAATAAATAAATTTTAAGAGAAAAAAATAAATATGTTTAATCATAAGTAAAACATTACATTAGGAAAACCACATTATTACCTACCATTGCCCCACCATTACCACCTCCATGGCCCATTGATTTGGAACAAACTCTGATTTCTCAAACAGCTCTGGTGAAATCAGGGCATTGAAGAAATCCTACTCTTATCAGAAGTCAAGGAAAACAGGAAAGTAGCATCCTCTTTCATTGGTTTTCCTACCTTTTCATGCAAGGGTTCATAAATTATAATCTAAAGAATGTCTCTTCTAATGTTGTCTTCAAGGGGCAATGAGTGAAACTTTCACCCAAGAATTATTTGGTGAGGGAGAAATAACTATGGGTTTTTATTTAATAGTTTTATATAGTTTTCCAACAAGAATTATCACAGTCTCATGAACTCACCTATAAGGGAATAAAAAGGCAAGCTCAGGGAGGAGGAATAACTATTTACCAAGTAAAAGTGTAAAATTCTGGCATGCAGAAAATATCTTGAACAATAAATTTATAAGAAAAAGTAGGCAAAACCATATAAAAATGGACGAGAGCCTTGTTTAACCATTTCAAAGACGAAGACACCTGAATGTGGAATATGTATCTATCTATCTATCTATCTATATCATCTGCAAGCTCATTAGTCAGGGAAAATGAATCAAAACTATAGTGGGATTCTAATACACACTCACCAGAGTGGCAAGAGTTAGCAAGACTAACAATACCAAATGTTAGTAAGGATGAAGAATTTTTTTACATCGCTGGTGGTACGATAAATTTTGACAAACTGTGATAGTACCAACTAAATTGAATATATTCATAACCTATAATACAGTAATTCCAATCACAAGGGTATAATTAATAGAAATACCTACAAATGTGCACTGAAAGACATCTTTACAAGATGTTAATATTAGCATTATTTATAGTAGCCCCAAACTGTAAACAATCTGATTGTTAGTTAAAGGTAGAATGGTAAGTAGTTTTTGGTATATTCCTTACAATGGAATACCATTTGACAATGAAACAAATACACTAATAAAGCACACAGCAACATGAAAGAATCTTCAACATAATATTCCATGAAAGACGCCAAACACATAAGATTATGTACTTGATTATTTTCATTTAGATAAAGATTATTTTCATTCAGATAAAGTTTAAAACCTAGCAAAGTTAATCTATGGGCTGTTAAACATGAACATAGCAGTGATCTTTTAGGAAGAGGGTGAGGGTGTGATTAGAAGCTGTTACCAATTTGTCAAATTAACACTTGTTAAGGGGAGCACAGGGTGCCAGATGGTGACTTCAGACCACAAGAGAAATTGAAATAGAGAAGCTTATTTTTCACAGGCTCTGGAGGAATTTAAGGGGCCACAAAGAAGGGTTAAAGCAGAGTTGGGAACCTGGGACACATGCCTTTTTTAGGGTCCATGAATGGAGTTCTTTGGGGTTCCCGAGACAAGGCCAGATGGGTCAATCAGTTCAACTCATAAAAGTGGGTTTGGTAAGCCCTATAGAGGTTCCTCTAATGGGCACAGAAAGGGAAGGCATTGGGAGGCAGATGCCACTGCTCATAACAAGGCTGTTGGGGTTATACGAGGAGCTTATGTTCACCTGTGACTCTGCAGGCTGCTATCTAGGGCATGCACTTGCATGAGGGGCTAGGGTCAGTTCAAGGTCCCCACAGGCTGCAGGGCCCCCCGAAATAGATGCAGAACTATGCTGCCATACCATGAAATAGCTTACCTACACTCTTCACGGAGGGATAATAGGACAGACTTCTGGGGCTTTGGTAATGAGTGCTGTTCTTGATTGGGAGGAATGATATTACGTGACTATGTTCATTTGGACAAAACTTATCCAACCATACACTTATGCTTTGTACACCTTTCTGTACATATGTTCCATTTTGATTTTGTTAAAAAGTCACATGAATTTATGAAGTATTGTAAGCCTATAGGTTTTTCAACGTACAAAAAACACAATGCATTTTAAGTGGACCTAATTAAGAGGTTGTTACAAACTGGATACTTTTTCCCGGCTTTTATTTTTCATCAGTGAATGACTCATTCCTATTTTAACTAAAGCCTCCTTAACCTTGGTTTACTGAATAATTTAAATGAGTAAACGTGCTGAGGTTAGAGGCAGAATCTTTTTTTTTTCCTATAGAAAAGGAATTGACACGTTTTCTGAATATTTCTAATGATCTACAAGAAAGCATAACTTCAAAAAACCTATGAGACTTGATGCAAGTGGGGTTTTCTAAGTCCTTTTTTTTTTTTTTTTTTTTTTTGCCTTCTTCAAAGTAGCCTCAGTCTTTGAAATAAGAATGAAGCTTTGTTTGGATCTGTCAGCAAGACACAAAGATGAACAATGTCTGGAACACCATTGTCCAGTCGATTTGAAATGAATCCCTTCAAGTTTGCTTGGTGTATCGTCCAGTGAGCTGGGTCATTGCAACACTTCTTTTAAGCAGGATAAAGTGAAGAGTTGTATGAATAACTCCTAAACTCTTTCTAGCTCTGCCTCTATGTCAGATGAACCAGAATGAACATTCAGCTGGATGCCATGTCCTTAAGACCAGAAAGGCAGAAGTCTCAATCTAGAGAGAGAAATGGACATTTTTTTTTTTTTTTTGCTAGGGAGGTGGAGGAATTTATCCCAGTACAGAAATGGTGAAGAAAGGTCACCCTACCTCCTCGTCTGGGTTTCAATGAGAGGAGCCTTATGTGACAATTTTGTTATCAAGAGGAGACTTAAATAAAAACAGTTGGAAATATTTTGAATATTAGGAATTCAAATTAAAAATTCAAATATTTGAGTGTTTGAATATTAAAAAAGAGTACCTCAAATTTTGCCTCTAGGTTGATGTGGACTGATGAATGATTTGCTGGAATTGACTATGGTCAAAAGATGACCAAATAATTATGTGAGGAGGAGAGCATTTGATCAAACTCAGCTATACTTTTTCAATTTTGCCAACAGCTTTATTAAATCGAGTAAATTCAGTCCCAAACAGAGAAGGTCACATATGCTTGGATCATATAACCTACTTTAGAGTCCCCATGGTATTTTTCATGAAGTTCTAATTCTTTGAAATATTATTGTGATCTCCCTGTCTCTCTCACACATACATCCAGACACAGTTTTACACATACTCTCACACACAATTTTACAAACACATACTTATGTTTTAATGCATTTGCATCTAATTTTCTTAGTGGAGTAGGCCCAGGGCAGGCCTGCTCTACTCTTTCCTTTTGAAACAGTATATATTACTGATTGTACATATCCATATACTGATGGCAGTTACATTAAGCCCTATATAGCTACAATGTGATTAAACAGGTGTTGTGTTCACTCATCAGTACATATTGTGAGTAGCATAGTTTGTGCCATTGAAGAAGTAACTTGTAACTCCTTTTAGACTCAAGTAATGTCAGTTGCTAAAGGCAATTTTAGAAACCATAGAAAGTAGTTAAACTGGAGTTTTGGGTGATATGTAAGGGTATAATAAAATCTATAAGGCCCTGATGATTTAACTTAACCTGCAAAGGCAGTGGCCCTGCAAAGACACTCACCTGGCTTGACGAATAAACTTCAGAGAGTATCTACAGGGCCTGGGAACTCCTGCTATGCTTTGCTGGACATATATAAATTTATGCTTTTTTTCATAGTAAATTCTGCTGTAAAATTTATAAGTCGGAAATTCCTTTCTCAGGCTTCCAATTCAGTCCCTTGCCTACTTTATGTGATAAAATAAATTGAAAAATCCTGGGCTAAGCAAAGTCTAGCAAGCCTCTTTACTGCAGCACTTCTTAGAGCCGTCAATATACTAACAGGCATTATGAACTTCCAGGCAGAGTATATAGCATATAGCATTAGCTGAACTCACTTGACCACATAACTCTTCTGCAATGGGCTTCTTCCAACACTAGTGTGTGGTTGAACACATTTGGAAATTCAAGAGTCTATACAGTAATTAATTCAACAAAGATGTATTATACCCTACTATATATCAGGAGCTACTTGAGGTATTAGGGATACAGAAATGAGCAAGCTTTAAGGTAACTACTGGCTTGGAGATCACATTCTATGAGATGGGAGACAGAATAAAGAACTAAACAATAAATAATGATGGTAATGTTAGAAATCTATGGGACAGATACCATTTGCTGTGCCAAGAATAAGAAAGGTCTTTTGGTCTGACACAGGGATCTCACAGCTTCTGCCAGCATCCGGGAAAGTGTAGCAGGTTAACATGTTTACTTGCTGGTGGGGTAAATCTCGGATCTTTTATAGTTCTTTACACTCTTCCACTGCTCCCTGGAGTGGACTACTGTTGTTTGATAGTAGGGGCTAAGCCATTCCAATGGTAGAGGAGGGGGTTCTTGGGTCAAAACCTAGCCATGGCATCCCTCCCCTCAACCCACCCCTTCCCCGCTTTGGAAGACAAACTCTACATTGTATTTCTGGTCGGTTTTAGTCAGGAGAATTTCCTATCTCCCTCCTTCCCTAGTGGCAGTAGGTCACTGCTTTTTATTCCTGTTTTATCCTTGTTGGCCCTTCAGCCAGTGGAGTGAGATATATATATATATATCCTAACATAGAGGCAGCTTTGCTTCTACTCTTCTATGGAAAAAGTAGCTCTTTAACTAAGGCCTGAGGACAAGAGTTTGTGGCTTTCTTCCCAGGGTTAAGATTTTTGCATTTGAAAGAAGGTTCCTGGGAAGTGGGGAGGTTTTCTTTTCTGGAAACCCAGCAGCAATCACATCAGCAACACTAAACGGGCTCCCTCCCTTCCCTTACTCTACCCTTAATCTTTCTAGTGTGCACTAATAAATGCTCAGGGAAAAGAGCTTGCAAGGTAGTGTAAACTTCTCTTAGATCTAGGTATCCTAGCTATTGAAAATTTTCTGTTTAGCGCAAAATTTATTAATTTTTTTAGCTGATTTCTTTCATGTACAACGTAATCATCTCTTCCTCCCATGTTCTGCAGAAGGTTCAAGTGTCCATTTTTCATTTGGGAACCCCCTTTTCTTGGCTGCCTAGCAATCTCTTCTTCCTGAAGTATTCATTAAAAGAGTGTGATTTTTGTACATGATCCAGAGTCATCTCATTTTTCACACCTAAACTCGTTGCATACTTGGATTGGTGCGCAGGCATGTTGGCAGGGAAGGATCAGAGGTGGTTTGGCAGTCATGGCTGTGGCCTGGGAGAAGTGAATAATTTAACCAGAAGGCTGGGCACTGTCCTTCTGTGCTGCCACCAGCATTGCTCACTGCTCCTTCTCCAGGGCCATGCTACATGCTGGTGACACTGCTCACCACTGCTCTCATTTGCCAGCTTGCACATTACAGTATTTGATGAGTTGAAGACTCATTATGAGAACAGCTTAGACCAATGTAATACCCTAAATGCTCTTGTTTTTCCAGAATACCTCATCCTTGCTTTCTTCTGTGTCAGCAGAATGGCTTATACTGGATCTTACCCCCTTCCGTATATTGTATTTGGAGGTATATGAATTGGCCAATCATGAGTAGACCAGGACTCTATGGTCCCAGAACCATCATGAATGCAGATATTCTAGCATACTGTCCCAAAGAAGGATGGTGAGAATTACCTTTTTATCTTCTACCCTTTTCACTACCTCAGCAGAATGATTCATGTTTTGGTGAACTCATAGAACAACACACAGAAGAACTGGCTCAACCAATGGCTTGCAAAAAGCGTGTAAAGGAAGGGATTCTATCCAACAAGATCCTGTTTCCAAAAGCAGCCTTGGAGATTTGATCAGAGTTACCTTAAAGAATGATTCAGGTTTAAATGTTCCCACATTTTTGCTTATGGAAAGATTACTTTCCTATGTTATACTGGGATAAAGAATTTAAATGGAATTATTTATAAAGTAATAAGAAAATGATTACCTCTGGGGTTGACAGGTTTGAGCTTGCACTCCTTAGGGAACAATCATAATCCTCTGAATGATTGCATTCATTATCGGCTATCCTTAGTCCATTGGAAGTTTTTGTTTATAAGAACTTGTCAGGATCATTTTGATTTTATTGAAATGCCATCTAATTGTAAGTTAGCGGTAGACATGGGGTGATTCAAATACTGAAAATATGTAACTGACCTGTGGGAAACTTCATGGTTTTCCTCATCTATCATGTAGATGATTATATATGGATAACATTTACAAAAGTAAGAAAAGTGTGATTTTTTTCTATCTGATTTGCATATTATTCCTGTGTATGGCAGGAATGAGATTTCCCATATTTCTATCAGAGTTAATACTTGCTTTAATCCTTAAGCATAAGTGAATGTGACATAAAAATATGTGATGAACTACTTAATAATGCATTTAAAGCCATTTTAAATGTGTTCATATATGCAAGACATTACCTACTAAGAAATTGATTATTATACTTAGCGTTCTAATCTGATGGTAAAGATATTCTCAAGAATTCACAGGTACTTTAGATTTTTAAAACTGAATGAGAGAACATTGCATAAGCATCCTGCTGTTCCTTTAGTGCAATACAATAAAAGTATGAAATTAAAAAAAAATGAGAGCAACATTGTTTTGCAGTGTTCTACACAACATATAGTGTTTTAAATTCTGAGTGAATACATTTTATAATATTCATAAAGTAGGTACCTGTCTACAGAAACTTACATCTTTGTGACCAGAAATAGTGGCTTGACATTCCAATTTATACCTCACTTCCCAAGGTATATACAGATCAGCTCCAACAAAATTAAAGCTATTTCCAAACATTTTAATGTAGAACTTAATTTTTAAAATATTTTAAGTGTTTAGTGACGTAATACCTCTTTCAAGATAAGTATCTATCCGAGAAATAACAAGTGTTACTAAGGATGTGGAGAAAAAAGAATCTTTGCGCACTATTGGTGAGAATGCAAATCACTGCAACCACTGTGGAAAATAGTATAGGTTCCTTAAAAATAGATATACCATATGATCCAGCAACTCCACTGCTGGGTATTTACCCAAAGAAAACAAAAACTAATTTGAAAAGATATATAAATCCCTATGTTTAATGCAGCATTATTTTATAATAGCTAAAATATAAAAGCAACCTAAATGTTGCTAAATTCATCAGATGAACGGGCAAAGAAAATATACACACACACACACACACACACACACACACACACACCCACATGCCCACACACAATGAAATATTACTCAGTCATAAAAAGAATGAAATATTGTCATTTGTGGCAACATGGATGGACTTAGGGGGTATCATGCTAAGTGAAATAAGTCAAAGAAATATCCCTTAAATGTAGAATCTAAAAAACAAAACAAATGAGCAAACCAAAAAACAGACAAAAAACTGGATACAATCTTATAAAAACACAGAACAAACTGGTGGTTGCCAAAGGAGAGGGGGGTGGAGAGTAGGTGAAAGAGGTGAAGGGGATTAAGAGATACAAACTTCCAGTTATAAAACAAAGTCACTGATGAGAAGTACAGCATAAAAAATATAGTCAATAATAATGTAATAGCGTTGTAAGGTGACAGATGAAAACTATACTCTTCGTGGGAAACATGTAATGTATAGAATTGCTGATTCACTATGTTGTTCACCTGGAAGAAACATAACTTTGTATGTCAACTATATTTAAATAAAAAATTTGTGTCCATCAAGCCTAAAAAGATAATGGAAATTTATGTATAGAATATAATACTTTGTCTTTTGTGTATTAAATGAATTGCCTGAATAATATTGTAAATCAGGTGCTGTTATACTGAGATTGAACTGCAGCATATATTAACATTTTGTTTTTAGCATAATGTGGAAGTAATGTTTACTGGTTATACACTCTTTTTCCATCTACATATTTAATATCTACTATGTGCCAAGCACTGCAAAAAAAATATAGTTAGCTAGAGCCTCTGCCCTAAAAGAGTGTATGCTGAGGAGACAGACAATGAAACTTTGTTGTAAAACCTAGGAAAGAAAGAAGTACAGGTACAGATGGCTATAAAGGAAGAAAGACAGAGGAAAGGAAAATTCAACTTTTTATTAACTAAGCTTTACACTAATTCATTGAATCCTTACATTGTCCAATTAACAAATTATTATATCCATTTTTACAAATGGGAAAAATGGAGTTCTTTAGCCTTAAAAAGAATAAAAAAAACTTACTCCAAGTCTGATGTCTAGTATGTTTTAATTTAGGTGAAATAAATCTACAAAAGGAGACTAAAAATTCTATGAAATCATCCAGATAGTATGCAATTTGATTAACTTTATAATGCATTGGTATTGTTGCTCTCTGAATAAACAACTTAAGGTCATTTGCAAAAATGATATTCAATTTGTTTAAGCATTGGAATACATTATGTGTGCATTGTAGTTTTATTGACAAAACATTCTTTCCAAGCAGTGGAAAGCTATTAACTTAAAGCCAATAAATGGAAGAGAGTTATAAGGTCATATAGGACCCACAAAAAATATGAATGTACGTATCATTTATCCTATCAAATGTGAGGCTCTCTTACTGCTTATGCTTTATCTACCTCTGTTGTTTAAAATTAGTTATGTTTACCAGGATGATTTTGAGAAGGATCTTTGAAGAATGTGAGGCCCCTGATAATTTACCCTGAATGGGTCCCCTCTATTTTCTTGAAAACCCTTAAAGCAGTGAAATAAGGTTAAGATAAACATTCAGTGAGTAATTTTAAGAGAAAAAGTAAAGAACATACTTTTAACAATGTGTATGGGGGCGCCTGGGTGGCTCAGTCGGTTAAGCGTCCGACTTCAGCTCAGGTCACGATCTCACGGTCCATGAGTTCGAGCCCCGCATCGGGCTCTGGGCTGATGGCTCAGAGCCTGGAGCCTGCTTTCGATTCTGTGTCTCCCTCTCTCTCTGCCCCTCCCCTATAGGTTCATGCTCTGTCTCTCTCTGTCTCAAAAATAAATAAACGTTAAAAAAAATTAAAAAAAAAAAAAAAAGAATGTGTATGGAAAACTGGGAAGGTTGGGGGTGAGTATCCATGGAAGTAGGAACTCCACTAACTCTGGAGACTTTCTTCTCACTTGGCTATAGTCTGTCATTGTCCATTCTGAGATCCAAACCCACAATTCTCAGAACAGTTGTGTAATACCAACTGCCTTTGAAATTAGCAAAGATGAGATTATATTTAGCAGGTTTTAAAGAAAGGATAGTCTCACGGCTTTTTAATTATTTTAAAAATAGACTATACATGTTAACTCAATTTAAAAAAAAGCATTTCCTGAGGCACCTGGGTGACTCAGTCAGCTGAGCGTCTGACTCTTGATTTTAGCTCAGGTCATGATCCCAGGGTTGTGGGATCTAGCCCTACATTGGGCTCCACGCTGAGCATAGAGCCTATTTGGGATTCTCTGTCCCTCTCTCTTTGCCCCTCCCCCACTTGTTTTCTCTCTCTCTCTCTCTCTCTCTCTCTCTCTCTCAAAATAAATAAATAAGCATTTTAAAAAATGCATTTCCTAATTCTAGAAAAGATAATATATACATTTTTCTAGAATTCCAATATGAAAGAATTTCTACTATTATTTGGATTAGAACACTTGACATTAAAATTAAAAATTACGACTAATAGAATCCTTTGCTATCAAGTAGCTAAAAAGTAATTTTTATGTATACATTTTTTCCTATAACCTAATAACATAAAAATATTGTTGGGAGGATAATAAATAGGAAAATGGTGTCCCAGTTATGAGTCAAACACATAGAATTAAAAAAAAAATTATTTGCAAGGAAATGAAAGCTAGAGAACACTGCACAAAAAACATAGTCCCTTCACGTTTGTCTGGTTTATAATCTGCATTACATTGTCATCTACTGGTTAAAATGGGTATTAAAAATGAAAGTATAACACCTTGGTATCAGAGGCCAAGTATATAATTAAACACATAGGTTTACTAGAAGAGATAGGAATATAATGTGTGATGTTATTGTAAAGATTTTTTATTTATTTTGAGACAGAGAGAGTGGTGGAAGGGCAGAGAGAGGGAGAGAGAGAATCCTGGGCAGGCTCTGCAGTAACACAGAGCTCGATCTCACAAACCATGAGATCATGACCTGAACCGAAATCGAGTCAGACGCTTAACTGACTGAGCCATCCAGGTGCCCTGTGTGATGTTATTTTAAACCCAGGACCATAAATCATATTTTAAGGTTGGAGGGAGAAAGAAACCCTTGGAGACAAACTCAGTAGAGCTACAAGCAAGGACTCCAATCAGCCTATCGAGTGTTTCAGAGTTAGTGATTCTTTCTTGGTGCTCAGTGCTTAGTGTCTATTCACAAGCTGCCTTCCCTTGTCTGGAAACATAGCTAGCTCCAGGCCAGGCCTACCCAGACTGAATAGAACTTTTAAAGGTGGTGATTCCACCTTAGGGCTTCATAGATTAGCTAACTTCATGAAAGCCTTACTTCTGGCAAAACAAAACACAGCTGCTTACATTGGACTTTCCCAAGTTACTATGAAGTTGTACAGTACCACAGACCTTGTCAAATATGTTAACAAGAGATATTCTTATTATAGTTAAACTTTGAATGATCTCCTTTCTAGGGAATTAGGAGGAAATAAGGAATTCTGGTGATCAAATTTCATTTTATTAGCCTTAAATTCATTTTTAAAGTCAAATCTTGTTTTATTTATTTATATATTTATTTATTTATTATTTTAATGTTTATTTCTTTGTTTTGAGAGAGAGTTCACGGAGGCAAGAAGGGGAGGGGCAGAGAAAGAGTGAGAGAGAGAATCCCAAGCAGGCTCTGCACTGTTAGCCCAGAGCCGGAGGCAGGGCTTAACCTCACCAACTATGAGACCATGACCTGAGCCAAAATCAAGAGTCAGACGCTTAATTGTCTGAACCACCCAGCACCCCAAAGTTAAATCTTATTTTAAAGAATAAAATTTTATATCAAGTATGTGAGAGGTCAAACATTGCTGAGCACAGTAATTTGTCAAATTTTGGTTGGATGTGGACCAACCAAAAAGCATATAATAAAAGTTAAATTCATAACGAAATTCTTATTAGAAACACACTTGTATTTTCTTTCTGAAATTTGAAGTGAAATATGGCAGCTTAAATCTGATTAGTATTTTCTTTCATTACTAATGGAAGTATCACTCTATCACATCTCTTTATTTATGAAATAAATATGAGGACTCAGGGCCAGAAGAAGGAAAGATGATACATATAATAAATTGAGAAATTCAGGACTATTCTGGGAAAACCAGGATGTATGGTAACACTAAGAAGGGGTCACGCTGACACTTTCCTGAATATCTTTTTGGCCTTATATACAAGTTAGTTTTTTGAGACTGTGTTAACTATTACCAAGTGTTATATTGAACTAAACACTATGGTTTATTGTTTTCTGTACAGTAGTGTAATTTCCCCTTGTGTAAATGTATTTTTGGCTTTGTTGATAAATGGTTCATTTACTGGCTTCAACCATTAGTTAATAATCATTCTCAGCCCTGTAAAATCATTGAGAATAGACCATTTTACTCTGGAATATTAAAGCTGTTTTTTGGTTGTTTGTTTACCAAGGATCAGCACATTTAGGCCATCAATAATGAGACATGTGTACTTGAATACGGTGAATATTGGATGGTGAATGGTGAATCTTCCACATTTTCATGCTTCGTTGTTGTAATTTACTTGTTTTGCTTTGTTTAAACTTGTGTAGTTAAACTTCCTTGTGGTCTGGAATAGTAAGAAGAAAGCATTAAATCTGAGGATAATTGCAGGGAGATGCCAGGGAATGAGACTTTTAAGAGTGTGTGTGTGTGTGTGCACATACACACATTTCCTTTTGTCTTTCTCAGAATCAGGTGGCTTTTATCCCATTTGCTAATTCTACCAAAGCATTTGCAGCCTCTTGGTCACCTCAGAGGTGCAGGGGTCCTAAATTCTTCCCTAATTTCTCTGATTGACCTCATTTGTTGGAGCAGGAAGACTCTAGGCTCTATTTTTTTTTAATGTTTATTTATTTTTGAGAGAGAGAGATACAGAGACAGAGTGCAAAGACGGGAGGGTAGAGAGAGAGAAAGACACAGAATCTGAAGCAGGCTTCAGGATCTGAGCCATCAGCACAGAGCCCAATGTGGGGCTTGAACTCCTGAACCATGAGATCATGGCCTGAGCCGAAGTCAGACGCTTAACGGACTGAGCCACCCACGCACCCCTGGGCTCTATTTAATGAGTGGAGCTATGAGGGCAACATGAGAGGAACAGGAGAAGATAAGTCTAATGTTTAAGTTAGTAGGATCTGAATCATTGGGCCATTTCTTTTCGACACGCGTTAAGAAAGAAAGTTTTAAAAAATTTAGTTATGAAGACAGAATTAAGCTAGTCGTTCTGTTATTTCATGTAAGAATACGTAATTGGAATTTCTTAATAGAAATCTTAATAGAAAATCCATGTAGATATTTACTTTTTCTTCTGAAATACTAGTGATGCAATTTAACCTTCAATTTAAACTTTAAAATGATGCTAAAAATTCAGATTCAAGTTTGTCTGCCCCCATATCTCCTTAGGTCTGTTTCACTTCCAACAAAAACATCCATAACTTCGCAAATGGTTAGTCCATGACTTGCAAGAAAAGTCACTAGCCTTTTATGTAAGATTATTTAATAGTATTATCTAGAGAAAAATGGTTTTGAGCTGGCTTACTCTTCATTAAGCACAATTACCTTTGAGAAGTCAGGTAAATAGTACTATTGATGTCAAACTACATCAGTGCTCTCACAGAAATTCTGAGTGGCGTTGGCCAAATGTTGCATGCTTTCACATTTTATTCTTTTATTTTCAAAGTTTTAAAGGTTTACTTATTTTTCAGAGGGCGAGTGCAAGCGGGGGGTATGGGTAGAGAGAAGGGTGTACAGAGGATCCAAAACAGGTTCTTTGCTGACAGCAGTGAGCCTGATGGGTAGCTCAAACTCAGGAACCACGGGATCATGACCTGAGCTGAAGTCGGATGCTCAACCACCTGAGCCATCCAGGGACCCACTTTTACATTTTGGTATGCTGTTTGTTTTGTTTTGTTTTTTTTTTTTTCAGGTTTCTGTTCTTTTTCTTTATTAATACTAAAATGGTTAAACTGGGGATGAAACAACTTTGTTTTACATGATGCAATTGTTAATACTTATGCTTTTACTGTTTTAGGTAAATATGTTGTCACAGGATTAGAAAAGTTTCAGATACTTTTGTAAAAAATTCAGAACATCTGAACTGATAAAGGAAAAGTATATTCAAATGAAAATACTGGGAATAGGGTCTTCAGGTCACTCATACTAAGAGGTGTGAAATTTGACCACTAGATGGGGCACCTATTCCAAGTAATCTGTAATTGAACAGTCCTCATGAGAGCTTCCCGTATCTTCTGGAAGTTCATTTTATTATTTTGAGTCAACTTTTACTTGTTTATTTCATAAAACATTTAATTAAGCATATTAGCTATTTCTTGTTATATTTTCCATCAATTTTACTCTCATATAGGAATGTTTTGATTTATATGCCCACATGATTTAAAATAAAAGAATAGAAGAACAGAATATTTTCTTCCAATTTCCGTTCATGACATTCTCTCACTTACCACCTTTAAAGTTATGCTTAAGACAAATGACAGTTTTTCTCTTTCTTTTTTTCTTTTGGGACAAATACAAGATACAGATGGTGAAAACAAATATTTCTAAAAAGTATACACAATGCTTTTATGTTTCTTAGTCTTCACAATTCTGAAGGATTCTCAATTCGTTGCTTCAAATAAATGATAAACTGCAAGCACAAGTATAAAAGCAGCAAAGCAAGTAACAAACGACTTCACCATGTTACAGACTTCAAACAACGCAGGACCAAGATTTACAATAACTCTTTGTGCTATCTAATGAAGAAACATCTAGAGCGTTAGTTTTTATGCATTTTATATACGTACACATTTCAGTCAGTAAATGTGGACCACACAATCAGTATAATGACACTCTTTAGGGCACAATTATTAATATTTTTGATGAAATTAATCCCATGAACACATCTAGTAAAAAGTAGAGTTTTTCCTCTAGTGCAACGGAAGTCTGATTTTTAGAAACCAAAGTCATAAAAAACAAACAAAAAACCAAATCTCTCTTCTGGAGGTCAAACAAGAGATCTAACTGGTAGGTAGTTCCGATGGGTTGTAATTTTTTAAAACTTGGACATAATATTTAACTTTGTGTGAACAGTGGGGATTGCAATAATATTCTCTGAAAATTCTCTTTGGCTATGCAAACAAACAAGCATCAAATCTTCAATCAAACTAGCTGGCAGAGAACTGAAAATATAGATTGTTCTCTTATTCGGTTTCGTAGAAGAAACTAGATGAGCCATTTACACTAATATGGGAATTCCTTCTCAATAGCTTTAGTATTTTGTGCTGAAACAATAGAACTAATATATGCATTATTTTTGCACTTTAGATACCTCAAGGTAAACTTTTAAAAAATTACTGAAGCAATTTGATACACTTACCAAAATATGATTTCAAGATTTGAGAAAATTCACAGAACGCTGTTTGGATTATGTTTCGGCTTTTAAAAAGATCTAGTTCAATCAAGTGAAATCCTCGATATAATGTAGAGGAAACAGAAATGACACAAAAATGTTCATTTTTCAGTTTTTTTGGTGTATAAGATTTAACCCAAACCACAGGGAGCAAACTACATAAATAGACAATAAATGATGAGGCCCAATTCTCTCCTCAGCTAATGCTAATCATGCAAATATGAAATACAGTTGAAGATTAGGGACACACATCATTTATGACGTAAGATTGAAAAAGATTCTGAATCCACAGAAAATTTTTTTCTTTTACTATTGCCCACATTATTTTTGGAATAACCTCGCTTGGAGAGGCTTTGTTGAGATGACACAAAAAAGCACAGAAATAGACCCATACGAAAATTCCAAAGTCAATACAAAAATCAGTTACACAAGTGCTCAAGGAGATCTGCCTGTTGCAAAATCTGATTTCGTGCTTACAGACCTTTCAAGCAGGCGTGGAATCATTGGTAGGTCAGACAAAATGATGATAGAATATAGGTGAAAGCACTTTGCCAGTGTCAAACCTTAAAAAATAGAAGCTATTATTTTGCTGTCATCTATATTTCCTCATAGCAGTTCTCTTAAAGACCGCTATTCAGCATTCAGTTATTTATCAAAGAAATGATGTTAATTAACATCCTACCTGGCTGGAGGCAGGGAGCTGTGCTATGTTTACACATAATTGTTACTGTTTTTCTGAAATACATTTATGCCTAGTCTTTAATCTTTTTGTTTTCATCCGTGAGTGAAGCGTATTATTTGTGAAGGACCAAGGTCAAGGATCTTGCAGTCATTCTATGATGAGGCCATGTCATTTATTCATTGCAAAAATTCAAGAAATTCGTTCTATTTCAGTCTATTTGAAGGGCATCTGGCTAGAGGTATATGTATAGAAATTGTTCTTCCAGCCTTCCAGTGGTTCTCTGACCACACGCATGAATTCCAGGAGCAGCCAGAAAGGAATTAACAGTTTTGGAAGTTGAACAACAGCCCTTAAGAGATACTTTTAAGTATCCTGCAAATGTCAGTTTGCTACAAAGGACGAAGAAAATGGACCTTTATCCCAGTATCCTTCTTCTAAATTTAGCTAGAGATAGCTTTGTTGTGTCAAAGAAAACCATGAATTTTCCTTTTATTGCAGAGTTGAACGAGAAAGCAAAAAACCTATCAGTCACAAAAAGAATGAGTCCAGGCAGCTCACATGGTAACGATATAAACTGAAATCCTTCAGCTAAAGATTTCATCTGTTCAGGGGAGTGCAGATGGAACAAGGATTTTCAAGACAGTTTAAGATATTAGAGTGTGATAGGTGCCATCATTGTTTATTGCTTCTGTTGGTTTGTTTCCATGTAAATTTGGAAGTGCTTCATTTGGCTCAAATTATTTCCCTTGGATTATGTTTATCCAGTAAGAGATTCACTAACTACAGCAAAATTCACAATTCACCATTATGCCAAATTTATATGACTTAATTAAATTTTCAACTTTTTTGGATGTTTCATATCATGTAAGCTTCAGCAGTCAAATATACTCATGTCTCAACTTCATTTAACTTTGTTATGGATCAAAATTTCTTTCTTCCAAGATAGAAATTATCATATATCATAATAATTCACATTGAGTACCTACAATTGGCTATACACTGTGAAGAGCTGAAATGTATATAAAAAAAGAGTTCATTGATATTTTAAAACTTACTGGAAAACACCAAGTTATTTGACAGTTAAATAAGCAAAGATAATTCTATTTACTTGTCCAGCGAGTGTTGGCACTTACCAATTCATCTTTGAAAAATTTATCAGAACTAGTGCTTTTAAAGGCATATATGACTAAATTGAAACTTCTTTGAAAACTGATATGTATTCATTAAGGTTAAACACAAGTGGCAGTGGCATGAATATTTAATTTCGCTAAGCTTAATTAACACCCAAATTAATTATTAGATGGTTCAATTGTATATAATCTTACAAAATCTTTACTTTGGCATACACCTATCCTCACATTTTGAAATAAGAAAAATACAAGTGAATGGGGCAGAGGACAGGGTTCAGTTACATTTGCTATGTCATTAAATCTCTGCTAACCATTGATTACAATATATGTAGACTCCATATCCAAACTGTAGTCTTACTCTTCAAGTTCTACCTATAATATGGTAGAATAAAAACAAACTGCTCTATAATTTTGTTTAATTATAATCACTGATTCATAACCAAGTAATGAGAATTCTTAAGCAACTTGAAGAAACGAAAAGGGTAGAAAAATTTGGAAAATCTAGTGAGGACTAGATGATGCACATTTTTTTAAAATTAATGTTCATTTATTTTTGAGACAGAGAGAGAGAGAGAGAGAGAGTTGGGGAGGGGCAGAGAGAGAGGGAGACACAGAATCCGAAGCAGGCTCCAGGCTCTGAGCTGTCAGCACAGAACCCGATGTGGGGCTCAAACCCATGACTATGCGATCATGACCTGAGGGGAAGTCAGACGTTTAACTGACTGAGTCACCCACGTGCCCTGAAAATGTACACTTTTAAACACTTCTTTCAATGTCTTTAGATACACTAATGAAAGAAAGAAAAAAAAAGGAATCAAAAGTTTGGCAAGTTATTAAAATTTTTGCTTTTCAGGCTTCAGGTTAGATTTTTCTTCCCTTCCTTTACTGTCTCTGTTCCTCCTCCTTCTTCCTCTTTATTTTTGACATTTCTTCTCAGGAGATCCTGTAACTTTAAACCTTGGACATCAGATTGAATTTGAGGAGGAAAATCTATATACAACTTTAGTCTCAATTTATTTTACCAGTTTAGACAAATGGAGGAAACTTTATTCAAAAATTGCATTGAAACCATGATTTTAAACCTGACAGTGATCTTTGAATGAATACTTTAAGTTGTACTATAGTTTCCCAGAGCAACTTCAGCTTGTCCCTCAATCCCCTTAAACATTTTGTCTGGTTTACTGCATTTTTCTATTTTTTGCTTTCTGAATTTGAATCAATATTTATTCTCTTTTAGGTTAACTCTCTTTAAAGTTAGCTGAAACAGTTTTGGCTTTGTTATTTTATGAAATTACTTTTATGTAGAATGTTGATGTTGATATATTAATTTTTAAATAAATCTTGTGCTTATTAAAGAATTAAAATTCATGGGGCACCTGGATGGCTCAGTCGGTTGAGTGAGCTACTCTTGATGTTGGCTCAAGTCGTGATCCCAGGTCGTGGGATAGATTCCCACATTGGGCTCTGTGTTGAGTGTGGAACCTTCTTAAGATTCTCTCTCTCTTTCTCTCTCTCTCTCTCTCCCTTTCTCTCTCTCTCTCTCTCTTGCCCTCTGCCTCTCTCCTCTGCTCATGCGTTATTTTTTCTAAAATAAAAAAAGAACAAAAGAAAGAAAGAAAGAAAGAAAGGTCACTTCTAAACCTCTTGAATTAAGAGCCAATATTTCACTCTTCTGTAAAACTGTAAAAATAGAATATCCTGATCTCCTTATTTTGTAGTTTTATTTTGATGATCAGGGAAAAATTGCTTAAAAACTGCAATTCAATATCAAAGTAGTGTTGCATTCACTACCTTGATTAGGGTCTCATTTGGCTTGTTGTTTCTGTTATTTTATTTTGCTGACCATGGTGTATCACTTGCTAATCTCAGACTATTAATTCAGAATGAAAGCATAATATAACTGGAAGATATTTTCATCAGACATCTTTGTCCTATCCCCCCCTTTTACAGATTAAAGATAGTGAGAACCAAAGAAGAAATGACTTAGAACAAACATCCAGGACATCTCACTTTCGGAGAGAATTTGACGGGGGGGGGGGGGGGTAGAATCTTAAGTCTGAATCCAACTTCACTACTAAGTACTGTGTCTTCCCTGGTAGAGTAAGGATAACAATACTTCCCACACAAAATTGTGGTTTGAATCGGCTGAGAGAAATAGATGAAAAGTCTAGAAAAAGGTTAGTGTAAGGCAAGCTCTCAGCAAATTAATCCTTCACCCCCCATCTCCCTTCTTCTTTAAACTTCAAGGTAATTAGGATAATGATGATTGCTCTCCGTGCAGCCTACAATCACATGGAGAATGAGGCATATTGTTCTATGTATGGGAATACTTTGCAAAGTGAGTCACAGGGAAAGTATTTTGAAGCCCATCCTGAATGAACTGGATGGACAACTTTTGACAGTTGGAGCCCTTACGACACGAAGGGGCTCGTACTATAAACTCTTACTAAATTGAATTGCCAAAAAGGAATCATTTGATGTGAAAATAAGATGTTGAAAGAATTCTCTCCTACCACTAGTTTGATCTATACTGAACCTCTAAGTATTTATTTATATAAGATATGACACTTTATTTTATAAAACTACACTTAGCTTAAAAGAAATCATTTTATTCACACACCTTTCCAGGGTGGTATGAATTTTTTAATAAGGCAATACACTTGCCATCTATTTAAAGAACGGGGTCATAGTCACTTCAATGACTTTCTGACTATAAATTAGAAAACAATATTCTTTCTGTAATATATGTGCCACCAGGGCTAGAATTACAAATTGGGAGCAAGTAAGGAAATGGTTGTTGCTTCTCATTAGTATTCTAGTTCGGCTTCAGTCAGATTTACAAAGTGTGACCTATAGCATCTGGGTCCATCATTTCACAATCATTCTTGAGACTGTCAGCTGGATGGGCATTGTTTAGCAGCCTCAAAACACGGAGATCTTTATTGTCCTATTACAGAGAAGAGACAATTAAATGACAAAATAAATTCTTAAGAGCTCAGAAGAAATGTCTAACAGGAACATTAAACATCTTTGTTTTGTTGTTGTTATTCCCAGAGAGTGAGAAAAGTTAAGAAACTTTAACTGGGGAATGACCCTAGTGAACAGTGGGATTATATAATTAAGATTATATTCAGGAGAAATTTATACACATATAGTTTCATTCCTAATTTACAGTCATCATTCACCAAGTAATTCCTCCAATATCTTCTTTTCTATGTCTTAATACCTCTGGAATATTTCATGTGTTTGTCTCTATAGTTAAAGAAAATGGCAAAACACAGTCTCTTACTTCCTTGATTTTTTTGTTAGCCTGACCTTGCTTACATGAACATTCCTACTTCATACTATATATAGACAAATTGATATACACTTTTCATTGACCCTAAAATAATGGATTAACACAGGAGGTTTGGAGTTGGTAGCATTAAATGCAATTTTCAGCCCCAGTAGTCCATTAAAATCCTAACATTATTTTGTGATCACGGAGCTCGTGAAGTAAGAATTGATTACTCATTGTCAGAAATGATTCCCCATCATCAAACAGAGTAGCAAGACTGTGAGTTATGTCCAGTTTTATTCATTCTTTTTGTATACCTGACTGAGACATGTGGAAAACACAGCAGTAGGATATAGTTACAGCATGCCTAGAAACTTTTAAAACTGCAATTTATAAAAACCATCCAAAGACATTAAAAGATTTGTATGGGAAAAGAAGTTCTTGAGTCATTGAGCTTGATAAGCCCCAGATGGTATGTATAGGAAAAAATGTGGAAGGTTTTCTAGAGTTAGTACAGTCCTGTGTAGCCTGTCACCTCATGATAAGTGTCAAATACTTTCCTTATAATACTATCATACATTTTCTGTTCTAAATATCCCACCATATCTTTTGTTTCTGATACTTTCAGAATAAACTCAATATCTGAAATCAGATGTGACTGCTTTGACCATTTTAATGCAAATGTGTAATTGCTAAACCAATGGTTTAAATAACAAAAATAATTTACAAGGTTGAATAAAGTAAAATTGCATTGGGGCGCCTGGGTGGCTCAGTCAGTTAAGTATCCGACTTCGGCTCAGATTTGTGAGTTTGAGCCCCTGCGTCCAGCTCTGTGCTCTGTGCTGACAGCTCGGAGCCTGGAGCCTGCTTCATAATCTGTGTCTTCCTCTCTCTCTCTGCCCCTCCCCTGCTCATGCTCTGTCTCTCTCTGTCTCAAAAATAAATAAAACATTAAAAAATTTTTTAAAAGTAAAATTGCATTATGTAATTGCTTAAGTAATAAAGTATTAACAATAATTGAATATTGACTGTTTACTTTTTGGTCCTCACAAAAATTCAACACTATATTATTACTATTATTATATCTATTTTACAAATCATGTTGTCAAATAAGTAATAACTGTATTACAGGACTGAGTGGAGGAAGAAGTGAAAGATGACAGATTGTGTAAGTATATTCAATTAGGAATAAACTGCAAATTGCATTCATACATGATTTGTATGTCTTTGTCTTCAACTACATTTTATATAGGATGAAAATAAAGTGTTATTAATTTGATTAATCCCAATATATTTTATTTTTAAGGGAAATGAAATAACTTATCCATTAAAAAAAACCTTTATTTTTACTCAATTCACTAAAAAACAAGCTATCATGTAATTGACTGAAAAATTGAATCAAAACACTTAGTTGTTTATATTAATATTGTGAGGTATTTACTTCTTAAGCTTTTATTCTTACCTCACAGAAACACTGCACAAAAAACAAATATTTACTAGAGTTAAAACATTGGTCCTTTCCAATAGTAAAGTGTCTTATAAAAATACAATTAATATACAATTAACAAATTCTTTAAAACAATTGTCCATATGCTAAAGTAATACTGATTTTGTATTGCCATTGGAAAAAAAGGTTTTTTTTTTTTTGTTTCATGGGCTATCAGCATCTTTCATTGATATATTATTTGTGTAATTCCAAATGGTTTCTGGAGGTTGTTACAAAATAAAAACCTAAATGTTTAAAGTGGAAGAATTAGATTTTGATATCTTGTGACTATTTAAAAAGCACAGATTGTTCCATGGCTTTTTTTCTTGTGGAATAAATACAACATTTTTGCATAGAAAAATATTCTTGTAGGATGACTCATGTATACTTAGTGGTTCTTAACCATTTGAGGGTCATGAAACTTGACAATATGATGAAAATAGAGACATTCTGTCCAGAAAACTTGCGTGAGCGCGCGCACACACACACACACACACACACACACTTTATTAGAAATTCTAGAAGTTTAAAGATCCATTAATAACTATACTTGGGTTTACCTTGATTCATAAACACCAAGTCAAAGACCATTGGATTTGATTCTCAACAAACCCTTGTGGTTGACAGACCAAGAGAGTATTGACTATTAGCCCTGATATGCTCCCAGAATGTAACTATCAATGAAACATGTCCATCAAAATGATTTGAATAGGTATTACCAAAGTTCAAAGATTTTTAGTGGTATAGATGATGCAGTATAGATCGTGATCATTGAAATGGCAGAGCAGATCTTGCTTTACTGTGTAAGTGGGCTCTGGGACAGAAAATATGAAATTAAAATGTATGTTAAATCATATAAGCTGTCAAACCAGCAATAAGTAAAACAAAAGGAAGTGGAATGGTAGGAGGGAATTTGCTTAAAATAAACGATGTATATTAAAAAAAAAAGAATTGAAACTCATTGGATAACTGCAGTTATGGATGAGAAAAATGGTAGCTTTTCTTTCCCACATTTGTAAGGAGGTGAATGATTAAGGAGGAAATAAGAATGGTTCTGCCTCCAAGCAAACTGAGTGGTTTTATGTACTGAACAGGTATGTGATTGTTCTGTAGTTCCAAATGCTGGTGATTGTGGGGATAGGAACTATTTGGAACATCATCCTTACTTACGAGATGCTTCCTGATTTTTGGATGGCATGTGTACAGGAGTGTTAAAGCAAGTAGATTTTGCCTAGTGTTAAAATGAAGAAATTAGAGTGAACCATGGGAAAACAAAAGAAAGTGCTTGGATATAGCAAAGAAAAATTGAAAAATAAAAGCATACTAGATGCATAATATTCATAATAATTGCCCCAATGTGATACTCCTAAATTGCCAGTGTTTTCTGTAGTTCTCAGGTTATAACTGAGATTATAGTTTAGAAAAACCAAATAATCAGAAAAATAAAATCAGGCGGAGGAACATAAAAGAACGTCTGGTATTAATAATAGAAAAGCAGTATCACTATCATATGATGAAAATTGATGAAAAGATAATAAAACTACAATGATTAGGTTGTATAATTATAAAAATGCCACACATAGATACAATTTACCCTTCTCTGTTGTACCACTGACAAAATTCCTCATGGAAATTTTCTAATTTAACTCTCAAATATTTTATTTTGTGAAAATGTAAAACATAAGTATAATATATTTTCTGTATGGCTATGTAAAGTTTTAATGGTTACATTGGCCTTAGAATTATAACATGCTGGTTATGGAGAGAATTTTCAGGATTTTTATACCGGGCATCATTCTATTTCAGGACCTTAGGCAACATCCTTCAAACTAGATTGTTGTCTTGAATAAACTATGCTTTAACCATAAGGAAATCCAGGTGAAAGAAATTGACTAGATTAGGGCAAATATATTTACTGATAAAGACATCATTAACCATTTATGGAAGGTGATACACTGTTATCTGATATACAGGCCAAAAATCTGCAGCTCCTAGGAAAACTATAATTGTTTTTTCCCAACATTGTAGCTTGATCTTAAACTTTCACCTATTTGTTTCTTCTGACATTTGTAAGGTAAAGGAGAAACTATTATCAGCACCCATATATATTTTTTTCCTACAGAGTCATTCGTATGGATAAGTAGAATTACTTGCCACTTAGATAATGCAATTTGTTAAAAAAAAAAAAAAAAAAAAAAAAAAAAACTCCACCCTGAGAAAGGTATCTCATCTGTGGCTTGATGCCTAAAATTCCTATTATTAGGCTCATTTTTCAGGCAAAATAGTAAGACTGCAGGAAGCCCTTGAGAAATGCTAATAAACTATCACTGATCTTCCTCAGATTATTATGTAGAGCTTGGAGCCTTTTATTCTCTGTCAAATATGGAGGTCACAAATTCTTCCTGGTATGTCAGATGAAAGCTCATGAAATGTGCATTAACCTCTGTAGACATATTTTTCACTCAATTAGAAAGAGTTGTTCAATGTTGCAAGAGAATTCTTCATAACACCTATTGCCTTTAACATTTCTTGTTGCTTTGTGCCATTATAAAAATCATAAACTTGGCAAAAAGGTCACTGAACAAGTGAACAGCAACCATTCTAAGATCTAGGGAAGGAGTAATTATGAATAAGTGTGATTTCTTGAAGTGAAAACTTGAATCTGAAACTGAACTTCTCCTATATTCTGGATGATTAGAACCTTCATCTATGTATTAAGTGAAACTCATTTAAAATTGACTAATTTTGTTCAATTGTTTGAGTCGTGGTTCATACCAAACCCACAGTTCTAAATTATCAAATTAATCATGTTTTCACTTATGCGAATTGTTTCTGCGTTTAAAAGTAGACTTTCATAGAATATATCTATTTAAGGGGCGCCTGGGTGGCGCAGTCGGTTAAGCGTCCGACTTCAGCCAGGTCACGATCTCACCGTCTGTGAGTTCGAGCCCCGCGTCGGGCTCTGGGCTGATGGCTCAGAGCCTGGAGCCTGTTTCTGATTCTGTGTCTCCCTCTCTCTCTGCCCCTCCCCTGTTCATGCTCTGTCTCTCTCTGTCCCAAAAATAAATAAACGTTGAAAAAAAAAATTTAAAATAAAAAAAAAAAAGAATATATCTATTTAATAAAGTTGCACAAGACTATCTTATAAGTCTATGATAGAAAAGGGGGCACACCTAGACCACAGAGGACATTCACTAAATAGCTGATAAATAAATGACATTTAGTTGTGTAGAACAATTGAAAGGGTCAATGTGGTGCCTGGTTTTCCTATTAGTCCCAAATTTTACATTATGGTTATATTACCTGAGATTGCATCCAATAGTTATAAAACATTCACTTTTATATTATCAGAAAACCAAATAACAATAATATTAAGATTAAAAAAGTGATATTCTATCATAGGCCATTCTCTAACTATTCACTCATATTGACTCCTATCTGATTTGACCATCTTCTCTCACTTTCTCTTGTTTTTGCTAGGCTTCTGTATGATGCTGCAGGTTTCTTTTCTTAAAACTGACATAAGTTTTTCGATCACCCATCACCCATTGTTTACTACTATGGAACTTCTGGGTTGCATAAGGCTTCAGGGTATTTAATCAAGGTAGTCTTTTTCTTTGTTTATTAGTGAATTTATTTATTAGTCTTGGTAGACAGAGCATTAGATGCTGATGAAATAATTTTTGATTTGTGTTTCTTCTTTTATAATAACTAGGAATAAATCCTCAGACATTTTTGTTAAAACTTCTGGCATTTCAGATTCATAATCTATTAATCGAAGGTATTTAATTATAAATCCTTTGGTTTAAGTGGTGTTTGACAAAAAACAGGTTTTGATTCATCTTAGAGGAAAATGTTTTTTCTCTTAAGTTAATAGGAAGCTTAAAGATTACATTGGCTGTCTTGAGACTATCAAATAACTATACAAAATCTCCACACATTATGTTTTAAGTATATAAAATCCATAAACTTAAGCTTAATAACTGATATTTCTGGTAATACTTGCTAAGAGCAACTAAGTGACACAAATGAATGTTCCTGAAACTCTAATTTTATGTAGATCAAATCTGAAAATCACGTGAGTCCAACATAAAAAATGAGCTCAGAGTGTTAAGAAGCCTTTCCATTGAGAGAAAAAGCCACTTTTTTTTACCTGGAGATTCTGTTCAGAAAAATTACATTTGAGAATAAGACAAAACATGAAAATGTGGTCTCAAAAACAAATGACTAGATTTTTTTTACAAGTAAGTTTACTTAGATAGACATGTTTTCTCTTTAGCCAGACGGTATTGAGAATTTGTAAGCTGAGATTGACATAGGGAATTCCTGGGAACTATGTGTGAATGGATGTGTGAATGGATGTGTGTGTGCATATAATTTATTTTAGTTATTACTTTTGCTCTTTTTGAATCAGCCACCACAAAGGTATTTCACACTTTACAGGTATTTAAGAAAACACCTTATATCAAGTAACCTCAAGGTCTCTAAATATGTAGGGCAAGCCAGTGTGTTTTCTGTGTGTTGTCTAAAATTTGAAAACTTGACAAATACATTTTTAAGCACCCAGTTGCTGGAAAAAGAAGCACAAATACATTAGAGATTTAGATAATATGGGCTGTGACTGCATGAGGAAAAAACGTGTTGACATTTAAAAGATTTATGAAAAAATGTCTACTAGAAAAGTTGAAACAAAGCTTAACTAAGTGGTAGTTTTTCTCCCTCTTTGTTAAATAAGTTTACTGAAGAAAGGAAAGTACTTCAGCTTACAAACAGCAGTGGATTGAAAAGCATTGCTATTTATGTTCTTATATTTTAATAAGTTAAAATGATGGCACCGTTAGATTTTATGTATTAGAATGAAGATCCTTACTTTCTAATTTATAAGATATATATGTCCAGACCCATATTTAAAAAAAAGATTACTAATGCAGTTTTCCAGAATTTTTCTATAAAACTTCTAGTTTTCTGGAATTCTAGTTTCCATAAGGCGTGTATGGTCACTTCTATAAACTTGACAAAGCAATAAGAAGTTGGCTGGAGCTTCTATTTTTTCAATCCAACTATAAGAGTATTGAAATAATCTAAGGGGAGCCTGGGTGACTCAGTTCAGCCTCAGACTCTTGGTTTCGGATTCAGATCATGATCTTCTGGTTCATGGGATCAAGCCTCACATTGGGCTCCATACTGACACAGCATGGAGCCTGCTTGGGATTCTCTCTCTCTTTGTCTCTCTCTCTCTCTCTCTGCCCCTTCCCAGCTTGCACATGTTTCCTCTCTCTCTCTGTCTCTATCTCTCTCAAAATAAATAAATAAACTTGAAATAACCTAATAACCTAACAGGACAGGGAGTGACAAAGGAAAATCTACACTATCCACCTTGTCTCCTAATCTATG
The DNA here is from genome assembly GCF_028749965.1 of Puma concolor. Lineage (NCBI taxonomy): Eukaryota > Metazoa > Chordata > Mammalia > Carnivora > Felidae > Puma > Puma concolor. The sequence goes on along the minus strand of NC_141673.1, from coordinate 33,901,657 downwards.
ACCTTTCCAACTTGGGTAAATGATAAACTTTGGAATTTACCATTGTTCAACGATTCTTAATTGTACAGTTTTCCTAATTATGGATTCACATTAGGATCATTTAGGAAGAATTTCCTTTTTAAAATACTGATTCTTAGAAACTCTAGAAAAATTATGATAAACTCTCTGAGAGCAGAGCTCAGGAATGGGTAAAATGTTTCCCTGGTGATGGTAACAAGCAGTCAGACTTAACTTTAGGGGCTCCTGGGTGGCTCAGTTGGTTAAGCGTCCAACTTCAGCTCAGGTCATGATCTCACAGTCCATGAGTTCGAGCCCTGCCTTGGGCTCTGTGCTGATGGTTCGGAGTCTGGAGCCTGCTTCGGATTCTGTGTCTCCCTCTCTCTCTGCCCCTCCCCCTCTCATGCTCTGTCTCTCTGTCTCTCTCAAAAATAAACATTAATTTTTTTAAAAAAAACCTACTTTAGATAAATATGAATAGAGAATAACAGAGTTTAAAGAGTTGGGTTTAGGATTTCACTCACAAGGTCAGAAGTTTGATTCATCTCTACTGTGTGAACTTGAAAAAATTACTTAACTCTAACCCTGAAATATCTCATCTGTGAAGTAAGAATTACAGTCATTTCTACTTGACAGAGTTTTAAGGGTTCAATACAGTGTTTCTAAAAAAAGTTCAGGCACCACCTGCATGAGTGTTAACTGAAATACATTAAAAATGCCAATTTGTAGACCCATCTCAGGTCTACTGTTAAGAATCTAGTAGGCTGGCATATGCACTTTGAATAAACTAGGTGATTCTTTTACATAATGATTTGCGATAACCATCATTTTAATGTACCCATTAGGAGAATACCCATTACATATTAAGCACTTAATACATGTAAGTGCTAAGCTAATAAATGAAGCTTTAGAGTTTGTCAGTGTCTTATAATCTTTCTAATATATTAGCTGAGAAGTTGAAAATTCATTTAATCAACCAAAAATGTTATACACATATTGCCAAACCACCAATTTGCAGATTTAAGGTCTGATTTTAGTCTGGTGTTACAAAAGACCATCGTTTAATGCATTCATTCAAATTTACAACTTTTGGAGCCCTTTAATCTACCCGGAATCTATGAGTTTCATTTCTCTCTTAAATAACTAAAATTAGGAAAAAAAAAAAAAGAGTTAGATTTCCAGGCTGTAAATGGTGTTCAGTGAAATACATTATAGAAGCAAGTATCTTAGATATTCAGGTTTTAAAAATTGCGTACAAATATTTCCCTTGAAGGGCTTATAATTATCTAAATTCATTTTAAAACTTTACATTATTTTTAATATAGTCATGTTTTCTAGATAGTCATTTTATAGTCATATGCATTGTCAATATACTTTTTTCATAACTAGGAGGTATTTAGAAACATAGACTTTTGAATTACACAGACCCAAAATAGGATCCCCTGTCTGCCACTTACTAGTTATATGACTTTGGACAGGTTTGTAAAACACAATTTCTCCATATGTTCTTAGGTTTAATAATAGTTCCTATCTCATATGATTGTTTTACCTATTAAATAAAATAATGAAATGAACATGAAGTCTCGCTGTGTCTCATAGTTGCGTAAAACATGTTGCTTACATGTGAGAGTTATTCTGGGTGCTGAACCTACGTTAAATGATCTGTAAATTGGAGAAGATTCATTTTTGTTTCCTCTTCTTATTAGCACAGATGCCTTTTCTTTGGAACTAAAACTAACTAAATAAACTAACTAAATCTCTTAACCTCATTCTGTGGCCTCCTCTTTTACCTTCCACTAAATATGAATTATTAACATCATGATTTCATTACTCAATTTTAAAGAAATATTATTAATTTACTAAAATTAATTAAGAGTTAATAGAGGGAACTGAATGTCTTTCCTAGGTCACTCTTTAATTAAATGGTATAAAATCCAATAATTCTTCTAGTGGTTTAGTTTGCATAATGACCAACATCTGATTTTTTATATTTTTATATCTCTCCAATAGATTAATAGGCAATTTCATTAAGGATGGAAGCAACTGGTGAATTATGAATTATCTGGTAGACGTGAGTAATATAATAAATTCTATTAAATAATAAACTTGAATGTATTATGAAATTGGCAAAATTTGTTTTTTTCTTGTGATCTGGAACTATAACCTAAATTATTGGGTCAAGTCACTGAAAGCCATTGAAGTGATTATGAATTAGACACATTACTTAAAAATCCTCCTACACTACTTTAAAACCTGTGAATGCTTAGTGAGGATAATCTCACTATAACCCTACAATATATTTCTTGTTACTTTTACATCTACATGGACATAACTGTCTTCATTCATTTCAATAAACTGTGCATTCATTTCAATAAACTATCTGTCCTGAATACACTATGAAAAAAATTAATGATTTAACTACTTGAACTTACCATACTTCGATTATTTCAAATTTGCAGTGCTTTTAAGATTCAGATATTAATTTTCTGTGAAATCAAATGGAGGAATTTTAAGAAATTCAAATAAAAATGATCAATGTTTTGCATTATATTCTATGTGGCAAGACCAATAAATTGACTAATTTAGAATGTTGACATGTTACATAAAGTTGATATTTAACTTACTAAAAATGTGTTTTTGAATCTAAACAGTGTCTACCTCTATGACTTCTAAAACCTGTGACTAAAAACGCAAAACCGATTGCATACTTATGAGATTAAAATATAATGAAGCAGTAGCCTGTTGTGTTAAGTAAAATTGTGCTTTTCAAAATCTAATATTGTGAGAGCAATTACAACAGTTGTTATTAAATTTACTAATGAAAATCAGAAAAATGGTGAAAATTTTATATATTTATAATAAATTTAGTTATTCATAATGATAAAATTTACATTGATAGTAATATTTTAAGTATACTCATAAAAATACAGTAAATATTATCAAAATAACTTAGCAAATGTTACTTTCTTCTTCTAAAACAAAATATTACATGTTAGGGTCACACCATATGAAGGGTGTTTATGATTGCTATTTTCAGTCGTGCATCAGATCATTATTTTTAAGCACCTTTTTACCTGGTGGTATGCTGATTAATAATGTGTAGCTCCAGCTACATTAAATTGGTTTAGTCAACTGAGATATTTACCAGAAAGAAATACTGCAAAATATCTTTTCACTTCTCAAAGATGGTCAGCTCAGGTTGCTTTATCTAGAAGGCACTTACATTTTTTTATCAGTTTTATAAAAAAACACATGACTCCAATTCTTCATTACCCAACTTACTTTAGACATCTTGCTGTAACATCCCATGGAAGAGAAGAGTTTATCCATGTAGTAAAGTGGCAAACAAAATAGACCTTCGAGTCTAATCTGGAATTCTGATTTATTTGGTCAAGTAAGTAAAAACACTAAATTTGCACTTAGTCTTTTGACACTCTCATAAATTGCATTTTGATGTGCTTGAGTAAAATCTGAGGGATAGTACAGACTAAAAAGTTAAGTCATGATCATTTGTATCTCTGAGAGGAAAGGTAAGAACTTAAGGCAAAATCATGAAGAAAACCTTTCCTTCTGAATCCTTCCAGCTTAGGTATGTACCACCACCTCTGCTGTGATTTTTACCTTCCCAGGGTGCTCAGCAAGTTCTCCTCAGAGAACTTATTTGAAAGGAGTATCTCATCACCAGTTGGAGTTAAATTAGTGAGAGGCTGTTATCGTGGCTCATTTGATTATGACGTGATAGGATGGAGTATTTTGAGTGGATGTTTCTTGCCTGCTTTGACTGTGTTCAAGACTGGTTACAGTAAGTCAGCAGAAAGAGGGTAGAAATATACACTTGGGCTTATGGATTTAAGTGACTGTGCCTCCAACCTTTAAATTATAGATATTTCAAATACACACTTAAATCATAGAAAACTTCTTCACTATTACTGACAAATGTCTCAAATGATTTTCCAATATAATTACTTCTCTTAATTGATTTTCAAGGACATTAATGAGGTCATGATTGATTACTAAATTATGGTGGATAAAGATTCCATATACAATAAACAAAGTTTTTGTGCCCAATTACATATGACTTAGAGCTTAAGAAATGGTGAACATTTGAGGTGAAAATTGCATTAATGGGACTTTTATTTTTAATTTGGATATTTACTTCATATGAGAAAGTTTCTTTATTGTAATTCTATACAAAGCTAAGGTTATAGATATTTTCATTTAGGGAAAAAAAAAAACATCATTCATCCTGTTAGCAGAAATCCATTGCCCTTTTGAAAATAACTGTCTTAGGTTGATTTATAAATCAAGGAAATGAGTTTTTGGGGAACCATCCTTCTTATGTTTATTCTTTTGTTAAATAAATAGTAAAATTATTTGAATTATAATTCAAAATATGTCCAATGTGGTACAAAAACATATAAAGGTGTAAACTCCCAATACCTTTTGTAATATTAATTGTTAAAGTGTAAAATGTAGTTTAAGTTCTTGTATTCATTTTGTAATAGGAGGGAATAACATTTAAAAAGACAGTCAATGGTAAAGGAATCAAGATCACTATTTTAACTTTTTAGAAATGTACTCCACTTATGGATAAAGTAAACAGTGTGAAATAACAATGCTTAAGTGTGGCAGACTATCAATATGTTTAAAACTAGGAGGGAAAGATAGATTATTTAAAGATAGGAAAATAGGATATGCCAAAGAGTGAAGCCAGTATGAAGCATTTCATGGGGAAAAGTATGCATTTAATGTTTTAAGAACTGTTTTCAAAAAAGTTAGGGACATATTGCAGAGTAAGTTGAATAAGAAAATTGACTTAGATGAAATTACAATAAAAGCATTTTGTAAATGTTTGCTTTGTAATAGAATTTAAAACCTTGGGTATTGGAAGCAGGATTGCCATATATGTCTGTGCAGTACTTCGGATATTCTATATCCTTGGTAATAGATGGTGAAGTGAGCAAGAAGGGAGAAGAGAAAAGTTCTTTACATTTCTTCCAAATCTTTGAGTAGACATTAAATTAAATATTTTAAATATTTTTGCAATAGTTAGCTTTCAATTATGAGTGCAAACATTTTTTATGCATTGAGTTTTGATTATTTATGCATTAAAGTTGTATTTATCTGCAGCTAGGCAGAATGATTGTAAGTTACACTGGCTATGGTAGTTAAAGCTGTAATAACACATAGTATGTTGAAAGTATAGGCTAAGGTTTCGAATGCTGTTTATTCGTTGTCATTGGTCACCCTTAAACAATCATTAAATAAAATTATAATTTCCTACATATTAAATTTAATGAGTATATACCTTATAAAATTTTCATTTTAAAAGGAAAAAATATTGAGAATCTTATCAATGTATCTTTAATTCAGCTATTTAAAGAGATGGCTATTTAGGGTATTACTTTTCTTCCAAGAAGACATGAAATTTGAACATACTATATTTTTAATATGATTATATTTTTCTATGAGCATAAAAATTTGACTCATTTTATCACTCTTATAATAAAATGAATTTTGGGGAAAATTTTTGAAGAGACTACCTAGGCAGTAAAATGGGAAGCTGGAACAATAGTTCAAATAAGAAACTACTTTGGTCTCAAAAATGTATGTTTTTCAGAATAGATGTTCATATCCAATTATCTAGAAAATGGCCTCAAATCTACATTTCAATTTCAATGTTCAAAATAGAACATTAATACATCTCAGAAGGTTTTGGAATTAATGAAAGGAGTACTACTGTGGACTTAAATCACAGTAACCAGGATGAGTAGATTAATGAGGTGGAAGAGACAAGAATTTGGGGAAAGTATGACCTTGTTCTCATAGTATTTATAGTTTAGAAAGAGAATGCTTTGCAACTTATATTTTAGACTTCAAATGTTAAGAAATTAAAATAAAATAAATTTAAACTCTAAATTCTAAAAGTGAAATCCTGTTTGGAGAGACATGGGATCCTCTAATAAACAAATAAACTTTTAAGAAATTTAGAGAATCTAAAGGGTTGTAAAAAAATTCGTAAGGAATTATGATTTTTAAAGAATGTGATGTATAAAATATTAAGGACATGTAACCAAAAGCCAGTTCAGAAGGGGGACAAAACCAGGAAGACAGTGTGTTAGGAAAACTAAAGCCAAGAATAAGTAGAGGTGTGGAGGTCACAAATAATACTAAGGATACACACATCTCTCAATCCTTTTCTCTGTCCTCTTGCTCTCACAAGCATACAAATGCACTCAAATGGACATATATTCAAATATATACACACACAGTGATATCTACGGGTATACACACATATGTATATGTATACATATAGGTGTACTCACACACACACACAGACACACACACACCGATAGAGATCTACCTAGATGGAGATCCACATAACCATCTATGCAATGATGTGATAATTTTCAAACATTTTTAAAAAAGAGTTAAAAGCAAACAAAAAACAAAGAACAAGAACTAATCAAATTATGTTTTGTTATGACCTTCTTCCTTCTAACAAGAATAATCCTGAAATGAACAGAGAAGAAATTCAAAGCAGTAGAATTCTAAGCAAGGTCATGGTAGAAAAGGACGTATACTGCCTGTTTTCAAGTTTCAACATCATAGCCCAGATAATTTATAAGCCAGTAAACTTAAAACTTTTACCAGTAATGGAAAAAATACCAAAGAACAGAAACTTGATATTAAAAAAAAAAAGATTCTGATAACTTCACCTCGAGTAAAATTTTAGAAATTACAAAAAGCTTTTTTTACTTAAATTTTCAAAAAATGTCTAGATTTCTTAAAAATTAATGATCATTAATACAATGAGAATATTAAGAACAAAAGATACAAATTTTGGATGAGGTTTCTAGAGTCATATAATAAAATGACAGGACTATCTTGATTTTAAGAAGGCATTTACATGATTGTACATGACATTTTTTGGACCATATAAATATAAAAAGGTGGTCAGAATCAGATTTCAAGAAGATAATGGAATTTATGATATTGATCAGGACGATGGCCTCTGGTCGTGTTTTGAAGGCCCATATCTTTTCTTACATATCTAATATGGCTAAAAAGAGAGGAAACATGTTTCTTGATTGATTAGTTTGTTATCTCATTTTCAGTTCTAACAGCCTACAAGGTAAATTTATTTCAATTTTATAGATGTAGGTACTAAGATTCAAAAGGGTTAAATAACTTTCCTCATATCTGGAGGAAATCAGTAATTGCAAAACTGGATTTCAAACTCAGGTCTATGTGACCCTTCCATTGTATCTCCTGAGAGGAAAAAAAGGCACACATATCAAATTTGTGGTAACATAAAGCTGGGGAGCTATGTTAAAATCCTGAATGATGGAGTCAAGAGCAGGAAAGTATGGGACCATGGATCAGAAGAAACACTGAAATTTTCTTGAAATTAACATTAAAATTTAAAAGAAACATTCAAAGAATTGATTGAACATATACAAAATGGCAAATCATGTTTTTTCAGTAATAAATGTCATGAAGTTTGAAGGTGAGCTCTATTAGTCGATAGTATGGTGATAAAAATGAATGTAATCTTAAACTCTATTATGGAAATACTGAAAAGGCAAAGGAAGAGAATCACGCTCTTATCATCATATGTTAGAGGACACTGAGAGTAGTGTTTTCCATATTAATCCAGGGCACCACATTCTAAAGAACATGTTGACAAACTGGCAAATATTGTGCCATATGGACATTTAGAAGACCAAGTGCTTTCCCTTTCTTATAATTTGTAAATATTTGTTTTGTTTGTATGCCATTATTGTACATTATAGTCTTTCTATGATAGCTTTATAAAAAGTCCCAGAAACAATAGTTCAGTAAGAAATGGAATGTTCTAGTCTAATAAGTGTAGCTGTATGAGAAAAGTAGTTTTAAATGATACTTGGTTTCTAAATTATATTTTTATATCTGGAAAATATCTATGTTATAAAAGCTGATAGGTTTTTAGTGATACTTCAAAAGTGCTTCTATTAACACTTTCTATGTATTTTTATACCTAAACATGTTATTGCTGCTATAATGTGTATTTTCCAAAAATGTGTAATTTCCATATTTTTATTGTGCTTTTACAAATGCTTTTCTTTGATGTTCATAAATGCTGAAAAGGCTCCCTTAAGGAGAAGAATCTTAAATGTAAATAAACTTTTTAGTCAGTTCACAATAAACAAACTGAGACATTATTTAAGGTACATATTTTGTGCTTGAACCCTGTCAGCATCTTATTTACATAGCAAATAAATACCTCAACTGTCATGTTACATTCCAGTGTTTTTTCAATAGATATTTGTAACAAAGAAAATTTTATATATATATATATATATATATATATATATATATATATATATGTATGTGTGTGTATATATGTATATATATGTATATGTTCATATATATACATATTTTAAAAAACTGCCAAGAGAGACATTGATGGAACATTATGCCTAATAACAGATTGAATATGATTAAACCTAATAAGTGTCTTTTTGCTCTATGTCTCGGAGACAAGATTATAGGAGCCTTATTCAGAACTTTTAAATATAGGAAATGCAACATTGAATCAAGTGAAGAATGCTTGGTCAGATTATCTTTTTGAAAAAGAAAGGTTATTTGTCCCAGTGTCCCTAATAGAGAATCTTTGTCCAAGTCTTTCCTTAAAAAGGTTGACCTCCACTTAATCTATAAAAAAACATAGACACATCCTTAGATGATTGACCAGCTTATTAAAACCTGGGTTCTATAATGAAAAGATCAAGCTTAAGATAAAATGTAACCACTTTAAATCACATTTACATTTATAATTTTCTAGCAAATGTTCAATTTCGCCTCAGCAATATTTCTTGAAGCATTTTCCAGAAGCTGATATCAATGGCTGGTCTTTGGAAACACTCTCAGAACCTAGGCAGACTCCATGAAGTTTACAATCACTTCAAGGAGTCTGCCTAAGCTTTGATATTACATGTGTTTGTTGTGTACCTTTTATCATTAAAAGTGGAGAAAGTGATTATCTGTAATTTCTGAGATATATGTAGAATATTATACAACTAGCCAGTTAATGAACAAGGATGATAAAAGCCAATAAAACAGAATATCTTTAAGTGTCTGGCAAATATCCTCCAAATCAAAGCAAAGATTATAGTTTAGTGGCAGTGTTCATTTTTTCGTTTGACTTTAAGACTCAGTTGTGCAAGGAAATATTAATATTTATAGATTCACATTTTCTCTTTATTATACTATAGCAACTGGATGCAAAAAATACACAGTAGCTATTGTATCAATAAAAGAAAAAAATTCCCAATTTTTTATGAGTTTCTAATTTAATCAATTTGGATAGATTGAATAAAATGCTTTCTAATCTATAAAAACATACATTTTTGAGTCTCTCCATAAATTTACCTGAAGTACTTTTCATATATTCACAGTAAGCACCTTCATCTTTGCTGTTTGTCAAAAAATAGAGAGGATCCGACAAGCTCAGGGTATTCTGAACAACCAATGTCTTTACGATGCACTAAGGTGTCCTGAAATGCTTTGATAGGACACATGGTTTTAGCACAACTGTCCAGTCCCTTATAGTAATAGTTAGCAAAGTTTGTTCTCCATTTGGGTGCATATACAAGAGCATCCTTTCGGGCACTTTTAGTTTTATTCCACAGAATGAAAATGAGACTTATGAAAGAATTATACTAGCTGTTTCAAGATAGCATGACTTATTATCTCAGACTCATGTAGAGGCGAACAGAAAGCATAATTTATGTGAGGAGCAATCTCCACATAAGGGAAAGAGCACTGTGGATATCAGAACATCCGATCTCTCGCTTTGGCTTTACTATGAACTAGCTGTGAATACAGAAAAGTTAACTGATTTCTTGGTTTCCTACTTTTCTCTTTTATAAGATGCCCATTTAAACTCTAAAAAAAGTATATGATAGATTACAACGATTTCAACTGTATGAATTTTAATACAAAACATATAAAATCAATTTCAAAAATTTTCTGCATACACTGAAAATGTAAGAATGAACTAACTATAGGCCTTCTCTAATTTCTTCTATTAAATGTAGGTACCCAATATAACTTGAAAATATCGAGCATAACTACTCTTTTTTGCAAAAGGGAAACTAGAAAAGACTGCTTCCCACAGAAAATTTATTAACAATAGGTGCTCAATTGTTTTTATACAATGAACAATGCCCCTTTTTATATAAATAATCATGGGAGAAATATTTTTAAGCCATTTCTTTTCTTTCCATAACCTCACCTACACATAAAATTTTGCTGTAAAGACATCACTTCTATGAGGAGGTATTCATTGTAGATGCCTGGAAGTCTATGAAAATCTATGTTTACAAGAAAAAAAATTATCATTCTAACCAACTGCATATTCACACAGATGCTTAGTAAGAGCTATCTGATGACATAATGAATTATCAATTCTTGAGGAAGTGCATACAGTTGGCCACTATTTTTTAAGACTCACCATCCAGCAAACTAAATTTTCTCTTTTTGAATCCTTCATGTCACCTTTTTGACATTTAGTTGAAATTTTGGAACAAACACGATAACATTAAAAATATAAATGAAATTCACAACGGACTGATACTCAGCTTCAGAAGTTAAAATAAACTCAAGTGTGTATTAGAGTAAAATTATGTTGACAATATGCAAATCAAAACTGCAAAAATGCTTAGGCTTTTCTTTTAAAATGTCTCATCCATTGCCTTCCCTCCAAAGGACAAAAGTAGCAAAAGAGGAAGGTAGCAAAAAAGGAAACAGGAAAGCCTGTTTTAGGAACTGGACATCTTGGTTTAATTGGCTAAAAAGTCCAAATGCTAATACTCCTAATAATCAGCCATTCCTTTTGTGCCTTGGTAACATATATCCTTATACAATGTATATCAAATGGAATTTTTTGATTCACCTCTGACATTTCAAAGTTTCCATTTTTGAATTCCCCTAGTCTTAAGTAAGTAACACATTGTCTACTTTGTTTGAAATCTATAACGTTTTCCCCAACATCTAGGGCTCCATGATGCAAAATGTCATTTTGCCGATCTTCTGTTCCAGTACTCACTTTAATTTTTTTAATTAAAATTGGATTTTCAAATATAATCACAAAGACGTCTCCTGCTGAAGGTGGTTTTCCCCAAAAGTACTCATCGACACTACTATAAGCCTTGCTTGCTTCATAATTTTCAAAAACATTCATGTTGGTATACAGATTTGCAGGAGGGTTATCGGGGATGTCAAATGACTCTTCTTCAAAATCATCATCCTTCAGCTTATTCTCAGTCCCTTTATATGATGAATAATAACCCATGTGCTGAAAGAGAGATGGTTTAAAACGGATCACATTTTTCTGAGCTAAAAGACCCCGAAAATGAGTCAGTAGCCAATCACAAGGCATTTCTTGATAAAACATTAATAAAAAGTGTGCCAAACGTGGGAGATCATGAGAATGATAAAGTTTTCCAATGTAGCCAAGCTTAGAGAACTCAAGAGTTACCCAGTAGGTTCCTTCAAGGGATGTAATGACTTTCTTGATGGCAGTTAAGAAATTTTTTGAACATCGAACATCATCTTCAAGCATTACATAATAGTCTGATGTATTGGCACAAAAATTAAGCAGAAAAGCATAATCTACATTTTGCTTGGAACGAAATCTGACTCTGTCTTCTGGATCATTGTAATTTCTTTTAAGGCCATCCAGGATTGGGTAATATTCCTCTGGAGCATGTATAACTACTAATCTTCCTGCAATAATATGGTGGGCAAATTTCTGTGTAATATCCTGGACTATGACCTCGCGCCAGGATGAATTAAAGTCTGCTAGATGAACCACCACTGAAATTTCCTTCAGCTCTTCGTAGCTGGACTGCTCAAAAATTGACTTGATTGTCTCAAGTAAATAGTTTCCTTTTTTTCGTTTCACTGACGACAGTCCAATGGTAAGAAACCCTGAACAAAAGAATTCAGAAGGAAGACAAATTAAATGTGAAATAGGCTTTGAATAACAGAGACAAAACTCTTTTCCCCTTAGGCCTGCTACTGTATTAGGTAAATCTAGTAAATGATATGTATAGCATATTTTGTGATTAAAGTATTATGCTAAACATATAAAGCCTATAGTACTTAATACATAATTGATTTTTCTATGAAAAAAAAATGTCTCTTAAGCACAATGACATATGAGCGTTATTGCTGTAAACATTTGTTTATGAAATAAAAATATGATTTAAGGTGTTTTACAGCTTAATGCTCTCATATATGCCCACTAAAGAAGATAGATGTTTGGATAATATCCACACTATTAAAAAATGCAAAAGGAGAAGGGAATTCACACTTAAGGATGACAAACTGGTCTCAAATGATAAAAAAGAAAATTAAGCCTAACTTATTCTTTTACACATCTTTACATTTTTCATAGAAAACATGGAACATTTTCATTTGTCTTTGATCACTGTCAGTATTTTGCACCAGAAAAATTAATAATTGGACTTCACAAGTTTATTTTGAAATTTACCTAGTATTTTAATTAGAATGCCAACAAAATTATAACTACTTTTTTAAAAACTGAATTGTTACTCAAATGTGTTGTACATTGTTCCAACACATGAATATCCCCGTTTTCCTTATTTTGAAACACAGTTTTACAGCAATTTTGTCTGGGGAAATTTTTATTCAGACACCTAAAATCTAAAATTAGAAACTGGATATTTGTAGAAAATAAAGTAAAAGCTTGTGAAATGGCAGTTTAGTTCTAATAAGTATGGATGTCTTTTTATTGAAATATTTTCACTTTTTAAACCTCTGATTCTCACCATGATTCAGAACTGAATAAAATTTCATAACCACTTTTTGGAAAATAGGAAAATGTTTATATTCACCAAAATCACTGTTTTTTTAAGTTTATTTATTTTTGAGAGAGAGAGAGAGAGAGAGAGAGAGAGAGAGAGAGAATGAGTGGGGGAGGGGCACAGAGAGAGGAGAGAACAAATCCCAAGCAGTCTCCTAGCTCTGTGCCAAGCCTGATGTGGGACTCAATCTACTAACCTGAGCTAAAAGCAGGAGTCCAACGCTTAACTGACAAGCCACGCAGGTGCCCTGAGGTCACTGTTTTAATACAGACACCTGCTTCTTGTGACTTATACAATACTGAAAGAACCCTGTCCAAGAAAAATCTTTCTCACTAGTCTGTCAGAGAGGTATACAAGGACACATTTTGTTTAAATACCTGGATTTGCCACACTAACTTCTTTTGAAAAATGAGTATGTTCTCTGGTACCATTAAACTCAAGATACCAGCCTTTACTAATAGCTTTTACAATAGTCAATGGTATCAGGTTACTTTCCACATAAAAGGCAGGAGTCTATGAACTGTACCCTTGAAATTATCTTGAAAATTTACCCTATGCAATCATCTTGAAAATCCTAATAGTCTTTTGGGATAGCTTTGCACCTATCATCATTCCTACTTTATAGATGAGGAAACTAAATCACAGGGAGATGTGCTAATTGTGCAAAGTGTTAACACTTCGTGAGACGTAGGGTGCCAAGATCCCAAATGTGCTGCTTGTACCCTCTGTTTGTATCGCCTCTTTGTATAAAGCAGCAGCATATGTGCCAACACACATTAGTAAACTGAGGATGGAGAGGGAGAATTAGTAATGTTTGCACAAAGGTAGTGTAACAGATGGAGATAAAAATAAACAGTGGCAAACTTATGCAATTAGAAGAAAGCTTAAGAGCAATCAACATTTGGAATGAAGGAATGAACGGAAGATCGACCTAAAGAAACCTGCATTAAGTTACAAATTTTCTCAACCTGGTGATCACAGACTCACGTGTACAAACATTTCTTAATGGGGAACTCGATTTCTATGGTCTCCACAAGATCTGTTAAGAAATTCATGATATCACTTGTTTACTTGATTCCACGAGTCATGTTTTTCAGAGACATTTTTAAAGCAGTTTGAATCCTACAATTGATGTCATCTTACAATTAAAATGATAATGTGTATTTTCTTGGTGGCACATTAATTAGATCATTATACTCTGTAGAGTCTACAGCATCTTGAAATCCATGAAGTGTGTGTAGTATGTTACTTCTCAGATCCAAACTGCCTGTAGTGAGTTGAATAGTTTTTCTATTCAACCTCAGAATGTGACCTTACTAAAAATTGAGTTTTTGCCGATGTAATTAGTGAAAGATCTTAAGATAAATTATATCAGATTGAGAGTGGGTTCTAAATTCAATGACAGGTGTCCTTGAAGAAGAAGAGAGGACACAGAGAGACACAGAGCAAGAGAAGTTCATGTGGAGATGGGGGCTGGGATTACAGTTAGGTCCCTACAAGCCAAAGAACACCAAGAGTGACCAGAAGTTGAAAGAGGCAAGACAAGATTCTCCCCTTAACTTTCAGAGGGAGAGTGACTCTGCCAGCACCTTGATTTTGAACATTTGGTCTCCAGAAACACGAGAGAATAAATTTTTGTCGTTTTACACTACCTCGCTTGTGGTAATTTGGTATAGCACCTTGGGAAACTAAAACAATGACTTTCACTTTTTCAAAAGTGGTGGCAAGTCATAAAAACCAAAGCATTAGAGTTGCAAAATATATCAATATTGGGAATAGTTGTTTTTAAAATATACCTTTACAATTTTAAATAAAATTATTTTTCTCAGTCTTTCTACATGGTTCTAAAATAAATTGTTTGAAAGTTTATATTACAATTAGGCATGTTAAAAAGTTTCTTTTTTTATTATTATTCATGGATGGGATCAGTGAGTAACTGCAATTTGTGAAGAAACATTGAAATGTTTCCCAAAGAATGAATTATATTAGTAAATAAAGCCCATAAAATTTTATTGCTCTACAAATGAAGCCGGTTGTCATTATTTTAAAACAAGAATATTTTAAGGGGCGCCTGGGTGGCGCAGTCGGTCAAGCGTCCGACTTCAGCCAGGTCACGATCTCGCGGTCCGGGAGTTCGAGCCCCGCGTCAGGCTCTGGGCTGATGGCTCAGAGCCTGGAGCCTGTTTCCGATTCTGTGTCTCCCTCTCTCTCTGCCCCTCCCCCTTTCATGCTCTGTCTCTCTCTGTCCCAAAAATAAATAAACGTTGAAAAAAAAATAAAACAAGAATATTTTATGTTCTATATTCTTGATTTAAAAGTGTAGGGATCATGGGCACCTACGTGGCTCAGTCGGTTAAGCCACCGATTTCAGCTCAGGTCATGATCTCCTGGTTGGGTTCAAGCCCCGCTTTGGGCTCTGCGCTGACAACTCAGAGCCTGGAGCCTGCTTCGGATTCTGTATCTCCCTCTCTCTCTGCTCCTCCCCCGCTCACTCTCTGTCTCTTTTTCCATCAAAAATAGATAAACATTAAAAAAAATTAAAAGTGTAGGGATACTTACGCTTTCTTTGTAAAGGTGTGGCAGCTAAGTAGCGATATGTGACATTGATGGCTCCTGAGAAATTCGATAAATCTTTGAAAGTATGCACATAGCGTTCTGAATTCAGCTGATGTGTGGATGTTTCCCTTATAAGCTGTTTGTCTCCTTCCTGAATGCCAAGAAGGAGGAAGAGAAAATAAATATAATAGATGGTCATGGATTGAAGTTTCTCCTTAGGCAATGAATATATGGGGCTGATATATAACATGGTTATTATATAAATCTCAACTACTGGTACCACAAGCTGTAGATCATTATCTCTTACCTGAATTCTTACCTAAAGTCTCTGTTCCAGGCTCTCCTACTCTATTGCACTCTTTATATTCCTCTTCCATTTGCTTTTCTACAGCATACATTAATAATGGCATTTACTTGGCCAAAAAAAAAAAAAAATCTCCACATGAAAATTACAACTGCCTTTATGTTCAAATTCAAATTCATCACAATAATTCAATGGTCTTAAAAATTCATAATCATCTACTTTATAGTTTCATGTAAAACTAATTCTTACTAACCTTCCCATATTTGAGTCATATTAAGCTGTTTCTTCTTCTTCAAGCATTGTTAAATAATATCACACAATATTTCTGTGTAATTCTTTCTGGATAATTTATTAATCAAGAAGTTTTAGTCAGTTACTTATATGGCCACTATAATCAAAGACTGTTAAGAATAGATAGCCATGGTCCTTGTGACATTGTGATGTTTTTTTCAAATGTCTTCAAGATATCTTAATTAAGGTAACTTTGTACCAAGTCAAGGAAATCTCTTCAGACCTTGCATTAGTTTTTCTCACGATACATTTGCTCATTATGTGTGTGTGTGTGTGTGTCTGTGTGTGTGTGTGTGTGTGTGATATTCTGTTGCAGGTGAAGTCTAATCCTTTTATATTTAAGATGCCGATTATGTATTTGGTAATGGACTTATGTCATTCAATCTCTGGGCAAGTTTATTTAAAAAATATATATTCATATTTAGTTTAAAATATACCCCATTAACCATTAATTGGTCCTCTTTTCTCCCTTCTTCAGTATAAGTTCAATAGTAGATTTTGATTAGCTAGTCACCATTTGGTCAAGTCTTTACTGATTATACATTATTAGCAAAATATCGACTTTTTTGATCTTTGTACATGGCTTACTACCATGGGTAGAATATATTCAAAGATAACCAATTTAGAAAGAATTTTGTTGTTTCTGGCAAGTTCCTACTGTACTGTGTGGTGTTATATAGATCTATTTCTATTATTCCATATAGAATGGCAAGTCAAGCCTGAGAAAGCCATTAAGAAAATAGAGAAAGTGAATGCATTAAAAACAAATTTGGTGCTCATATTATCTGTCTGTGCTCAATAAAACTTTAATTAAACCCTTGCTATAAAAAATTAGAAAGGATTCTAATATAGTTTTTACCTCATTTGGAACATTCACCAGTTTACATCAAGTCAAATGTGAATAGAGAAAGTGACTGACTCAAAATTTAAAATCAATGGCCAGACTGGAATTTCTTAGAATAAACATTGAGAATAGCAGGCCATGACTGGGAAGAGCTTCCAATCTGATCGTTGCCAATTCAAGATCTATTCTAAATATCCTTTCTGTATATTCAATTATGTTTATAAACCTATACTTGGTCTTTAATACTGTATTTTTATATTTTATATTGCCTTGATAATTGCAAAAAAAAAAGTTAGTCCTTTAAAATATTTATATTTGCCATCTATAAGTTATACCTTGAATTCTATATTGCTTATAAATATACTAATTGAATATCTACTTAATCCTGATTATTTCAATTTCATTACGAATAAATATGTTTATGTTTGTCTTTCTGAAAACCTATATAACATTATTAAAGTTTTAAAATCCACAAATTTAGGATTGCCAAAATGTAACTAAGGACTCAGTTCAGCATCAGCTACTTTAATAGTAATGAAATAGTGCCCATTATCAATAGAGTCTAGAAGAAATGTCTATAAAAATCACAGCTATCACACCACTGAATTCATTTTACCATTCTGTTCTTATGTGATGTTACATTCTAAAGGCAGTGCAGGATATTGAATATTTCTTTAAGAATTCTATCTTGAATGTGTAAAAATCCAGACCTTTTCTGTGTTAAGATAGAGTACATTCATCCTGATTGAAGGACATAACAGAATATAAAATGAAATGGAACTTATATGAAAGCACTTTATTAAATTCTCAGGAACAAGCTTCTTTACACTTTTCAGCATAAATAAATAATGCAACTTTCACCTGAGTCAGCCTTGTTGGCTGCTTTCCAGAGGCATCTACCTGAACAGCTAGGCTTTCCCTGGATACCTTCTTTCTGTAGCTACTATACTGTGGTGTATTTCTCAGTAATAAGACAAAGCTTTATGACAATCATTTTCTGGATAGGAATGCAATTCAATGGACTAGCTACAGACTAAGTATATACCCTAGTGGCTACTTTGAAGATGCTCACAGCCCAGAGGCTAAGTTGATTGGGCGTGCAGCGTCTCTTCTACTTAGTTTGCCTTGGAATAGCATTTGTCTCTTACACTGAGCTTGGCTTCCTTTCCCAATGAAAGGGACATATGTCCCGAATATGTAAGCAATACATTAAACTGTTATATGCCCAGTATTTCAGGATACAAATGGATTTTCTAGCAAAAACACAGCAGAATACAATGTACTAAGTAACTCCAGAGATCTTTTACTTGCAATTGTTTATCTGTTTTCTGAATTGTGACTATTATTTCCCCCTGAAATAAGGGAGGCAGGAAAAAAAGATCTACTACTGTCTATGTTTAGAAAATTGTACACATTGTGGCATTCTAAAATAAAAAAAATAAATTGGATGATTTTATGAAAACTGAAATAAACACAGATAAAAAGGTCAAAGGGAGAAGTGTTAAGAAGAAACTACGTGTATACTAGTAGGTGGCTGGCTTTCCATGGATATTAAACACTTTTAGAAAAACAATATTAATGTAATTTTATATTCATTATTTAAAGAATGTTTAAATCTTTTTTTTTTTAATTTATTTTTCAACGTTTTTATTTATTTTTGGGACAGAGAGAGACAGAGCATGAACGGGGGAGGGGCAGAGAGAGAGGGAGACACAGAATCGGAAACAGGCTCCAGGCTCAGAGCCATCAGCCCAGAGCCCGACGCGGGGCTCGAACTCACGGACCGCGAGATCGTGACCTGGCCGAAGTCGGACGCTTAACCGACTGCGCCACCCAGGCGCCCCAAGAATGTTTAAATCTTTATGCATATTAGCTTTGGGATAAAAATTAGCTCCAAATGCAGTTTAGGTAAAAAATCATCTAGTAAATAGTGAGAAATTAAACTAATAAAAATACTGTCATTAAATTTTCAGTAAGGTTATGCTTATATTTAACAATCATTTTAATTCACTCTTTCCACTTTAATATAAGTATTTAAAAACAATATTTTTTTAATTTGAGAGAGAGAGAGAGGGAGAGCATGAGCAGGGGAGAGGGGCAGAGGGAGAGACAATCTTAAACAAGCTGCATGCTTAGCATGGAGCCGGACTCAGGGCTGTATCCCTTGACCCTGGGATCGTGACCTGAGCTAAAGAAAAGAGTTGGATGCTCAACTGACTGAGCTACCCAGATACCTTCAAATAATTTCAATTTTAAAGCTAAGGAGCAATCCCTTCTCTATACTTGGGCTGATTTGTGAATTTGACTAGATATATGCCTAATATAGCCAGAGAAAATTTCATCAAGAAAGTACTCTTTAGTAAGAGCTACTTCATTAAATCATACCTTTTTACATTAGATGGCTGGGACTGAAGTGTAGATAGAAATGTGTAAAAGAGCATTAGTATTTGATCTTCTTATAGATATATACTCTACTAGTTCTTACACATTTTATAATGAATTTGAAGAGCTTTTAAATCAACAAGATAGAAGGATGCTTGCTGCATACAATGGTCTTTTGTCTGTTTCAAATGAGACACTGGAATTGAGTTTGAAAGTGTCTCATAAATGCAGCAAATCATTAAATGCAATAGGTATCCTGTTAATACTATGTGTTTCCTTTACAAGATGTGATTTACTGCTACCAGTAGACACAGATGTAAGAAATAATTTTTTATTACAAAATTAAATCACTTATCAAAAGCTCTTCTAGTTAATTTATGATCTTTAATTTAATCGAGAAAAAAAATAGCTGGATCACATGGGTCTTGCTATATTGTCTTTAAGTCTTATAAACCTAATAATCAGGTTTAAAGAAAAATCAAAATGCATATCATTAGTAAGTTTCTCCAATTTGCTATGTTTACCTAAATCATCCCTAGTCAAATTCTATGAATCTGAGGTGATTTCAGCCTTTGTGAATTGTCTGTGGATAATAGAATGAAGGGTCCACAAGATCAAGACCTATACATGAATGTAAAAGGCATAGGCAGGACCAAAATCTAGGAATCTGGCAGAATTTCATCATCAAACAATGCTAAAGGAAGTAAAATGCTTTACACAAAACTTCCAAAGAATATCTGTACCAACTAAGATCAAATGGTTAGGTTATAGGACATAGAATAGTATATGACAAATCATGGGTAGTTAAAAAATCATGTTCAATTAATAAAACATTTTACTGGGAAATGCTTTTTGTGGTTATTGTCAGATTTTCTCTTGATAAGATATTAACTGAAACTGTCAGCATGCTTGCATAATGGAAAGTACTTTTTAGTCCTCTGTATGTCCAAAGATTTTGATTTTCTGAAATATGTGAACAGGAATAATAGTGTAAAGATTAGGACTTTTCGAGATAACTTAAGCTCAATTCAGAATGAAAGTGAATAAGCAATAATTACCGTGTTATTCTCATCAGACATGAAATGATGTGATACTTATAACAATAACAAGTAATAGAACTTATAACAATAATAAGTAATAGAACAAATTGAGTTCTCAGAATTAACCAGAGTAAGTCCTTTGTCCATTTCTAGAATTTAATTAAAAGTTAATTTATATGCTATATTCTAATTTATCTTTTTTTAAACTACTGAATACTTTTCACATCATTGTTTCTAGTTCTTAAAGTTCTATGTTATTTTTCAGTGAATTTAAATATACAACATGGTGGCCATTTATGCCTATTCAAAATCAAATGAAGTGTCATATATGATAACAAAATAGCATAATTAGTATCATTAGTTAAAATGTAGAATTTTGAAAATTTTGATAAGAAAATTGATAAAGGACTCATATCTTTAAGCAATTTTTAAAAATCTATATTTTTAAACTAAATCTCAAAATGGTTATATATACTATTAATTCAGTATGGTGATGATAGCTAATTTATTTATACAATATACATATTTGAACTACTATATACAGAATTAAAGAAAACATTGTGACATAAATCAAAATAATTATAATGCTGGTAATATATAATTAATACAAAAATTAGCTTGATAGAAAACATAAATGTCATAGTTTTGCTCAAACTAAGGTTATGCCAGCAGCCTAGGATTGAAGTTATGTTACAATTGGACTAAATCTAGTTTGACTTCAGCTTTATGTGTAACAACAAAAATAAAAAAACCTCCAAAACTTACCAGAACATAGCTGTCTTCAATGTACAAGTTCATAAAGAGAAGGAAAATGACAAGAACTCCCAAAAATGACACTGTGGAACGTTTTCGCAGGCATCTCATTTTATCCAGTATTTCAAAAATATGCTTCATTTGATAAAATTTAAGCATTCTATACTGTGGAGAAGAGGCACAGAATTATTGACAATGAAATTTGGATGTAAATATTTCTTCATCATAGATATCAAAAACCAGGCCTTAATAAAATGTCACCCTTCAAATGTTTGCACTGAAATTTTCCCATTTTCACACATACGACTTTCACAGATTGTTAATATCTTAGCATAAGGTCAACGCACTAGCTTATATTGTGGAGTGGTTTGCTTGTTTGTTTTCATGGATAGATTTTTAATATACCTAGAATTTATCTTTGTGTCTTTTATCATGTAATATAATAATTTAATTTCTTTATTTTTCATATGGAGAGCCAATGGTCTTCCACTTTCTGTGCACTGGTTGTAACTACTAGTTACATTACCAATCCTGACTTCAAGGGTGTGGAGAAGTGTAATCCCCCATGCACTGCGAAGTAAAGAAGAACGCTACTATTGTATACCATATTTATATCGAATCATCCATTCTTTTGATTTGTGATGCCACTTCTAGAATAAGGTCACTTTCTAATTTGCATTTCTAATTTGCATAGGTTGAAAATGTATTTACAGATCCATCATTTATAATTTTTTTTCCGATAAGGAAATACATAGCAATTTTGACCAAAACCTTCTAAGTGAAATTTTGTTATTCTGTAGATAAAACAGCATTATGTTTGTACAAGATTTTTTTAAACTGTTTTTTGATGTTTTTTTAAAATTATTATTATTTTTGAGAGAGAGAGAGAGAGAGAGAGAGAGGATGAGAGAGGGAGGGAGGGGCAGAGAGTGAGCTAGACACAGAATCTGAAGCAGGCTCCAGGCTCTGAGCTGTCAGCACAGAGCCGGGCAGGGGGCTCAAACCCACAAACTGTGAGATCATGACCTGAGTCAAAGTCAGACTCCCAACTGACTGGGCCACCCAGGTGCCCCTGTAAAAGATTTTTACCTGGATTTTGAAAATCGGCGAAAATACAAGGGATTGCAATCTAATCATACACCAAGAGACAAAATATTTTTAAATGTCAGACAAAATATTTTTAAATATGAAGACTTATCTATAGCATGAAATGCATGTATTCCCTCTAACTTAGCAGTTATACCTCTAAAAATCTTTTCAAAACAATTGTATTTGTGAGTAAATGTTTAGCTGGTATTACAATGGTATTACAAATGGTATTACAAGACAGTGATGTTTATAAAATGAGTTGGAAACGATCTTTTAAATGTTAACAACTGTTACCTTGGTATAGAAGAATTATCAAAAATTTTCAATCTTGTTTTTACTTTTTTTAATTTCTATACTTCCAAAGGTACATATATTCAGTAATATTTAAAAACTTACTTTTAATTTTCAAAATTCTCTATTGTCCGAAGGGAAAAAAAAAACCTGCATCTTATTTTGGAGGCACAGCATAAACACACCAATTTTTTTTCAAGAAAAAAATTTAAAAATGTTATACTTTATGGTGTGTTTTGGATATTCTGAATTTGAAGGTTATAACTTATGTAAATGCTAAGTCAAGAGGAAGTATATTCTAATTCTATTCCTTTGAGACAAAGGCAAAATATAAACAATGTGACCACAAGTTGAATCTGTAAAGTTCAAATGTAAACAATTATATATAAAAAATAAGAATATTTATTAAAATTTATTAAATACTAAATGCTGAACAATACAGTTTGCATGGGTAACTCACTGATATTTCATAACAATGCTAAGATTTTAAATTGCCATTAGTTTACAAATGAAAAAAAAAAAAAGAAGAAAAAACCCAGAGTTTTCTTGAGGTGTCTCCATAAGGGATGAGTCCATTTTTTAAAACTTAAAATTGACCAGAGTCTGCTCTATGAACCACTAATGGTGTATCATTTAGTAATTAGGTTTCATATGATATATAATTTTTTTATTTTTTTAATTAATTAATTAATTAGTTAGAGTACATACATGAGCAGGAAAGGGGCAGAGAGAGAGAGGAAGAGAGAGAAAACCCAAGCGCTCTCCATGCTGTCATACAAATGGCCAAATAGTACAGGAAAAGACACTCAACATTACTTACTGTAATGGAAATGTAAATAACAATCACAATGAGATATCACATCACATCTCTTTAAATGGTTATTATCAAAAGGCTAGATATAAGTATTGGCGAGGCTGTGGAGGAAAGAACCTTGTGCACTGTTGGTTGGATGCAAATTGTTGCTGCCACTATAGAAAAGAATGACATTTCCTCAAAAAGTTTAAAATAAAACTACCATATGATCCAGCAATTCCACTTCTGTGTATATATACGAAGGAAAGAAAATTACTATCTTGAAGAGATAATCTGCACCTCCATGTGGACTGCAATATTATTCACAATAGCCAAGATATGAAAAAAAACCCTAAATGTCTGTCAACAGATCAGTGAATAAAGGGAATGTGACATATACATATAGGTATGTGCATATATATACACATATACATATACATACATACATATTACATATATATGTATGTATACGTACATATATACATATATATGTAATATGTATATATGTATATGTATATATATATATATATATATATATATATATATATATGTTGGTATATTATTCAGCCATAAAAAAGAAAGAAATCTTGCCATTTATTACAACATGATTAGACCTTGAGGACATTATGCTAGGTGAAATGAGTCAGAGAAACAAAAATACTGTGTGGTTTCACACACAGAATGTGAAAAGGCAAATACACAGAAACAGGGGTTTAGAATAGTGGTTGCCAGGGGCCGGGTGGGTGGGAGAAACAGGGAGATGTCAGTTGAAGGGTATAGACTCCAGTTATGAGTAAGTTCTGAGTATCTAATGTATTACATAGTGCCTGATAGTTAACAGTATGGTATGATATATTTGAAAGTTGCTAAGAAAGTTGGTCTTAAATATTCTCACCACAGAAAACAAAAAGGTAATTATGTGAGGTGATGGAGGTGTTAACCTTATTATGGTAATCATTTTGTGATATATACATGTATCAAATCATCACATTGTATATTTTATACTTACAAATTGTCTTATGTCAATTATATTTTAATAAACCCAGGAGAAAATATAGAAAAGAAACCTTATGTTCATATGGCTTACTGGTGAATTTTACCAAATATTTTTCAGGAAAAAATAATACTAATTCTACACAAGCCCTTTCAGACAACAGATTTAAAAAAAATTGTTAGTGAAGGGGCACCTAGGTGGCTCCGTTGGTTAAGCGACCGACTTTGGCTCAGGTCATGATCTCGCAGTTTGTGAGTTCAAGCCCCGCATTGGGCTCTCTGCTGACACATCAGAGCCTGGAGCCTACTTCAGATTCTATGTCTCCGCCTCCTGCTCACACTCTGTGTCTCTCTGTCTCTCAATAATAAATAAATGTTAAAAATATTTTTAAAAAATTGTTAGTGAAGTATTCTTGACGCACAAGGCTACATTAGTTTCAAGTGTACAACATATTGATTTGAAAATTCTATACATTACTCAGTCCTCCCTATGGTCAATGTAGTTGCCATCTGTTATTATAGTATTACTGACTATATTCCATATGCTGTGCTTTCATATTTGTGACATATTTATTACATGAATGGAAGTTTGTACATCTTAACCCCCTTCATTTTTTATGCCCATCCCTTCACCTACCTTCCGTTTGGCAACAACCATCGTGTTCTCCATTTTTAAGAATTTGTTTTATTTTTTAGGTTCCACATAGAAGGAAATCATATGGTATCCTTCTTTCTCTGACTTATTTTGCATAGCATAATTCTTAATCCATCCATGTTGCTGCAAATGGCAAGACCTCATTTTGTTAAGCACAAATAGTATTTCATTGCATGTGTGCATGTGTGTGTGCATGCATGTGTGTGTGTATAAATATATGCATATAGATAGATGATACAGATATAGATACAGATGATATAGATATAGACGATGATATATAGATATAGCTATAGATGATATGGATATAGATATAGATATAGATATAGATATAGATGCAGATATAGATATACCTTCTATATTCATTCATCTATTGTGGGACACTTGTGTTGCTTCCATATCTTGGCTATTGTAGCTAATGCTGCCACAAACATGGGGAAGCATCTGTCTTTTCAAATTATTGTTTTATTTTATTTGAGTAAATAGCCAGTAGTGAAATTACTAGATCAAATGGTATTTCTATATTTAATTTTTTGAGAGAACTCCACACTGTTTTCCACAGCGGTTGCACCAATTTACCTTCCCACCCATGGTGCATGAGGGTTCCCTCTTCTCCACATCCTCATCAACACTTACTATTTGTTGTTTATGTTATGTTATGTTATGTTATGTTATGTTATGTTATTGTATTTATTTTAGTTTTTTTTTTTTATTTTGAGAGAGACAGACAGCATGAGCAGTGTAGAGGCAGAGAGAGAGGGAGAGAGAGGAGCTCAAGCAGTACAGAGCCTGACATGGGGCTCGATCTCATGAAACTATGAGATTATGACCTGAGCCAAAATCAAGAGTCAATCAACCAACTGAGCCACCAAGTTGCCCCATCTATTTCTTGCCTTTTTTGATAGTAGCCATTTTGATTGGTGTGAAGTGATATCTCAGTGTGGTTTTGATTTGCATTTCCTTGATGATTAGTGATGTTGAGTATCTTTTCCAATTTAGACAATAGATTTTTATCTGTTATTATTTTAACTCATTTTACAAATAATTTTATAAGAGTAAAAAATGATTTTGAAAATAACTTCATTATAAATGTAAGAATTTAAACATAGGTAACTCAAATGTTATTCTTAATTTTTTACAATTTGAAAGTATATGTCCCCCAAGTATATGATGCTTCAAAAACTGCTCAACCATCATTCCTGAAGGAAGAACATATCCATCTTGTAAGTTCTGATTCCAAATTTCTAGTACATCTCAGATAGATATTGTTACTTCAGGTACCCTGAACTTGCAACATCAATACTCAAGACTCTTGGAAAATTTGATGGTTCATAAATTTGTTAAAGCAAGAACAACCTTCTTATTTGATTCATAATAACTGTAGAAACACTAATCTCATGTGTCTACATCATCTATATCTTTCCAATTATTTTTGTTTACACACCTGCATTTGTGTGATGATAATCTTATCAAGTAAATTTTGTTGCAAACATCATAAGAAATGAATGAATACTGTTCCATACCTGTTTAGCAAAATAGAATTGTTAGGCTTTTGTTGCATCATGTTGTGAGATGAAATCCTCTCTGTCTGAGGATGTTCTCAATGAAAATACCACATTTTCTTTATTCTTTAGACATCTATCCTTTACCCAGCAATTCATATGAGTTTTTATACTATCAATTTTACCATTATCGTGTTGTCAAGAGTACCAATCTTTTTGCATTCATCATCTGATTCATCTAATAATTATGAAGCAAATCTTTCTGTTTACATTTTTCTCCTTGTCATTATCAGAAAATGAAATGAAAATGAAAAACTCTGAATATTCAGTTGTGTTCAATGAAAGGTTAAATCCCCTGCAAAGATAGTGTCTTTAGATTTCATTTTTACCTACTTGAAAGATCATGCAACACTGCACAGCACAATAACAAGAGATTTAATGCACAGTATAGTGACTAGAGACACAATATGGTATTAAAATCATCAAACATGTTAAGAAACCAGGTTTTAATTATTCCCATCAGAACAAAAAAATGATCATTACATGATATGATGGAGGTGCTATTACTATAATGACAATTATGTTACAATATATAAAGCTAGCAAATATACATGCTTATAGTTACACAGTATTATACATCAAATATATTTCAATAAAAATAAAGGTATACCAGAAAAAAAAAGGTTAACAATGCCTTTTGATGAGGAATAGTTTTTTTAATGTTGGTGAAGTTGAATTTATCATTTTTTTATTGTAGTGCTTTTTTGTGTTCTAACAAACTATCACCTAATTCACATCATACACATATTTTCCTGTTTTCTTGTAGGAGCTTTATAATTTTTGCTTTTAGGTTTAAGTCTACAAATGATCTCAAATGAATTTTGGCTTATGGTCTGGGGAAGAGGATGAGGTTCCTTTTTTATCCTATAGACTTCATTAGTTGCTCAAGTACCACTTGTAGAAAGACTATATTTGGTGCCTTTGCTGAAAATCAATTTGATATATGTGTGGTTATATATATTTGGTGTATATATATATATACACACATATATATATATATATATATAAATCTATCTTTGGTATATTAATCTCTTTGTCTATCTTTTTAAAAATTTTATATGTTTATTTATTCATTTTGCGATAGACTGAGGGAGCAAGGTAGGGGGGCAGAGAGAGAGGGAGAAGGAGAATCCCAGGCAGGCTCTGCACTGTTAGTATGGAGCCCAAAGTGGGACTCGGAGTCATTAAACGTGAGATCATGACCTGAGCTGAAACCAAGAGTCAGATACTTAACCTGCTGAGCCACCCAGGTGCCCATCTATTTTTCTATCTTAATGACAATACTACATTATCCTAATTGGAACCTCATTATTATGTCTTGAAATAACATAAGGTGAGTCCTTTATGTCACTCTTCTTTTCCAAGATGTTTCTGGCTATTTCAGGTCCCTTGTATTTCTATGGAAATTTTATCATAATTGTCTATTTTGACAGAAAAAAAAACTAGTTAGAATTTATTAGGACCTAATGGGTCTGCAAATAAATAATCTTATAATCAATACAAACTTCTACAAAAAGAAAGATGCATAGGATTTAAGAATTTGTTGGATGTACAGCTAACTTATTGGGATCTAGAAATATACAACTGATATTTTAATATTGACACCTTGAGTCATGTGACCTTCTTAAAGTCATTGCATCTGTAAGCAAAGGCAGTTTTAATGCTTATTTTTGAATCTATAAGCTATTACAATTTGTTGTTGCTGCTGCTGCCTTATGTATTTACTGGCAACAGCCTCCAGTATATTAAATAGAAGCAATGAAGTAGTGACAGTAAATTTGTTCTGATATTATAGGGATGCGTGTTATCTCACTGAGGATGTTTCCCTCTATCCTTAAATTGTTGATATTTTTTACCATGAATAAATATTGGATTTTGCCAAATACTGCTCATCTGTTAAGTTGATCATATGGAAGTTTTGTCTCCATTATTCTTTCAATATGATGGATTATACTGATTGATTAGAATTTAAACCAAATATATCCAAATATTAAGTAATCATATATATATATATATGTGTGTGTGTGTGTGTATATATATATATATATATATATATATACACACATACACACAGATGTGTGTGTGTGTGTGTGTAATTCCCTTTCTAATCATTATCCTCTTTGTTGACTTGTGCTATCAGAGTGCTTGTTTCAGAGAAGTCTCCAGTCTATGGCTAAGTTTACCCCACTGCTAAGGCAATACTCTTCTGAGTACTCTATCTGACGCTCAATGTATTAATTTTTTTTCTATTCTAGATGAAGAAAACATGATTATTTCTGCCTTTGCATTCCAGAAACCATTCCAATTGTTTTTTTTTTTTTTCAGTGATTCCTTACCAGTGTTGGATAGTGTTCTCACACACATGCAGTAGGTGCTCAGCTACAGACATAAGGAAAACCCTTTGTAGATTTCTCAATCTCTCTCTCTCTCTCTCTCTCTCTCTCTCTCTCCACAGTTGTAGTCTCCATGCAGCTTTCTCCTCTCTGGTACTATGCCTAGAAATCGTAGCCATTTCAGAATCTCAAAATTCTCAACTACATCTCGTCACCTCAGGGAGACCACCTGTCTCATTGGGTTCTCTCCCCTGGTACTATAGCCTAGAAACTCTGAACAGTAAGCTGTGGCGATCACCTCAATTGTTTCCTTTGTATCATGAATCATACCTTTTTCTGCTTACTGTTCATGTGTATAAATTTGTTTCACACATTTAGTCTGGTTTTTCAGTTGTTTAAGGAGAGAAGGTAAATCTGCTGCCTATTTCTGCATCGTGGTCAGAAACATCTTGCTGGTTATACAATTCCTTGCCTGTGCTTTCTTCCCTTTTTCTTGAGAAATATTATTACATTATTGTCTTGCTTTTAATGTTACTTGGGACATCTAACGCCACCTGTTTTTCTTTCCATTATAAATGATTTGGCAAATGTAAAATGGGTTGGTTGTGTTGCCTACCGTTGTTAAATATTCTTTTTTATATTTAAGATGGAATCAGGTATGTCTTGAAGTTAACCATTCTTGAATAGCTTGAGGAAACTTGGACAAAAGGCAACACTGCACAGAACGATATCAGTATATCAATATATCTAATTTATTTAATACATTTAATTGTACATCTATTTTTTAAACACATGGAGAGAACATGGTGGAGGAATAGTGTGTAAATGCTATATATTCTGACAGCACAAAAAATTAACCAACTAAAAACGTGGGGTAAAGAGAGGAAGGGGAAGTAGAATAAGCTCATCGATATCTACACTGTGTAGATAACAGGTGTGAGTCAAAGACTATGATTTAAAACAGACAAAACAAGTGTCAGAAGCTAAACTAAGGAAATGGGACTAACAGCATAATTAAAGGTATTAATAAAAGATAACCACAACAGAAAAATTTAAAAACTCCAAATAGCAAGTACCAAAAGAAATTAAAGAAAAATATATAAAAAATCTACCACATGGAGAAATATACTAAATATTCCATCAAACAGAGAGGAAATATACCATAAGACAACAGAGTTGAGACCAAACACATTAGTAGTATCAATAAATGCAAATGGGCTTAGCTCATTATTTATTTATTTATTTATTTATTTATTTATTTATTATTTTTTTTAAGTTTATTTGAGAAAGAGAGAGAGAGAGAGGGACCACGAGCAGGGGAGGGGCAGAGACAGAGGGAGAGAGAGAAAATCCCAAGCAGGCTCTGCACTGTCAGTGTGGAGCCCAAAGTGGGGCTTGAACCCACAAACCATGAGAACATGACCTGAGTTGAAACCAGAGTAAGATGCTTAACCATCTGAGCCACCCTGGGGCCCTAATTCATTTCTTAAAAGAAAAAGATTTTCAAACTGTTTTGCATGTGTGGATGCACACACATGTACAAATACACACAAACCTGAACTTTAAATTGTATAAAAGAAACATATTTAAGGGGCGCCTGGGTGGCGCAGTCGGTTAAGCGTCCGACTTCAGCCAGGTCACAATCTCGCGGTCCGTGAGTTCGAGCCCCACGTCGGGCTCTGGGCTGATGGCTCGGAGCCTGGAGCCTGTTTCTGATTCTGTGTCTCCCTCTCTCTCTGCTCCTCCCCCGTTCATGCTCTGTCTCTCTCTGTCCCAAAAAAATAAATAAACGTTAAAAAAAAAAATTAAAAAAAAAAGAAACATATTTAAAACAGTTATTCAAGAAGGCTAATGATCAAGGGATGAGCAAAGTATTTTAAGCAAGTTTAAATAATGAGAGCGCAGTTTGACACCCTGTTATACAATGTGAGTGAATATAGGCCATAAAAGCATAAAACTACTATATTTGAGCCACGTTGTGATGCTAGATGACACAATTCTCTACAAAACATGAACACAACGAGCTACTTCGTAAATCTGAAACAAGAGAAGATTCTTAAGTCAAAACGTCTAATGTGAGGAGCCCATAAACACTCACAGAACAAGACAGGTCAAGAGGCCAAAAACTGTCAAGCATGAGAGCAGACGTTTGTATAAATCAAGAACTCTCAGAAACATAAGCATATGTATATAGATCCACAAACACAGTGAGAGATAGCAATATTCTTCTCTCAGAATCTGACAGTTTAAATAGTCAAAAAAAATAGCAAAGACAGACTCTAAATAATCCAACGTTATCTCTTAATATTTAAATTTTGTGTGCGTGTTTTGGCCAGCAAAGTATATATGGTATGTAGGGATTTTAAAGAATGTTTCCTGTCTGACCATAAATCAATGTAATACCAAATAATCCAACAAAGGAGGAGAAAGCATCTATGAAAGAGATGCTGCTGATGGCTTGGGTGGAAATGTGATGGCGGGAAGTAGAGAGATTTAAAAGCAAGGTAACTCCCAGATATCATAATAGCATTACTGGGTAGCCATTTTTAAGCCACAGATGCTCAACAACAGCATTAGTCTCTCAGGGTCCCAGTGTGAAAAAAAAAGGATGTTGGTACAAGTAACTAATAAAACTGAGTATCTATTGAAAATCACTAAATTGAACATGGCAAATCCAAGCTCACCATCGTTTACAAACTGAAAGTATTAAACGAAAGTAAAGGGGCACCAGGGTGGCTCAGTCGGTTAAGTGTCCAACTTTGGCTCAGGTCATGATATTCTGGTTCATAGGTTTGAGCCCCGCATTGGGCTCTGGCTGACAGCTGAGTCTGGAACCTGCTTCGGATTCTTGTGTGTGTGTGTGTGTGTGTGTGTGTGTGTGCCCTTCCTCTGCTCCTGCTCTGCCTCTCTCTCTCTCAAACAAACAAACAAAAAACAAAACAAAACAAAACCAACAAAAAAAAAAAAAAAAAACACCATTAAGAAAATAAAAACTTGGTTTTCAAATTATTACACAGGTGAGCACATCCTGATAACATAGACTACACTAGCATGCTCCTGCTTAAAAACATCAGTCACACAAATGAAGACAGGTTATTTGAGCCGTATTTTGGTTCCATGTTCAAACAATGTTTTATTTGTGAGAAATTTTCCACATAGTCTTGGAATAATTTTAGAGAGGTAGAAAGTGTTTTTCAGAGGTCATGGTTGATTATTACAGATTAGGTTCATTTAGAAAAATGATAACTCCTATTATCATGGTTTGAGTGAGTTATTTTTTCAGGATGATATATCATCATCTTTATATACCCTAAATGTCACAAGAGATTTATTTGCCGACAACATATGTTACAATATACTTTCTCTCTTGCATGTGTAATGGGACATGTTTAGTAGTTTGACTGCAAATATTTCAAAACCAGCTTCTTTGTCAGAAATCTATAATACAACACTGTTAATTGTGAATATAGTTATGGAAATAGGGATATATAAAATCCCTCCTCCCCTTCTCCAAATGCAAGCAAAGTTGGCACATCTGGTTCAATAAGATTTCATTTTTTTTTTTTTATTTAAGGCAGAATCACAGGCTCTTTGGAAGACCCAGTGCTGAATGTTCACATATATGAAACTACTTCAAAGACTTAACTATTAGAGAATCATTTTGATGTGACACTATACCAAATAATTCATATTTTTTAATGGAAATAAATTATTTTCACTCTTTCCTTTCATAAACATTTTTATACATGAATATGTGGATAAATATATCACATATAAATTGTATATTATATATTCATGTATTTATATATAATTTTGAAATAATATAGTGTAGCATATATTCGTATACACTGATATACACATAATTATACATAAATAGAGCAATATTCACCAGCAATGTAACTAATAAATCAGTGAGAAGGTACTATTTTTTTTCACTATTTAATACTAATCCTATCTGAATTCTTTACTTTACAAACCATTCCCAAAGAGGATATAAGACATTATTAGTAATCTTTCCCTCCTATAATATTGTTCTTTCCCACCGTTCTGTCCAATCTTCTTTTCTTTACAACCTTTGGCATTACGTAACCTCTCTTACAACCACTTTTGGAGCAAAATTCAAACTTTAGATCATCAGCTAGGATTTCTACCTGAGTCTATTTCCAATTTTTGAATAATGATTTCCTGCTGATCACACAAACACAATGAATCTAAAACTACAGGATGATTTTCCACTCCAGCTTGCTCGTCCCTGTAGTCTCATTTTTTCACAGGGCTAGATTTCTAATCACCTACTCAAATCACCTCGAAAGTTTTTTGCCTCCGCTCTCCCAAACTCAGAAATATTCCAAGTTCAGTCTTGAGCCTTCAATCTCTCACCTGCCACAATTTCTCCCTGCCATTCTCACAGCCATTATCAAAGTTCAGGTTAATACTTCCTTTAACTTTGGCAACAGAAATTGCTTATGCTAATGGTTTTTCCTACCGGCATGCCATTCATCATTTGTTTATTAATTATCAGCCACTAAACAGGAAGCAGGCCCTAGTTTTGGAAGTTTGGCTCCTCAGCTCCAAGTGAGAAGACCTAAGGTAGATGTCAGGATGCGTTTCCAGGTTGGGGGGCTTTCAAAAGATGACTGATGGGTGAGGTTAGGAGGAAAAACTAACAACAGGGCTCGGGTGTGCCGCAGGGCAGAAATCAAGAAAGCGGCCTGCAAATGATCTCAGTCATCTTAATGATAAAACAATGCGCTGAGGTAAACTGTGTGTGTAAGTAAAAGGACTGTGCTGCCCTCCCACTCTGCCCCCACCTCCCCTCCGTCTCCCCTCCCCTACCCCCCCCCCCCCCCGCCCTGCACAGATCTCAAAGAGTAGGTCCATTCGGATCCCAACATTCCCTGCCATCCTGGACCCCAAGTTTTATGTAGTGAAAAGTGTTTAGATGCCAATTTAGCCAGTCTGTTTCAGTTCTACTCTTTGCAAAAATGGGGGAAGGGTAACCTAATGGCTCTTAAAAAGTATTTTGTTTGATTTTCAAGTTCTGGAATTAGCTGCACTTTTATTTGTATTTTCATTTCCCGAGAAAGGATACTTGGAAGACAGCCAAGGAACCCTGGGCAGGTAGAGGAGACAGAGAATCTGAACAATTCTTTTGGATCAAAACTACAATCTCTTCATCCCGTGTCCTATTTCCCCTCCCTACTCCTGAGGTAAAATAACCAAAGCTTGTTGTGTTTTGGAATAATGAAAGTAGTTTTATATTAAACAGAAACTACTTTTCCTACAGGAAATAAAAAAATAGCTTGCATCTACTATGGTGGGAGTCCCATTGCTTTGGGTACTCTCTCCCGTTTCTGCCTCCCTACAAGCTGTGTGTTCTGCAGTCAGCAAAGAATCCATTGCAGGCTTGACTATATGAAAGATATCTCCTCTTTGAGGACACTGAAGTTTATACAGGTTGTGACTTTCTTGACTATATGAAAGATATCTCCTTTCTTGACTCTATGAAAGATATCTCCTCTTTGAGGACACTGAAGTTTATACAGGTTGTGACTTTGTCCCAAATCACCTAACTGGAAGAAACACATTGCAAAGTTGCAACCACAGTGAAACTTAGATTGCTTGAGACAGGAGCCTTAGCAATTGATGCAGTAACTGGAGGAAGAAATATAAAACTTACGCAGCTTCATGCAGATCATTTCAAGATGGCACCTCAGTGATCTGAGCTGCCAACTCCTGATGGCCTCCCTCTGACCTTTAGTGCAGTTAAAGTACTTTCTCAATGTTTTGCTTGTATACAGTTAAAATGCAAAGAAAGTAATCATAATTAAACACTACTGTTCCACTAGCTTTGAAGTTCTACAAGACTGACCTTCTCTGGATTTTGTGTACATCACAGTGTGCGTGGTTGTAGGGAGACAACTCCACAGAAATGGCCTACATCCTTTCTCAGAGATGCAGCCCTGAAACGACTGTAACTACATTGAGTGCAAGTGGAAGGATTGACAATCTTCCAGACAGTCCAGAAAAAAATGGCTATAAAAACTGGATTTTCTTACAAGTTAGGCAGATGAAAAACAAAAACACAACAAAACAAGGATCAAGCAAAATTGAATAATAACCCCTTCTTGAATGGGGTCCAGAATCTTTGATGAGCTACAATCTGTGAATCAACTCAAATAGGACAATACCTTTTTAGACACAAATGTTCATACAGTGTATTGGAGCTCTCCATTCTACCAATCTGGTGCTAACAAAGTTTTGTCACAGGGTTGAAGTCTCATATCACCCAGCAATTTTAAAACTAGGATGATTTTTTTAATATCCTGGTTGAAACACAGGAAGATGGCTTGGTATTGCCAAGACTTCAACTTGCTTTGACCTCAGGTTGTGGCTAGACCCCAAGCTATGGAAACTAAAATTGTGTGCAAATGGGATAGTTCCAGCAGTAATATGAAATTTCCCTATACCAACATCAGCATCCCCGTGCCTAATGATAGCTCCTAGGGAAATGCAACAGATCTTCAAGAAAGCTTTGTTGGACTCTCCTTTAGAATCCAACATTGAGCAGAATCAGGCTTGTATTAGAGGTAAGGTTAAATGACATAGAAGTGAAAAGCAATCTGCATGTTAGTTTTGAAATCCCTACCATGGTGAGAGAAATTTCAGGATTGAACTGTTTACAAGCACAAAATGCCAAGAGGTGTGCAAACTACTTTTTATTTCTCAAAGGCTTAACAATAAGTTGTTTTATCTGTGGGCATGATTTCCTACATAATTCCTTTCCTCCTTAAGCTTGGTATTTTCTGTGTATCAGTTTAAGAAAAGTAGTGTTGTCCACATTTTACTCTTCATGGATTTGCTCTCTTTTGTTACAAATTCCCACTTGGAATTTAATTTTAGGTCACCAAAAAGTTCCCTTCTGGCTGCAGATTTCCCTGAACCCCATTTTCAGTCAAAAATTGTTTTTCACTTTTTTGAACTCTTACCATTCTATCTATACATCTCTTAATTTACTTAAAACTTTCTGCTTCTTGATACTGTTTTTATATGTCTTATTTACCTTTGGATTCTGAGATTTTTATGTATAGATTTTTTTGTAAAAGCTTCTTATCATATCATGTTAGTACTTACAGAAGTGTTTTTTTTTTGTTGTTATTGTTGTTTTGTTTTAAGAGAGCAAACAACTGCTATTGTGTGTGTGTGTGTGTGTGTGTGTGCGCGCGCGCGAGCGCGCATGGGAGTCGTGTTGTAGAAATCTTAAACTTGGAGCTATGGGAAAGCTACTGGCCCGTGAATATTTGTATTTCTTTCCCACACCACTCTTAAACCTTGTCTAAGATCTCCCCTGCCATGACCCAGGCCTATAATGTAGATCGTAGGGTTTTTGTTTGCAAAAAAATGCAAAACTTAACTTTATCCATTATCAAAGTACCGTAGACACTTTTTTGTTTGTTTTATAATTTAAGGGAAAAGTGAGGATAATGCCAGTTGTTTGTGTTAGCATTTAGTGGGTTGAAATATTTTATAACTGAGATAAGTCAAAATCTATTACAATATTTAAGAAATGCAGCAGAAAAAGAATTAATGTTGACACTGTGAACATTTAGAAGACCACTAGAAAAACAGAGTAATTAGCTTGTGCCTGGAGAGCCTGAGACAGATGTAATCTGATCTAATATCAGAATTCAGATATGGTGCACAGTTT
Source organism: Puma concolor (assembly GCF_028749965.1). Lineage (NCBI taxonomy): Eukaryota > Metazoa > Chordata > Mammalia > Carnivora > Felidae > Puma > Puma concolor. Next base: position 33,865,194 of record NC_141673.1, on the reverse strand, counting down.
TAATGGCCATATAATTTTGGGACTGATATTATTTGGATCTGTGGGCCATCTGCTTATCTTTACTACATCATACATATGCATATATAGAGAGATAAAGATTATGTCATTATAACAAAATAAATATTATTTATTTCAAATCATTGCTCGTGGACACAGATAAAGTATTAGGTGCAGAAACACTTCATTCTTTTTCTTCTTGGGAAGACACTGTGGAAATTTGTGTGCTAGTTTTCATCAACTCAGGAAAAATTGTCATTTATTAAAGAATTGATGCTGATGTGAAGTGACAAGTGAATTATTACACCACAGAGCTGTTTGCTTCAAGTGCATATGCTTGTGCATGTTATCATGAATTCTTCATGTTTCTAGAATGTTACTTGGACTATATACAACAAGCCATAAAATGTTAATGAGTGCGGTTCTCTCTACAGCTCTTTAGGGTAAAACCACACTTCCCCAGTGCAAATTATTCCATGACTGTAGAAGAGACTGAAAAAAAAAAAAAAAAAAAAAGGAAGCCAAGGGGCACCTGAGTGGCTCAGTTGGTTAAGCATCTGAGTTTTGGTTTCAGCTCAGGTCATGTTCTCACAGTTTGTGAGTTCAGGCACTGCATGGGGCTCTGTGCTATGTGGAGCCTGCTTGGGATTCTCTGTCTCTCTGTCTCTACCCCTCCCCCACTTGCACTTGCTCTCTCTCTCTCTCTCAAAATAAACATTGTTAAAAGAAAACAAAACAAAACAAACAAACAAGGGAACTCATATCCCTACCCATCTAAATGAATGTGGCTACATTAATCTACTCCAAAGCACTAAGCTTTAATTTAAATTTTATTTGATAGTCTATTTTTAAATCAACAAAATGAAAAAAGTAAAATTATATTCTCCAAATCATATGGGCTTGTATCCAGCACTTAACCCCACATCAGGGAAAATCACAAAGCGAGTCTTGCCATCAACTGTTCATCTGTCTGACATGTGGCACTATATGTATCTGACTCGCTTGGCTTGCCTTTTTTAATGCTTGCCCAATTTGCTTTTCTACTTTGTGGAAGGCAGCACACACCCTCAGGGCAGTATTCGATACTTTCTGATGAAAAAAAAGAATGTTGCTGACATAGCAAAAGCTTCAGGAAGTCACAAAAACGGGAAAGGTTTTATAAAACATGATTACCATTCCATTTTTTACAAAATGCTCAGATATTGATGGAACAAAGGTAATTGTATTTTAATTCAAGGTTTTTTTTTTTTTTTTTTTTTTTTTTTTTTTTTTTTTTACAGTCCCAAGTTGTGTGGTTCACTTGTAACCGTAGGTGGTAGCAAAGTGGAAAATTATAAAGGCTAGATTATTCCTTAGGGTTCACAGTGATAACCAGAAAGATTATTTTCTGGTTTACTTGAAGCAGATAGAAACACAGATATAAAATGTATGGCATTGACAAGCAGGTTTCCTGTCATGGACTATTAAAATGGTAAAACTTGAGATGAGGATTGGGAAGAAAGCATAGTCAGTTTTTTCAACACGGAAGCTAAGACAAGAAATGTTCTTTATTTACCAACTTCTCTTTTAGAATATCATTCTCTTACAGATCTCGAGTTTCCTTCCATTGAGCTAAAAAGGGCTAGCTGGTGTGGAATCAATAATAGCCAACACTGAGTACTTTAAAGTACTTGCGGGGTGCCTGGGTGGCTCAGTCGGTTAGGTGTCTGACTTCGTCTCAGGTCATGTTCTCAGGGTTTGTGGTTCGAGCCCCGCGTCAGGCTCCGTGCTGACAGCTCAGAGCCTGGAGCCTGCTTCAGATTCTGTGTCTCCCTCTCTCTGGCCCTCCCCTGCTCACGCTCTGTCTCACTCTCTCTCTCAAAAATAAACATTAGTATGTGTGCTGCTGAAACGAGCACAAAAATAAATAACCATTAAAAAAAATTAAAGTACTTGCTAAGTACTTTAGCAAGAATATAGGAGTTAGTGCTTAGGCAGATCATGATTATGAAAGCTGTTTTGAGTTGTGATAGGGAAGAAAAGATGATGATGATGATAACCGACTCAGAGGGCTGTAAAATTTTGTTAAGTCTTCCACAAAACTCATGGGGTAGATAAGAACATATTTCGTGATTATTCTCACATTACAAATAAAAAACCTAAAAATCGGATAGATTAAGTGATGTGGCCAGGGACCATATATAGCAAGGTGTGATACATAGGTGTGATAAAGGAGGGGTCTTTCTGATTCTCTGACTTTTTATGCATTCCAGTCTACTCAGTTTATCAGAAAGCTCTACAAATGAGGTGCTTCTTGGGGAGCCTGACTGGCTCAGTTGGTAGAACATGTGATTCTTGATCTCGGGTTTGCAAATTGGAGCCCCACGTTGCACGTAGAGATTACTTAAACATAAAATCTTAAAAAAAAAAAAAAAATCTTAACCTTTTGATCATGACCTGAGCCAAAGTCAGATGCTTAACTGACTGAGCCACCCAGGTGCCCCAGGACTATAGCTTTTCCTTAGTTCTGATTCTGAATTTAAGAAACCAATAGGACTTAGGTATCCTCGTGTTGATTTTGAATCTGAGCGGTGAAACAGGACTTTGTATTAAATACTACAAAGCTTTTGCTATTTCATACCTTTGAATTTTCTGGAATCAAGAAATATGTTAATAAAACTACACCCAATGCTCAAGTAGAATATATGATTCATTGTAGCCACTTAAAGCAGTAACTGAATTTTTCCATTCACTAACTGTGTATGCTTACGGATGGCCATAACATTTACATTGTTTGGTGTTTACAAGCATATTTGCCAGCAAATTTTGGCTTTTGGAGAGGTAGAGTTGAGTTGGGTAACTTACAGATTACTTCTGTGTCAACAATCTTGAAAAATGAAATTTTTTCTCTATCTTTAAAACTCTTCCTGAATGAAAATGTCCATTATAATTTGTCAATAAATCACCTCCACATATTCCGTTTTATCTAAGACCTATAAATGTTCTTGTATGTTTACTATTCTAAAATACATCTAAAATTTTAACTTTGTAAAAATGCATATAGAAAAAAGATTAAAGAGCTACAATGACATATTAATATTGGTTGTAGATGTTTCATACAAGTATGAGTGGTTGTTACTTCTTTATATTCCTCTGTATTTCCTAGTTTTCTGTAATAAACATAGAGCACATTTAAAACAACATATTTGTTTTAAAAAGCACCTCAAATTCGATATATAAAATTTTTAAAAATTTTTTAAAGTTTATTCACACTTGAGAGACAAGAGACAGAGCATGAGAGGGGGAGGGGCAGAGAGAGAGGGAGACACAAAATTCAAAGCAGATTCCAGGCCTCAGCTGTCAGCACAGAGCCCCAGACGGGGCTCAAACTCACACACCATGAGATCATGACCTGAGCCAAAGTTGGATAATTAACTGACTGAGCCACCCAAGTGCTGCTATGTATAATATATATTTAAAGTTATGCAAAAAAAAGTGAAGCAAAAATATGAGAAGGTATTATTTAGTTCTAAAGGTAAAAAATGTTTTCTGAGCTGAAGAATATTTAAATTCTTCTTTCTCTTTTTATGTTTTGTACAATAAGTGCTCATATATTAATTTTATGGAAGATAGTTTTCTTTTCTATAAACACTCTTCTAACTGTACTTCAATATCTAAATGGACAACTTAGGCCATAAAATTCTAATTCATAGAGCTAGATTAATACAAAATTTCAAGTTGACTAGCGGTGCTAATTCAGATACAGGAAAACAAATATCATCAACTATCCTACAGCCTGCTCTTGGTGAAATTGAAGCAGTCATTTCTGTAGTTAAATGTTCAAATGGAAAGCTGCAATGTCTGTGGCCTAGGGATACTGACAGCAATGGTATAATTGACATTTTTTTAATGGATTTTAAAGTCTCAATTCTGTTCCTTCACTTTGTTATCAGAAATCTTAAAAAATTCTAATATATCAGTTTAATTTTTTTCAATTCCTAGACTCACAAGGTTATAATTAAATCTAGTAATATTAACAGTTGTATAACAATATTAGTTCATTTGGGTTACCCTCAAATGGAAACAGAATCAAAACTTTGCCTTTTCCCTATGGTTACTGATTTCTTTAAACAGTCAAGTGGTTTTTATTTTTTATTTTTATTTTTTATAAATTTTTTTTCAACGTTTATTTATTTTGGGGACAGAGAGAAACAGAGCATGAACGGGGGAGGGGCAGAGAGAGAGGGAGACACAGAATCAGAAAGAGGCTCCAGGCTCTGAGCCATCAGCCCAGAGCCTGACACGGGGCCCGAACTCCCGGACCGCGAGACCGTGACCTGGCTGAAGTCGGATGCTTAACCGACTGCGCCGCCCAGGCGCCCCAAAACAGTCAAGTGGTTTTTAAAAAGAAATAAGTAAATTTAAATCTAGATTCATTACCAGTTCCTTAAATATAATTTTATACCAACCTTTCAGTCTCTCCTCCTTTTCATTGTCCCATGGTAGGAATTACTTTATTGATTAGGAAGCTATGGCCTGAGTGCATAATGAAAATCTGTAATGAAAAACTCATTTGAGAAAGAAATTAATAATTTCAACAGTGAAATCCAATTTTCCTATGTTCATTCTTGTAATCTATTTTGCATTATTTCCCACATGTACTCCAAACATCACTGACTCATGGCATTGTGCAGATAATCGATTAAAATGAAAGAATTACATAAAATATGTTTCTTCAAGGCTAACCTCTGGCTCTTTTATATTAAAATAGTTATATTTCTATATTCAATAGCTAAAAATGTTATTAGAGAATTAAATACTTTTGCAAATACATTTATTGAATAATATTTATATATGTTGTTTTAGGAATTCTATAATTTATTGAGGAAAATAGACTATCAACTATGAGCAAACACTAAAAAATCTACATTTTAGGGAAATGTATTATATGATAGGCACCGTGCTATAGGACTTTCTACATTCACTGTCTATTTTCTTCCTGCAAGAACTTCAATAGGCAGAGACTATGATATCCATTTTTTTTTTAATTTTTTTTTTAACGTTTATTTATTTTTGAGACAGAGAGAGACAAAGCATGAACGGGGGAGGGTCAGAGAGAGGGAGACACAGAATCTGAAACAGGCTCCAGGCTCTGAGCTGTCAGCACAGAGCCCAACGCGGGGCTCGAACTCATGGACCGCGAGATCATGACCTGGGCCGAAGTCGGCCGCTTAACCGACTGAGCCACCCAGGCGCCCCTATGATATCCATTTGTTAATCAAGAAAAAAGAGGCTTTAGGGAATGTTTAGCAAACTTGTCCAGGGTTGCATACTGGTTGAGATTCAAACCAAATGGCCATACTGACCCATAGTAGTGAAAGTATAATGATAAATTAGGAGAAATACTGCTCATAGTATCATAGATATGTCTGTAGTTGTGATAGCATGTATATGTCCTTAACTCTCATGGTTTTGCTAATATAAAATAAAAACTAATGCTACAATAAACAAAGTGTCTAAGTCCTGTTCATAATGAGCGAGAAAGAGAAACTATATTGCATTCATTTTCTTTAAATACACAATAATGAAAGAATGTATAAAAAATAGAAGCAGTAAACCACCATACCCCAAAGTTCCTACTAGAAATAACCAGTTTCTTCCATAACTTAATTTCCCAGGGCCTTTTCTACACATAACAGACATAGCACACACAGCTCTACTTAAAATAGCACAAATACACTGAACCATATTATGTGTACTGCTTTGTGTCTTTTTGTTTCTTAACATACGTTAGAAATCTTTTCTCATCAGTACAAATAGGGTTCTTTATTTTTTAAAATTATTGAACTGTCGGTCTAGTTGAAACACTTACTTATTGGGCCCTCTCCGAATAAATATATCTGTAAGTCATTTCCAAATATTCCTTATTACAAAAGATTCAACAGCGATATAACAAAATTCTTGTAACATACCATTGTACATAATTTTTTATATAATCCTATAAGTGAAATTGCTGGGTCAAAGGGTAGCTACATTTATGATACACACTGCCAACTCTCTTTATTTAACCTTGTAATATATCCCTGTGTATTAAATGTAACACTGTTAGAACTGGTTCTGTGTTTCTTGTCGGCATTTCAAATAGATCTTCCTGCCTCCCAATAAATTTAAGCAGATTTGAGAGATTGCTGTTGACAGCTTAGTTAAATAAGCTTTCTTAGCTCTTCCAATTTGTGTGTTTATAATTCTTCCAGAGCCAGAGACATTACTAAAAGGGGTCCTTTCCAATTAAAGTAACAACAATGCATTTATGTATGGTGCCATTTACTGAATAGGAGGTGATCTCCATAGAAAATACTCATGTTTCAATCTGCATTGAATTTGGTTTCTTAAAATCATTATTAACCAGTTCTAAGTATATTACAAATAAATATGTCCATCTCTTAAAAATAGTAATAAAACAGAGCTATAATAAACCATTATTAGGAAACCCTCAGGAAATGAAGAATTTTTAACTTTGAAACTACCACACCTTGTAAGCAAACTGAACAGCAACATAACAGACAGTGAAAGAGGCTGCAAAAGGCATTTCCATAGATATTTTTCTGACTATTGGCTCTTCCAATAACCAAGCATTAAAAGACTTTTCCTGTCTTCCATGTATCCTCAAATACAATGGCTAGTGACTAACTTAAAATATCCTGGCAAGAAGCATTATTTAAAGATAATTAGACATTTGTGCATTTTTTAATAATTTTATTATGAAAATTATACTTTAAAAATCACTAGTTTCTCATTTGTACTCCATTGGCTACTCTAATATTTAATTAATTACTTAGATCACATCATATAGTATAATATATTCTATTTCTTGTCAAGAATTTTTGGATGTTTTTATATGAACTTCATATAATGAAAAACATTAATTGAGAACACAGGTTGTTACAGACTGCACATTTTAACTGCTTTCTATCGGTTAAGAATGCTAGCCCAGTAATAAAATATTCTAGTCAATGGGAAATTATCCATTTCAGTGATTAGACAAAAACTTGAAATTTATGTGAATACATGTAACACTGAAACTATGTTAAACATAACAATATTTTATAATTCATAAAACAGTTTAGAATCTTTCAGATGCTCCAAAGCCATCAGTATATCTCTTACTATAATTTTCCAGAGAATCTACCAATGATAAAATTTACTTCACTTTGCTAAGCTCATCTCTGAAATAACAATTTTAGACTTTAATGTGCATATTCATCTTTTCCTAGAAAAATATTGTATATGTGCAGTAATATTTCATCAACATAAAATATATATAGTTTGTAACGGTCGGTAATCAGTACAACTTTTGATTTTACATATTCTCCATTGACCTGAGATATTTAAGTTTTCCAGTCTTTAAAAGCAAGGGTATCTAGTTCAGAAAATATCAAACACATGCCGTTAAAAATGCTCCATCAACTGTTGTCTCTAAAGAATATCTTACATTCTTCAGATCCCTCTGTCACACTCCTCTGCAGTATTTTCTTAAAACAAATAACCGTGTCATTCTCAAGCATGAGACATTTCATAATTCCATTTGCTGGTGGTACAAAGTTCAAATTCTTTTGCATGTCATTAAAAACTCCTGTCACCTTCTTTTGCCTTAGTAGTTGACAGTATTCTGCCTCTAACATCATGGTTTTTTTTTAAGTTTATTTTATTTTGAGAAAGAGAGAGAGAGAGAGACTCCTAAGCAGGCTTTGTGCTATCAGCACGGAGCCTGATGTAGAGGCTGGATCTCACCACTGTGAGATCATGACCTGAACTGAAATCAAGAGTTGGAAGCTCAACCCACTGAGCCACCCAGGCACCCTCTTAACACCGTGTTCTATGTCTGCTCAAATGTCCATGCTTCACACCCAGTAGCTCAAATTATGCTCCTTCTTTTAATTTTTTTTAATATTTATTTTTTAGAGAGAGAGAGAGACAGAGACAGAGTGTGTGGGGGAGATGGGGAGAGATAGAGGGAGACACAGAATCTGAAGCAGGCTCCAGGCTGTGAGCTGTCAGTACCGAGCCCGACATGGGGCTTGAACTCACAAACCATGAGATCATGATCTGAGCTAAAGTAGGACACTTAACCAACTGAGATACCCAGGCACCCCTATGCTTCTTTTTGAAGCATTGCCTGATTTCCCCCTAATAAACTATGGGCTCATTGGAGGCAAAGTATTTACTTAGGAAAATATATACCTCAGAGATGTTCCCCAACATTTTTGAGTGGATTTTTAATTGATGAATTTATCATTCGAGAACACAGATAAAAGCATCTCTTCAATTAAAATCTAAGAAACCTTTAGTGGAACTTCAAAGAAAGTGTTTCTAATTATAACACAGTATTTTACTAATTTGATTGCTATGTTGTATGCAAAAGTGTGGGTAGGAGTTTGATCCTGAGGGGAGATTCTAGGGATTGGGAGGAGGATTATTACATTAAAACAAAAAGCTTTAGTGAAGGAAATAAGAGGGAAAAAATGTCATATTATAGCTAAGATATGACCCAAGATCTCTCATTACACACCCTAATTTATCTATATATTAACTCTACATGTAATTATTGCAAACTTTTACCAGTGTAATTTTGATCATTCAAACTGGAATACCAAGCACTGTGTTTTCAATTTTCTAATTATTGTCTGCAGCATTAAACATGGTAATAGTCATCTGATCGGCACTTTAAAAGACTGAACTAATTAAAGACAAGAAGTAGTAAAATACCTGATGTTTTTTAAAGGACAATGGTACAAACATAAAAAGCAGACAATCTCCAAATTTACATATAACCAGCATATTGAGCTTTTAGTAGTGCTGGCTCTGTGTTAAGAATTTTATGTGCTATAATTCATCTAATTGTCACAGAAAACTTGTGAGATAGGCACCATTAATATCTTTGTCATTTTATACATGTGGAAACAAGTTTATTGAGGTTAAATAACCGTCTTAAAGATATACAATCTGGAAGTGATGCAGATAGGGAACTCAAAGGCAGCTGATTTCAGAACCCAGGGTCTTTTTTTTTTTTAATGTTTAGTTATTTGTTTTTGAGAGACAGAGAGAGAGAAACAATAGGGGAAGGGTAGAGAGAGAAGGAGAGAGAGAATCCCAAGCAGGCTCCATGTTGTCAGCGCAGAGCCTGACACAGGGGTCAATCTCAGGACAGGAAGAGATCCTGGCCTGAGCCAAAATCAAGAGTCAGACACTTAGCTGACTGAGCCACCCAGAGTGCCCCTGAGAACCCAGGATCTTAATCACAATATATTCCTCCTTCTTTGAATTTAGGATGAATGGAGTTTCCTGGTTATTTCCACATAGAATAGCATATCACAACAATTTTATCTTGTACATTTTTGAGATTGGAGATTAATTTGGAAAAGGAAAAATGACTTAAAATGAGAAAATAGGCTTAATAAATTAGTCTCTAAATCCAGAGACATGGGGAAATTACTCTAAGTGGAATATTGACAATGGGTTGGTAATGGAGCAACCATTTTACTGGAGGGTATGCCTTTTGAAACCAAAGGAGCAGGAATGGGAAAATAAAGGAAATAATGTCTATTAGTTATTGAAGATTATCTCTATTTTTATTGGAATAAGTAGATGTTTGAATATGAAGTTTGTAAATACACAGGGAGATGGATCAATTGGATAAAAATCAAAGTTCCAGTGCAAATTGGATATTTTTCATTTTCTGAGAATTTTAAAAACATTGTAAAACCAGTCTGAGTAATCCAAAGCTTTTGTTCTGCATTAATAGGTCTTTCTATGAAGTAGTCTCTATTGTATGGTATAATTACTTTAAAATCATTGGGTTTTTTTGGTGATTTAATTTGAAAATGTTCATTGTTGGGGGCACCTGGGTGGCTCAGTCAGTTAAATGTCTGACTTTGGCTCAGGTCGTGATCTCACAGTTCGAGTTTAAGCCCCACATCGGACTCTGTGCTGACAGCTCAGAGCCTGGAGCCTGCTTTGGATTCTCTGACACCACCCCGCTTGCACTCTGTCTCTTCTCAAAAATAAACATTAAAATATTAAAAAAAAAAAGAAAATGTTCATTGTTATATCCAAAAAGTAATCTCTTCATATGATATACTTACTTATTTTCAGTACAGTCAAATTTTAGTAGCAGAATTACATTTTTAGAAGAAATCTTCAAAATCAGTTTAGTATTTTTATTCAGATAGTGTTATGTGAAGAATTACAACAATTTGGTTTTGGGGTATCCATTTCCTTGTGTTATATAACATTTGTTTGTTTTTTTAAATTCTTCATTTATTAATTTGCCACATTTTTTGTGCCTACTATGTACCTGGATAAAGCATGAGGATGCAAATCTGAATATAATATTTCCCACCAAGAAGCTTAGAGCCTTTTAATGGAGAATCTTAAATTCTGATGAAATATGAACTTACACTCTGCTTAATAGTATTTCTGCTTAGCAAAGCTATGGTTAGAAAAGAAGAACAATACTGCTCTTACCCAAGGGAAACTGTAACCTCAACAAGTTAGACAACCAGTCAAGGTTTGCCTCTTGCATCTCTCTGAGAGGTGATGTAGTCAAATATCAGCAAAGATGGAAAGCAGAAGGGAACTTCTTATCACAATCTTCACTGCAGTTAGTCATGGAGTTACAGAGAGTCTTTTCTTCAAAATGTACATTTATTATTTTCAACAGCAAAATTGTTTTTTTTTTTAATTTTTTTTGTTTATTTATTTCTGAGACAGAGAGAGACAGAGCACAAGTGTGGGAGGGGCAGAGAGAGAGGGAGATACAGAATCAGAAGCAGGCTCCGGGCTCTGATCTGTCAGCACAGAGACCGACGCAGGGCTCGAACTCACAAACCGGGAGATCATGACCTGAGCCAAAGTCAGTCGCTCAACTGACTGAGCCACCCAGGAGCCCCTCCACAGCAAAATTGTTAAGCCCATGTTCAGTATACACCAGCGTTCTGCTGGGGGATAGAGAGACAGATGTATCACCAAGACAAAATTGTTTCGCTCCACTACAGTATAGCATCTACAGAAACCAATCTCCAGAGCCCATCATCTCTGCCTGGTTGTACAGACATCTGTAATTTGGCATGTTCTAAATCAAATTCATTTCCGGTTCCTCTCCTCAACTCTGCCCACATGTGTTCTTGGATCTATTTTCTTATTTTGTCTAATGACAAGACAATGCCTCTGCACTGTTGCCTGAGGTAAAAATCTCAACATCTTTCCTGATTCTTCCTCTGTTGTCCTCACTGATGACGCACACCATCCCACATGCAGTATGTAATCAAGTTCAGTCAATTCCATCTCAGAAATGTCTCTGACATTTTCCTGTTTTTTTCTTTTTTCTTTTTTTTTTCTGACTCACTTCCTCCCTCTAGACAAGATAAGCCCTGCACAGTAAGAACTTGATCTGTTTTGTTCACTGCAGTATCCCTTGCTCCTAGAAGAGTTCCTGGCACATAGTAAGACTTCAACAAATGTTTGTTAAATGAATATCTATTTCCAAAATAACATAACAACAATTAATATTTTTGGAGGATCATTATTCGCCAGGCACAGAGATATGTCCTTTGTAAATTTATGTATTTAATTTTTAAACTTACTCTAGAATAGATTGGCACAAAGAATTGATCGGTCTTAGGAGCCCTTGTTTGTAGCTACAGTGTTTTACTTAATTGCCCTGCCACAACCAGTCATTCCTACAGTTCATCTTCCATACTGTTATTAGCATTATTTTTCTAAAGATTTATTACAATTCTATTTACCCACTTGAAACCTTTCAATGACTTATAACTTCTTATCATTCCATGTTGGGTGTATTACAACTTGGCTACAGCTTACATTTCCACTCTATTTTTCAGGGTTCCATTCCAAGAACCAATATCATAGCTGAAGAGCATACTTGCTTCCCAAATTATGCCACTCACTTTATCACGTGTGCCTTTGTTACTATTGTGGACTGTGCCCGCAATTACTTTCTCCCTGCCTGCTTAATTAACTTCTATTCATCTTTCAAACTCAATTCCAAATCTCCCCCTGCATCTAGTTGAAAGAGAGAATTTGGAAGCCAGATACATCTGAATTTTCATTCTGGACTGTCTACTTATGACTGTAATTTCAGGCAAGGTCTTAATCCTCAAGGTCTTTGCTGTAAAGTTAGCACATTAACACTTGATTTCAAGGGTTATTTCTTTGATTAAATGAGATAACAAAGCAATTAGAACTTGGTACACACTCAGAAAAAGTATATCAGATCAATGCCTTCTCCTGACATCATCAGTTGAATAGACTGCTCACATTAATTCCCATATCTATTTCAAAACTTACGGAAATTGTGTATTTTTAAATGTACAAATCTAACTGTGTGCCAGGTACCAGGTGCCAGGGACCAAGTAGACTCTAAATAAGTAAATGCTGAATTTATTGATGATTCTAAGATAGAATCATATGTAATAAAAGTACTCTATACTTTCTTTAGCCAAATGTAATTTTTATGCATTATTTTTATTATTCTTCACTGCTAGTAATAAAGAGTTGATTCTGTGCTTACATAAGCTCTATACGCCTTTTACATCAATAACACCACATATTTTTATTTGTCCAGCCTTGGAGTCAAACATTGAATTAAATAGAATGACTCAATAGATTAGAAAAGGTCTCCAGCTCTATCAAGACTTGTCATAGTTTAAGGCAAATGTAAATGTCAATGTCAGGTCAAAAAAGACAGAACCAAAAAGTAGTGTGAGTCTTGGGAAAGAAAGGAGTACTACAAACGGGGCATAGCCAATTCAAAGTGTGGGGCTGACTCTGCCATCACAAATGAGAATTAGATGGAAATGTTGCTGTTACAATATGATTTTGGTTTGCTTTGTAAATAGTCTATTTAGGAACATACAAACTGCTATTCAACTACTTGGGGAGAGATCTGGACTGGTAAAACCATCAATCTTGTACTGTGTGAGCACACAATTTCTTTTCTGCCACTTGTGGCAATCACAATTTCCTGCTTTACAAAATGTCAGGAGGCTGGGTCCCAGGAAAAAAGAGGAAGTCAGAACTTGCTGAATATTTCTTGAAGATTATTAATTTATTGTTTCTTTGGAATCATTTTCTTCAGGGAGGAGGGAACCACTTATCTAATTTAAAACTATTGTTCATGATGTTAGTGATAACACTTTATTTACAGGTAATATGGAACCTTAAAAAACAGCTGTATTGAAATTCAATCCTGGCTTAGAGTTTTCCTTTTATTCATTGCTGAATGAGTGTCTCATTAACATTAAAAAGAACTGTGAATGCCTAATGATTACGACATAGAACATGTCTAGGGGTTAATTTTAATTGCGTATAATTGTATTTGGATGAACAGTTTAGAAACAATCATCCAACAATAGTAACCACATTTCTTAATTACAAGTAGCAATTGACTTGGACAGACATTTGTTGTGCCTCTGACCCTATAAAAAGAGCACTCTGGAAATCTGAGTTTATGTCTTCCTATGTTGGAAATATCATCTTTCATGACCACAACTTGCAAAGAGAAAAAAGAAAGAGATGACAATAGCTTTAAGTCATGTGCTACTTTACAGAAAAGACAAAGGATACTTAATCAATTTGCCCACATTCACTCAACTATTAAGTTATAGAATAAAAATTGATATTTACGTTTGTACATTTTGAAATCCAGTGCTAAGTAATGAAAAGAAAAAATTTTGTGTGACCCATTTGTATCATATTTGTGTGTTGTGGTCTGAATGATGTGTCTACTCCAGATTCATATATTGAAAATCTAATGCCCAAATTGATGGTATTAAGAGGTAGGGCTTTTGGAAGGTGATTAGGTAAGAAAAGTGGAGCTCTCATGAATGGGATTAAGAGCCCTTATAGAAGAGGCCCCAGAGAGCTAACTTGTTCCTTCCACCATGTAAGGATATGACTTGAAGTTTGCAACCCTGAAAAGGATCCTCACTTGCCCATGCTGGCACTGTGATCGTGGACTTCTAGCCTCCAGAACTGCAAGAAATACATGTCTGTTATTTATCAACTTTCCCATCTGTGGTATTTTGTTATAGCAGCCAGAATGGTCTAAGACATTGTGTCTGTAGATAGATACTGAAGTTGAAATCTGTTTGATTGTGGAATAAAAAGGATGTCAGTCTATGGCACAGATCTTCATTGGCTATGTATTTATGAGCTAAGGTTTATAACATGTCTTAATACTTGTAAGTATTACTATCTGTACAGGTGGTCCTACACAGATAAAGCTCATTAAATGGAAAAGTTTTCTGGTATCGATGACCAAGAAACACTTGCTGAGAAATCTACGATGAACAAAGTTTTGGGTTGCTTATTTTCAAAATAAGGTTGAAGAGGTAAAACCAAAAATTGATTAGGTGTAATACATATTTATGCATTGTTTTCTAATAGAATACTAATTACATTATAATCTGGAAAAAAAAAACATTTGTCATTTACTAGGGTTCAAAGCATACTTTATTGAATGAGAATATTCAAGCTATGAAGAAGTGTGAAGATTATTAGCCCAACCATAACTTTATGCAGAAGAAAAAAAAAATCAATACTAGAGAGTCCAAGTGACTGATTTATTTTTTTAAGTTTATTTATTTTGAGAGAGACAGAGACAGCATGAGTCGGGTATGGGAAGAGAGAGAGGTAGACAGAGAATCCCAAGCAGTCTTGACCCTTTCAGCACAGAGTCCCATGCGGGGCTCAAACTCGCGAAATCCTGAGATTACGACCTGGAGCAGAAACCAAGAGTTGAACGCTTAACTGACTGAGCTACCCAGGCGTCCCCAAGTGATTGATTTAACTTGTTACTGATAGGACCGAGACTAGACTGAGGTTTCCTGATTGTCAATGTTATACAATTTGAAAGGGTTCGAATGACCTTAGAGTCTAAAATGGTGTTTCATGTTAGCCATTAAATTCAAAGTCACCAACTAAGGCATAAAACATGGATAATCAAATATGGGAAAAGTAGGACTTTCATGATACACTTAAGATTGATACCCTGTCTAAAATAGGTTTCACTGTAATCAGTGGTTTTCCCCATGTTATAAACAATTGTGCTTTTTCTATTGAGTACCAAAAGTAATCCTTTGGGGTTTAGGCCTCAGTCATGAAATAACATACATTTTATACTCTAGAATCACACTCCCTTTGGTGAATAAGATGTTCATACGAAGGAGCTAAAAATAACTGAGGGAATAGTGACTTAAATCTCCCATTTCATTTTCAGGTTCACAGTGGGGTAGACCAAATGAAATGGTGAGCAAAACTGCCAGCATGCAAATGTATGTTAAAAGTTATTTCTGTTTCTCTCCTATTTCTCTCTCTCTCTGTTTTTTGCTGACTTTTTACAGGTTTATTTATTTTGAGTTAAATCTGCTTAAGATGTTCCTACACTTTAATGCATGAGAGCAAAATACTGCATAAATTTTTAAAGAGAGAGCAAGACTAGATTATAAATATGTATGAATATCAATATTCATATATTAATATCAATATGTATGAACATCAATAACAAAGCAACGTATCAATAGAAACAAGCCCACAACCCAGGAATTTCATGGCGACATCTGCAATAGTCAGTTAATGTAGGTTTACAACAATAGCCATTGAAGGAAGAATCTAGGTTCTAACAGGATTGGCTTGGTCCATGCAATAAGTAAAAAAATATATACATATATATATATATAAAGAGAGAGAGAGATAAATATCTAGATTTATTTTTAAATTAGAGTAGTAATAATGGGCTTTCATTATCACATGGCAACAATCCACTAGACCTGAATAATTGCTAATTCCATGTAGACAGGAAAGGTTCTCTCCAGTTTCCTGCAATCTCCTGTATCCCTGATTTCTTAATATTTCATTTTATTTATTTTATTTTTCCAATTTCTTAATATTTTAATATCGAACTGCATCACTCATTTATATTACCTATATGATTCTAGATATATGAGTATGCAATAGCTGATTCAGAAAGGGAGCTCAAGCTGAAAAAAATTTTTGGTATTTTTATCCTTAATAGTATGGTTATCTCTGAGATAGAGAGAGATGCAGCATACACACTTTAGCATTTTCCATCCTGTTAGAAAAGAGAAATAAAAATATCAGATGTGCCTTTCCTGGCTTAGTGTCATTAGATCTTTACTCAGCCAATCTTCTATTGAGTATTTTGATAATCAGAGAAAAGCATTCAGATTTCTTTTTTTTTTAATTAATTTTTACAGTTTATTTTTGAGAGTTCTCAGGGGAAGGGGGTGGGCAGACAGAGAGGGAACCAGAGAATCCAAAGGAGGCTCTATGCTGTCAGCACAAAACCTGATGTGGGGATTGAACCCATGAACGGGTGAGATCGTGACCTGAGCTGAAGTTGGATGCTCAGCAGACTGAGTCACCCAGGCACCTCTACCATTCTGATTTCTATATTTGTCTGCCTATAAGGAAGAAATGTGTTCAAATGATGCATTTTGGCTATTTCTGGTCTCTGTGAAAGTGAATTTTGATGGCATATCTGCGGTATGCTTAGTATTACTTGGCTATAGTGAGAGATTTTGCTGATTATGCATGTGTGTGTGTGTGTGTGTATGTGTGTATCTTGAATAATACTTATACTTCTTATTATAAATTAAGAAATGAGCAAAATTGTCCGTAATTTCAATGTCTTAGGTATTTTATTTAGTATGAACCTATCTCTTAGGTCTGTTATATCTAAGACACTGGTTACACCTAAGCATTTACAGGGTAAAGCCAATGTTACTAATGAATTTTAGAGGGCAGCGCTATTATTTCTAAATATGTCCTTCCAGATTTCTGGAGTATGTAGAACAAAGTTAAATTAATTGAAAGTGAGGCAATGAATTACTTTTACCTTATGTTTTTTGTGAATCTAGGTTGATTGGCTGACAAAATGTCACAAATTCTTTACCCTTCCTTGTACGTATTCCCTCTTCAGCATGACTTTGCAACGTCTCCCATCAAGAGGTGTAGTCTCTTTCCCACACATGAATGCCAGCTGAATTTTTAATATATTTTGGCTAAAAGAATGCTCTAGAATTAATAGTGTGCAATTTTAAGCTTAGAACTCAGTAGGCCTTTCATGCTCCAACTCTCCCTCCTAGAACCCTTACTACCACAGAACAGGCCTGCCCTAGTTTTGCTTGAGGTGCAGAGACCACTCAGAAAAGGTTTTTTTTTTTGTTTCTGTGGCATTTCTCCATTATGAGAATAGAAGTTGTTCTTCAAGTAAGTCACTGTTCTTTGTCCCTCATGACATAATTCCTCTAGTATATTGCGTATTTATAAAGCCTTGAAATCCATAGACCATGGACACGCTTTCATTATTGTCAGTAACAGAGTCATTCTCAGCCTGATTATTTTATACTTACAAAATGGGCTTCCTCCTTTTCCAATACACATGCAAAAATATTGGTCAATATTGAGGTATTTAATCTATAAGGAAATATTTACTTCCTGATTTTATGCAAAGCAGTAATTTCTATGGAATGTGGAAACATAGAAGCTGAGAATTTTAACTAAGAGACTGTTCATAAAGGTTTTCTCATTTTGGTTTCAGGTTGAAGGTTGAAGACTCTCGATGGTGTTGTGATAATGCTGCCCTTGGAAAGGGGAAGTTGCTCATAAATTTTATCATATTAAGATCAAAATTAAGACATTTTGAACTGAGAATGTTTCACTACTCTAACATTACATGAAGAAATAAAATCAAATGTAACAAGATGACTGACCAGTTCCTGAGGAGTCCATATTTATTGGAAAGAACAGACAGTAATGTGGGATCACATATCTACTGTGATGAAAGAATTATGAAGGGCTAACTTTTTCTGTAGGCTGATAGTTCATACTGCAACACATGACCGTGCACTAAAATATCTCACTGGAGACTGGCTAATCCCACTGTATTTGAATAGCATACCTTCTCCTGCTTCATACGTTGTTATTAACTCTTTGGCTGAGCCATAGGAAGTGGAGCTGTGGCAATAAACAGAAAGTGTTCTAAGGGGCGCCTGGGTGGCGCAGTCGGTTAAGCGTCCGACTTCAGCCAGGTCACGATCTCGCGGTCCGTGAGTTCGAGCCCCGCGTCAGGCTCTGGGCTGATGGCTCAGAGCCTGGAGCCTGTTTCCGATTCTATGTCTCCCTCTCTCTGCCCCTCCCCTGTTCATGCTCTGTCTCTCTCTGTCCCAAAAATAAATAAACGTTGAAAAAAAAATTTTTTTTAAAAAAGAAAGTGTTCTAAAAGGGCTCTACCTCTCGATTTAATTAAAAGGAAAAATGGGAACACTTGGATGGCTCAGCCGGTTAAGCATCACACTCTTGATTTTGCTTCAGGTCATGATCTCACTGTTCGTGAGATGGAGCCCTGTGTCAGCTCTGCACGGACAGCCCAGATCTTCTTGGGTTTCTCTCTCTCTCTCTTTCACTCTTGCTCTCACTCTTGCTCTCTGCCCCTACCCTTCTCTCTCAAATAAATAAACATTTTAAAAAAGGAAAAAGGAACCATATGCACTACAAATATTTGGGAAGACACAAATTACTGCTGATTCTAATTGTTCCTACATACCATTGTAAAAATAAAAATTGAGAAAATAAAATAGCTTATGAAAATGAACTCAGTACTGATGGATTGAAATTTAGTTTGAAAATCTCCTCCTTCTTCCCTCAAAGTACAGCCTGTTATAAATAGAATTTTTTTTGCAGTGACATTTTCACATCTTTTTTGAAAATACAGACAAGAAAATAACATGTGGTACAGTTTAAGGTAAAATAAAAAGGATTTTATTGAAAAAAACACATAACACATAAACATAATGCTATTTTCTACAAGTAAATCTGGCTGATTTAAACCAGTGTGAAAGTGCCAGCCTCCAAGGGTAGTAAACAGAAATTTTAGAAATGTTTACACCAGAAAGTGCCACCAACAGTGACTTTATATATACATCTTTCACATGAATAAAGAAAAGAAAACACTTGTGTATGTGCATTGCCATTTTTAGCTCCCTTTTCCAGCTACCATATGGGTAACTTCATTAGAGAGCCTGAATGTGTATTTTATGAATTGCCCACTTGGTTAAACAGTAAGCATTAATGATAATTACAAGAATCTCAAAGGCTATAAAATTAATATCGTGCATTTGAAGAGTCTAAGAGATTAGAAGAGGAACACAAATTATGCTTCTTTTATTTTCTTCAAAGGCAGATTCAAACAAAAACTGTACTCTCTTTCTCTTGACAGGGCTTAATAATTTAGCAAGATTAATGTGATAAGGTCCTTGCTTCAGGAAAGAGAAAGAAGTAACAGAAGCATATCAGAATGATGGAAGGGAAAGGTCAAAGACTAGGAAGGAAATTAGTTTGAATTAAAGTTTTAACAGATTTTTCTGCTAAATATTACCATTTACACTCTACCAAGTGTAAAGAATTAAGTATTAGCATCTTTATAGACCCACAACACTTGATTTTCTGCTTCAAGCCAGTATATTGAATCTTACAGCCAGAGTAAGCTTGTGATGAAAAGATAAATACAATTAAAATAAAATTATGTACAAACACATCTGTATATGTATTTTTAAGAATCCTTGATCTGATATGAATAAAAAGGAAATCTGTAGAGACTAATATAAAAGTAAAAGCAGAAACCCTGAGAGGTAAGTAATCTCCAAAGCCAGCTTTCTAGGTGAGAACTTCTAGCAATTCTTAGAAAGCTTGAGCTACTCTTTTGACTGTTTCATGAGGAACAGAGTGAAAAGCATAATAGAAGTCCCTTCTCCAGATAAAATGAGAAATAAACCTCATGGGGAAAATAATTCTGAAATGATATCTTGTCCTAAGTGCTGGCTGGAGAGAAAAAACAAAGAATTAACAAGTTAGTCCTCATCACAGATCTGAAGTATGAACCCATGCTGTTTGTTGGGTTAAAAACTTAAAACAGAGCATTTAGCTGCCTCCTTGCCCCTGTCGGGGACTGGTAAAAGCAAGTACTGTACGTTAAGAATAGAACTCCAAATCTAGCCTTAAAGAATTCCCATCAATAATATTCCGCATATCTGAGATTGTATTCAAAAACAAAAACACACAAACAAAATAGGATTTTGTAAGTGAAAACAACCAGGAACAACAGAGAGTACAATCAAAACCACAGATTAGAGGTTTGGCTTGAACATAAGAAAAAGAAAGAAGAGACTATTTAATCTGTAAAACCCTCTAATGGAATTTGTTAACACAAGGGTATAAAAAAAGAATAAAATGAGATTAATTACAAGTCACAAATGTAGATTAACACAGTGAATTGGTTATAGATTCAAAGAACGTGGCATTAAGAAATTTATGTGATGGGGGCACCTTGATGGCTAGTCGGTCAAGCATCCAGCTCCAGATTTCCGGTCAGGTCATGATCTCATCGTTTAAGTTTGAGCCCCATCCCATGTCTGGCTTTGCACTTAGAGCACGAAGCCTGCTTGGGATTCTCTCTCTCTCCTTGTCTTTATGCCCTTCCCTGCCCTATCTTTCTTTTTCTTTCTTTCTTTCTTTCTTTCTTTCTTTCTTTCTTTCTTTCTCTCAAAATAAATAAACTTAAAAATAAAAAAAAAACTATGAAATGATTTGGAAAAAAATTAAGAGACATAAAGAATAGAGAAAAATGGAAGCGGCCACATTAAAAGAGATAATGACTGAGTAATTCCAAAATTGCTGAAAAAACCTCTCTGCTCGGATACTGTAGGGCTAATAAATCTGAAGTGTGATATATAAAAACTGTACCTAGATTCATCATAACTAGCTTCAGAACACCAAAGATCAAGAGATTTTAAAAGCAGCCAGAGAAAAATAGCAAATTACAGACACAGGTATAGCAATTAGGCAGAGAGTTGACTTTCCAATAATAAATAGACTCCAGAAAACAGTGGAATAAAACCTTAAATGGTGTCAGAAAAATTATTGACAATCTAGACTTACATTCCAGGGATATTAATTTACTATAATGAGAGCAAAATACAGGTACTTTCAGACAAAATAAAAAAAAAAACCTGAATAATGTTCACTAAGAGAAAATTGAAAGAACATATTTCATGAAGGGAGATAAAGTGGAAGTTCTGATAAGAAGGAATGGAGCGAAAAGAAAGGGAGAAATATGTGAGTAAATCTTCCATAATATTAATTTACAAAACTATAATAATAATTTCAACTTTGGGAATAATAGAGCAAAAATACATATAACATTAACACAAAAATCTGGATGCCTCATGAGAATTAAGATATTCTAAGATACTTGTATTTTAGGAAGGATTTAAAGATATTAATACACCCTGGAAGGTACCTTAATTGTGTTAGTTGTATACTGTAATTTTGTTCTATGACCTGTTATTTCTTCTAGTGTCAATATGTTTCCAAATTTAATTCAAAATATCAAAATACATGCTTTGCTAAACTCGTAAATTTCCAATAAACATCCTCTAGAGTTTTTACTGTGAAAGTAGTAGTATTGAAAGAATAAAATCTGCTTACATAAAATTAATGAGCAAATAGCTCCAATTTAGGCATGAGTTTGACTTTATGAAGTAGCTTTGATAATATACAAAAAAATTGTAGCTCCTCAGAATTTTACTGTGAGTGACAGATAACCAATCTCACCTTAAGAAAGAAACTGTCATAATCTGTCCTGTACAGAAAATGTTGATACACTAGAAAAAAGAATGTCCAGTATTACTAATATATTCCTCTGGTTTATTATTAATAAAAGTAAAATAAAAATATTCTAGATAATTTGTTATTTCCCATGCAGTTGCATTATGTTCATATTTATTAATATTTTCTAAATTGACAGAATATATACACATTTTAACTTTTTTGTATATCATAGCATATCCCTTTACATTAAGTAAAATTATTTAAAAGTAGTTAAATGCTTGAAATATATATTATACAATATAAAGATATATATATATCTTTTAACATTACAATTGCTCTTTTCAGGGTAGTAAATAAATTAGATATATTTTATAATATTTCATTTAAGCACAGGATTGTTTGCCTTTTGAAAATAACTTCAGTCCATATTACCTAGCTTCACTTCACCTAAAAAGTGCACAGGGTACTTTGTTACGAATGTCTACATTACTGATTTTTCCATCATGTATAAAGGCTTACAATATTCAAGAGAATGTTTTTGCTATAACATTAGAAATTCATTGCCTGGAACACAGTTTGCTACTGCAGTTCGCCATACCATGTAACAAGGTTATTCAGAAGAAAACTGTGCAGCTATAAGAAAATGAGAACATGAAGAGAAGTCTCTAAAGATAATGTCTTTAAAAGTCATGTGGGCATTCTTTGAGCAAAGATATTTTGAGTAACAAATATGTTGTTATTTTGCATTACTTTTCTTGACTACACTTAAAAGTACTATTTATATATATTTTTTAAAAATTCAGTGCTTCTCTGGGCTATGTAGTTACTTCCAAGGAGACAATAATGTTATTTTCTGGAGTTTGAAAATTCATATGCTCTTAAAGCACAAATTCCTCTGCCTCGCCTGGTATCTCCATTAGTTTTTTGGGTTTTTCTTTTTTCATCTCTGTTTAGATGTTCTGTGGTCAATTACATACTCACCTTCACTGGGATATCTGTAGTTTTCCTCCATTTAAAATTTTTTTTTTTTTCAACGTTTATTTATTTTTGGGACAGAGAGAGGCAGAGCATGAATGGGGGAGGGGCAGAGAGAGAGGGAGACACAGAATCGGAAACAGGCTCCAGGCTCTGAGCCATCAGCCCAGGGCCTGACGCAGGGCTCGAACTCACAGACCGCGAGATCGTGACCTAGTTGAAGTCGGACGCTTAACCGACTGCGACACCCAGGCGCCCCTCCTCCATTTTTAATACTGTAGCTCTCACATATGGCAAGAATAGTTGCAATTCTAGATTGATCTTTTAAAGTTTATTTATCCGTTTTGTGAGAGAGAGAGTATGTGCACCTACCCGAGCGGGGGAGGGGCACAGAGAGAGGGAGATCTTATAGTCATGAGATCATGACCTGAGCCAAAATCAAGAGTTGGTCACTCTATGGACTGTGACATTCAGGCGTCCCACAGGTTGATCTTTAAAATGGTAGTAGTCATTCTGATCATCTTATTTCAAATAAACTTATTTGTCAATATGGAGGTATTACCACTCAATCATTAGGGTCAGGCAGAAAGGAGGTGGCATTTAAAGAGGTCTCACTGTAGGGGAGCCTGTGTGGTTTAGTTGGTTAAGCGTCTGACTGCTGCTCAGGTCATGATCTCACGGTTAGTTCCATCCCTAAATGGGGCTCTGTGCCGACAGCTCAGAGCCTGGAGCCTGTTTTGGATTCTGTGTCTCCCTCTGTCCCTCCTCTGCTCTTGCTTTCTCTCTTTCTCAAAAATAAATACACATTAACAAAAATTAAAAAAAAAAGAGGCCTCACTATAGATTCCAAGAAATTTGGTCTGCAGAACACTGTAACAGTAAGTCAAGTTTTAACAAGCTTTTGGTATTTGGCCACAACAAGGCATTTGGACTATGGGCTTTATGTTTTTAAATTTATGGATGGAACACATTGATGATAGGAGTCCAGACACTAGAAGTGGTAATCAGATGATCAGGCAATCATGAAAGAACTGTATGTGTTTTGAAAATTGTATAACATCCTTCAAGACCTGGATGTCTTATAATGTCTTGTAATGATCTATGCCTTCTGACTGTTTCCACTTACTAGTGATCTGACCTTATATTTCAAGATAGATTTTAACAGATCTGATTTTTTTTACAGTAAGAACTGATGAATTTTCTGAAAGGCTGATTAACAAATGGAATCTGATGATTTAACTTTGTATGCAGATCACCAAATGGAAACTGAAACATACACTGAAAACACAAGACCTGGGCTTATTAGTGGTTTATAAGGATTATATTTGGCTGATAATTGCTCATATATTCTAAGGAAAAATATCACAGAGGTGTACCTGAGAAGAGATATACATGAAACAAAATATTCAATTAAGTAAAGGGTAATTAAGTAAAGATAATTTCTCTGAGTGTATTAAGTCATATGTTTTCTTTTTATAAATATTATTTTGATATAAAAATAATGTTATTACTATGAGAATTTATCCTATTTGATATTTAACATACTAGATGGCACTATTGATGTAGCTTAAATTATAATATATATGAGTGATTTTTCTTCTTTCTGAGGCATTATTATGAACAATAGTTAATTTTATATACTTCTGTTCTTTATTGTGATTAAATATTTTGAATCATGTTACAAATAATTTTGTTAGCACAGAAATTTCAAAGAATTAAAAAAATTAGTTGATGGAATTATTTTATTATTTTTGACCATTTCCAATATTCAAGCTTCAAATATTTAACATAGATATTTAAATATATAACATATAAATATACATTTTTAAATATATAATGTAATTATTCAGCCTGTCATACTAGCAAACTTCATTTCTGTGTAAAGTGAAAACATATATTGGAAAAAATCTCAAGGTAAGGCTAATCAACTAAGCATTCTACAGGGAGATAGTAACCCTAAGAACAACTATAAACTTGTAATGGTTATGGAAGGATTTTCAAGACAACAAGATGTCATCAGATTAAAAATATCTGTATGTTGATTTTCTGAAAAAATTCAGAGTTCCTTGTTACTGATAAATATTTGAATACATACTCAACACATCCTAAATTTTTGGATAAATAAATTGCTTCAGTTACACAAATGTCAGCTATTACTATACTGCATGTTAAATAATAATAAATGTGTACTTTCTGTGCTATTCCCAAGCAGTTTTCTTCATGGGCACAGGAGCAGCTCCAAGAGTCAAATCAACCACACAACATCACTCAGTGAAATTTACGGCAGATAAGGAACACAAAACATGAGGGAAAATGAAAGGCGGAAAAATTACCTTTCTCAAAAAAAATCTATGCTCATCTGAATCTTAAATCATATATTCTTTTCCCTTCATATCATTCTTGATAGGAATCTTACAGAAAAAAAAAATTCGTTAAAAGTGACTGTGCTTCACTGTCAAGAAAAACCTATGGTCAGGGATATACTGAATTCCCAAAGCTTTCATCATTAATATTTTATGAGTCTCACTGATCTGTCCTATATAGAAGAAACATTTATCTTTCATTTGTGCAAGCACTGCCTGCTGAGGAATAGATTTCATCTGTAAGCTGGGTGGTGAAATGAAAACGGCAGCAAAAGTAAGAGGAAGCAAAGTGTTCACTTGATTTCTTTTACTAGAGTCTGGCTGCACTTTACTGGAGTTGCAGAGTCAGCCAAGCAAAGTGAAAGATATTTGGGGAACTATGAAGAGTGTCAGTTCTGGGCCAATATACTTTGTTCTGCCCATGTGAATGCCCATGTGTTAGTTGACTTCTAAAGGAAATGATTAGCCACGGTGACTTTTGTTGTTGTTGTTATTGTAACTTAAACCTTTACAACAAAGTCTGGTGCCTACAGCATTTTGGGAAATCATTTGCTCAGTCTTGAAAATTGTGTTCCTTATAGATGAGATGACTAAAAGGCAAATTGGTGATCTTCCAACACTTCAGAGTGAAAAAGCTAGATGTTTTCCCTCTCGGTAGCATGTGGCTTGCCATGTAGGCTCACCTAGGACACTGGAGCTGAGAATTCCCTGTGGACATCCACAGAAAACATCGACAGAAAAGTCAAACAGAGAAGAGGGCCCAGAACACTCTGTCACAGTCAAAAAACACATTGGACGTCGTCTATTAGGTTCACTTAGAGCACAGGTCCATCTAGAGTTACAGGAAGTGGAGTATGGTTCCCTCATGTGATTGAAAAGATAATCTCTGGAGAAATGTATGTAGTGTAAAATGTATGTAGGAAAAACAAGCAAACAAAAAAACCTCCTGGTTTTGAATGAAACCAGGTTTCTCTGGTAGAAAATACACAATTCAAAGCTATATGAAACAACTGTGCTTCTTTTCTTCAGAGCTCTTACCTCAATTTTTAACTACATATTACCTAGTATGATTATTTAACATCTTTCTGATCTCTTAGAATAAAAATTAGACCCTGTTTATTTTGGTTCACAATTGTATCCCCAGAGTCTTATACACTGTTGGCAGATAATAGGTGTTCAGTACGTTTTTGTTAAAATATTTGCATATTTTTCATTTTCATCAGTGCCTGCTAGCATGTTTTACATCATAATCCTTAATAATGTTTTTGGTGAGAGTAATGATTTATTCAAACTGCAGCTACAAATTATAAATCTACATAAAGAACTATGTTAGAAATAAGTTGATAGTAATTAGTCTAAGATTAGTTTCTGGGGCACAAAGAGTTAACCATTTAGTTGAGGAATAAAGTATATGTGAACAATTATACATAATTTGAATTATTAGTGACAAGATATTAGCTCTAATTGTAAATAGGTACCAGACACACAGAAATGAAAATACATTCCTGATAAAGAGAACTCTATGAGTAAATACATTGGAGTGAAAAGGATATAAACCACAAATTATAAAAGGTGTTGATAAGAATGAGAGTTTAGAATGTCCAAGAGAACACCACCTTATCTATAAGTGCCATCTAAACCTATTTCTCCCGTTGGTTCGTCTGTTTAGATTCTGTAGCAGGAACACACACGATTCCCATAACCTGAAAGGATCAATGTTCAACAGTCGTGATGATGTAATACTGCAGAACTGTAGGCAAGAGTTTCTTTTCTCAAACTCCAGCTAGTATATTGTTTTCATTCAAGCTTTCCCTGTGACTTAAGCATCTTTCTTTTTTTTTTATTCTCTTTTCTCTAAACTTCAGTTCTTCTCTCATTGCCCCTTTCCCCAGTGTGTTTGCCAAACTCCTTGGCATACTCATTCAGACTCTACAAATGGGAATGAAATAGTCATTTGTAGAGAAAAGTAGCCATTTGTAGATACTCTCGAGTTGAGTAAAATTGTTGCTTAATAGTTATCCATCAATGGATTTGCTATCCCAATGGTTTCAACAAATACTTTTTTTTTCCATTAAAATTAATTCAAGCATTCTTCTGAATAATTTAAACTAATTCAGTACTCACTTAAGCCTTTGTTTGGCCAATAACTCACTAGCTCTATTAAGCTACATCCGTTTTAGTTAAATTTTGTGTTAATTTATAAAAACAATATTATTCTAACCAAAAATATGCTGTATGTGAAATGGATAATCTATTTAAAGCAGTAATATAACAACTAAAAGTTAAGAAAGCAAACACAACATGCCGATTGGGAAAATTTTCTGGATTTCCTGGATTTTAAAATCAAAGTAGCTTTCTTTAAAAGTAATATCAAATTAATTAAATTTATATAATTATATAAAATATAAGTAATTATGTAATTATAATTATTCAACTCTAATAAAACATGTCTGAGCATCAAACTTAATATTTTGCTTATCTTTTAGATGTAAAAAATCATATTCTGTTTTCATTTTCCCTCAAATTCTTTCTAATTTCAATTTTATGAATGAACAGTGTTAAGTTTATACAAAGCATTTTCAAATGTATCCACATTTCCTAGGAATACTCCTTGATTTAGAAAAATATAACACTGTACACAAACATTTTATTCATAACATATGCTCTTGCATTCCGTTTTCCTCAAAGATTGAGCATCCCCTATGTTCACACCATTCCTTTCTTTGTGGTCTATTCATCTCTCTGTTCACATGTTTGTTCATCCTTTTGTTGATTTCTCCTCCCTTCAGAAGGAACCATAATTTTCTTGAGGAGCTGGGTTGAGACAGTGTTTCCAATTTCCATTCTGCTGGTTGGAAACACATGTCCCCTATGTTCTCTTGTGAGAGATAGATAGTCCATGCCATCTCATCCCTCCCTCCTAAAAGTTACATGCATGTTTAAGGAGTAGACATAGGAAATTTAACCTCAGTCTGATGTGGTCTGTATAGTTGACAAAGGATACTCTACCTAGTCTGTGGTAGCCATAAACATTTACTTTCTTTTCTTTTTTTTTTTTTTTTTTTTTTTGGACACAAAACCACAGTATGAAACTTCAATTTGAGCTACTTATAATGAACTAAAATGAGAAGGTCTTTCTTCTTGCTCTTCCCTCTCTCATTTGTCCATCTCTGTGTGTTAAGAGCACTATCCTAGCAGCCCCTGACAGGACTATAACACTTGTAAAGTTATCACCTCACACTGTTTACCTTAAAATTCAAATCAACACACTGAAATTGCCCAAAGAAGTGGGAGCCAGAAGTCTTACACAGAATGAAAACAGAAATAAAAGTGAAAAACAAGAGAATGGATACATGTCCTCTTTGTTCTCAAAGAAGGTGGAGAGGGAAGCGTGCAAATAGGTTGCCCACTGTAATCATTTAATTAAGTATAAAATGAAATGAGGCCTACAGTTTCAGTTTTTATAAAGGAATAGAAACTTCCGGATGTGACAGACCTATTTGTGGCACAAGGCCTCTCCATCAGGTTTTTGATACACAGAGGGAAACCTCTAGACAGATTGACCTCTTTTAAGTCATTTTACTAATAAAGGATTGCTTTTCCCTTATAGCATTTTTCAAGAGGCTCCATGTCTTTTCATTTATTTCATTAAACAAATAAAAAAAAAACTACTTAGGTAAAGTTCAAGCAACTTTCACAATTATAAATTATAAAGAAGCAGAAATGGTCTATAAAGTCTAAAATCCATTCTGTTGCTCAACTACTCATGCAAAATGCCCATTATAACTTGTGGCATTGTTGGAAATTTAATAACATCATAATACCATACTTATACAACCTCAAGAGTCTAATAAAGTGGAAATAGTTCACTCATATAATTGTAACAAATCACGTAATGATAAAGTTCTATCCTAAAATTTAATTCTATCAAGCCTTGAATTGGGAAAATGTATAATCACCTAATTCATAGCTGTTAAAGTGAAAGAAAGATAATGCAAAATGATTTAAGAAAAGAGATGTGACAGGCCTACTTATTCCTGGAGGCTTCTCCATCAGATTTTTTGATACATAGAGGGAAGCCTTTAGGCAGATTGACCTCTTACAAGTTAAGACAGAAATATTTCTTGCTCAGATTCTGGATCTTCAGAATACTTATCTGAAGATTTCAGCCCAACAGAGGATTCATTTCTTGTTCCAGAAAGTGGTTTTGGGAGTGAAATCCTGGGTTTTGAAGGATGACAAGAAAATCCTTTGGTGCGTAGACATTTCTCAATGCTACTGGAGACTGAGGCTGGCCAAGAAAATCCCTCTGTAGAAAGTCATGACAAAGGGAGAAAAGTACTTCATAAGCTTCCTGGAAGAAGGTTGGGGTAGGAAGGACGTTCTCCAGTCATTAATTCTCCCCACCGTACCATCTCTATATGGGCCTCCAGCTTGGTAATGGGTGACAGGTAGAAAGCCTGGGTCCGCTGTTTTAATTTCAAGTAAAGAGACGCATAGTGAAAATGCAAATTTCCAAAAGCATCTTATTAAGTGTTTAGCTAAGCCATTCCATAATATTGTTCTCTTCACCTTAATTTTGTGTGACAAACAGCCTTCAGATACCTTGATCTGACACTAGCCCCTCCAGTAAGTGCATGCCCTAGATGACAGCTCGCAGAACCACAGCAAATGTAAGTTCTTAATGTGATACCCCAATGGTCCTGTACTTTCCAAGGCCTTCCCCATGTGCCTTCCTTTGATAAACCCCTGCAAAACTTACCAAAACTCCAGTATTTTTTGCTTGAATTGACAAATTGAGCCTTAGCCTGGGAACCCCAAAGTACACTACCCACAAATCCTACCAAAGGCATATTCTCCCAATCCTGATGCACCCTCTGCCTGTACCCTTTATTAACCTCCCTGGTAGCCCCTAGAAGTGTACCATGTATCTTCTCTAGGACCTCTGAGTAAGAAACTTCTTTACTTCAATTCCCTTTTGTTTGTTTTGTTGTTGTTGTTGTTGTTGAGCCCTAGTTTACCATTTGATACCCCAGAGATCTACCTAACACATGAAAATTGAAAAAGGGCACAACACATCTTTAGTATTCTTTCTGCTAGATTCCATTTTTCTAATGCTTTTATTTATTTTTGAAAGAGAGAGTGGAAGTAGGGGAGGGTCAGAGAGAAAGGGTGACAGAGGCTCTGAAGCAGTCTCTGTGCTAACAGCTTCGGAGATGACAGCAGCTAGCCAGATGCAGAGCTCGAACTCACAAACTATGAGATCATGACCAAAGCTGAAATCAAGAGCAGAACGCTCAACTGACTGAGCCACTCAGGTGCCTTGACTAGATTCCATTTTAAAGGATACTGGGCCATCTGTTCTATTGACTGAAGGCATGCAATATTATGAATCCTGCTGGTCCAGGTTCATGATCAAAAAAAAAGGAGTGAACTTTCTTGCCATGCAGAGCAAGAGCAGGAGCAGAAGTAGAAAGGCCAACTGGTCAACATAGATCCTGGATCTACGAGTCCTCTCAGCTGGACATGTTATTACTGATAACCCAGAGGACTCCCTGCCTTTTGCCAATGCCAAAATTGCATTACCTCTCTAAAATTTCAAATTTCACATCCACTTCAGTTAATTTCGGTCTGCTGTGTGTGATCATTTCTCTTAAGTCATTGAAATTTCTCAGACCAACCTGTGCTGAGGCCACTAATGGCCAACTCATTATTTCTTTGTTGGCCAATTTTTTTAAATTATTAATTGACTTTATTATTAGAACTCAGCACAGAAATATACTCATGAATCAGATTGTTTATGGACCTTGTAGGAGATGACCCTCTGAGTGTGTTCTGACATGTATACCTTTGTGTGTTCTAATCATATTTTATTATTTTTCTAAAAACATCTTATGGAGAGATACACTGGGAAATCCCAGCTTATGTAGAAAGATACAGAGAGAGAGTAACTCTTAACAACAATTTCCATCTATACAAATAAATATTATTAAGGGAAATTTCACCACAGACCATCAACTTGTACTAAAGTTGAAATTTAGGGAAAAATATCCATTGGCAAATATCTTGATGTTTTCAAAAGAAAAGTTTGGTTGACTAGCTTTTTCCTCATGTTGATTCATTCTTTCAAACAAATATTTACTATGTTTATTATTTACCAGGTACTTGCAAGGCATCAGAGAGAGAGAAAAAAAATCCTATTCTTATAAAATTTACAATCTAGTCTAAGAAGACAAATAAAAATAGTCTCTCTGCCCCTCCCACACTTGTGCTCCCTCTCTCTCTCTCTCAAAATAAACTTTAAAAAAGAAAAAAGAAGTTATAACTTATTTCAAAACTGCAAAATAAGAACAAATCTTTGAAGTCAGAAAATGCAGAGATTAAAATTGAGGTTCCGAAGCTTCCTCAAAATCTTAATGACTGAACTGTATTAAGAAATGAAAAAGCAAACTAATTAACAACAACAACAACTCCTCTCCCAGGAAACTAATTGTAGAAGAAAAAAATAGTTTTGAGAGAGGAATAATAATGTTGCAAAACAGAGACAAGAACCATAACTCTGAAGAGTAGAATACCTACAAAAAAAAATCAAACCAAAGCTTAAAAAAAAAAAAAAAAGAATAATTTGGTCCTTAAAAATCTGCATCATTGTCCCTGATAAGAAAATATATAATATTTGGTCGATAGTACAGGTTGGTCTGAGAAATTTCAATGACTTAAGAGAAATGATCACACACAGCAGACCGAAATTAACTGAAGTGGATGTGAAATTTGAAATTTTAGAGAGGTAATGCAATTTTGGCATTTGGCAAAAGGCAGGGAATCCTCTGGGTTATTAGTAATAACATGTCCAGCTGGGCCATTAACGGCCATTATTTTGCCAAAACCCATAGGAAAACATGTACCTAATTTGCTAATTCAAGAGAATGCTGGTGTTTCTAGACAAGGATGAAATCTAGACTGCCATGTATAATTTTACCATTTACTCTAAATTGTGCCTAAAGAGAAAGTTTACACCTTGTGTAATAATACAGACAGGCCCAAGGTAAAATTATAACATGATATTACTTTGTATACAGCGGTAGGCAATGAAGGGTACGGCATGACAAGGCACTAAGACAGTAGGAAAGTGCACTCATATTAAATGCATTGTGAAAATATCACTCAAGAAGCTTTTCAACTTTTGTAGGTTTGGAAAGTATCAAGGCATCATGGGAATATGTAGACATGGAAAAAATATAGCTCCAAAGGAAAGTCAAAGCTAAAAAAAGGCAATCTCTTTTAGGGGGAAAAATCAATAGTCACTATAAAGCAAAATCCAAAGGATCAAACAAGGCAGGAAAAATTAATAGAGATAGCCCCAACTGTGTTTTAAAGAATAATACAGCTATGTAAGCAGTTTATAAGACATGCTTTACAATTGGCTTATAACAGTATCATTTAGGCCATAAAATATTTACTAACTTTACTTCTGGTTACCAACAGTAGTATTGGTAATAGTTAACAATTATATAGCTCTTGTGAGGGCTGCTGGGTTGTGCAACTCCAGGGAGCACATCCTATTTACATGTGAATGATTTTTCTTAGCATCAGGTGAGGTATTAGTTTTACTCTGAGCCCAAAGGCCCAAGAACCAGGAGAGCCAATAGTGTAAATACTGGTCTGAGTACAAGAGAAGACCAATGTTCCAGCTCAAACCATCAGGCACAACAAATTCTCCCTTCCTCTGATTTTGTTTTATCCAGGCCATCAGCTGATTGGATGAGGCCCGCTGCATTGGAAAGAGCAATCTGCTTTACTCACTCTACCTATTCAAATGTTAATCTCATCTGGAAACATTCTCAAAGACACATCTAAAAATAATGTTTAGCCAAACATTTGGGCAACCTGTGATTCTATCAAGCTGACACACAAAGTTAGCAATTACATCTTCATGTTACAGATCTAGTGACTAAAGAACAGAGTTAACTACATTGCATAAGTGAAACAGCTAATAATTGTTGTAGCCTGGATTTTAAAGCAGGGAGTCTGTCTTCATGATCATTACTTTTAACTAGGACACTATACTGTGTCTTCAAAATAAGCCTTGTTGAATACCTTCAGTGTTTGGGGTACTATTCTTGGTTCTTGGAAATAGCAATTAACATAAAAACAAATCTCTTTTCTCATGTGCTTTCATTCCTATAAGAGTATTTAGACAATAAGTAACAGCTAATGCATAGGGTGTCTATTCCGTGCCAACTGCTGTTCAAAACCCTTTATAAATATTAGTGCATTCAGTCCTCACAACAGCCCCGTAAAAGATTTGCCATTATTATCCCTCATTTATAGACAATAGAACTGAGGACAAAAGAATTAAGTGGCTTGCCCAAGGTACAGAGCTAGTAAATACTATGCTTAAATACTTTGTTACACTCTCTTATTTCTACTGCAACAGCACAAGCACTCATGTTACTAAACCAATTTTTATTTGTTAATTTTTAAAATAATTTTGTTAAGTTTATTTTGAGAGAGACAGAGCATGAGCTGGGGAGGGTCAGAGAGAAAGAGAGAGAGAATCCCAAGCTGGCTCTGCAGAGTCAGCACAGAGCCCGATGTGGGGCTTGAAATCACAAAACCATGAGATTTTGACCTAAGCAGATATCAAGGGTCAGGTGCTTAACTGACTGAGCCACTCAGGTGCCCCACTGAAGCAATTTTTAAGAAAAGACTTTATGAAGCAAAGACATTCAGAACTTTTCTAGAAAATCCCATACTTCTCTTATTATGTTTTTTCTCCCTCCCCTACTTTTAAATGTACTAGGTCAAAGCAACACGTTTGTTCTTGTGGCTGTCCACAGAAAAGAGGAAGAGAAAATGATATAAATAATAAAAATTAAAATAGTCAAATATGTTTGTGAGTGTACATAATGTGTCTCTACATATATTTATTTCTATGGGTCTTATGACTGATGGATAGACAGATACACACAGACTGCTACACGTATGTATACACATGCATGCTGTCTTCTTACCTCACGTATTTTGAGCAACAAAGCAAAGGGTGGATGTTTGGATAGGTCAACAATTAGATGGGTTGATCAGATGGATTCATAGGTAGGAGGTAGGTAGATAAGTAGTGAGACTGAGAGAGGGAGAGAATTGCATATATTAATTACTTGAATAAAGGAAATATACAACCAAGAGGACTGAAATTGAATTAGAAAAGAGAATATGGTGCCAGTATATTATTTACTCTCTTGCTTTCTCATGGTAATGGATGCAGGAGAATTATCTACTTTCTTAGGTACTTACCCAGGTAGTTTTATTCTTTGGAGAAGGAAAATATCTGAGACTCCTTAACTTTGAGCTAAAGTTTCACATCATTAATAATATCGCATTGAAACATCTGAGAAGAGTAGGAGTTATATCTCCATTCCTTTGTGCCATGTACACTTCAAAACAAGTGCA
The DNA here is from genome assembly GCF_028749965.1 of Puma concolor. NCBI lineage: Eukaryota > Metazoa > Chordata > Mammalia > Carnivora > Felidae > Puma > Puma concolor. The sequence goes on along the minus strand of NC_141673.1, from coordinate 33,830,722 downwards.
TATGAAAGGATAAAAAAAATCAGTCAATTATTCAGTTTTTGAGGGCTCTGAAGGATCTTAAGAGATCCACACAGAGTACTCATCTTCTCAAACTACAACGCTGACTTATTTAAAAGAATATGGATTATTCCACAAAGGACAGACTCTGAGTGCTTGTTGATTATTACATACCATCCAGTAACGGACATGGATAAACAAGTATTTTCAATAGGTACTTCTGCTAATGAAGTTCTTAGGATTTATGTAAGTCTAGTTGATTAGAAAATATTATTTTCAGAAGCAAGTTTTTAGTGCATTGAGATGTGTGCATTCAATCATCTGAATAAAACATTTACTTAAATAAAAATTTAACAGATAACTCCAGAGCTCCTATTCCTGTTACTGCTTCAGTCTAAAACCATGAAGGTGAGAGATACCTTCGTGGTTTTTGCAGTTTCTGAAAATAAGAATGTATATGTCTGTTCAATTCAAACTTCCAAATCATATTCCATAGTGGAGGTCAGTGTAAATCTATATCTTCTTTCTGGAAACTATTATATGATTCAGTAGAAGACAACAGGTGATATTCTTGGTAATGAACACTAGTTCTTTAATTTTAAGGCTTAATTTAACATTTGTTTTTTTAAAATATAAATCCTCTTACCTGTTAATTTAATGACAAAGCACTTTAGATGAAATATCAGTGCTATTTATTGATTTATTTATTTGCAGACTGAAGAGTACCCAAAGGAAGTTGGGTGCGGTCTTATCAATTTGCCTGGTCTTAACCTGCTTGTCTTACTGTCCTTAGTTTTTTACCCCGATTCTACCAATCTTTCTTCTGGCAAAATAGAAAGTCATGATTTTTAACATTTCTCCCAAAGGTTGCCTGCCTGAAAATGAGTTCAACTGACATGGAGATTTCACACTTAACTACTTAGGGGACTAGTTCTCAAACTTTTTTCTACCTCAACATATCTGAAAGATAGTACATAATTCTCTTAGTAATAGTGGCAAAGCAAGAGTTTCTTAAAAGGGTAAGCAGCACATCCCTGCAGGATGAGGCTAGTAAAACCCTGAGAAAAATATAACCTATACATTGTCTTTATTCCCAATTTTTCAGTATAGAAGCTGTTTTTGAAATTTAAGCAAACACTTTAACTCATTAGTATTTTAATAAATTATTCCTTTTCTTTTTTGATTTTTTTTAAAATTTTCCCAACAGGGCTCAAACTCACTACCTGAGATCAAGACCTGAGGTGATATCAAGAGATGGATGCCTAACCACCTGGGCTACCCAGGTGTCCCAAATCATTCATTTTCTTAGTCTGCTGGAAGCCAGAACTCAGAAGGTAAACCCCATTAAATAGAAGGGGTTTAATAAGGAAAATAAGAGGGGAAAAGCACTGATTTGTGCTAAGAAGGGGAGATTCATGTCAATACAGTGTATGAACAGGTAGAAAACCCTGGTAGACAGGAGTGGCTGTATATTAGGGATCTAGTCAAATCATGGCATAGAGATGGCACAAATATATATAGATATATTTTACAATAAATAGGACTAGAATGAATTTACTCAAGGGAATAAAAGGACACAAAAAATAACCTTAGTATCTCTTATAAATGTAAAGGACTTGAGAGACTATCTCTCCTACTGTTCCATTTAAGAATTTTCCCTAATTATCACCACTAACAAGGCAAAGGTGAGGAAATCATAGTGGACTTGCTGAGAGTTCAGGTAGCAGTTTGAAATGATGAAGTATGAAAGTCAAAGGCAAAGGTCAAACTGTGACTAAAGAAAGGCACATTCAGCAGTCTCTTTAAACTCTCCAAGAATATCCAATGGTCATTAAATATTACTCTGTAGTTTTGTCTTGTCTGATGGGAAGCTGCAGATTAGAATGAAGGTTAGAATAAAAAGGCAGCAAGGAAAATGGTTCTTTTCTTGGAAATTTACCTGAAAACTATAGTATGAGTGAGATAGATGCTAGATAGATGGATAGATAGATAGATACACATACTTATATACACACACACATTATCCATCTCCTATACATGTTATATATATATATAATATATATATATATTATATATATATTATATATATATATTATATATATATATATATATATAATATATATATATATAATCAGCTTGCCTTCTCTCTCTCTCTCTCTCTCTCTCTCTCTCTCTCTCTCTCCACCACTTTTCTTGCTCTTCATTTTACTTTTTAGTTTTCTAGTTGATTTCCTACCTTATTCCTATCTAGCAGGCTCTGAAGCTCTTCCTGCTATGTTCTGTGACACTGGGTGGACACAGCTAAGACTTCACATGCTAGAGTCCTGGATTAGACTATTCCTCCAACCTTCCAGATGCTTCTTTACCAGGAGTGACTCACAGTGCCTGTGCCATATTGCCATGCCACGGTTTGAGCCCTGTTTTGGCAGGTGCTGTGCTGACTAGGCGTCTCTTCCTTACCTTAATGTGGGTTACAGCTCTTCACCTTCCTTTCTCTAATCCTCCAGTCTGCATGTTTTTTTTTTTTTACTTTATTTTTTTATCTTTTTGCCACCTGCTCTATCTAAATATTCTGTAGCTAAAACTAAAGTTACTACTTTGCCTTGCCCAACCCAACTCCTTTCCTTTCACTCGGAGAGCAGTTATACTTGCTGTTACGGGTGAGTTATTTGGGTTAGTTTACCCCCCAGCCAATGACTCAGGCTTTTATCACACACTTATGTTTTTGTTTTTGTTTTTTATTTCCCTTTATGTTTTTGACTTCTCTATTTTATTTCGATTACCATGAAAAAGAAGCAACATATTTTCATGTTGTAAATGATCGAAAACAACATTTAAATGTTTGGAAATACATGAAGTGCTATTAAAACAGCAGCAGAAAAAGCTTGAAGGATTATCCCAATGTCTATGCCTCAATCTGGTTGTAAAATCTTGTCAGGGAACACACACACACACACACACACACACACACACACACACACTTCAAATGTACTGTGAATTCAAATGGAGTCAAGATATCGTAACCAGAGTTTCATATCTATTTCTGTAATAGTGGTAGGGGGTTGGAGCTACATTTTTACTCAAAATTAGTAAGTATGAAGAAAAAGAAAGAGGTTTATTAACTAGAAGGAGAACATACTCAAATAAATATGTTGCCCCATAAAGCTAGTTTCCCAGTGTGAGTGTGATTAAAAACACAATTATGGGGGCGCCTGGGTGGCGCAGTCGGTTAAGCGTCCGACTTCAGCCAGGTCATGATCTCGCGGTCCGTGAGTTCGAGCCCCGCGTCAGGCTCTGGGCTGATGGTTCGGAGCCTGGAGCCTGTTTCCGATTCTGTGTCTCCCTCTCTCTCTGCCCCTCCCCCGTTCATGCTCTGTCTCTCTCTGTCCCAAAAATAAATAAACGTTGAAAAAAAAAAAAAATTAAAAAAAAAAAAAACAAAAAAAAAAAAACACAATTATGGTTTTCCATTACTGTAAAGATGTTTGGGTAACAAAATTAAAGTCTTTAATTTTTAAAATAGGCCTATATTCTCAACATGGAGATATCTGGGTTTTCTTGAAAAAATTATATATATATATATATATATATATATATATATATATATATAAAATTAAGGCTATAGTGTAGATATTTCCTAGGCATTCAACTTGAGATAAAGAAAAAATTAAAGGTGAATGATATTTAGTTGATGCAAATGGAAATCACCATTTTTTCTCTGCTATTCAAGGAAATATGGACAGAGGGAGTATGTGCTATAATATAGCATAATTTCAGTACTCCATGTTGGAGAAAATATGTGTAGTTATTGTGGGTAAGAAAGCAGGGATAATGAAATATAAATAAAAAAACATTTGAAATGTTTCTAGATGATGGATTATGTTCTAAAACCACATTCTAGTAACCTATAGACATTAAAGAACAACAATGAATCGGTTTTCATTGTTATTGATTTGTTGCCATGGTGACTTTTTTGATGATAGGAAGGCAGTAGAGTTAACATGATTTAAATTTTAGAGTCTGTGATCCAAACCAGGGATGAATTTTTATAGCACAGAAATTACAGACCTGATTTTAATCTCCTATACATACTATGTATTATATTTTTACATTTATTTTGATAGTTGGTTTTGTTCCCACAAAGTTACAAATTCACCGTAAATCCAGCTATCTGCAATATTCAGAAGATAGTGTTCATCTAGCACAACTGACAGCACAGGCGAATGATGACTAATACAGCCCCTGGAACCCAGTATGGAGAATATTTGTTATAGGAATTGAATAAAGTCTTGGGGTGACATCTCAGTGACACTGTGCACTATTGCCATGGATGTAACTTTTCAGCATTGAGACCTTGCTCAGTCGCTCAGTTACTGACAGGGCCAGAGACACCATGCTGGTTTATAAAAGGAACGATTTAAAAAAATGGGGTTGGGACAAACAAGGCCAACTATGTTGAAATATCCCTGTGTTGTTCTAAAACATAACACACTGAGTGTGACTGGCTCTAGGCTCTGTCTCTTGGGACATGTGATACAGAGAGTTAGACAATTGAGATGCTTGCTTAAAATCTTTATTTAAAAAAAAAAAAGTCTACTTTGTGAAGCCTCCGTGTCACTGGAGAATAGAGACATTATATAGCTCATTACAGTTTGCAGAGTCTGTCTAGGGACCCCTCGCCTAGTGGGAGCCCTTAGTAGCAGAATCCTTGGCAGGCATTTTTCAGCAGGGAAAGGATTTCTGTTAGAACCACTGTGAGTCATGCGTAGAAGCTTTATGAGAACCTTTTTTAGAGGTGTCACGGAGAGGACCACAGCACAGTATAATAAAAAAAGCACTGGACTGAGAACCAGACGGTTCTGCTTAATTCTAGCCAGGCCATTAAACTGTCCGTGTAACTGCAGGTTGACCTCAATTTCCTCATTTGCAGAATGAGGACTTTGGACTAAACCATTTCTAAGGTCTTTTCCGAGACCCTCCAATTCTTTTCAGCATTACTTTACGTCTTTATTTTTCATGAGGGATGATTCCTGTGACTAACTGGAAGGAAAGTAAAAGTTCTTACGAGAAAAGGAACTGGTAGGCAACAATTCACTTATCTTAAGATATTTCTTCAGAGACACTCTGGAGCATATCTTTTTGTCAAATATGAGATTTTCTTAAAAGAGATTTAGTAATAACACATATCAACCATGATTTAGGAACCTTCCAAGAAAAGAAAAAAATAAGCAGCACAGGCATAAATGGTAAGTGGTAAATTGTAAGTTTCAGTACAAAATTACCAAAAGAAAAGTTTATTATAAGTACTATACTATTACACATGTTATAAAATATATATAAAACTTCTCCCTTCATAAGATACTTTTTTGGGGGGGCTTTGCTCATCACGAAAAACTAATGGTGTGGGAAAAATGAGGGCATTTACAAACCCAAAATGAATTTGAATCTTTCTTTTTTTTTTTTTTAATTTTTTTTTTTTTTAACGTTTATTTTTGGGACAGAGAGAGACAGAGCATGAACGGGGGAGGGGCAGAGAGAGAGGGAGACACAGAATCGGAAACAGGCTCCAGGCTCTGAGCCATCAGCCCAGAGCCCAACGCGGGGCTCGAACTCACGGACGGCGAGATCGTGACCTGGCTGAAGTCGGGCGCTTAACCGACTGCGCCACCCAGGCGCCCGAATTTGAATCTTTCAATGGCAAAATAATTTTAACATATTTTATTGATTTTACTCTCCAGGTTTTTACATTGTAGAGTGCCATAGATTAAATGTTTGTGTCCCCTTAAAATTTTTGTCTTGAAACTTATCCCCTAATGTGATGATATTTGGAGGTGCGGGCTTTGGGAGATGATTGCGTGATCAGAATCGAGCCGTCGTGGATGGGATTAGTGCCCCTAAAAAAGACACCCCTGGAGAGCTTCTTTGCCCTTTCTACCACATGGGAACAATAAGATGGCCTTCTATCAACCAGGAAGTAGCTTCATGAAGGTCAATGAATCTGTTGGCAACTTGATCTTGGATCCCCAACCTCCAGAGAAATAAATGTTTGTTGCTTAAACCACTTAGTCTATATTTTGTTATGGCAGCCTGAGCTGAGACAAAATTGGTACCAAGAAGTCGAGTAACAAATGCCTACAAGTGTGAGGGGTACCTGGGTGGCTCAGTCAGTTGAGCGACTGACTGGTGGTTTGGGCTCAGGTCATGGTTTTAGCTCAGGATATGATCTCAAGATTTGGTGGGTTCAAGTCCTGTGTCGGGCTCTGCATGGACAGTGTGGAGACTGCTTGGGTTTCTCTCTCTCTCTCTCTGCTCCTCCTGTACCCACACCGTCCTTGTCTCTCTCAAAAAATAAATATATTTTAACAACCAAAAAAAATTACCAATACCTAAAAGTGTGGAAGGGGCTTTGGAACTGTATAATAAGTAGAGTCACAAAGAGTTTGAGGTGCCTGTTAGAAAAAAACCACTGCTGTAATGGTCCTTTAAAGGTGATGTTGGTGAGAGCTCAGGAAGAGAAGGGGAGAGCAGAAGAGAAAACCTTCATCTTCTTAGACTAAGAACAGTGAAATAGTTGTGAACAGAACTTTGAAGTCTCAGATGGAAATGAGGAACACGTTATTGGTACATGCGCGGTGGCAGGGGCATGCACGGTGGTATGTGCTGGGGTCAAATGTGAGTGCATGAACAGTTGCAGGTGCCTGGGCTGTCTGCCAGGTGTGCACCTGTGTGGCTGCAGGGGCTGCAGGCTCAAGCACAGTAGTGCAAGCCAGTGACAGGAGTCACATATGCTTATTTTCCATACGCATAACATGCAGACACAGCGGTAGGTTTAAACTGTGTGCGGGGATCACTCAAACATGATATGCACACGTGTCTGTGTTACACTAGGCTTCTGGGATTTTTTTTTTTTTTTAATTAAAATTTTTGTTGTTCTTCCTCTCCCCGACCTGCCATTGGATTGTTCATTCTCAGGAAAATGTTTTTAAAACCCCATTTCTATGCGGCCCCTGGGTGGCTCAGTGGGTTTAACCACTGACTTCCACTCAGGTCATGATTTGGGGTTTGTGGGTTCAAACCTCCCATCAGGCTTGCTGCTGTCTATCAAGAGCCTGCTTCGGATCCTCTGTCCCTCCCTCTGTCTGCCCCTCCCCTGCTTGAGCTTTCTCTCTCAAAAATAAATAAAGTCTTTTATTGTTCTTTTTGGTTTATTTATTTTGAGAGAGAGAGAGAGAGGAGAGAGAGAGAGAGAGAGAGAGAGAGAGAGAGAGAGAGCATGCGAGCCAGGGATGGGCAGAGAGAGAGCCAGAGAGAGAGAGAGAGAATCCCAAGCAGGCTCCACACCATCAGCACAGAGCCTGTCAGGGGGCTCAAACCCATGAACCATGGGATCATGACCTGAGCTGAAGTCAGAGTTGGACACTTAACTAACTGAACCACCCAGAATAAATAAACCTTTAAAAAAAAAGAAAAAGAAAATATTCTTATTGACCAAGTTTTCTAAAGTTTTCTTTATTTTTACAAATATTTCTGCTCACAATCACAATATTATCATCTATTTAGGGTTAACCAAAATTTTGAATATATGCACTGACCATTACCATTTCTCATACATCTTCTGTCATAAGTGAAATTCTCTTATTTAATTTTCATCTGACTGGAGCAGATGTTCATGTAATTACCACATGGGAAACTTGTGAGTGATGTGCTTTCTAAATTCTTGAATATCATATTGTACTTACTTGTAGCCCAAAATATAAACGATGTATTGGCTGTGAGTAGATTCTAGTTTTGTAGTACTTTCTTCTCAATTGTCTGTAAATATTCTTCACTCTTCTCTAGATTCCAATATCCTGATAATTCTATCACCAGTCCATTTTTTTTTCTCCAGAGGAAAGGTTTATTTTATAGTTAAGTCCTTGGTGAACTCCTTGACCTTTAAACAAGGATAATTTAGAGTATTCCTTAAAAACCCAAAGCCACGAATGTTTTTGGACTCTTCTTCCAGATCCATTAGTTAAATCACACTTTACTTTTTAAGAAAGTGGGCAGGAGAAGGCATAATTGGCATAGATTCCTGCTGCCTGTCTAGAGTATTCCTAACATATATTTTTCTAATCTTAGTAGCCACAAGTGATTGTTTCATTTACCTTTGGAGAACAAAGATTCAGAAGAAAGCACAATTCAATGTGTCTACTTGTTGCAATAATTTATATAAGAAGTTAAACATATACATCCCTTTCTCTTTCCTGGAAAGTGTCACATAAAGTGCCAAGCCAAACAAGCAAACAATAAAAATATCAAATACAAAAGGGAAAGAACTTAAAATAAGCTCAAGTGCCCAGATCAGGGACCATTCTAATTCTCAGTGCTTAAATTGGAATATTTTATAAGAAAAAAAATGTTGCCACAGATGTTTTTTAAAAAAGAGATTTAGTAGGAAGAAAAGAACAAAAGCAGTAGCCTTGAATAGCAGCTACTTCCTAAGAATTGAGTAAATGAGGCAGAAACATAAAAACCATGTGTAATTGTAGAAATTTCTTAACATGAATATAGTGATGGGCTGTTAACCATTTCCCCCCCACTGGCTCCAGATATTAACATTGCTATGAGAATCCTCAGGATATTTTGTTTTATATGAAGCATTAATGCATTTCGATATCACTAATCAAATGCAAAAGAAAGCAGAGCATAAAATGGCTAATCAGGCAGGAGGAACTTAAATATAAATGACAGTATCTAGAGACTAGCAGACCTTGTCCAGAAATGGCTGAAAGTCTTAGGCAAAAAATAAACAGCAAACTCAAAGAAATAATGAGAGCTCGAAACTCATAGCTTTACAATTGCTCTTTTTATGTGATTCCACTGCAAAGTGATTTAAATATAGAATTCGGGGAAAAAAATAAAGTAATATTCCTTGACACAAAGGTATATTTCTGTGTATCTCTTAACTGGTTGGAGAGCCCTTGAAGCGTATCATGATATTTCTAAGCTACCACAGAAATCTCACACAACCTGCAAAGTACCTGCCTCTGGCATTCACCAGACACACAAAGGCATTATGAGAGGGAAGCTAGACTTCCCTTTATCTAATAACAGCTCCCCAGAGAGGATCCCAAAGGCATGAAGGCAAACTCACTAGTATCACAGGAACAAGTAGAAATTGTCTTTCCTTTTCTCTTTTAACTCCATCCTCTATAGCAAGAAGTAAGTACAGTTGTCTTTGGCTCCACAAAAAACCCTTGGCCCTCTAATTGCTTCTGATATATGACCAGATGAAAATACCTACACAATGAAAAGGGACCTTTGGTAGTTTCACTGCAGACCGTAATTCTCTCAAATAACTACACAACCACCTCACTCTCTTATATGTATATATATATATAGATAGATAGATAGATAGATAGATAGATAAAAGTCGTGATTGTAGGCTACAAAAAAGAATTTAAAAACTGCTTTTTGTTTAAACTGCCTTTTGATGTGCAAGAGCAAACATCACAGTATTGTATACTCCAGTATCAGCAAGTTTGAATAGGTAACAAAACACAGACAGCTTGGAAGTGGCTGGAGGAAGGATGGAAGTAAGTTATCATTATGCTATTCTTTTATTTACAGTAAAACCGAGGCCAAGAAAAGACGTGATTTAATTTCCCAAGAACATTATAATTGGTGGTCAAAAATACTATAAAGGATGTGAAAATATATTGTTAACACTGAGGATTTGTATAACATGTATGCCCTTGAGAAATTTTTAGCACTAATTCATATAGATCCATTTCAACTAAGGTGTTGGTTAATTTTGCTTTTCATTTTATTTCATTTCCAAGTACACTCTCCATCTTAACCATTCTTCTCAAGGATCTGGCTGCATCTTCTTTGTACTATTTCTTCTTTGTATTTATCTTAACTGAATCTTTAATCCAAAGAATGATGGTAAGAACACATTTCCCAAGAGATATATGGTTGCTCCTTTAGCTCAACACATGAAGCTATGCTTCCTGTCTAAACCTCACGGAACCTTTGTACTAATGCTCTCATCTACCATATAATGTCAGAAGAAAATGTAGATGTCCTTCTTACAAAGCTAACCCTGAGCTCTTTTGTACTTTTTCAAAACCTCACTTTTCCTATTGTTAAATCTCTTCTGTTAAGTCTTATCAGTATGCCCCTTTCTACTGACTCTTTACACTCCATCATAGCACAACTAAAGTTCTCATACTTTTCAAATCTTCCTTTGGCTTTCTTGATTCTGCACAGGCAACATTTTATTTCATTCAGCCTTCTATTTAACCCTTTCACAGTGTTTCCACAATCTCCTTTTCCTCTGTGACCGATTCCTGCAGTTTCTAATAAACATACTTTCTCAATGCCCATTCTTCTGTATTTCTCGAATTCATTTGATAGAATTGGCTGTATGGAAAACACAGAGATCTATTTAAAATTTTCTTTGCTTCTCAGAATTATTTACTTGGAGTTTACTACATGAAATCACATTGCTATGTCCTATAGATTATGCACAGTCTTTAACTGCAAGAAAACTGCAGTGTGTGGGTAATACACGATAAAGGGCATTTCATGTAGTACAGTGTAAGTAATTCTTGATTTATTAACAGTCTGGATTCAGCATCTCTCGTAGCAATGGATGCTGTTGAATACCTTCTGCTTCTTAAATTTACTCTTCTCACAATTTCCAGAGTACTACTCTCTTAATACTCCTAATATGTTATTAATTCCCTCCCCTTTTAAGTTTATTTATTTTGAGAGAGAGAGAGAGAGAAGCAGGGAGGGGCAGAGAGAGAGGAAGAGAGAGAATCCCAAGCAGCTTTCATGCTTTGAGCATGCAGCCCTTTACTCAAACTGTGAATCATGACCTGTGACACTGAGTTGGGCACTTAACCTGCTGAACCACCCAGGGACCCCTTATCATCCCTTTTTAATCAATTTCACTAGTTTCTCTCCATCTTCTGCCACTTCATTTTGGCTGGTTAATGGTTCTAGATGTTTTCCTTTCCCGGCTCTCCTTAAGCAGGCTAGGTCACTATGATTACTTCAACTAGCATCTCGATCTTGATGACTTCTGTATCTCTCTATATCTCTCTCATCATCTCATACACAGTGTTTTTCTACTCTATTAAGGTATCCTAGAATATATCCCAAACTGGACTTGTTCCTATCTGAAAATCAAAAAGGAGACCTATTTTTTTCCAAGTTCATTACTACTAACTTCATAAGGCTCCTATAATTCATTATCTGAAATAATATGATATTTATTTTTAAATTTAACTTTAAATATTTTGATAGGTAGTACATTCATATGATTCAAATTAAAAAAAGCACAAAATGGTATACCAGGAAAATTCCCCTTCATTATTTGTCTCCTAGCTACCCAATTTCTCTCCAAGGCAATAGCACTGTTGTTTCTAAAATTGTTACATGCTTATAGCAGCAAATAAGTATATACTCATGATTTTTTCTTTGCTTTTATTTTAACAAAATAGGAGCATGCTATACACATTTTTGTGCCATTTTTCTTTCACTCAGTGCACCCTGGAGATTGTTTTATATCACTCCATAAAGGGGTTTGTTTGTATTTTTTAAATGCATATAATATGTACCATATTTTATTTAACCAATAACCCACTGAAAGACACTTAAGTGAGATAAAATCTTTTATCATGTTGCGACAAATAATATTTCATATGTGATTTCTGTAAATACATTTAATAGGTAAATTTTTAGGGTTAGAATTGCTGAATATATCCAGGTGCAATTTGGGTAGAAGATGCTAACTTGTCCTCCTAGAGAATCTTCCAATCTAAAATCACATCAGCGATGATTGAGAATATGTTTCCCCAGCAGCCTAACTGATAGAGCAAGAGAGCAAGTTTTTCAACCTCTGACAGTGTGTTTTGCAGAGTGTTTTTTTTTATATATTTTATTTATTTTGAAAGAGAGAGAAAGCACAAGTGGAGAAGGGGCAGAGAAAGAGAGACGGAGAGAGATAGAGTGAAAGAATCCCAAGCAGGGCCCACACCACCAGTGCAGAGCCCAATGCAGGGCTCGAACTCAGGAATCCCCAGATCATGACCTGAGCCGAAGTTGGATGCTTAATGACTGAGTCATCCAGGCGCCTCCCCTTTTGTAATGTTTATTTATTTATTTTGAGACAGAGACAGAGAGAGAGCACAAGTGGGGAAGGGGCAGAGAGAGGGAAAGAGTGGTTTTTAATTTCATTTTTAGTTCCTTTCTAATTGATTTCTTATCACTTTCTCTTGTAATTCTTAAACAGATCTGATTCTACTCTATTGCATACAAATTTATGAACATCCAAACTGGCATATGGCCTCATATTTATTCCTTTCTAGTATCATCACCTGTGATTACCCTCCATAGGCCCTCTAGTCCTAGGCTTCTCCAAGGTATCACATCTTGTCATGAAATTCTCTATTTTCATGAAATTCCCTATTTGTGTTTTTGTTTCTCTCTCTATGAAATGACCTTATTAATTCCCCTTATTTACCTGGGAAGTATTTACTTATGCTGTCTGAATCTACTACATAACCTCCTTAAATAAAGTCTTCTTGAATTCCTTTGACAAACTTAGTCACTGGTATTTCCTTACTTCCTTAATATACTGTGAATTTTATATTTCTTGCATACTCTTGAAATTATCAGTTAATCTGACACCTCACTCTTAAACCTTGATGTTTCATATGATTTCAACATACTTATTAATTTCAAATTGTAAGGTACATAGGGTAGTTTCTACTTAAAGGTAGTATAAAAAATGTTCAGTGAGGGGAATGAGGAAGAATAAAACAAGTAATTCATTGGTGCAGATTTGAGTTCAGTTAAATGCATGAATGGTGGAGGAACAAATGAATTGTGCAGCATGATATGAACACAATCAAGAGAGAAGAAATGAAGTTGTAAAAATATACTAAGATAAACCTGAATACCAGCAAACAAAAAGAATGGTAACATCAGCAAGACATGCTTTTCGTTTCAAGCAGTTGATGAGAAGATCAGTACATAAATTATTTTTAAATGCTTTCAAATAGGTGGAAAGGAAGGTTTTATGCAGAATAACTTTCCTCAGTTGAAAGTAAATAAGCTTGACAATGACTGTGTTTATCACAGCAAATACCAAATATGTGTTATATTAATATTGGTAGATGTGAATGTGTGCACAAACACATACATACAGGTATGGCTGTGTTATACACTGCCAAATAGTTTAAATACCAATGTAAAATACATAATGTTTTTGAAACTATTCACTCTGTGCATTGGCAGTTATTCCAATCCTTTTCATTCATTTTACTGTAAAAATAGGACTGTTACAAAGCTGCCTGTTCTACTGGATTTTTTTAAAGAGAACATTTTCTTGAATATGATTTCTATAATTATCCTTCTTCCACCTTTCTTTTCTCCCCTTTGAGTAGGAAACCCTTGAAATTTGTTGTTGTTCAGTAAAATACACTATGCATTTTGTCCCTATGGAAAACAGGGATTTGTTCATCTTATCAAGGCTCAATTCCTTCAGGTCTCTGAATCCCTTTATGTTTCCTTGTAAATTAAGCTGTAGATAAAGGATTAGAGAACCAAGCATTTCCCTAGACAGAAGAGGAGAAGCCCAAGTCACCTGCTCACTGCCACAGCACTTACTCAGCAAAAACTGTGATGGAAGAAAATGTTAGCTACATCCCCGGTATCATTTCCCCCCTTCATCCTTCGTTTCAGAATTTCAAATTTCGTGGAGGCAGGGAGGTGTAGTAGAAGTATGTCTATATTTAAGAACAATGTGTTTCCTAGATTTGTATACGGATAGAAATAACACATTTTGAAGTTCTGACCAATGAAGTATAAGTGGAAGTTGCTGGGTGCAACTTTGGGGAAAGTTCTTTGAAGAGACTTAACAGCTAGCACATACTTTTTAAATAATGGAATAATGCCTGGAGTTCCAAGAGAAAACTTGAGACCATGAGGACAAATGTTCTCCTTCAAACAGGTTGGAGGGACATGCCATCCCTCTGTGTATATGCTCCCAGGGATGTTTAAAATCATTTGAAATAGTTTCCTGTGGTGTGGTTCTGAATATATATTTATTTTTTTCTGTCTTACTTTTGATTTTGAAAGAGTGATTTCTCTTTTTTAAGGTTCCTTATTGAAGCATATTTGACATACAATGTTACATTCATTTCAGGTGCACAACGTAGTGATTCAACAATTCTATATATTATGCAATGCTCACCACAACAAATGTAGTCACCATACACTGTTATTATGATATTATTGACTATATTTCTACATTGTACTTTTCATCTCCCTGACTTATTTATTTTATGACTGGAAGTCTGTACCTGTTAATAACCTTCACCTATTTTGCCCATCCCTCCACATACCTCCCCTCTGGCAACCACGTTTCCTCTCTGTTTTTATGGGTTTGTTTTCATTTCTGTTGTTTGTTTTGTTTTGTTTTTTAGAGTCCACATACACGTGAAATCATATGGTATTTTTCTTTCTCTGATTGACTTATTTCACTTAGAATAGTAGCTTCCAGGTTCATCTATGTTGTCACAAATGGCAAGATATCATTCCTTTTTTTATGGGTGAATGACATTCCATTGTATATACCACATCTTCTTTACCTATACATCTATCAAGGACACTTGTGTTGCTTCCATATCTTGGCTACTGTAAATAATATTCAAGAAATATAGAATCCTATATATCTTTCCTAATTAGTGTTTTTGTTATCTTTGGATGAATACCCAACAATGGAATTACTGGATCATAGGGTATAGCTATTTTTAATTTTTTGAAGAACCTCTGTACTGTTTTCCATAGTGATTGATGCTTTACTCTACATTCTCACCAACACTTGTTATTTTTTGTCTTTTTGATACTAAGCATTGTGACTGGTGTGAGATGATATCTTATTGTGTTCAGATTTGCATTTTCCTGATGATGAATGATGTTGTGAATCTTTCAATGTGTCTGTTGACCATCTGTACGTCTTTGGAAAAATGTATACTCAGGTCCTCTGTCCCTTTTTTAATTGGATTGTTTGGTTTTTGGTGTTGAATTGTGTTAAGTTCTGTATATATATTTGGATATAACCCTGTATCAGATATATATTTGCAAAATATCTTCTCCCATTCAGTAGGTTGCCTTTTTGTTTTGATGTTGATTTCCTTTGCTGTGCAAAAGATTTTTAATTTGGTATAGTCCCAATAGTTTATCTTTGCTTTTGTTTCCCTTGCCAGAGGAGACATGTCTAGAAAAATGTTATTGAAGCAGATGTCAAAGACATTACTGCCTGTGTTTTCTTTTAGGACTTTTATGGTTTCAGGCCTTATATTTGAGTCTTTAATCCATTTTGGGTTTATTGTTATGTATGGTATAAGAAAATGATTCAGCTTCATTCTTTTGCATGTAGCTGTCTAGTTTTCCCAACACCATTAATTGAAAAGAATACTTTTTAAGTGCTTTTTGTAAAAATTTCCTTGGTCTCAAAGTCTTACCTGCAATTCTAATCCTTTAAACCGATTTTCTCTTATTGGCATCAATTTTTAGAGTTGTATATATAAGCACATGCATTATTTAGTAATGGTTCTAGATATGACCTATATAGCAATGTTTTTATAAATATTTTCAGTTTCTTCTTTTTTTTTTAGGAGGGAGAGGATAGGAAAGACCCTTTTCTATTTTTTCCAACCTATGCACAATATTGAAATTAGCTAGTAATTTGATTTTTCCTCTTCACTCCCTCTCTATACCATCTAATCTGAAGTGATATCTTACTCCTTGTTAATTCCTGTAAGTCAATCATTAAGCTTATTCTACTTTTCTTACATTATCTCCTTTGATTTTTGATAGTTGAATAAATATCTAGTTGAATAAATACTTCAATATATAAATATTGATAGTTGATAGTTGTATAAATACTTAAATATATGATTCCATTGTCTCTGGCCAAAAAAAAAAAAAAAAAAAAAAAAAGTTGCTGTCAAATAGCTAATCACAAACTGTTTCCCTGATAATTAACATGATTATTTTGCCTGGATACCTTTAAAATTTTTTTTTTTCTTTAAAGCTCAGCAGTTTCACTAGAACAAATCTCATTTGCAGCCATAATGGGTTGATTCTTCCAAGTACATGGCATGACCTGTCAATATATAGTTTTTTTATATAAAACATTTTAAAAGTTGTATCTTTTGTATTTGTTCTACTCCATTACTTCCCACCACTCTGGATCTTTTATTCTTTGCTTATCTTTTATATATGTTCCTTCCTTCCTTCTTTCCCTTAGTTAACACAAAATAATCACCTTCCATTCTCTAACTCAATTGTTTACTGTTTGAATTCACTCTTGTGTTTCATCCAGTTTTATCTTCATTTGTGGCACTTTTTCTTCTATGGATAACTTTTTCCTTCCCAAATCTACTTTTTCTGCAATCAATTTGTCAGTTTTTGTAATTCTGATTTATGTTCTTCCTTTATATCCTATGTAATTTTCTTTAATATTGAGCCATTTGAAAAATATGATTTTCTCTGCTCTGGAGTGATATTTTATTCTTTATTCCATTTTCATAAAACATCATAAAAATTTGACTAAGAATTCAGCACACTAGTTACTCTACAGTATAGATTCTTCTACTTAAAGTCCAAATAATAGTTTTATGGTTCGTTCTCAGTGCCCACAAACAGCTTTCTGGAATACTAGTTTCTCTGTCTTCCTAGGTTCTTTGCCTTTGTAGTATCTTGGGCTTGTCTTAGTTCATCTTTTTCTATTCTTCCCATTTTATGCTCATCTTCAGGATTAGTATATATATATATTAGTGTATATATATATATATGCACATATATATACACACACACACACACACACATATATATATATATATATATATATATATATATATATATACACACTACACCAGCCCTTATAAAACCAAACCTTGGGCTTTCTTCCAAGTTCGAGTATATTACACTAACCGCAGTTGATATCTTGTGCTTAGAATTTCATACTGTTGCAGCTTATTATGTGGGTATTTAATTTAAAGGTTGTATTAAAGTAGCCATAGATAGGAGGAAATTGTAAGAAAAAGTAGAATATATGTAAATTTTATAGAAAATAATTTGATTTGAATAAGTCATTTGTCAGAAAATCTTCATACTGACTTTAGAATAACAATGAAATTGTCATCATTATTGCAATACTGAATATTATTATAATATATGCATTATTTAATGTTTTCCACATACCTTCTAGATCTTACTCTTTTTAATACCACAGTGCACAAAATTATATTATATTTTTAGTTTGTTTGATAGAAATTGTGTGCCATGAAGATAGTGCATTTTGGGAAGATGTCCATAAAAATGCATACTGAAAATCACAATAGGAATAAAGAGCATATGCCCTTGACACTTTACTTGCAATGGATCTAGACATTTCATTACATTTCTGTATTCAATTTATCAGAGACATGTAGTATTTAATAAGGAAAGAAACTGGATAGGTGTATTTAAGTACCTTTAATTCATTTAAAATTAGCTATTATTTTCGTTATTAAGAGTAATTCATGTGAAGTAATTCAAACTATTTTCTACAACAATGGAAAACTCCAGGTACCTATTAAGTGAGAAATATTCTCTATTTTGAGCTGCGTGTACTATGTGTCATTACCACATCTAGCTTGAAAAGACCTTTCGCTTTTCAACCAGCTAATGTTTCATTTCGAAGCTAATTCCAATTCGAATTTTAGTAAAATAGAGGGCAGCAATCTGTCATTTGACACCTATATCTGAATGGAAGAAACACCTGCCTGAGTTACATTTAGTATCAGTTAATAAACTCTTTTTCTACACTTCTCAAATGACTCTGTGTTTAGAAAACCATTTCTTAGGAGAAGCAGTTCCTGATTTAAGTCGTATTGTATGTAATAGTAAACTGTAATTTACAATGTCTACTAAGAGATGAAAACATTCTCATGAAAAAGTTAAAAGGATTTCACTGTTTTGCTCTCCATTCTCCTTTTACATGGGCTTCATCGTCTTTTTCTTTTCTAAATTTTAATACGAGGACATGAATATCATGGTTCTGTAGTTTCAAAGTAATTTGTTATTTTGTTCCTTCCTTGCTATCAGTTATGAATATGTCCAAAATGATTTGACCACATGCTGTGAGAAAAGTTTTGATGCAACTACCTGGAAGTTTACATTAAGTTGGAATCATTGAAGCATGTTTGATTGAGTGCCAGTGGGACAGGTTCTGGCACAGTCCTATATTGTCTCCATTTTGCACATTGTTTCATTTAGGTCTGCCTTGCCCTCACAGTCTGTGAATGGCCAGAAGGCAGAGACTATATATTAGATGCTTTTTGTGATTTCACTGTTTCTACTATGGTTTAAGGTGACAAATAAAGTGTTCAATCCTTCTTCACTTTCTCTCCTCTATAACTAATACCTCCACAGCTAATCCTTCTGATATTTTTCTTATACATGTGCAAACATATGCAAACAAATATCTTATAAAACAAAAAACGGGATATATATATATATATATTTTATATATTATACACACATATATGTCTGTTTGCAGATTTCTATCATTTTTTGCTTTTTTTAACCTTATGTATCTTATTTATTCTTTTGAACAGCTGCAAATTATTTCACATTTGCATGTATTCCATATATATATATATTTATCATAAATACATATATGGACTAACTTTGTTTTTCCATATAAATAGCAATTTTCTATAAATTACCTATCCTTTTATTAACCAAAATAATGCATACCTATGCTATGAAAAGTCAAATACTAAAATTTTGTATTCAGTAGCAGAAAACTTTCTCATTTAAAATGATTTATAGAATAGGGGTGCCTGGGTGGCTCAGTCGGTTAAGCATCCGACTTCGGCTTAGGTCATGAACTCAGTGTTCATGAGTTCGAGCCCCGTGTCTGGCTCTGTGCTGACAGCTCAGAGCCTGGAGCCTGTTTAGGATTCTGTATCTCCCTCTGTCTCCCTGCCCCTCCCCTGCTTGCACTCTGTCTCTGCCTCTCTGAAAAATAAATAAACATTAAAAAATAATAAAATAAAATGATTTATAGAATAATCCAGCACTTATTGAAATTTTATCCCTTATAATAAATTATACTGTAGTTCATATGAGGGTTTATGTCTGAATTCTTTAATCACTTAAAAATGTTTCTATACTTGTGTCAATAATGAATTATTATATGGTATAAAAATATTTTTATGTTCTATACTTAGAGAAAATGTATCGAACTTTCCAACTTCCACAAGAAAGTGATGCCTTATCATTTTAAGACCTTTTCGTATCTGTCAGTAAAGATTGACATTTAAATTTTTATTATTTTTTTTCATACAGGACTTGCATCTTTCTTTTGGGGCTTATTTTTAATGATCATGGTTTGGCTGAATCCCATAGGACTTTTTATTTGAAGGTTTTGTCATTCATTTCTAAAGAGTTTGCTATTTTGACTTTTCCATTCTCCTATTCAAACTAAGATTTTATTTAGAAGAGAATTTACCTTTGATTTTTTTTACTCTATAGATTTTTTTTTAATGCCATCAAGTTCTAATTTTTGTAACTGGGTGTTTTTTCCAGAAAGTTTGAAGGTATGGTTTCTGCATTTCTTTTTTTTTTTTTTTTTTTTTAATTTTTTTTTTTTTTCAACGTTTATTTATTTTTTATTTTTGGGACAGAGAGAGACAGAGCATGAACGGGGGAGGGGCAGAGAGAGAGGGAGACACAGAATCGGAAACAGGCTCCAGGCTCTGAGCCATCAGCCCAGAGCCTGACGGGGGGCTCGAACTCACGGACCGCGAGATCATGACCTGGCTGAAGTCGGACACTTAACTGACTGCGCCACCCAGGCGCCCCAGTTTCTGCATTTCAAGATGAGTTGTGGCTTGATACATGGTTAATTTTCACAAATATTCCATGATATATTTTTTAATGTTCATTTTTTTTTGTTAAAGTTTTCTCTTTTTTGACTTTTTGTTCTGCTGATTTATGAGGTCTGTTAAGTTTTTCTTCTAAACATGCTTTATCATTTACCAATTTCCCCTATCATTTCTATTAGTGCTTTCTCTCTACATTTTGAAGCTACATTTTTAAACACATAAAGCTGTTTATAACTGTAGCTTCTTGTACCTTTTATTCTATCAGATTTTATTGTTATGTCTTTTCTTTTCCAGTAATTTTCAATCTTTGGGTCATTTTATTTTATTAATTTCTCCAGAAAAATAGTGTAAGCCAGAACTTTTTTTTTTCTTCTTAGTTTATTTCTTTATTTTGAAAGAGAGAGAGAGAGAGAGCACATGGGAGAGCCGAGAGACAGGGAGACCCAAGCAAACTCTGCACCATCAGCGCACAGCCTGACTTGGTACTAGAACTCACAAATCTTTGATAACATGAGCTGAACCTAAATCAAGAGCAAGACGCTCAACTTTAAACTTTAACTTTAAAATAGATCTTTCATGAAAATTCAAGGTTAATCAGTATCTATAGACCATTTCCCCCCAAAAATAAGAACTTACCCTGTTCCCTGCTTACCACTCATTCCATGTTAAGATCATCCGTAACTTTTGTTAATTTAAAAACTATAATGTCACAACAATTACTTTGACATGTACTGATCATTTTCTACTTTTGTTGCACCCCACTATTCCTTATGTGGAGTGTATATATATATTTTTAATAATTGGTAAACTCAAATGTGCATACATTTAAAGTTTTCTTATCACTAGGCTTATTTTTTATCCCAAGGCACCAGTTTATTTATTTATTTATTTTTTTATTTATATATGAAATTTATTGTCAAATTGGTTTCCATTTTTTTTTTTTTTATTTATATATGAAATTTATTGTCAAAGCAAGGCACCAGTTTAAGTAAGGCAAGAAACAATCGAGTTGCTTCCAGGAATACTTGGCTAAATAAAACTTTGGAGTTATTTCCACTTCTTTCTTTCCTGAGTTAAATATTAATAGGTGGGCGAGCGGAATAGTTGAATGTAAGTGGAGAATAGGTGGTGGGGAAATAGACTATATACTTTTAAATATTTTTGACATACAGAAATCTAAGGTCATCCCCAAGATTTCTGCATCAAACTGTAAACTACTCAAGAAAAAAGAAGTTATGATTGTTGCTAATATAATGATAACTCTAACCTGGAAATACATTACTATTATTGTTAATTTTGTTCCATTCACTTGTCAACTGTGAAACAAAAATATTTTATATTCATTTTTATTTTTTATCAAGACACCTATTTCTTTTTTTTCCTGTACCAGTTCATTAAAAATAATATTAACTGGGTATCTGCGGTAAATATTAACAATAATTGCATTCATTATAAATAATAAATATATAAATAAAATATATAATAAAATAATCGATACATAAATAAAACGTTCGCTACTACTCTGTCAGGCATGGTTGCTACCTAGTGAGGTAAGTGACGAGTCTTTAAAAAGTTAATAAATCCAGGCTTGAGTCATAGTTGAGAACATCACTGAAAAAAGCCCCATGAACATAGATCACTTACTATCACGCTATTAGTTACACAGATGATGAATATTAATGGAGTTCAAAAGAGGGCAAGACCCTTTCCTTCCAGAGGGAAATCTAAACGGTACCTTAAAATACAACAATGAAGAGCGGGACATCTATGTGGATGAACTGACATAGCAAAAGTAAAGAGAGAGAAAATAGTTCAGAGATAGAAGGCAAATCTCAATAATTCTGGTATAAAATTATGTTTTAAAGTGATACCTTTCTAAATTTAGAGACAGCTAATTATGCATAGCTCTCCTTTGAGACACATAGTGTCACCTTGACCGCTCCAGTCAGGCTAAATCACAGTGGGTACTTCAAAACCATCTATTTAGGTAGTGAAAATTGCAGCACAGAAAAAGCTGCAGTTAGTTTATGGTGGTGCTGGTGTGAGAGAGGTGTAAGAGAGATGTGATTTAGTCTAAATCCTAGGAAAATAAATGGACCCCTGCTACTCTACCAACTGACTAGGAATTTAATGAGAACGTGTATGCACACAGCTTCAAAGACTGCATACACATTATGAGTTTTAATCTCTTTGCACTGAAATTAATGAAATCACTGCCTTAAATCCCCAAGTTGAAGACCTCCTACTGAATTTCATATATCAAACAATGCTTTTCCAAAAACCTTTTCCTGATGAACACTTATCTTTTGAAAGAATAATGTTTCTTACTCAAAATATGTGTTGTCAAGCAGCCTAATTAATCATAAAATAACAGAGAAAAGAAACACAGGAATTAAAAATATTTAATGCCTTTTATTTCTCATTAAAATATTTAACCGTCACATTTCACTGGTGTAAAAACAATCAGTGGGAAAGGAGACAAATACTGATGCAAACTTGAATACTACAGTGCAGAAAATAAAAGGCCATGCTTTATGATGAGGAAATTGAATGGAGTATATATTTTTACTGTAACAACAAATTAAAACTTCCTTAAAGTTTAAGGGAGATGAAAGAGCCAAAGTTATGCAGCGAAGGTAGCATTAACTATTTTCCTAGTTGTCCCAAGTACTTGTATTTACCTTAAAAACATTACATTAACTTATTTAATACATGTTATTAAAGCCAAATTATTGACATGGTTAAAAAAACAGAAAATAGATTTACTTTTGTGAATTATTTTAAAAGCAATTTAAAAGTAACCATATTAAATTAAAAATTAATCTATGAAAATTTGCAATAGGCTAATGAGTTCATATTAGGCCATCAAACTGGTTTGGAAATGTATCTTCATTTCTCTGAATCCATTTATTTGACGAATAACTTAATAGGTGAAAATAGAACTCTCTAAGACAACATCATCTAACATAAAAAACAAACAAACAAAAAAACAAATGTAAGGTCTCCACAATGGAAAACAAAGTGAGAGATATCCAGATCCTTAACTATAGAGATGGGTACCAGTGGAGGGGTGGCAGGGGAGGTGGGTTAAATAGGTAATGGGGATTAAGGAGGGCACGTGTGATGAGCATTCATTGTTGTATGGAAGTGTTGTACACCTGAAACTAATATTACACTATATGTTAGCTAACTGGAATTTAAATAAAAACGTTTAAAAAGTGAGAGATATCATCTTAATATAGTTATTCTTAATTGTCTTACCCAACACTAGTCTATTTTAAAGCAAAATGGCATTCTTTTTTTCAATTTTAGGACTGCATTGTATTTCTTATGGATTTATTTTTTACCAATGTTTCCCTTAAATTAGCTCTTTAAATTTAGTAATAGTATTTTTTTCATAATATGCAATAGTAAATAAGAAAGTTAGTACAAATGTGTGAGATGTTTGCATTTGCTTATCCTGGCTAAGAAGGGTAAATCTCTAAGTTGGAACTAATGTAATGTTGTTTAATTTTTTTTTAATGTTTTTTTTTTATTTTTGAGAGACACAGAGAGACAGAGAATGAGCGAAGGAGGGGCAGAGAAAGAGAGGGAGACACAGAATCTGAAGCAAGCTCCAGGCTCTGAGCTGTCAGCACAGAGCCTGATGTGGGGCTCGAACCCACAGACTGTGAGATCATGACCTGAGCTGAAGTCAGACACCCAACTGACCGAGCCACCTGGGCACCCCTAAAATGTGTTCTTTGAACTGAAAATATTCTGGCCATTAATGCAGATTTTGGTTTTATAAATATGGACATTGGATACCAAAACACTCAGATAATGTGTTAAGTTCAAAATTACATGGACAACCTGATATTTTTAAAGATCTTAAATGTTTCTGGACTGATTCAGACTTAATAAATGTTAGTTCTAACAGGACTCAAAGTTAGTGATATATCCTATCATCTCATCCAATTTTGCTACTAATATACCATGGAGAGAAGTAAACAATACAAATAGAATTAATTACCAAGGTCTTGATATGCTATTTTAATTTATATTCCCTTCTCATGAAAAAAAAATCTGTGTAAATGTAGATGAAATGTGCTGTACTAAATAAATCACATTAAGGCAAATGATTCAGTCACATCAGTGTTGAAGGATGATGGATTTACACCAACTTGATATTTTATTTCCAATATCTGTGTTTTTCCCAAGTAGTCTCTCTTTGACCTAGAGAGATTGTTTGATATATTTGATTAATAATTTTGGATTTAGGGAATATTTTTCCCTCCTTCAATAAGATTTAAATTTATAGACTCTGGCAGGATCTTACTGAATTGCAAAGAATGTCTTAAAAAAAAAAAGTAAACTCAACACCAAAACCAAAACCAATAACAAAAAGCTTCCAAAATCACATTTGGCATATTATGGTATAGGAAAGGCATTGTACATATGATTTCTCAACTTCTTAATAGACCTAATTAGCATGGATATTATTGGAAACAATAAACCTGGGCTCCTGGGTGGCTCAGTCGGTTAAGGGTCAACTCTTGATGTTCAGGTTATGATCTCACAGTTCATGGGATTGAGCCCTGCATTGGGCTTTGTGCTGTGTGGAGCCTGCTTGAGATACTTTCTCTTCCTCTCTCTCTGTTCCTCCCTTCCTCTCTCTCTCTCTCTCTCTCAAAATAAATAAATAAACTTGAAATATTAAGAAGAGTAACATTTTGTCTTTCAAATAGCATATAATGATTAGGTAATATATTATGAAGCATTTACCTTGCATTTGCTGAAGAAGAAGAGAATCATAGGAAAAAGTAGCAAGAAATAAATTTTAAAAAATTCCTCATTGTATTTTCTATATGCAAATAAAAAGGGAGGAACGATTGTTGTCCACTTACAACTCATGTCTTTACTTATTAATTATATTTAATTATTTAATTCCATATTAAATTTATCATTTAATTCAATGAGCTAAACTGAATATTTACTGTATATAGTAATATACTACTTCTGTGCCGAGGGAATGGTTGGCAGATAAAATTAAAATGGTAGAATAATCTTTCAAAATAAGTATCCTGACCCAAACAGTTCATTGAAATATTTAATTTGTAAAAATACACACACAAATAATAATTAATTTATGCATTTAGTTTACAAATATATTTTGCCACTATTTTTACAAATATTTATTGAGTGTTTATATTGTAGTAGGTTTGGGGACTGATAGGCAAACAAACAAAATACAAAAGACCAAATAAACAAAACCCTAATATTGAATCTAAGTGGGAAATGATAGCTGTAGTCTATAGCATCATCTTCAGAAAAGATTTTTAGCATCACATTCTTTCCGGCTTTATTTTTATTGTTTATTTCTTTTTAGTTTTTAAAAGTGTATTTGTTTTTTTGAGACAGAGAGAGCAAAGGCACCCAAGTGGGGAGAGCAGAGACAGATAGAGAATCTCAGGCAGGATACTCTCTATCAGTGCAGAGCCAAATGCTGGGCTCGAACTCACAAACCAACACCATGCACTTATCATGTATATCATACCTTCGAAATAGTTTTAAATTTCATGGATATTTATTTTTCTCAGTTGTGCAAAGTCTGTGTTGTGCTAGTTGTAAGTTTAGGCTTCACTGTTTTGTTGTTTTTTTTGTTTTGTTTTGTTTTGTTTTTGACTGATTAGTCCTCTAATCTGGTATCTGGTATCAATTCATTTCTCTTTGCTTTTTTTTTTTTTTTTTTTTTAAGGAGCATTTTATCTCTTATGTTAAACTAGCATTCATTTGCTTTGAATGTGTTAATGGTAACCTTTTTTTTCCCCTCTGAGTGACTTAAATGCTTGTGTAATTATTTCTACAGTGTGTTTAGCTATGTATTTATTTCTTCCAATGTTTGAAGAGGGTATCTCAGGAAAATTTGGTGTCATTTCAATATCTATTGTTGAGTTCAATTTCTTCCATTGCTCATGAAAAATAAGTCTTTTCCTAAGTAAGATCATGCCCGATTTTGCACTGGAAGAAAATGTAGCGTTTACCATAGTGAAAATGCAGTGAAAATCAATACTCTTCAGAGATTGTGGAAGCAGAGGCAGCCCTTGACTTCTCCAGATGGTGGGCTGAGTCGTCATGAAAAATGAACGCTCTTCCTGTCACGTGTAAGACCTCCAGATTTGCTTGTGTGAAGGTTTAACCGGAAACTTGAGCATTTTGCTTTGGTAACCAAAAAACGTTTTAAAAATGCTCATATCCTTAAAGATTTCACTTAATAAATAAGTGTGTCGTGGAATTGAGAAATTTACAGGACTTGATAGTCTAGCCCACATATTCCCATTAATTGAAAATTTAAAGTTCTAGTTACATGACCCTTGTATTTCAAATATTCTAGTTGCAAGTATATTTGCAAATCATATATACTGATGAATGCGGGAAATATTGAATAATTAGAGTTTAAGAATTCAATCCAGGAGTTTTTTCTGAAGTAGACTCTTTTGACATCATTCCATGAAATTTTTATTTCTTTTTCTTATGTTTAAGGAAAAATAATTCAGATGATAATACAGATGTGACGATGGCATACAATTAGCACTATAGAAGAGTATAAATCTATGTTATTCTAAGCCAAATATGATGGAACAAAATGTAAAATTTATATTCTTAGTTTGTCAGTATGTATATTTTTAGCATAGATGATACAAAAGATGTAAATTAAAAAAAAATTCTTTTTTAGGGGCCTGGATGGCTCAGTCAGTTAAATGTCTGACTTCAGCTCAGGTCGTGATTTCACAGTTTGTGGGTTCAAACCTTGCACTGGGCTCTGTGCTGACAGCTCAGAGCCTGGAGCCTGCTTTAGATTCTGTGTCTCCCTCTCTCTGTCCCTCCCCTGCTCATGCTGTTTCTCTCTCTCTTTTTCTCAAAAATAAATAAGCATTAAAAAAATCATTTTTTTTCTTTTTTAGATTTTGTAATCTGTCTCTCCTCTTCTTAGATAACAAATATTGAGTCACATTGCATTTATTTCTAGTTTGGTATTTATTATTGTTACTGATATCGCTAAATTACCTAAATTTTACCAAAAATTGCTGTTTAGTGACTCTATCACTATTTGTTATTCCTGGCAAAACCAACTGAAGTTGACAGATTTTTTTAATGAACTCATTAATGCAAATTGCATACTAGGGGATTTCCAATAAATTTATTAATAGAGAAACTACTTATTTTAAGTGACTAAAAATATTACACATCATTAAAATTACCTTATGTACCTTTGGATTTGGGAATTCTCTCAGATGTAATTGAGGAAATACTGTTATGATCGGCTTATATTCGATAAATCTATTCTACGCCAACTGAAATATAAAACGGTAAAAGTGGGAAGGAAATTAGCTGCTGATAGTTTATCTCTGTGTGCAAACTTTAAAATGTTTAACCCTCTGCAGTCGCTTGAACATCTCAGGTAGATAGTCTGCAACCACACAGATGACTGCACAGTGTTGTCTGACTCCTAAAGGAGGAGCTGAGAGCCGGTAGGGCCGCAAATCCACAGCAAGGGGCTCGGAGCAAAGTGTTGATTAATTTTACATCATCCAGAGCTTAAACTAGTCAAATACTCTTCCTATCTAATATCCTTCAAAAACACTCGTCATTAGACACTAGCACCTAATTTTTCTTATATGTATCTTCTTTTATTTTGTCTTGCAACATAATTTTTAACAGAAAAATTTAACTCCTTTGTGGTATTTAGAGAGATAGTGGTAAATGATAGTGTAAATTAATGTAATCTTTTCACAAAGAAATTTGTGGCAATATAAAAATAATCATACTCTTATACTAGCTCTTATTTCTGAGAAATTTTCTTTAAAAGTCAAATGGAACAAAACAGCAATATACATGAAGATATTTATATCAATGTTATCTATGTTTAAAAAATTTAACCTGAATTGTCTATTTTAAAGCAGATGGACTTTGTAAATAATGACACATCAGTATCATCATCATCATCATCATCATTATCCTTATTGTTTTCCATCTATTTTAAAGTGATGATAAAAACTATTTAGAAATAATGAAAAGTGCTTTTTGTATAATTTTAATTAGAACAAAGCA
This sequence comes from Puma concolor, assembly GCF_028749965.1. Taxonomy (NCBI): domain Eukaryota; kingdom Metazoa; phylum Chordata; class Mammalia; order Carnivora; family Felidae; genus Puma; species Puma concolor. The sequence goes on along the minus strand of NC_141673.1, from coordinate 33,802,694 downwards.
TACTGCAAATGATATTCATTTATTTATTTTTTTATTTCCACAAGTATTTATTATGTGGAATAAATACTGAGCTGAGCTGTGTGCTGTGAGCTGTGTGCTGAGCTGTCAGCACAGAGCCTGATGCGGGGCTCGAACTCAGGGACCGTGAGACCATTGCCTGAGCCAAAGTCGGTCGCTCAACCGACTGAGCCACCCAGGCACCCCAACTTTATGGAGCTTTTAGATTTCATACTTTAATAGAATGCATATGAGAAACAAGTGGTCACTCTATGACTTAATTACAACAGTACTGAGCAGTACTGGGCACAGTGACAAGGTGATCTGAGCAATGTTGCAAGAGGTTCTTACTGGACCTAGGAATAAACAGAGCGTTTGTACGATAAGCGTTAAACTGGAGAATGAATAGGAGGTAGCCAGATGAAAGAGTATGGAGAGACTGTTCCAGACAGAAGAAGAGTCATGGACAAAAGCCCAGTAACAGCAATAATTACAAGATTTCGGAGAGCAGGAAGAAGTTTAGAGTAACTGCATGATAGAGAGCAAGGTAAGAGTGTGCTGCCTGACCCTGGAGTTAGATCAAGAAAGGTCTTTTAGACAAAGTGTAAGGAGTTTCAGATATAACTAATAGGAAGCAAAGTATCCTAAGTAACTGTGTGCATTATGATTGCACTAATATAAAACTAAATGCAACATGTTTATAGTCAAGAAACATAAAATGAAATTAGCAATGGGATTTGGGGAAATCTCTTTTTAAATTTTTTTAAATGTTTATTTATTTTTGACAGAGACAGAGAGACAGAGCACAGGTCAGGGAGGGGCAGAGAGAGAGGGAGGAAGGGGCAGAGAGAGAGAAAGAGGAAGGGGCAGAGAGAGAGGGAGACACAGAATCTGAAACAGGCTCCAGGCTCTGAGCTGTCAGCACAGAGTCTGACATGGGGCTTGAAGTCATGGACCGCGAGATCATGACCTGAGCCGAAGTCGGATGCTCAAAGGACTGAGCCACCCAGGCACTCCTTAGGGAAGTCTCTTTTTAAGAGAAAACTAAAGCATAATATATGATGCCAACTTAACTCTTATATCTACATTTGCATGAGAAAACCCACTCTTTCGAACACATATTAAGTAATTTTTTAAAGTTTGTTCACTCCATGGTTTCAGGACATTAAACATTGAAAGAAATTCCAACAAATACCATTTTTTTACAATGCAATCCCTAAACCTTATAGTCTATTTCCTCAGTTTTATTGAAACTTTTATCTAAAAATTATATATTTTATTACTATGTTATATTTATAAGAAAAGGTATGCTCATGGAAAATTTGAAACTCTCAAGAAACCTTCAAATCAAACCTTTGTTTATAGAATTTACAGGACTCATTCTAGGAGGATAAGAGTCATTGGTACACTGGTCTACTAAGAAATTGAGATATGTAGCCTTTCTGCATTGAGACTATTGTTCTTTTTCTAAGTCTACATCCTCTTTAAAATTTGAAGATGTTAGGGCACCTGGGTGGCTCAGTCATCTGAGCATGTGACTCTTGATTTTGGCTCAAGTCATGATCTCAGGTTCGTGAGTTTGAGTCTGTCTTCAGGCTCTCTGCTGTCAGCACTGAGCCTGCTTTGGATCCTCTGTTCCCCTCTCTGTGTTACCCTCCCTCATTCACACACTCTCTCTCTCCCTCTCAAAAATAAATAAACATTATAAAAATTTGATGATGTTAAAGATACTTACCATTGAGGGATTTCAAATGAATTTTTTTAATTTATTGAGAATGTGCATACATATGCGTGCATGCATGTGGGTGCAATGGGGGATCAGAAGGAGGAGAGAGAATTCCAAGCAGGCTTGACACTCAGCACAGAGCCTGATGTGGGGCTCGATCTCATAACTGTAAGATCATGACCTGAGCCGAAATCAGGAATCATATGCTCAACTGACTGAGTCACTCAAGAGTCCCTAAATGTATTTTTTACTTGATTTAAAAATATAAGCAATACAACACTTTGCTTTAAGAAATACCAACTTTCTCTATAAATTTGATACAATGTCAAAGTAACTGTTATACTTTTTAAACCATAAAAAGTTTCTGATATTTATGGAGACTAATTTTATCTATTTTTATTTGAAAAGCAGTAATGTTGCCAAATTGCATAAGAAACTTTATTACACAGGTATAAAAATATAAATGTATCAGTAAACTAATCAGAAGTTAATGGCATTAGGACTGAAGAAAATGAAACAGAAATTTTTATAGTGTATCAAACATTTGTCTGGATTCTGTAATCGTATAAAAGAAATGTTGCTATTTGTGGCTCTGTAAGTAAAATCAAATCTCATTCTCCTCATGTATTTGCAAAATGATTAACTGTTAATTTGTATAGGCAACACAAGACCATATAACAAGAATTTGGCTCTTTACATTTAAGGTTAATAAAGTCATATTTAAGTACTAGATTTTCACAAAGATGACAAAGACTTCTAACAGTCTCCTATATAATTATTTTCGAAAAAGAGATTTTAGAAATTCTTTAAAACAAAAGAACTAGAGATTAGTCTTCTTTAAATGTATGTGTTTCATTCCCTTTAAGATTAGTGGGAGTTATATGTGCACATTAAGGAAAGACTATAACCTAAGCCTCAATTTCAAACATTTTCTAAAAGCACATTTTGAAAGCTTAACTAGAGTGGCTACATGTTTTTCACCCACGCTTATGCGCAAACACTTCCAAGGGGACTGCACTTACGTTAAAAACCTAAAATCACAGAAGCATGTTATGTTAACCAAGTTCAATAAAAGACAACCACAAATGGAATGCAAAATATCTTTTCAATCTTTCTGTAATCACTTCTGAATGGGAAAGAGAGCCACCCGGGGCTGAAAGTATATTACCAGTCATTTCAGTAATGCAATTATTTCAAAAATATAACTACTGGAAAATGCCACTGACACAAAATATAAAATATATATGCACATACTGTACACACAGTATATACATACTGTGAATTTTATACTATAGATTCACACTTTCAAGCATATGCATGGGTAAATATTGTTAAATATGATGGAAGAGTTAAGGTCTGCTGTGCATAACATCTACAGATTATTTACGCATGGAAAATCTCATGATCAAGGGTAATAGTGAAGTGAGCTTCAGGATTATGGCAACATTCAGTTCTCTAGCTAAAATCTCTATCACCTTGAAAATATAAAAGACATTTTAAGATTCCCTAAGCAGTGCTATGCAATCTTTTCTCTTTCCTCTTTCTTTGTAACTTCCAGCATTTGTTGTTATTGTTACATTTAATGCTACAGATGTACTGAATGTCCTTGCAGAGGCCATCTTTCTAAAGAAAGAGTTGAAAATACCATGGACATCTTGGGAATGATCAGCGGTGACAGCAGTATCCCTTTCCTTATATACATTTGCAGGGAAGACTGTAATTGATTAGTTAGCCAACGTTATTTGTCTAACATCTATTAATTAAACTCTTACTATTAAATGCCTATTAATTAAATTCCTACTGTGCTAACCACTGAAGGCAATACAAAAAATTAGCTTTCATTACATGGTTTCTGCAATATACTATTTATTTGTAGCAAATAATATACATGAAACAAATACCAATTAGGGGTAAAGCTAGATCTTAAAGATGGTAAAGGCAACAAAATTTCGAGAACTAGGAAAATGATTGTGTGCTGTAAATAGCCATAAAAGAATTCATGTACTTGATGGGTGTCCCCAAATAGGAGGAAACAAAATGAGCAATGATCTGAGAAAGGAATGAACATAGGATTTTTGAGTGACAATTGATCTGAGAAGGGAATGAACACAGGATTTTTGAGTGACAATTGATCTGAGAAAGGAATGAACATAGGATTTGTGAGTGACAATAGAGAGATCAGCCTTTTTAAAACAAAGCATATGTTGGGGAGCATCCCATGGTGGGATGTAAGGAAAAGGGAAAGAATAAAAATGATTATGAAGGGACTTAAAATGTAGAGGTATCTGAGAGGAAGTAGGCAGCCATTGCATTGTGTGTTATAATCATCTAGAAATATAATAACAAATATAATTGAGTAGGGTGAGGTTACTCAAGAAAATCAAGAAGAAATAAAATCAAGACCATGCATGATACTGTAAGTACCTGACCCTGGTGGAATTAATGGTAATTTCCAAAGTATGGAAAATTTACACCCTTGATTGGCTGGTAACCAAATGATCTATCCATTTAGGTATCATTGAGCAAAATAAACTACTTTTTAGATTTTAATTTAGATCCACAAACATGATGAAATAAATCTATAAGAGTTTTCAGAAGAAATTTCAGGAAAGAACTTTTGAGGATTATCAATTATTCTAGAGTGACTTAAGCAATATTGGTGTAGAAGTTATGTTGCCACAAACACTGACAATAGTGTGATACTTGTTTTGCTACCTGAGTGGATTATTACTCACAGGTACTCAAAAGAAAGTTGTTCTTTAGGCTAGGGGAGATTTGTAAAAAAAAAAAAAAAAAAAAAAAAAAAAAAAAAAAAAAAAAAAAATTCTATGCTAAAATTTACACTTGAAGTTGAGAACTCTTTAGATAACATGGAAGAAATATTGCAGAATAAAAACACAAAAGTGGAAAAAGGAAATCAAGAATAAAACAAGGAGCAGAGCATGAAAGCCAAGAAAGCAATGAGGATTTTACTTAAGTTTGGAGACTCTGGGTATTGTGAAGATGTAAAGGAAGCAATAGAAAAGAGCTGCAAAGTATTGAACTAGAAGGGAAACCAGATTTAACCTGGTCTGTACCCAACTAATTGGGTGAGAGGGATAAAAGCAACTGCTCACCAGTAAACTTAGAAACCTCAACTACTTGTTTTCTAATTGCCCTATTTTCATTAAGATCTATCTACCACGCCACAAGATACAGAAATGCATCTATGTTAGTTCAGAAAATATATTAAAACAAACAAACAAACAGGGAAGTAGGAGAGACATGCGAACTCATCACTGAATCTCATGGAAAATGACACATCACTCCCTCACCATTCAAAACACAACAGGAACTTCACTAGTTCAAGCACACTGTTGACTTTCAAACATGCTAGTTGGTTGGGAAGCATATGAGTTAGATGCTCACTATCTGCTTTGCGCCTGCCTGTTTTTCCTTTGAAGCCAATTAACAACAAAATTCTCCAAGTTTTCTTTTTCTTTATACTTGACAAACTCTTCTAATTATGTCTTCTACTCTTTTTATGTTTCAGTCTCCTCATTTTTTACTTATTCTATCTTTTAGTAATATTTCCTACTGTACCTCCCCCTTTTCTAGCCTCTCATATAGCCTCCGTTTCTTTTGATCTTCCTTGTTTTCAAAATCCAAAGAAGAGCTGACTGGTTGGGTCCGACACGGTGGCTCACTATAAAGTATGCCTGTTGGATTCTGATATCCCTCACAGATCAGTTAGTCATCTTATTGGTGTCAATTCTTCTTACTGTGGCCAGGGTGGAGAGGCCGTATGCTATAGAACATGTCAAAAAAAATGTCTAAACTCTTCAACAGAGATCTTTGATCATGCCATGCAATGTGAGATTTATAAGAAAAATGCAGTTATAACAAGAACATCATATGACCCATCCAATACAGGCCCCTTTGATTTTATTCAAAATGAAACTACCATGTATTAGGCATTAATTATTTTTTTAGACAATGTTTCCTTTTAATTTATTTATTTTGAAAGAGTGCAAATGGGGCAGGGGCAGAGAGAGAGAGAGGGGAGAGAGAGAATCCCAAGCAGACTCTGTGCCATTAACACAGACCTTGATGCAGGGCTCAAACTCATGAACCATGAGATCATGATCTGAGCCAAAATCAAGATTTGGAGGCTTAACTGACTGAGCCACCCAGAGCCCCCTAGACATTATGTTAAATGTTCAAATACATTATCTGTAATTTTCATGGTAATTCCTATGTCAGTTTATTTTATTTATCCCATATTAGAAATACAGAGATAGTTTTAGGATGGTTCCCTTATGTCCCCAAGGCAAAAGGGCTGTTATTAGACAAAGCTAAGATTAGAAACCCCTATCTCTCTGACCCGAGAGGCCTACTTGTCCACTTTTCTCTCATTCCCCCCAGCCTCCACCTTCCCCTTCCTTTATCATGGTTTTAAAGACACTAGTAGAAGTTATGAAGCCTACTATCTACCCTAAGGAAATACTGTGATATTTGATGACAAGAAAGCTACTGAGATTGATGAAGGTAGTTTGGAATAAGCAGACTTTATAAATCATCTTTGAGCCCACTCCAGAAGATAGCAGATAACGTCCCAGAATTCATCCATTTTACTGTTTGCTAACATTCTTGTTTAATGGAGAAAATGATACAACCAGAAAAAATCAGAAATGCCCACGGTAGCAATCTTAAAGATTTGGGGAATAGGTGACATTTCAGTAACATTTTGTAGATACCATTAGACAATGGGAGGGTGAGATATAAGTTTAGCATGTGTATGCCAAATTTCGAAGACAGTTGAAGACAAGCAAGTTAATAAATTAACCCAAAAAATATAAATAAAGGAGAGAAGGCTGAGTATGGCAACCTGGAGATAACTGTATTCAATGGATAAGAAAGAGGTGCCATAGATTAAGAATAAGGTGATTCAGGAGTGGGAAAAATGAGAATAGAAAATTTTAGGAACAACTGTAAATCATTTAGGTCAATACTTCAGATTTGGGGTAAAGCTAAGTTTGGTCTAATGATACAAATGTCTTGCATTTAAATATTTAAAAAAAACAATAGTTACATAGCCTAGAAGAATGTTTATTTTATTTTTCAGTTTGTGTGAAAATAAAATGCTAGAATTTCAACTGATCATAAAAAGCATTAATAGTTGTTTTAAAAAAAGTAAATAAAACTTTAAGTAGTGTTTTTAATAGAGGTCACTATAATTATAGTCCTGATATTCTCAGTCATGATCACATTCAATTTAGAATAATTAATGTGAGGTCCATTATTTCAAGAGGGGATGTAAATGAGATGTCATAATTTTTGGAAAGAGTAATGTTAGAAAGAGAATTAAAGAAATTGAAGATGTTTACTGGGTGAAAGAAGGCATAACAAGTGATATGATGACAGAATGGAGCAATGGTTTTCTAACATGGCATTTATTCAGTGCTCATTTACTGAGTACCTACCGTGTGAATAAGACAGCCAAAGCTTGACCCTCAAGGATTCTAGAGTGATTCGTAAAATAAACATATTAACAACAGCACACACACAAAAGTAATATATTAATACATGTTATCAAAGACAACAAGATAATGAGAAAATGAGTGACTAGAGCATAAGCCTACATTGACTATTGTGCTTAAAGCAAATGTTTCTGAGTAGGTGACATTTTGGATGACACTAAAACAATGAGAAGATACTGTTTTACTTTTCTAGGGATGCCATAACAAAATACCTAAGACTGGGTGGCTTAAAAAACATAATTCTGTTTCCTCACAGTTCTGGATGCTAGAAGTCCAAGATTAAGGTGTGGGCAATGTTGGTTTCCTCTGAGGCCTCTCTATTTGTCTTGTAGATGGCCATCTTCTCCCCATATCCCCACATGGTCTTCCCTCCATGTGTGTTTGTGTCAAATTTTCTCTTCTTACAAGGACACCAGTTATATTGGATAGAAGCTACCCTATTGGTCTCATGTAACCTTAATTACCCCTTTAAAGGCTTTATCTCCCAATACAGTTACCTTCTCTGGCACTGGGATTAAAACCTCAACATAGGAATTTTAGAGGGATACACTTCAACCCATAACAAGAGACATATGAATAATTGGGAAATAATATTCCAAGAAGTAAGAACATCTCTGTGAAAAGAATACGTTTACCACATCAAAAGAATAGAAGAATGTTCTTGTGACCAAAGCATAGCAGGAAGAATGGCAGATAATGAGATTGAATTGGTAGCCAGTGATCAAATCACAGAGGTCTTGAGAGGGCACAGTAAGGAGCTCACATTTCACTTTATTTATAGTGAAAAGCAAGTGTAGGAGTTAGAAGCCAAACATAATTTGAATTATGCATTAATGGTCCCTTAGGCTTCTCTGTTGACAGTAGAGTGTGGGGCAACAAAAAGAGCAAAGAGATTGTTGAGAAGCTGCTACCCTAAATAGCCCAGATAAAAGAAGATGCTGTCATAGACCAAGAAGCTGTAAACTTCCTGAGAACTGGCCATATTATGTTTTTTTTTTTTTTTTTTAATTTTGGAAGTGTGGCCAGTGAGGCAGAAGATAGATTAGATGTTGGATAGGAAGGAAGTGGAGGAATTAAAAGCTGTCATTCAGTTTTGCCTCAGCTTTTAAATTGGAAACAGAAGAGGCATCCTGGATCACTGTAGAAAACTTAATAAGGACTAATGTGTAGACTGTATAGAAATTGACTTAATAAGAGTTTAAGAAAAATTTTCAGCTAGAATTGTGTAACACTACAGTGGGGCGTCTTATGAAAAAACAAGTATCTGTCACTTGAATTGAATAAATTAGCAAGGTGGGAAATTAGAAGAAAGCTAATCCTTTCTGATTTTAAGACTTTATGAGTGAAAGAAATCTTTCTAGGAATAATATTAGCAATGACCTACAGACTTATGGATATAAACATTTGTTGTGATTTAACCATCATAAGCTATTGATACCAGTGCTTTGGGGAACATCTCCAATGGATAAATATCATCAATGCAATTGACTTTAAGAAGCTAGAAAATTTAATTTCTAAAATATATCATGGAAATAGTTTCAATTAAATCATTATGAAATCAATTTGTATTTTCTATTAGTGTAAGAAAAGTAAGCTTGTTTACCCAAGTAATATTAATGGTATATTATTGAGAACTCAGAGACTCTATATATCATAATCTTATTTTAATCACTATTAAGAACTTGCACTATGTTGTGCCCCTGGCACCTTTAATTAATGAAGTTGGCTGAGAGAATCAAGCTTCATTGTGGCCCCAGAATGGAATGTTAGAGTTCCATCAGTACTTGAAGCTCAAGACTGCTTAGTGCAACTGTCATAAAATCTTGTATTATGACCACAGAGGAGTCTCTTTATCAACCAGAATAAATACAGGATGTACTATAAACAACATTAGGGAATAACCAGTTTATTTTTATCTGGGGCATAAAAACAGAAACCAAAAATGCAATTTTTGACTGTCTTTTCAACTTGCACTCTATCTGGCTCATCAGAAGGTCCCTGTAGAACCAAACCCTAGTTACCTAGTGTGTCAAAAAAATATAATAATGCACATTTGTATTGGGGTTTTATCCTCTGTTTTGTTCTTTCTAGTTTTTCTCTCGTGTTCTTTTGGATCGATTTTTTTTAATGTTTATTTATTTTTGAGAGAGAGAGACAGCATGAGGGGGAAAGGGGCAGAGAGAGAGAGGAAAACACAAATCTGAAGCAGGCTCCAGACTCTGAACTGTTCAGCACAGAGCCCAACACAGGTCTTGAACCCATGAACCATAAGATCATGACCTGAGCCAACGTGGGATGCTTAACTGACTGAGCCACACAGTGCTTCTCGATCAATTCTTAACTTAATGGCTGACAAACACTTGCTTTTCAATGGTGGTGGGTGGAGAGATGAGAAATTCAAGATAAAAGATATTGTACTGGAAGTGACCATAGAAAACAAACCTTCAGAATGGGATTCTAGAAATGAACTATGCACCAGCCAGGCAGCAATGTGGACCCCACTGGTGACGGTAAGTGAGCTGGAATTAACTCCTTCAGCAATAGCATCGCATTTACTAAAATAACCTGAAGGTTAGATAGGGGTACAGTATGGGTACATCATGACACACAGATGTAGACAAGTTAGGTTGGATTTATTATATGAAATTGGAGAACTACACTTGACTGTGTTCCCCAAGGGATCTATAAAAAACTCCTTTCAGCATAATAAGGAAATTATAGGCGATGTGAATCAGTATTATTGAGAAGCTCAGGATATCTGATTTCTAAAAAACCAGGGCTAAGAGTATATTTCCCTAGTATCAGTGGGATTGATAGGATACCAGAATGGAAATGATCATATGGTGCTACTTATCCTTCAAAGATAGGGTGGACTTAACCACCATAATGGATATCATGGTCAGAATGGCAAAGTACCTTGAACTACAGGAATCTGTGGTGATGTTTAATCAGCCATAATGACCATAGTAGTGAGAGGGTTGAACAGATGTCTAGAGTAATTTTGAATGATATAATTAGTAAAAATCACAAACTGACAAGTAGAGGGCAAACTTCAGCCACCAAAATGGAAAATTTGTAATTCTTTACCAATTTCTAGATCTAACAAGTTCAGGTAAGCAGGACCTATTGATTAAAGGAAAGGCTGCAAAGTTATCAGCAGTATACATGATCAATATTTTCACAATCACTTCCCAATGATTTCTAAATGTAGCTGTGCCAAGGAAAATACATAGATCTTTAAGGGATTTAAAAGTCATGTTTGTGTATACATGATTTCTGAGAAGTGGTCAATGGCCTGTGTTATTGTTCAAGATCCAGTAAGGAAGGAGACTAGACTATCATAGGTGAAAAGGCCTGGGAAAGTGACATGGGAGTGGGCACAGAGACTATGGATCTTCATGTGTGTCTTATGTTAGTGCCCATCAGAGAGAATCTACCTCAGAAGAGTTGCTTAGGAGGTATATGGACAAGGTAAACACATCTTGTGACTATCAGCCAACATTTTCCTTGACTACACAATGCTTTTACAATAGGCCCATGAAAAGATTAGCCATAGAAACAGGGATGTGTGTGAGAGAGAAATACCAATATCATAGGCTGTTCAACAAGATGTGCCTTGTCACCAAGACGCCGTTCATGTTGAATGCCAACCCTGAGCTTCTTTTTAATCGTGGTTAAAAAAATGACATTTATAGACCAGGGGATCATGACATTAAAGTTAGATATAATTCTATAACAGATTGTTTAAAAGATGGTTAGTATAGACTTTGAAAAGAAGTACGGATCACTATAAACCTTCTTGGGCCATAAAAATGAAATCATACCAAATAAAACACAGTCTCTTTATTTTGGTAAAATTATTAAAATAATATGTGACTGGAAGGCAATATAATTGTGTTACATGCCTCTGGGAGGAATATTTCTACCTGTTTTCCCCTATATCTTATGTAGATCCTAAATGACAATTTAGGAGTCAAAAAAGGGTGTATGATTTCAATAGATGAGTCATTTTTAGTAACAAAACTGGACTCATAATATCCTGAGAAATGTCTCTGAAAAATGTGGTGATTATGAAATAAGAAGTTCACACTAATCATAGGACCCAAAAAAAGTCCAATTTACGTGATGAAAAAGGAGTTGTATACTTTTGCTTTCTTCGAGTGATATAGACAAAACTAGAAATGAAATTTAATAGAATAAATAAAAATGAACTTTAAAATTATAATTTTTCTTAAGAAAATAAAGAAACTTACTAAAAATAAAAAATCTTCATTTTATTTTGCCCTTATGTTAGTGATGCTTAATAGGAATGGGAGATAGGGTCTAGGCACCCAGAGGAAAAGATCCACTTTCCAGAACAAAACTATCAAAGGATATTTTAGCCATACTGTATTTATTAACATATATTACTAAAATGTATTGAACAGGATTTACTCTACATCACCTTCCAAGAGCATTAACAAACTGATTTTTATGAATCATTCCTATAACAATGCGCTAGGATGGGGAAAATTATGTCCTAGGGAAATGTCAAAAAGCAATGTCATTTGAATAATACCACTATTAGTAGTATTATTTCTATTTGTATCTAATGATTCTGAGTGCTTACATTTTTTCAAATGCACGAGGATTTTGAGTGTGTTTGTTTGTATTTTATTTTATCAACAAAGAACCAATAAACGCTAATCCATGAACTCAGACTTACAACTAACTATATGTTATCTTTATAGAAAAAAAGCAGATAAGAGACAATTGACTACATATTTATAAAAAAGTGAAATTATTTGTTAAAAGTAGGTCACATTTTAACCTATGTATACATAAACAATTGATCCTACTTAATTAATGGAGCCATCTATAACTTTGGGACAGAATTTCCCTCAAGGGTTATACAAATAATTAATTTTCACAATATTTTACAATTGTGATTGTAAACACCATGTTCAGAAATAAATGAATAATGCATTGGAGCATGCAAGACACTAATATAAATATGTTCTTTTTAAATTCTTTGTTGGCTAATTTTATTGAAGCTGTTCTGAAGTAATTTAAAAACAGGCAAAATAGCTACAATTTTAAAACTATGGTTGCTATTATAATTATGAAATGTTGAGATACCATGTCATTATTCATAGCTATTAGCAAATCAATACACGTTTCCCCAAAGACAATATAATTGTAATAATTTGAAAACTGAAGTTTGTAAGTTATAAATTACGAAGACTTAATTAAATGCATTTATCTTTTTAAATGAATGCTTTTTATTAGCAAAAATACACATTTTACTATTTTTTTTCATGAAAAAAATAATGAAAAATTCAGGGATTTAATCAGGGTCCTTTATAGGAACATGATCACTGTTTTTTTCATTTTTGCCATTTTTTCTTTCAATATCCCAAGATGTAAAGTTTAATAAATTTTGTCATTGTTATTATCTTCATTTTTTATATTTTTATGGGACACCTTTATATTTTCTTTATGCTTTTTTTTTATACTATTACAACTGTGCAAGAAGTTACACTTGAAGGGTTTAAAATTTATATGGCACTTTTTGTCTCATTTGAGTTATAACTAATTAAATAAGTAATTAATCCATAACATCTCTAAAGTAATGTGCATGCATTTCATCTGAGTTAATTACATAAATTAAGAAAGTAAACATTATACTACAGAAATATAAACAGTGCAAGATGATCTAGTCAGATGGAAGTGGTTCCATTAACCTTGCAATTAATTTACTAGTAAATGCTATAAATAAAGTGTGTAAAAGATAAACAAAACAATAAACAGGAAAAATCAAATAGTTGAAAGGTCTTTTGTGTGTGTGTATGTGTGTGTGTGTGTGTGTATAAATTTGCACAAAATGATAACACTGTTATTTAGAAATAGTTTCTTCATCATAGCTGTAACCTTAGAAAAGTTAGTATGTGTCTGATTATTTAAAAAGTAATTGGCCAACCAGTATATCAGTCTCCAGCCCCTTCAGGGACATAAGGAATTCTACTCTGAAAAGAAAGTCAATCTTTAACTTACCTCTCTCATACAGTAATATACACCTAAAGGTATCCATCGTCCTTAGCATTCTCTTAACATTGCTCTATGTAAATGAATTTTGGTAATATTCTATAATGAGAAATTCCTGATTTTCCAGCACTGCTGAAGTAACTGAAGCAGTGGAAAATACCCTGACATGATTTTAAAATATTCAAAAAGAAACGAAAAAATGATTTCAACTAGACTATATTTTATGTTATCACTTTGTCGAGCGGGAACATGATGACTAGCTGTGAAAGTTTCATATAAAACCAGCATAAGGTGGTATTCAGAGATGATACAGCATCAAAAGTTGTATAATTTGTGTCAACACAAACACATTTTAATTTTTTACATATTTCAAGTTAATTGCACAAAGAAAGTGAGATTCATAATGACTTGAAAGCTTAATGAAAATATATTTGGGGGAAAGATGCCCCAGGAAGATTTCACTGTTGTTGGTTCTATCTAGGTAAGTCAGTGTTGTGGAATTATTAGGTCATTCATTCTACAAATATTATATTTTAATGTTTTTATTTATTTTTTCAGGAGAAAGAAACAGAGTATGAGAGCAGGAGGAGCAGAGAGAGAGACAGAATCTGAAATGGTCTCCAGGCTCTGAGCTGTCAGCACAGAATTGGATGTGGGGCTCCAACTCAAGAACTGTGAGATTGTGACCTGAGCCAAAATCAGATGTAAAACCGACTGAGCCACCCACACACCCCTCATCCTACAAATATTAAATGACAACATCTCTCTATGTTAGGTTTATTATACGTGCTGAATAAAAGCAAAGAATTTTCCCTCATAGTAATTCCTTATTAAATTAGTATATTGTGTTTATTATCTTATTGAATGTTTGAAGCATAAGATTTTATGAAATTTCTTGGTTAGTTTATTTAAAAACTGCAGAGGAAAGATAGTTGAACTACTTAATACAAAATTACTAGAAAGTCCCTTCATAGGTGCATTTTACATTTTTTTTAATATCATAATGAACAGAATGGAGTGAAAGAAGAGTTCCATTAATTATCCTTAAATTCCACTTTGAGTCCCTCCCAAACTTATTTTCTATAACCCCACAGATAGAATGGCCAGAGCCACAGTAAAAATGAATCAAAAGGAACTGACTAGAAATCTTTTTCCAGGTCTCAGAGATCTGAAAGTGATTAAAGAATTAATCAAGAATCACTTTGACTATACATTCAATCACGAAACGTAAAAACACCAATAGTATATACTAGCATTTTCACCGATAAAATTTCAAATGCTGTGCTAGGGGCAGCAAAGATCAAGAAAATACAGAATGGGGGGGCACCTGGGTGGGTCAGTTGGTTAAGTGTCCAACTTTGGCTCAGGTCATGATCTCACAGTTCATGAGCTCGAGCCCCACACTGGGGTCTGTGCTGACAGCTCAGAGCCCGGAGCCTGCTTTAGATTCCATGTTTCCCTCTCTCTGCCCCTCCTCCACTCATGCTCTGTCTCTCTCTCAAAAATAAATAAGCATTCATTTTTTTTAATAAGAAAATACAGAATGAAAAAGCCATAGGAACATTGTCATTTAATGAATGGTGTAGTTCACATCCTAGAAATTTTGGTAGAAGTAGAAATAATAAAATAAGTTTGGAGTATAATGAGTTTTTAAAATAATTTCCTATCTCAAGAAGCAACAGTATCAGTAAGAAATAGGTCTTAATCTGTCAAAGCACACAAAACAGTCCTAATTTGTAGAGGAAGTGGTAATGACCAGTGGAACAGATGTGGCTCATAAAATTTGGGCTGCATAACACTTTGTTCATTAGTTTTTGGGAAGAGTAGCCTCTGTGGTCTTATAACAGATACACTATTCAAAAAGCTGAAAGATGTTGCTTTAGGCATTAGAATAGAATTTTGGAAGACTTACAGTTTCTACCTGGCATAGAGACAGGGTCATAAAAAATGTGGTATATTCCCCTTAGTGCAAAGTCTTTACCAGACATGAAGAAGACATAATACCAAGAGAAAATTACCTTTAAAAATGAAAGCATGTCTCTGGGGCCATTCCTATTCTCCTTTAGGTTTTGAGGAAAAAATATGTATTCATTCTAAAAACTGGGAAAAGATGATATCCATAATTTCTACAAAAGAGAATGCAGATGTGACCAGAATGACGAATGGACTTAGCACAACCCACAACTCTCTGTTTGTATATGACAATTGTTCTTACTGGGAATATGGGCTGATTTCCAACTAAAACTCATGAACTACCTTACTTGGAATATTGAAGCCTGAGTATGTGTCTATGAAAGGGGTTGTGAGAACAAGATATCTGATGCAAATCTCACCAGAATCTCTGGAACACACATCAGATGTTAGAAATCATACCAAGCAGGATGACTCCTATATCCACTAGAGGTAGACAACAACACCTACCAAGGATAAGTAGCATTTTGTTTGTGGCACTTCTGGCTGCCAGAGAAGATGTCATAGCAAAAAATAAAACCTTCCTGTTTGAAGTGCTTTTGGTTCTTATTCATTGTTGCTGCATCTATGAATTGATGAGTTTCAACCAATAATGTAACGATTCTCACTTTTCTTTTCTTAACCCATACAATGTGTTATAGAACAGCTCAATACATTAGATTACTTAGTAAGCAAAGATAAAGATAAATGACAGAAAAGAATAAGCAAACACGGTAAATTTACTAGATATATAACAATAAACGGACTACCCTGTTGGAAAACAGATTCTTTCCCATGGAATAGAATTATTTCAGGGAAGAAATAGTCATTTTAGAAAACAACTAATTGTTTTCAAAAATATGATTAGAGGAGTGTTGGGGAAGATGGTGGTGTAGGAGGATGCTGGGCTCACCGCATCCTGCTGATCACTTAGATTCCAATCACACCTGCCTAAATAACCCAGAAAACCACCAGAAGACTAGCAGAACGGAGTCTCCGGAGCCAAGCATAGACGAGAGGCCCACGGAAGAGGGTAAGAAGGGAGGAGAGGCAGCTACACGCACTGGCGGGAGGGAGCCGGGGCGGAGGGGCAGCCTGCCGGAAAAGAGGAGCCCCCAAGTCTGGCTTGCAAAAGCTGAGGGCTAGACGGAGTGTGTTTGGACAGCAAGCAGGACTTAACATCTAGAAGGTTATAAGTTAACAGCTTTGCTCAGAGAGCAGGAGGGCTGGAGGACAACGGGAGGGAGAGTTGTTGAGTACTGGACAACAGAGTGCAGCTTGGTGGGGAACAAAGGTGCTCGCCAGCGCCATCTCCCTCACCCATCCCCCAGCCAAAATCCCAAAGGGAACCAGTTCCCATCAGGGAACTTGCTTGCACCGTGCAAACACCCAACGCTGTGCTTCTGTGGATCCATCCCTCCGGTGGGTCTGACTCCCTCCTGGTGCCATAGGGCCCCCTGAAGCGGATCTCTGAAGGAAAAGTGAGCTGAGCCTGCCCCTCCTGCCCCTGTGCACCTTGCCTATCCACCCCAGCTAATATGCCAGATCCCCAGCACCACAAGCCTGGCAGTGTGCAAATAGCCCAGATGGGCCACACCACCCCACAGTGAATTCCGCCCCAGGAGAGGGGAAGAGAAGGTACACACCAGTCTGACTGTGGCCCCAGTGGTGGGCTGGGGGCAGACATCAGGTCTGACTTTGGCCCCGTCCACCAATGCAAGTTATTCAAGACAGCACAGGGGAAGTGCCCTGCAGTACCGCACCACTCCAGGGACTATCCAAAATGACGAAACAGAAGAATTCCCCTCAAAAAAAGTCCAGGAAATAACGACAGCTAACGAATTGATCAAAAAGGATTTAAACAATATAACAGAAAGTGAATTTAGAATAATAGTCATAAAATTAATCGCTGGGCTTGAAAACAGTATAAAGGACAGCAGAGAATCTATTGCGACAGAGATCAAGGGACTAAGGAACAGTCAGGAGGAGCTAGAAAATACTATTAATGAGCTGCAAAATAAAATGGAGATGAACACAGCTCAGATTGAAGAGGCAGAGGAGAGAATAGGTGAACTAGAAGATAAAATTATGGAAAAAGAGGAAGCTGAGAAAAAGAGAGATAAAAAAAAAAAATCCAGGGGTATGAGGGGAAAATTAGAGAACTAAGTGATGCACTGAAGAGAAATACTCTACGCATTCTTGGTATTCCAGAGGAGGAAGAGAGAGGGAAAGGTGCTGAAGGTGTACTTGAAGAAATAATAGCTGAGAACTTCCCTGATATGGGGAAGGAAACAGGCATTGAAATCCAAGAGGCACAGAGAACTCCCTTCAGATGTAACTTGAATCGATCTTCTGCATGACATATCATAGTGAAACTGGCAAAATACAAGGATAAAGGGAAATTTCTGAAAGCAGCTAGGGATAAACATGCTCTAACATATAAAGGGAGACCGATAAGACTACTGACGGATCTCTCTACTGAAACTTGGCAGGCCAGAAAGGAATGGCAGGAAATCTTCAATGTGATGAAAAGAAAAAAACATGCAGCCGAGAATCCTCTTTCCAGCAAATCTGTCATTTAGAATAGACGGAGAGATAAAGGTCTTCCCAAACAAAAACTGAAGGAATTCATCACCACTAAACCAGCCCTACAAGAGATCTTCAGGGGGATCCTGTGAGATAAAGTAGCAGAGACTTCGCTACAAGCATGAAACCTACGGACATCACAATGACTCTAAACCCATATCTTTCTATAATAACACTGAATGTAAATGGACTAAATGCACCAACCAAAAGACATAGGGTATCAGAATGGATAAAAAAAAAAAAAAAAAAAAAAAAACAAGACCCATCTATTTGCTGTCTACAAGAGACTCATTTTAGACCTAGGGCACTTTCAGATTGAAAGTGAGGGGATGGAGAACTATTTACCATGCTACTGGAAGTCAAAAGAAAGCTGGAGTAGCCATACTTATATCAGACAAACTAGACTTTAAATTAAAGGCTGCAACAAGAGATGAAGAAGGGCATTATATAATAATCACAGGGTCTATCCATCAGGAAGAGCTGACAATTATAAATGTCTATGTACCGAATATAGGAGCCCCCAAATATATAAAACGTTTACTCACAAACATAAGCATAAGCAAATGATAAGAATGTAATTGCAGGGGACTTTAACACTCCACTTACAGAAATGGATAGATCATCTAGACACACAGTCAATAAAGAAACAAGGGCTCTGAATGATACATTGGATCAGATGGACTTAACAGATATATTTAGAACTCTGCATCCGAAAGCAACAGAATATACACATGTGCACATGGAACATTCTCCAAGATATCACATACTGGGTCACAAAACAGCCCTTCATAAGTATACAAGAATTGAAATCATACCATGCATACTTTCAGACCACAATGCTATGAAACTTGAAATCAACCACAGGAAAAATCTGGGAAACCTCCAAAAGCATGGAGGTTAAAGAACACCCTACTAAAGAATGAGTGGGTCAACCAGGCAATTAGAGAAGAAATTTAAAAATATATGGAAACAAATGAAAATGAAAATACAACAACCCAAATGCTTTGGGATGCAGCAAAGGCAGTCCTGAGAGGAAAATACATTGCAATCCAGGCCTATCTCAAGAAACAAGAAATATCCCAAATACAAAATCTAACAGCATACCTAAAGGAAATAGAAGCAGAACAGCAAAGACAGCCTAAACCCAGAAAAAGAAGAGAAATAATAAATATCATAGCAGAAATAAACCATATAGAATCTAAAAAACTGTAGAGCAGATCAATGAAACCAAGAGTTGATTTTTTGAAAAAATAAACAAAATTGATAAACCTCTAGCCAGGCTTCTCAAAAAGAAAAGGGAGATGACCCAAATAGATAAAATCATGAATGAAAATGGAGTTATTACAACCAATCCCTCAGAGTTACAAGCAATTATCAGGGAATACTATGAAAAATTATATGCCAACAAACTGGACAACCTGGAAGAAATGGACAAATTCCTAAACACCCAGACACTTCCAAAACTCAATCAGGAGGAAATAGAAAGCTTGAACAGACCCATAACCAGCGAAGAAATTGAATCAGTCATCAAAAATCTCCCAACAAATAAGAGTCCAGGACCAGATGGCTTCCCAGGGGAGTTCTACCAGACATTTAAAGCAGAGATAATACCTATCCTTCTGAAGCTATTCCAAGAAATAGAAAGGGAAGGAAAACTTCCAGACTCATTCTATGAAGCCAGTATTACTTTGATTCCTAACCCAGACAGAGACCGAGTAAAAAAAGAGAACTACAGGCCAATATCCCTGATGAATATGGATGCAAAAATTCTCAATAAGATACTAGCAAATCGAATTCAACAGCATATAAAAAGAATTTTTCACCATGATCAAGTGGGATTCATTCCTGGGATGCAGGGCTGGTTCAACATTTGCAAATCAATCAACGTGATACATCACATTAATAAAAGAAAAGATAAGAACCATATGAGCCTGTCAATCGATGCAGAAAAGGCATTTAACAAAATTCAGCATGCTTTCTTAATAAAAACCCTCGAGAAAGTCGGGATAGAAAAAACATACTTAAACATCATAAAAGCCATTTATGAAAAGCCCGTAGCTAACATCATCCTCAATGGGGAAAAACTGAGAGCTTTCCCCCTGAGATCAGGAACACTACAGGGATGCCCACTCTCACCGCTGTTGTTTAACATAGTGCTGGAAGTTCTAGCATCAGCAATCAGACAACAAAAGGAAATCAAAGGCATCCAAATTGGCAAAGATGAAGTTAAGCTTTCACTTTTTGCAGATGGCATGATATTATACATGGAAAATCCAATAGACTCCACCAAAAGTCTGCTAGAACTGACACATGAATTTAGCAAAGTTGCAGGATACAAAATCAATGTACAGAAATCAGTTGCGTTCTTATACACTAATAATGAAGCAACAGAAAGACAAATAAAGAAACTGATCCCATTCACAATTGCACCAAGAAGCATAAAATACCTAGGAATAAATCTAACCAAAGATGTAAAATATCTGTATGGTGAAAACTATAGAAAGCTTATGAAGGAAATTGAAGAAGATATAAAGAAATGGAAAAAACATTCCATACTCATGGGTTGGAAGAATAAATATTGTTAAAATGTCAATACTACCCAAAGGTATCTACACATTCAATGCAATCCCAATCAAAATTGCACCAACATTCTTCTCGAAGCTAGAACAAGCAATCCTAAAATTCATATGGAACCACAAAAGGCCCTGAATAGCCAAAGTAATTTTGAAGAGAAGACCAAAGCTGGAGGCATCACAATCCCAGACTTTAGCCTCTACTACAAAGCTGTCATCATCAAGACAGCATGGTATTGGCACAAAAACAGACACATAGACCAATGGAATAGAATAGAAACCCAAGAACTGGACCCACAAATGTATGGCCAACTAATCTTTGACAAAGCAGGAAAGAACATCCAATGGAAAAAAGACAGTCTCTTTAACAAATGGTGCTGGGAGAACTGGACAGCAACATGCAGAAGATTGAAACTAGACCACTTTCTCACACCATTCACAAAAATAAACTCAAAATGGATAAAGGACCTGAGTGTGAGACAGGAAACCATCAAAACCCTAGAGGAGAAAGCAGGAAAAGACCTCTCTGACCTCAGCTGTAGCAATTTCTTACTTGACACATCCCCAAAGGCAAGGGAATTAAAAGCAAAAATGAACTACTGGGACCTTATGAAGATAAAAAGCTTCTGCACAGCAAAGGAAACAACCAACAAAACTAAAAGGCAACCAATGGAATGGGAAAAGATATTTGCAAATGACATATCGGAGAAAGGGCTAGTATCCAAAATCTATAAAGAGCTCGCCAAACTCCACACCCCCCAAAAAATAATAATAATCCAGTGAAGAAATGGGTGGAAAACATGAATAGACACTTTTCTAAAGAAGACACCTGGATGGCCAACAGGCACATGAAAAGATGCTCAACGTCACTCCTCATCAGGGAAATACAAATCAAAACCACACTCAGCTATCACCTCACGCCAGTCAGAGTGGCCAAAATGAACAAATCAGGAGACTATAGATGCTGGAGAGGACATGGAGGAATGGGAACCCTCTTGTACTGTTGGTGGGAATGCAAATTGGTGCAGCCACTCTGGAAAATAGTGTGGAGGTTCCTCAAAAAATTAAAAATAGACCTATCCTATGACCCAGCAATAGCACTGCTAGGAATTTACCCAAGGGATACAGGAATACTGATGCATAGGGGCACTTGTACCCCAATGTTTATAGCAGCACTCTCAACAATAGCCAAATTATGGAAAGAGCCTAAATGTCCATCAACTGACAAATGGATAAAGAAATTGTGGTTTATATACACAATGGAGTACTACGTGGCAATGAGAAAGAATGAAATATGGCCCTTTGTAGCAACGTGGATGGAACTGGAGAGTGTGATGCTAAGTGAAGTAAGCCATACAGAGAAAGACAGATACCATATATATTTTCACTCTTATGTGAATCCTGAGAAACTTAACAGAAACCCATGGGGGGGTGGGAAGGAAAAAAAAAGAGGTAGAGTGGGAGAGAGCCAAAGCATAAGAGACTCTTAAAAACTGAGAACAAACTGAGGGTTGACGGGGGGTGGGAGGGAGGGGAGGGTAGGTGATGGGTATTGAAGAGGGCATCTTTTGGGATGAGAACTTGGTTGTATGGAAACCAATTTGACAATAAATCTCATATATTAAAAAAAATATATGATTAGAGAGTACAATTACACCAAGAAACTTAGAGCTCATTTCAAGTTACAAACTAGAATCTTGAGATAGGAAAGAGTTTATACAGAAAAAAATAATGCCAAATTACAATAATAATAATTCAAAATAAAGACAATGAATGACAGTTGCATAAATTAAAAAAGAAGTTGAATATGTGCCTCAAAATTTCTATTGGAATTCAGAGAAAAGGTATTTAGTTATTCATTCAAAGAGAATAAATTCTATATAACAATAATTGGAAAAAAGAGAATGAGAAAATAAAGCTAAAAAATAGAAAGTTTTAGAAGACAGAAGATTAGAATGCAGAAGATTAAATCTATTAGTTACGACTGAACGGGAATCAGGTAAAATTATATATGAAAAGACAAAGATTTCCAGATTGGATTACAAAGTAAAATTTAACTATTACATTTATTAGACACAAAATGGAATGATCAGTTTAAAAATTAAACAAATCTCTCTAAAAAGTCCCCTTTTTAACTCAATATTAATATGTAATATTGAATAAAGTATAATTTAGGAAAGAGTAAATAAAATGAGGTGTCTTACAATTTTAATCAGAAAAAATGCATGAGAGCTATAACAAATTATAAAGCAGTAAGGTGAAATAGATAATAGAAGTAGAAAAAAAATAGCAAAAGCAAGTATAATGGAGAACTCTAGTTTGCAATTTATCAATCCTTGACAGATTAAAAAGAAAGTAGAGAATTTGAATTATATAATTACTAAAGGCCATTTAATATATGTACTAAATTTGCTGTGCTACACCCATAAAAGAAACATTTTCTTTTCAGAAGCCACCAAACATCTTCAAAAATTGATCATACCAATTCAAATGTAGAAATAATATATCACAGTTTATGACATTGTGATAAAACTGGATAATAACACAGTTTTAAACAAAACAGCAAATGCAAATACTGGTAAAATACTGTGTATATGTATAAAAATATATCAGTTCATATATATTTATATATAAAATCACTATCTGAAATAACTCAGGTCAAAGTGAATCTTAAAGCTACAATTACAGATTACAGATGTTCCCCAATTTACAATGGTTCACCTTACAATTTTCAATTTTTTGATGGTGCAAAGCAATTTGCATTGAATAGAAACTGTACTGTGAATTTGGAATTTTGGTCTTTTCCCAGGGTAGCGATATGTGGTATGATACTCTCTTATGATGCGGGACAGTGGCACGAGCTACAGCTTCCAGTCAGCTACGGTGTCGTGAGGGTCAACAACCTATGCACTTATACCCATTCTGTACCCATAAACCCATTCTGTTTTTCACTTTCAATATGGTATTCAATAAATTACATGAGATAGTCAACACTCTTTATGAAACAGACTTTGTGTTAGGTGATTTTGTCCAGCTTAGGCTAAGGCAAATGTACTGAGCATGTTGAAGGAAGGCTAAGCTAAGCTGTGATATTTGGTAGGTTAGGTGTCTTAAATGCATTTTTGGCTTAAGATGTTTTCAATTTTTGATGACTTTATTGGGCCTCAACCACATTGTAAGTTGAGGAAGATCTGTACCTAGAAATAATAGCAAAGACAAACATATCAAAACCTATAGAGCTATATTGAAAGAATAAGAATGAAAGTCCAACTTAGTAAGCTTCCAAAGTCCAAACCAGCATAACATTTTATTTAAAATATGAACCAGAGGGGCGCCTGGGTGGCGCAGTCGGTTAAGCGTCCGACTTCAGCCAGGTCACGATCTCGCGGTCCGTGAGTTCGAGCCCCGCGTCAGGCTCTGGGCTGATGGCTCGGAGCCTGGAGCCTGTTTCCGATTCTGTGTCTCCCTCTCTCTCTGCCCCTCCCCCGTTCATGCTCTGTCTCTCTCTGTCCCAAAAATAAATAAAAAAACGTTGAAAAAAAAATTTAAAAAAAAAAAAATAAAATATGAACCAGAGTTTATTTAATGCCACTGCTGCATTTTACAAAGGAGTGTAAGAAAGGAATGCAAAGAATTTTGAATGTGGTGGATTACATATTAAACCAATCAAAATCAAGTGGGTCACAAGTCTACTCATTTTTTTAATGTTTCACTCGGGGCACGTGGGTGGCTAGTCAGTTAAGCGTCCGACTCTTGATTTGAGCTCAGGTCATGATCTCATGGGTTGTGAGATGGAGCCTGGTGTCAGCACAGAGCCTGCCTTGGATTCTCTCTCTCTTGCCCTCTCTCTCCACCCCTTTCCCACTTTCTGTCTTTCTCTCAAAATAAATAAACATTAAAAAAATAAAAAAATAAAATGTTTTAATTACTAAGATAACCAGGAGAATAACCTAAAATTTCTTTTCTTTTACTTCTGAACATTAAAATGATACACTATTTTTCTCATACCATCTTGCTATTAGGTACGGCCATTTGAGTTCTACCTATTGCAATGGGAGCAGAAGTGATAGGTGTTAATTCTAGTCTTGGCCCATAGAACTGTCTATGGGCTTCCCCAATTTGCTTTCTCCTCTCCTCATCTGGATGTGAAATTTGATAAGGACTGGAATAAGGACTTGTGTAGCCACACAATAGAAGGAACTTGGGACCCTGCATAAACTCATAAGTCTGCCACTCCGCAGACTTCAATACCCAGTTAGACTCCAAAAATTTTCCCTAATGTTGGGCTAGTACATACTTACAAGTATAGGGGCGCCTGGGTGGCGCAGTCGGTTAAGCGTCCGACTTCAGCCAGGTCACAATCTCACGGTCCGTGAGTTCGAGCCCCGCGTCAGGCTCTGGGCTGATGGCTCAGAGCCTGGAGCCTGTTTCCGATTCTGTGTCTCCCTCTCTCTCTGCCCCTCCCCCGTTCATGCTCTGTCTCTCTCTATCCCAAAAATAAATAAACGTTGAAAAAAAAAATTAAAAAAAAAAAAAAGTATATTTGTCACAGGTCCTTGGTATACCCTAAATAATGAACAAGAGACAAAATACTATATTAACCAATAAATACAGGTAAAATAATTTCTGTGTTTCGGAATACAAAATTCAATATTCTAGAGGTATTTTTCTAATATAAATGTAAATGTTTAATTGACAGCTCCTTTTATATTTGTAACCGGAGTCTTAATTTAATCATGTCCATAACTAAACTTTTTTTTCTCTCAATATCTGCTCCTCCTTCAAGTTTCCTCTTCTCTGTAGGTTTACTTACATTCTATCAATTACTCAAGGAAAAATGTTTTCATCCTTGACTCCTATAGTTCTCTCACATCTTACATCTGTCAATAGGTAATGTCTGTTCTACTTGCAAAACGCATCTGGATTCTGACATTTCTTATAACTCCTCAATCACCATTCTATTCCAAGATACTCCCATATCTCATCTGTATTACTTTGTGTTAACCAGCCCTCATGTTTCATTTCTTGCCTCCTAGAGCATGTACAGTAGTCAGAAGAATCTTCCACATACAGGTTAGACTGTCATTCATCAGGTCAATGGTTGCTCATCTTATACAGAATAAAAGTAAAAATCCTCCAGTGCTTGCATGGACATATAGGATCTGGACCACTCTTCCATTCTCTCTCAGACCTGATCTTCTGCTTCTCTCCCTTGGCAAGTAGGCTACAGTAACTCTGCTCTCACTGCTGTTTCACTAATAAGCCAATGATGCTCCTTGTTTAGGACATTTGAATTTGCTTCCCTATTTTGAATGTTCTTGTACCGTACAGCCACATTTTCTTACTCCTTCCCTTTATTCATATTTCCAGTCACCCCAAATAAAATAGCTACTTTTTTCTTTATATTCCTCCCTTTATACCTTGTTTATCTCTGTAGGAATTACCAGTATCTGACACACTTCCTACTTAGATATCTTCCATATCATAAGTCCCAGGAGGCAAAGGACGTTAGTTTCTTTACTTGAGTACATGAATGAGGAGAAAGATAGTTTAACATTTAGATATTTATTAAAATAATGTGCAACAACAATAGGTAAAAGATCAAGGTATAAAAACCTTATGGGAAGTTAGAAAGCTGAAAAGATACTAGAATTCATTTCAATATTAACAACAAAGACTCTATAAGACATCAGAATTATTCTTTAATATGATAAAGAACATCAATCTTAAAATAAAAACTAATAAACCAAGAAATACTGAAACAGAAGAGGAGTCCACTTTGATTTTAGGAACTAGCTAAAAATGTCCCATTTTACACTAACTTTAATATTTGTTGGAAAGTTATAACCAATGTAATATGGATCAAGAAACAAATAAGAGAAGACACAGCTCACTATTTTTACATGGTATGCTAATCTAGAAAATCCAAAAGTGGGGCGCCTGGGTGGCGCAGTCGGTTAAGCGTCCGACTTCAGCCAGGTCACGATCTCGCGGTCCGTGAGTTCGAGCCCCGCGTCGGGCTCTGGGCTGATGGCTCAGAGCCTGGAGCCTGTTTCCGATTCTGTGTCTCCCTCTCTCTCTGCCCCTCCCCCGTTCATGCTCTGTCTCTCTCTGTCCCAAAAATAAATAAACGTTGAAAAAAAAAAAAAAAAGAAAATCCAAAAGTATTAACTGAAAATATATTAGATATTTGGGGAAGACAATTGGAAAGATCTTTACTTTCTTCCTTCTTTCCATTGACCAGGATTTTGTCACCATAACTGTGTTTAAACTGCTATCAGAGTCATCAATAGCATCCACAATTCCAGTTAAATGGCTATGACAATTTCAGACCTCACAACTGCATTTCATACCATGTAAAGTCAGAAAGTGTCTATCCAGGTAGATTCCAGAAGTATCATAGTGTTTCATCAGCATTTAGTAGGTCAGGAGAGGGTTTCTGGAAAAATCCTGATATCATAGTGAATGGGATGTGCTCATTGATTTAAAGTGGGATTCCATTAATTGTGAAATCACATTTGTTGTGATTTGGGCACTCCAAAATCAAAGTAATTTTTTTTTACAAAAAGGGGATATTCATCTATGGGTTATGAAAATTGGTGATGTGTGCTATATATTTAATAATTGCCTTTAAGGATAACATTATAGTCCCCCCACCCCTCTACATACACACACAAACCTGAGCAGAGAGATCATTCAATTTTATTCTTACAGTCCAGGGGATAGCAGGTTTCTGTGCTTGTATGTTTCCTTAGTGAATAGTTGTCATCAAAAATGTCAAACACTTAAAATTAATCTTCAATAAGATAATTAGCTTGATAATGATAGTTCTGGTGAATAAATATTAGAGATCATTGTAACAAAAATAGAGAAAAAGCCTTACATAAATCCATATTAATATGAAGTATAAGAAATATGAGAATGATAAATTTCCAGGCCAAATATGATAAAATGGTTTACAATCAAATTTTATAAGAACAAAACAATATTCTATATCCAAAGATCTGTTTTCGAAATTTGCGTTTCTGGGGTGTCTGTGTGACTCAATCAGTTGAGCGTCTGACTCTTGATTTCAGCTCAGGCCATGATCCCAGGGTTGTGGGATCCACAATCACAACAGGCTCAGTGCTGGACATGGAACCTGCTTGAGAGTCTCTCCTCTCTCTCTGTGTGTCTCTCTCTGCCTCTCACCCCTGTTCATGCTTTCTCTAAACTTTCACAAAAAAAAAAAAAAAAAAAAAAAAAACCCACAAAAGAACTCTGTATTTCTTCGGTTAATATCAAAGAAAAATAATATCCTTATAGTATACAAATGGGAAACGCAAGGCAACGCATTCCGCATTCCTCATTCAATACCAGTGGCTTATTCGCACATGGTATCCGGATAAGGAAATTCTCCAGGGTTGCCCTCTTTATTAAGAAAGCTAATAGAAATTCATATATGAAAAAAGTAAATACAAGGCTATCGTATTAATTTAGACTCTACCAGAAATAATGTTCTTAATTATTTTTTCTTTGAATTAGATATTGAGTTCATAATAATATATTCATTATTTAATATTAAAATTTGTATGAATATTTGGATATAATGTTCATTTTAAATTTATAAAACTACAGTAAACTGGTCAAACTATCCCAGATCTGAATTAAACTTGCTACTGAACTAAAACTGTATTTTGTTTTATTTTTAATTTTTTTTAACTTTTATTCATTTTTGAGAGAGAGAGAGAGACTGAGCGTGAGCGGGGAAAGGGCAGAGAAAGACGGAGACACAGGATCCGAAGCAGGCTCCAGGCTCTGAGCTGTCAGCACAGAGCCCAAGGCAGCGCTGGAACGCGCCCACTGTGAGATCATGACCTGAGCCAAGTCGGATGCTTAACTCACTGAGCCACCGGGGCGCCTCAGAACTAAAACTGTATTTTAATTTGAATATATGTTGATTCACTCAGTACTGCCTAACTATTACGATTACTTTTACTACCACCAGCACAAACATCACATCTTTGCTATTATTACTATTACCAGTACTACTATTACTATAGTATTTGCTGCTTTTTTTTTTGAACTTTTTAAATGTTTATTTATTTTTGAGAGAGAGACAGAGTGCAGGGTGGGGGGAGGGGGGGCTGGCAGAGAGAGAGAGGGAGATACAGACTCCGAAGCAGGCTCCAAGCTCTGAGCTGTCAGCACAGAGCCGGACGTGGGGCGCAAACTCATGAGCTGTGAGATCAAAACAGGCGCTTAACCAACTGAGCTACTCAGACGCCCCAGTATTTGCTGCTTTTGATGCAACTATAAAACTGTGGTTGTTCAGTAAACAATTCAGACTTTTTCTTAGTTCTGTATTGATTTCTCTCAAGCTTCTTACATTCTATCATTCATCCTTTTATGTGGTAGAGGGTGCAGAGGAAAAAGCAGTGTTAGGAACACACAGATCTTGGCCAATTACTAGCTAGATAGAATTGTTTTAGTAATAAATTCTCTAAGCATCAGTTTATTCTCTGATAAAATGTGATAACTATGCATCTTTTAACTTGGTGAAAGAATAGTAGGATTACATACATGGAATATCTATATCTAAGAAATAGTAATGTATATATTATGCTTGAGGGTAAGTAAATACTAACTCATTTTTTTTTTCTTACTCAAGCAGTGACCCTTATCTTAATGTGCCTTTCTAAAGATATTCTTGATATGGTGAGTTTTCCAATTCTTTCAAAATTTTCTATACCCCCATTTGGGCATTTTTATCCCATTTGGGTCCATTATATTTTTCTTGAAGCAAATAATCTGAATAATAGCTGATGTAATATATATTCTTTAATAGCAGGACATTTTGCAACAACTTGAAGTTATGACGAATTTAGCAATTGTTCTCTTGTTAGATAGAAAATCTTTCTTTCAATAGAAATCAATTTTTTTATTCTCCAGAAATATATGCTGAAATATTTTAGTGAATTATCATTGGCTTCAAGACACTAGCCAGCTTTTGAAGTTTATCTTCCCAGGTTCCTAATCCTTTACTGATAATTTATTAAGCAAGGTAGTAGTACCAAAATAAAGAGGTGATATATATAACAATTTTCTTTTTTCGTCTTCATACCACAACCATTAAGAAAATAATTTAATTTGAAAAAATAAGCAACATGGCTGTATATTACACATAACTGAAGTTTTGGATACATTAATATCATAGCTATATTTGTAGTATTCTTCAAATAAAAATTATCATGTGGCCTATTTAATTCAATTATAAGACTCAAGCCATCTAGTACAATTTCAAGTCAGGACAATACTAAAAAGGCAATAAAGTTATATGTGGTACAAATGCTGAAAATGAATCATTCCATTATTTCCTTTTGGTTATAATAAGTTGATCTCTCTCTGGACAGCTTTTCACACCAGGTTATTTCAAGAACTGCTAGCCTGTGTAGGTTCATAAATTTTTATTGTAATGCTTAATTTTTTTTTTAAATCTCAGTATCCTGAAACTAGTGTCAATATATTAAATGAATACTCCACAAATACTTTCTGATTGACCTGTTGGAACATCTGAAATAGTTGCTTTACTTGTAGGCAAATATAATAAGTAACTTTCAATGGATAGGAATAAGTAGCTTCATGCTAAGTAGAACTTTCTTTTTGTCAATATAAATTGATTCTGAAATTCAATAATATTTAGATTTTTTTTGCCTGAAGTTTGTTATTGAACTTTTGTTCTAGAATAACTCTCTTTCTTACCAGTTTTTCCACAATGTAATGAAATATATAAAACAATTTTAGTATTTGTAGAAACTTTCTTGTAAGTAAAACACAAATGAAAAATACACTGTGTTAAATGCTATTATTTCCCCTCTCAAAAGAATTCCAAATCGGGGCGCCTGGGTGGTGCAGTCGGTTAAGTGTCCGACTTCAGCCAGGTCACGATCTTGCCGTCCGCGAGTTCGAGCCCCGCGTCAGGCTCTGGGCTGATGGCTCAGAGCCTGGAGCCTGTTTCTGATTCTGTGTCTCCCTCTCTCTCTGCCCCTCCCCCGTTCATGCTCTGTCTCTCTCTGTCGCAAAAATAAATAAACGTTGAAAAAAAAATTAAAAAAAAAAAAAAAAAGAATTCCAAATCAATATGTCAGATTAAGTCAAATTTCACATTTACCTGTAACTATGGCACTGTCCACTTTTTTATTGTCTTGATATTAATATTAACATCAATGTTAACAATATTAATAGTGATAAATTGGGAGAAGCTATTTGACACAACATAGATTAACACTAGAATATATATTAGGTACTCTAGAAAAATATCAGATATGCAATAACATTTAGGAATAGGAAATGCAACAGCAAAATAGGAGAGTATTAATATGAAAATCAACTGAAGGATAAGCCTGAATGGCTAACATGTGTATAAAGGGATATTCCATTTACTATTAATGAAACAATTAAAAGTTAAAACAATAATAACATTATACTGATAAAATCACAAATTTTTAAAAAAATGTTTACTTATTTATTTTGAGAAGGAGAGGGAGTAGGGCAAGGCAGAGAGAGAGAAGGAGAAGGAGAATCTCAGGTAGGCTCCATACTCAGCATGGAGCCCAGTGTAGGGCTTGATCTCACAACTGTGAGCTCATGACCTGAGCCGAAATCAAGAGTCAATGGTCAACTGACTGAGCCACCCAGATGCCCCCATATCACCAACTTTTTTTAATTAATACTACCAAAGTTTGGGGATATTTAGAATCAATTAGCCTCATAAACTGCTGGCAGATATGTATACTGATGTAGTTTTCCGTTTTGCCTCTGGCGATCTTTATTTAAAAAAATATGTATGTACAATGACAAGATACTTTCTGTGTGTTCTTCAGAAATGCTCGAGCTCAGGTCCTTGAAAAAGTGTTTATGCAGCATACTTTTGGTAGGAAGGCACTAGATTAGATGTGGTGTAGGTGTCCATATGTGAGAGAATTGATAAATGTTGCAAATTTAGGCTTTCTATTTAGCAAAATTGTTCCTTAAAATCATATTATAGAATTTATTTATATAAAATTCCCCCAAAATGCAAATTTATAGAAACAGAAATTAGATTAGCAGTTTCTTCGGTCTGGGAAGAGAATAGTTAGTGACTGTAAATGGCCACAAATTTCTTTTAGGGTTGATAGAAATGTTCTAAAATTAAATTGTAATGATCATTGCACAACTGTACAAATATACTAAATTTCATTAAACTGCACAGTGAACATAGATAAATTTTATTGCATATAAATTATATCCCAATACTACTGGTAAAATGTGAAATAAAAAAGACAATGAAATTATAACACAATATTATTTATCTCTGCAAATATATACAAGAGCCAAACAAACCAACAACTCTTAAGTGGATTTTAATAAAGAGAACGAAAATAGAGAATTGGGATATGACCCCATAGAACAGTACATGTATGACAGTAAGGAAACCTTGTATGCACAAATGAGTGCCTTAACTTGACAATGATTAAGTCAAATATTATCTCTGGGGAAAGAAATAAAATAGATAAACCAACTATCAACAACAGTATTTGATGAAGACCCAGGAGAGGGTAACATATTAAAATAAGGTTTTGAGAATTCAAAGTGTTGTACTGTTGTACAATTCCCAGGAAGATTTGGAAGTATTCACTGTAGATCAGCACAAGGAACAAGAAAACTAAGTCAGGGGAGGAGTGGGAGACAAATCATTCTGTATGAAAACTATACATTCTTTATTGCTGTCATCATAGTTATGTTCTCTTTTATAGTTACGAAAAAGCCAGAAAGATACAGAAGTATTCATCTATTTAAATGACATGTCTTTCTTTTTTTTCAATATCTCAGAACATAGCCTTTAACATTGAAGCTTATAGAGATCACTGCTTTTTAAAAATACATTATGATAGGAAATTGATTTTATTGATTTTATTTTTTTAATGTTTATTTATTTGTTTTGAGAGAGAAAAAGCAAGCAGAGGAGGGGCAGAAAGAGAGAGAATTCCAAGCAGGTTCTGTGCTGTCAGCACAGAGCCCCATGTGGGGCGTGATCTCACAAACCTTGAGATCATGACCTGAACCAAAATCAAGAGTCAGATGCTTAACTGACTGAGCCATCCAGGCACTTCAGGACATTGATTTTCAAACTTACTCTATATGCTTGGCACAAAAAATTAATTTTTTTTACATTATCTATAAACTCATAGGTTCATAGGTGTTATGATAATTATTCTACATTCTATAAAGAAAATCCACAGTTCAATTGTTAGCTACTACTCTATACTGTATATATTCTCTTCCTTTTTTCTTTCTTCCTTCTTTTTTTCTTCACATATAAAGCACCTGAATCTTTGGCTTAGCATCTCTGTGTAATTCTGCTAGTGATAAAATAAATACACTTCCAACAGATCCTCATCAAACATATAAAAGTCTCTTTCTTCTATACTTACCATCTATTAGAAAAAAAAATTGGCAGTCAATATATACTTATGAAGTGCAGATTAATTGATGTGCTTATTTTTATTAGATTAGCTTACCTTCTAATTGTATCTGAAAGAATTTCCAGCAGAGAAATTGGGAATAAATACTTAAACATTGCAGTAGTCTGGCACTCATCCTTACTTGTAAATGAGGACATTACTACCTGTGCTGCCTTCTAAACTTTTGGAAGAATTTAGAAACAAATGAGTTTATGTGAAAGAGCATTTGAAAATCTTCCCCTAAATGAAAAAGTGCAATAGTCTAGATGGACAGATCGTTTTCCTTATATGCTCTTGCACAATCTGTAAGCATAACCAGGGTTACTCTAATAGAGTCATAAATAGAATAAATCCGTGCTTATTACACTGAATTGTTATGCATATTATAATGCAGGTTATTCTGTAACTACTTATGTTGCCTTCTCCCTTTATACGTGGATTCAAAAACTTTTAATGTGAAGATCCAAAAAGAAGTTGGAATTCACAAAAATAAAGTTTGGGTCTTAATAAATCTTCATTAATAAACATTCAGATAAGTAAGAAAGATGAAGTCTACTTAAGTAGAAATAATATGAAAGCAGTTTATTAATGATATTGCCCTGGCTCTTTTGGAAGGTACATACTCAATTAGGAAAAAGACAAAACAAAGTAAAACTTTTCAGAGAACTTAATGATATGCAATTTAGCTCCTAAGTCTAGATTTTATTCCAGGCCAAAAATATTTTGTTCCCAATTTTATTTTGCTATATAATATTTATGAGTAACTCAAAAAGTTTAAGTGCTGTGTTTGAATTTTCCATTTTTCTTGAATTCAAGAAGAGTAAGTAATATGTAATAGACAAAATAATCCTTGATTATGTTATATATAACTATGTAACTAAAATGATTGTGACCATTTCTGTTTTCAATTATGATAGCCTCTGCTTAGAGTCAACAGTATTTTACTTCTTAACATTCTTTCTGAAATGATTCATAAATATAGTTCCAAAAAGTAATATTTCGTTTGGTTAACCAATAGTTTTTATTCTATATTTTTGTTTGGATAGAGCTTTTTCAAAAACATTATGGAAGTATATAATTTTGTTAAAACCTACATTAACTTCAAAATTTTAGCTAACATAAATTTAAAGTTTTTAATTTTTTGCAATACCCAAAATATTTATATAGAAAAATAAATTCTTTAGAGGCGCCTGGGTGGCTCAGTTGGTTACGTGTCCAACTCTTGACTTCGGCTCACATTTTGTGAGATCAAACCCTGTGTCAAGCTCCACGCTGACAGCACGGAGCATTCTTGGGATTAATTCTCTCCTCTCTCTGCCCCTCCCCTGCTTGTGCTCTCTCTCAAAATAACTAAATAAACATTTTTAAAAAGGAGAGAAAAGAAAAATCTTTTGATATGGTCTGTTTTTTTTTTTGTGATTAATGTTTATAAATTCATTGGCCCTCACCCCCCAAAAGTTGTCACATATATATATATATATATATATATATATATATGTGTGTGTGTGTGTGTGTGTGTGTACGTATATATATGTGTGTGTGTATATATATATATGTATACATATATATGTATATATATATATTTTAATCAAAGGGTTTTTCGTGTCTGATGGTAGTATAGCTCATTTTTCTATTTCTTTTCCGTTTTTAT
This sequence comes from Puma concolor, assembly GCF_028749965.1. NCBI lineage: Eukaryota > Metazoa > Chordata > Mammalia > Carnivora > Felidae > Puma > Puma concolor. The sequence continues at coordinate 33,768,186 of NC_141673.1, read as the reverse complement.
CCTTATTAATGAAACTGGTAATAGTTTTGGACCCCATGCTATTTTTTCATGTAATTACAGCATGTCCTTCTATAAAAGAAAATTAAAACCGCTGAGTGTTATAGATATTAATGGTTGTTAGAAAAGTACAATGAAAGGCTCTCTTTCTAGAGCATTGGTAAGCTTTTATGTCATTATTCATGAATGACTAATGCATTCAAAGGAGAAGAGTGCTGATCTCCAAGGCTAGGATGATGGACAGTGGAGAAGGAAAGAATGGCTGACAGAAAACCATTTGTCATATGTAAAGGTCTAATAATAGGCTTGTCTACATTGAGATGTTTCAGCTGAACTTAGAAAAAGAAACTTTTATTACATGTGAGGTTATCATTCATGGCATCTCAAATCACCAAGGACAAATCTACTGGACACCTTTGGATAACTGAGTATTTTTTAAGTGCATTAACAATCTGAAACTTCAAAAAGTAATAAATAGTGATACTTTGAAACTACTTTTTGTTTTGCTTTGTTGGGCAAACAAGTCTGTTTCTTGGGCTAAAAACATGCATCCTTCCCCACATTGGGCCAGTGTCCCTTCCCAGACCTACAGCACTGAACTTGGAAGTCCCAGGACCTCCATCCCTGAGTTGTATATGTGTATGTGTATGGAGGGACACCTAGGTAATTTCTGGAGGCAGCCCAGGGGTGTATGTGTGAGCTTCTCACAAGTGCTCTGCCACAACCTCCAGAGATGGGCAGTCTCAGGCAGGCTGGTAGCATGGTCAGAGTTTGGTAATCAAAATGGGGCTGACAAGGTGCACTGTGGGTGTTGGAGGGCAAAGAGGAGAGACTCATGAACAAAGGCAGAGATGCTGCTTACTGATGGATACATCGAACCAGTGCCCAGCCTCAAGCTGGGCGACCACAGGGGTGTGGCAAGTGGCCATGTCCACCTCCGCCTCGATCTCCCAGAAGTCACACAAAACATATTCAGGCCCTTAAAGCACACAGTGTCCATGAAGGAGGGTACCCAGGTGCAGGACAAGACTGTGGAAGTCCAGCCATGGTTGGCCCAGGGCCATCAGTGTGGACTGAATTAGGTAATGCCATGAAACTACACTTATTATTTCCTTTCTCCTACCAGCTTACATATATATTACTCAAGTTGTGGGCAGTAAAAAAATCATAAATAAGGCCTCTGCATGTGTTATCCTTTGATTATAAGCAATGAAAACAGTTCTAGGTTAATAAAACATAACATGAGCTTATTAGAAGGATATGGAGAAGCTTTCAGAATCCTAGAAAAGACTAGAGATCAAAGACAGGACCCAAAGAAGTTTCTGGGATCATGGTAAGAGGAACTAGGGGGCAGGCTTATTAGAATAACAGCATTAGTAAAAATCAGCTTCCAATATTTTTTTGTTTTAAATGTTTTTCAGTTTAAAATTCAAGTCGGGAGAGAGACAGCCATGTGACCCTCAGAAGAGAGAATATACATAACCTTATTTGTAAGGTTTCATGCAAAGGCTAACATGTAATTTATCAAGGAAATGTTGAAATAGTATTATAAAGGGAGAGGGAGATGAATGGTGGAAAGATAAAAAGAAAGTTATGAACTATGCTTGGACTCTGAAGATCCTTCAGATTTATTTGCGTGCAATAGTTATGAAAGTATACTATTTATATTGTGCCCTCAGCTTTGTGCCTCATGGTGAGACTGATTAGAATCTTGCCCTCATAGAAGGTCTATCCTGTCTTTAGCCTAGCAGCACCTTAAAATCATGTGGATATACTAATTTGCTAGGAGACAGTGTGTACTTTTCAGATTCAGGTGATCTATCAATACACTAGGCCCAGATACATCATTGCTAAACTAAGATGAGTGGAGAATCTGGACACAAGTTACTTACCAAGTAAATGCTTGATTAATTTTCGCTGTGACTAGCTTGGCTTAGGGATACAGTTTAAGTATAGAAAAATTATAAAAGAAAGCAATTTTGTTCATTGGGACTAAAATCGTAGTTCTGTATTTTTTAAAATAAATTAAGAATTTGTTTCATAATTGGAGAATCAACTTTGGCTTAATTTTTTCATAGATTTGTAACATACATATGGAATTTGATTCTGCAAGTAGTATTGTTTCAAATGCCAACAAACAGAGTCCATAAAATAGCCACTCTGTAAGGCTGTTGCATGTGTCAGTCATTCATCCATTTATTTACAAATTAGTGATTTGAGAAGCCAAGAACAGAGAATATTTGTAAGCAGAGTGTAAACTGAGGAGGCACAGAAGCTCCTGACAGCCTGGTGGCACAGCCATCATAAAGAAGAAGGGGCAGAGGGGCAAGTGTATGTACTAAAGGAGCCCAGTCGGACCCCTGCATCTTCATGGTTCCTAGACTGTCAGGCAAGAGCATCCAAAAGCCCCCCAGTGCCCACATGGTGCTCAGAAATAAGCTGAGAGAAGATAATCCTTCATGGCAGACAAGAATTCTCTACAAAGGAAGGATGTGGCATGGACTTGCTGAACTGGGCAAGTGTTGAGAATGAGTTACCATCCCCTGAGAATTCCAGCATCAGGAAACCAGGCAGAGCCAAGTCAGGGCATTTCGACCACCAAGTGGGCAGACACACATCTGATGCAGGATGTGGTGAGCAAAATGAAAAAAATCTACACCCTTTTCCCACTGCTGCCCAAATGGCATTTACATAAGCTCCTGTTAAATTAACTTAACAAGAAGGCCCTGAGATTGACATAGCTCTAATGCCCTGTCAGCGTCCATGAGCAAACCCAAATCTAAGGTTACACAATCAAAATGCTAAAGACAACCAATCACAAATAATCGTCTAGGCTTTAAGCTGTAGCAAATATGCTATGTATCTATCTATCTATCTACCTACCTATCTATCACCTATCTATCTATCATCTATCTATCTATCTATCTATCTATCTATCTATCTATCTATCATCTATCTATCATCTATCTTCATCTATCTATGTATCTATGTATCTATCTATCTATCTATAATCTAATAATCTATCATCTATTATTAATGTGTTTATTTGCTTCTCTCTCTAAATCTTTTAACTCATGTTCCCACAGTACTTCTAACCACTTTTGGTTTGGTTCTGCACCATTCCAGTCAACTTTTGGTCAAATGAACCCTTAAAATGTTAAAAAGGTATATTGAGTCAGTATCATGTTCCAAGAAGCATTCTGAAAACGGGGAACATATTTGGTGGTGTATGTGTGAGGGGAGAGATTCTACCTTCATGGAGAAAACACAAAGTAAATATACCCATCAGTACATGGTGTAATGCCAGCTAGTTGTATGTACTATGAGGAAAAAAGAAAAGTAAGGAGATAGAGAAAAATGGGATTGGAGGTGGGACAGATATTTTGAATGAAGTGATTAGGAAGAATATCAGTAACTGTCATCTGAATACAGGTTACAATAAAGAGACCAGAAAAGCAGTAAAATTACAAAGATATTATCTAACCTGAAAAAGTTGATCAATTAATATCTGATATGTTTTTTTTTTAATTTTTTAAACCTTCTATAACCGAGGATTTCTTTGGTTTATTTATTTTCTTACCCTGGGGTTTCTTATCTGCTCATATATTTAACTCTGAAAAGTATGATCAGATAATGATGAGCAAATTCCTGTCTGGTATCTTGATCACCCTTCCATACTTCAGACTATTATGTTCAACTGCCTGATAGCTAGCTTAACAGGAATGTTTCAGATACACCCATTACACATCCTGTTGAAGTTGAAATAGATTATTGCCAGGATCCTTCTCATATTCCTCTATTAACTAAGTAGCCAAATACAGAAAGCTGGAGCCATTCTTGACTACTTTTTTTTTTCATGGAGTCATAATATTTATTTTGTCTCAATATAAAAGGCAACCTCTATCCATTCTTACTACTCTAAAACTTAAAATCTCCTGCTTGAACTTTTGTAACAGTTTCTGGAATGTTTTCCTGGGCTTCCATCAAACATCCTCAAGTACTTCCCTCACTGAAGATAATTATTGATATGATTTTGTTTTGTTCTCTCTTAAAACCATATAATGGCTTATTGCCTAAAGAATAAAGTGAAAGCTCCTTATATGACAATACTTATCATGTAATCAAGCCTAAGTTTAAGCTTGCTCTTGCAACTAAGTCTAATAGATACTTAGTTTTTCAGAGTTCACCTTAATTTCTCAAGAAGAGCTTTTAATGAAAGCTACCATGCCTTAAAACTTTCTCTTTGGATTCTGTGATGCCATATTTAGCATAAACTTATAGGCACTATAACCAGATTCCCTCTGATGGCTTTAATGATTTCTGTGCACCATTCCTTCCGTCATGTTATCCTTGCTTCTTACTTCCTGCATCTTAATTGAATGTTAAGGCCTGTCCACATGCAACTGCAGCCCATCTGCAGAAAAGAGGATTATATGGGGGTCAATAACTTCATGGAGCAGACTTTGGCAAATACCCTATGGGACTATAAAAGTCCAGCTCATTTGCACTGAGTAGGGAAGAATTCTGAGTAGAAATTCATCCGTCAGCTCTTTCCTAAGGAATCAGGATACAGTTGAGACTTGGCTTGAAATCATACACGTGCTTGGTTTCTTTCCTACTCCCTCACAAGTGTCTTCGGGATCACTTTTCCAATAAATCACTAGAATGTGAATCACCTTATCAAGGTCTGCTTCTGAAGATGTGACATGAGATACCCCCGTCCTATTTTCCCCCACACCTTCTGGTTCCTCTTCATCACTCTTTACTGCTAGCTTTCCCTTCTCCATCCAACGTATAAATGCTTGAGTTCCTCAGCACTCAATCTCAGATGCTTTTCTCATTGCACCCTATACCTCATCTCAAAGCAATTTCATCTATCCCTATGGCTAATGTTACAATCAATTTTTTCTCCACTCACCTAGACTTTCCTCTGAGTTTTAGGCAATATATTTACCACTCTCCTCAACATTCCCACTTGGATGTCTCACAAGTAACTCAAACTCAATATATCTCAGAATGAAATCATAATCTATCTCAACTCCTATTCTTTATATCAGGTGATTGATTACATTGTTGAAGAAAATCTACCAGAGCATTGTTAGCATAAGAATCTATTAAAAAGTCATAGGTATGAGAAGGCTCCAAAGGAATATTCACACTTGAGGGAGTAGGGTAGACAGTTTTATTGGACTACTTTCTTTTTTTTTTTTTTTTTTTTTATTTTTTTTTCAACATTTATTTATTTTTGGGACAGAGAGAGACAGAGCATGAACGGGGGAGGGGCAGAGAGAGAGGGAGACACAGAATCGGAAACAGGCTCCAGGCTCTGAGCCATCAGGCCAGAGCCTGACGCGGGGCTCGAACTCATGGACCGCGAGATCGCGACCTGGCTGAAGTCGGACGCTCAACCGACTGCGCCACCCAGGCGCCCCATGGACTACTTTCAATAAACTTGTCATGTGTCTTAGGAGCCATTGGACAATCTGATTTGTATCAATAGGAATGGAGAGGATCAGAGAAGATAATGTTACATCTAAGAAGACGTGGGGAGGAGTAACTGATCAGGAATATACAAAGGCCACATGGAAAGTTCTCAATTCTTCAGAGTCTTTCCCATAATCCTCCTAGGTCCACATGGCTTACCTCCATCTCATTTGCCTCACCTGAGAAATATTTACTATATTTCTCCTGGATTATTCTAACAATCTTAAAAATGCTTTCTCTACACTGACTTTTCTACCATTTAGAATGATTTATCTATAATGGTAAATATTTAGCAATTATATTCAGCCCTTGAAAAGAATGACATCTTTATCTATATGATTTATCTATAATTGTTAAATATTTAGCAATTATATTCAGCCCCTGAAAAGAATGAAATCTTTACATTTGCAATAGCATGGGTGGAGCTAGAGTGTATTATGCTAAGTGAAATAAGTCAGTCGGAGAAAGACAAATACCATATGATTTCACTCATATGTGGAATAAGAAACAAAACAGATGAACATAAGGGATGCAAAGAAAATAAAGAGGGAGGTAAACTATAAGAGACACTTAAGTATAGAGAACAAACAGAGCTGATAGAGGGGAGGTGGGAGGTGGGTAGGGGATGGGTTAAATGGGTGATGAGTATTAAGGAGGGCACTTGTGATGAGCACTGGGTGTGGTAGGTAAGTGATGAATCACTAAAGTCTACTCCTGAATTAATGCTACACTATATATGTTAGCTAACTAGAATGTAAATAAAAATTGATGCAATAATTAAATACTTGACATTATGAAATATTTAGTAATTATAAGAGATTATAAATGGCTATAAAATTTATAAAGCTAAAATATTAAAATACTCATCAGTCAGTTTGCAAAGACCCTTATGTACCTTTACTTTACCCTATTCAATTTTGTCTTCACTTAGTACCAGTATCATGATATCATGACTTTAAGTTGCATTACTGTCCTTAAAACTTCATTATTTATGCATTTCTAAAAAAATATTGATTTTTCCTGTGCTTCAAGTGTTTAATTATAAGATAATACTGTAAGCATCCTTCTGTGAATTGCTTTTTTCACTCAAAATTATATTCCTGATTATGCATATCATGTAAACCTGTTGTTTTTAAAATTTTCACTGTTGTGTAATATTCCATTGTATATGAATATAATACAACTTATTTATCCAGTCTAATGTTGGCAGATTGGAGAGTGTTATTGCTTTATAAAAATCAATTGGTTACAACTATAAAGGTCATTTTATGAAACATTTCTATGTATGTCTTTTGATGTATATATGTAAGGGTTTCTTCAAAAACTTGAGTAGAAATATGAGATCTTTGGGGATGTAAATCTTCTGCTTTACTAGAGAATGTCAAATAATTTTACAAAACATTTGTACCAATTTCATATTCATAATCTCACCACTAGTATATGAGAAATCCAGCTGCTCTACATTTTCTTCAAGACTTGATAGTGTGGTCTAATCCATTCCTCATCCAGCAGCTACTGTGACCTTTTACAAATGTAAATCTGATTAAGTCCCTCAAACCCTGCCTAAAATCCTTTAATGGTTTCTCATTGATCCCAGAATAAATTCCAAAGGTTTACCATTGCCAAAGGATTCTTTTTGCTCTGACCTCTCCATCATTTATATTTTATAACACTCCTTACCTCTATCTCCATACTGACATTCCGTTTCTCTTTTCTGCCTGAAGGCCTTTATGCGTGATAAACTTTTCCCTGGAAGTCTTTTTTCTCTTCCTATTCATTGATTAACTTTGCTTCTGTAGTCTCATGTTAAATGTCATTGCCTCAGGAAGCTTTTCCTGACTTCTTAGATTTATTAGGCACCCTTCTCATTGACTGCCAGAATTGTACATTGTGTTTTCTACATATATTATATATCACAGAAATAATTAAGAAATGAATAGTGTATTGTTTAATATGTCTACTTGTAACCTTTAAGTTTAAATCCAGTCAATCTTTGGTTCTGTGCTGTTCACAAATTTATTTTGAGCAATTAGCAAGTACTTGACTAATAGCTATTGTTCACTATATGTGTGTTGAATGGGAATGACTAATCTCTACACACACACACACACACACACACACACACACACACACAAACCTTATATTTGTTTTTATTCAAGAAGTAGTAGACTATTATTCAGCAAATATTCATGTCTTCCCTACACTCTCAATTCCCCCAACTTCTAGTGAGGGGTATATTTTTCTGTGCCATTGATATTGATGTTCACCATGACCTGCTTTGATGAGTGGGAGTTATGAGGAAAGCATAACTTTGGAATGTGCTTGTCTTTTTAGGCATGGTGTCTTGCCTTCCACCATCACGATGAGAAGGATATGCTCTAGTTAACTTGCTGTTCCCTTAAGAATAAGGGAGTCACATGAGATTGAACTGGGGACGCTATGGATCAAATACGATCTAATCTACAGATTAAGATAGAAATGATTCTTTTTGCAAGCCACTTAGATTTGTTGGCTAATTGTAGACAGCAAAAGGTAACAGACACACTAGATAAATTTTAAAAAGAGATGAAATTCTTGAAAGACACAACGTTGACAGATTTAAGTTTTCTCAAGTAATTAGCAATAAAATAAAAGGAATCTAATTTAAGTTGAAATATAAATAGCTGCTCAAATCCATTTTTTTTCTTCAAAGTAACTTGGATGAGAATAAAATATAAATTGAAATACTGGTAAATTTGAGTGGAAGACTTCTTTATTTTAAACTCTGATTATGAGCCTTTTGCCACATAAATCCTTTCATGTGTCTGGGCATGAAACAATAAGGACCATAGCAATTATGAGCTATAACTGACAATTTCTCTGAACATTTTAAGGGCTAGCTTTAAACTGAACATTTTCCATTAGCTGTACAGAAAGGGTTTTATAATCCTTTTCTGTGATGACCCCTACTTTTCAAAGCTGAAATATAAAGTACTCTTAACCAATTATCAGCTATACCTAATGTTCAAGTTTAGCTTTTTAGTCATAAAGAAAAAGAGCCATTTAAGTTCCAGAGGTAGTGAGTATATCATAACTAAGAGCATATAATTTAAGTCATGCAGATACTACAATTTAAATGCAAAGTATACCTGTTAAGACTATTCCTGGTTAAATTAGCTTCTACAATATGGAAGTTTCTCTAAATTCCTAGGCTTAACAGAGTGAGACTAGAAAAATCTACTTTACCACAATATAAGCTTGATGCTACCACAGTATAAGCTTGATGACAGAACTTGCCTCCTTTATTATGAGAGTCAGCATCCCCTTCTTACTGGGTGGTGGTCCTATGTTAGGTTCCAAACAGTACTCACACAGAAAGAGGGATTCTATGGAAGCCTCATAAATATTATGGCCTGTTGCCCTAGCTATAGTCCATCCTACTAGGAACAAGCTTCTCACCCAAGCCAGGCTGGTTCTCACTATGAAAAATGTGAATTGAAATTCAGGGTTAGATAATTAGATCTACTGTGATACACCTGGAAGTAGAGTGATATAGATATGAGCATCTTTAATGGTTCTGTGAATGCTAAAGTCGGAAAGTGAGACAATGCACAGAAAAGCATATCAAGCCAACATAGCAGACATACACAGATTGAAGACGGAGTTTCCTGTCTGGTTTCCACTTCTTTTTACTCCTTTGACAAGAGGCCTATGTACACATATATCTTTTCATGAAATGGAGGACAGACTCAGATACTAGGTTGCCTCTTCGCCTATCAGACTCACCTGTAACCAAATGAGATATTTCTCATCAAACCTGACATTGGAAATGTCAACAGCAGGCTGCTAGGACACATCTCTGTATATTCCAATTCTTATTTTCTCTTTTTTCTTTTTAGCTGAACTTCTCTGTACAAAATCCAAACTTTCTCAGCTAAATGTACAGAGGAGATTGTATATATATTGATGGTTATGACTGTGTTGGTAGAGATGTTAAACTCCTAACACCAAATGGGACAGTCTCTGGAGATAGGGCTTATCAGAAAGTAATTAAGGAGATAGGGCCTACAAGAAGGTCAAGGGCAGGGCACCGATCCCACAGGATTAGTGTCCTTATAAAAAAATACCAGAGAGCTCTCTCTCTCTCTCTCTCTCTCTCTCTACATGCACAGACAGAAGAAAAGTCATGTGATGACACAAGCAAGAAGCCAACCCTCTATGAGTTGGGAAGAGAGCTCTCTCACCAGAAACCAAATTTGCCATCACCTTGATCATGGACTTTCTAACCTCCTGGATTGTGCAAAAATAAACTTCTGTTATTTAAGCCATCCACCCTATGGTAGTTTGCTATGGAAACTCAATCTAACACAAATATTTAATAAAAATCCATGCTTGAAGGGGACCTATTTCTACCTGAGAGTCCCCAAATTTATAGTGATGCTAATAACAGAGCAACATGTAAGCTGCCATAGCTTATGAAACATTTCTGCTAGTATATATATCTTTCATTAAAAAAAAAAAAAAGGAAAACACACACACACACACACACACACACACACACACACACACACACACACACTACTTCCATGGCATGCTTAAAGGATGACATTTTTCTTGAACAACATCAATTTAAATTTAACATATTACTTCCAGAATTATGTATGCCTTTCTGACCTGGGAGATATTGCCATGCAGGAAGAGAGGGAAACTTGTAAACAACAGCTAATAAAAAAAATGAGTACTCTACTAGAGGTATGTATAACTTCTATGGGAGAACAGAAGAGCAATTAATCAGAAGTAAAGGAAAATTTATATTTAGAAGTTTTTTTTCAAGTCTATTTATTCTGAGAGAGAGAGAGAGAGACAGAGAGCAAGAGCACAGGGCAGGGATAGAGAGAGGGGGAGAGAATCCTAAGCAAGTTCTACACTGACACCACAGAGCCTGTTGCAGGGATCCACAGGGAGATCAACCTCACAAATTGTGAGATCATGACTTGAGCCGAAATCAAATGTCCAACATTTAACCAACTGAGCTACCCAGGTGCCCCTAGAGGGTTTTTTTTTTAGCTTAACTTCTCTCTCCTGAAAAATAGGACTTGATGGCATTTAAAGTCCTTTGCTGTTATGAGATTTAAAAATATATACATTGTATCAGTATTAATTTGTTAGAGGGACGAGCCAAAGACAAATCTAGATAATCCAATAAAAAACAGACATTTGAAAATCTGGGTAGAAGCAAATAGAAGCAAGAAGCAAAAGAAGAAGCAGCAAGTGTCATTATCATAAAATTTAATTACTAATCATACTAATCATACATAATTATATCAGATTATATGTATTGCTAAGCCCAGACCATGAAGGCAGCAGGAACTAGTGTGAAGAGGGTGAAGAAATCAAAAAGATCATAAACTAGGGATATCATTGTGATAGCAAATAATTTATGTAGCTTGCTCCCATGGTGGCCTATTCCAAGATGTGAGCCATGTTGACTTCTCTTCTGCGACCTCTAACCCTGACGATAGTAACTGACCCATTAATACATATTCAATAAATTCCAGTGACAAGACTGATGAGGATAATAAAGTTCAATTATGAGGTTTGTTGAAGAGGGAGCCACTAAGATACACTGAGTATCCAGGTAAGACCATGAGGGAAAAATGTAAATAAAAAGATCCTGCATGTACTTAACACTTTTTACATAATGTTTAAAGTACATGCAGGTCTTGCTCCATATGATGCCCTAGAAATCATAGTTTCATTTCATCTTTCATATATAGTCACTGTAGGTCATATGAGTCAAGGTTCTTCAACTTCAGCAAGTGAAATATTTCATTTACCAAAAAGCTATATGCAGTGAAAATTCTGATAGCTTTCTCTAATTGAAACTACATTGCTGGTTATACCCTCAAGTACAGGTCTTATATCTACTCATTCTATGATTCTAAGAATCATGACACTATTATTAAAATAGAGACAAAATATTCTTCAGGTCAGGAAAAAATTGGTGTCTGTGACCAAGGGGATTATGTATTACATTTCATCACAGAGTTGTCACTCTTGTGATATACTGTACAGCACTAAAAGATATTGTTCCCATGAATTACAAGCCCAAATACCTTCACTCTGAGGATTCATTTTATCAGGGATCTCAGTATATTATACATTACCACTATAATGTGTAACATATTTTCAGTGACATATCTTTATGGAATGCTATAGGCGAAAGTAGAGCAATTATCATTATAGGAAAGTTTTACCAGAGATTTTATGCTTTAATTCCCACGTTTAAAGTTATTTAAGTTGTCTCTGTAACAAGAATGTTAAAAATATTCATAGGTTGTATTGTAAAATCAGTCCTTAGGGATTTTAAGTTATTATCAATTTTAAGAGGTCTTTTATGGGAGAAAAAATTCATTGATAAGACAGTAAAAATTTTCAATGTGTGATCTTCATTTTACATTGCTTCATCTTTTGCCAAGTGGCTGTTTTGCAGGAAAGCAAAATGAAGAAAGAAAAATATTAAAGACTCAATTTTGCTACACTAAAGTAAAACATAAGTAATTATAGAAACAGAAATTTGTTTAAGTGCAAAAATTTTGCTAAATTATCTGTCAGGCCATAAAACATGTAAATGGGGTATACATATTTTAAACATAAGAAATAGATCTTTATAACTTACATGGCCATCTACCTCTAGTTCCTGAGTTAAATTCTGGCCTGGCTAGCCATTAGTAGATAATTTGAAGTGACCCGAGAGATAGTACATTCAACACAGAATTGTTTTTTCAGGCTTAAGAACCTAGTTACTTTATGCAAATTGGTAGGAGACCATTATCATGCAGCCCTGGTAATCAGTGTTTAAATTGTTGATAGCCTTGACAGTTGTGGCCAGAGTATAATTGACATGGGCCCTGGGGCAAAAAAATAAATAAATAAAATAAATTGGGTTGTGCCCAAAACTAAACAACATAATTACCAACAATTAGACATTAATTACAAGATAGCAGATTCTCAAACCCTTCTGAATTTGGCCAAAGTTAGACCTAATTACATTTTAATGTTGTGAAAACATCTATGTTCGTGAAATAATCAGGTATTCAGAGGGCTCTTCTTGTAGATTTTGTGTTTTGTAAGGAATTATCATTTCAGGAAATTAAATGTGTTTATATTTGTGGATGATCTAATCACAGAAAAATTAGTGAGGTGGGATTTGTGCTGATCTGGTTGTAATTTATCTACTTTACCTATTTTATTTGATCACTTACTAAAATACTGATAAACAAAGATATGAAAATTTTAGAAGTATATAAAACAAAGTATTTTGACAATTATGGTAAGGAGGAGGACCAGGAAGAGATTCTCAAGGCAAAAACATAGCTTCACTAATTACTTTCCACCAAAATGAAGAAACCCTGTCCAATATTAGAACCCATAGGAGCATAGCCATAACACATTCCCAGCCACAGCCTTGATAATAAGTTTGTACTATCAGGTGGGACATGAAAAAAATATTTATATGAAAAACATTTTAGCACATTAAACATTTCATTAAAATTATTAATGAAAAAAATTCACAGCATCCTTTTGGGACAAGAGACCTCATTTCTGATCAGAATGTAAATAAAGAATATTATCAAATTTTAACAGCTTAGCAATATGTGAATAAACATTTCTTTATTCTATTTCTTGTGATCTGAAAACTTGAGGCTGTGATCTACAAGTTTTCCTACCAGTCAGTCAAGGAACAATCTACCTAGTCTATTAGGTGTATATTCTAACTACTTGTGACTGACAGGTTATTCTGTGCAGAAAAATACAGGTAAAATGAACATCCATACTTGCTTGAAGAAACCCACTTGTGCTGTCTTATTTTTCACTTCAGTGCATATTAATTTGTACAACTGGCTAGGGGTTGTATATTTTATTCTCCGAGTGCAATGATACATATATATTTTTTATATTAGTTTTCTTGATTTCTACATCTCACATTCAGTCTTCTGGATTGATAATTAGAAGTCTGTCTATGTATGTATCTATCTATTTATCTATCTATCTATCTACTTTGAAGCTATTTTTAAAGTATTTTAGGGACCTTGGAGGAAGATGGCGGCGTAGGAGGACGCTGGGCTCACCGCGCGTCCTGCTGATCACTTAGATTCCACCTACACCTGCCTAAATAACCCAGAAAACCACCAGAGGATTAGCAGAACGGAGTCGCCGGAGCCAAGCGCAGACGAGAGGCCCACGGAAGAGGGTAGGAAGGGCGGCGAGGCGGTGCGCGCTCCACGGACTGGCGGGAGGGAGCCGGGGCGGAGGGGCGGCTCGCCGGCCAAGCAGAGCCCCCGAGTCTGGCTTGCAAAAAGCGGAGGGGCCTGACGGACTGTGTTCCGACAGCAAGCGCGACTTAGCGTCTGGGAAGTCATAAGTTAACAGCTCTGCTCAGAAAGCGGGAAGGCTGGAGGACAAAGGGAAGGAGAGCTGCTGAGCCCCCGGACGACAGAGCTCAGTTTGGTGGGGAACAAAGGCGCTCGCCAGCGCCATCTTCCCCGCCCATCCCCCAGCCAAAATCCCAAAGAGAACCAGTTCCTGCCAGGGAACTTGCTCGCTCCGCGCAAACACCCAACTCTGCGCTTCTGCGGAGCCAAACCTCCGGCAGCGGATCTGACTCCCTCCTGCTGCCACAGGGCCCCTCCTGAAGTGGATCACCTAAGGAGAAGCAAGCTAAGCCTGCCCCTCCTGCCCCTGTGCACCTTGCCTACCCACCCCAGCTAAGACGCCAGATCCCCAGCATCACAAGCCTGGCAGTGTGCAAGTAGCCCAGACAGACCACCCCACCCCACAGTGAATCCCACCCCTAGGAGAGGGGAAGAGAAGGCACGCACCAGTCTGACTGTGGCCCCAGCGGTGGGCTGGGAACAGACATCAGGTCTGACTGCGGCTCCGCCCACCAACTCCAGTTATACACCACAGCACAGGGGAAGTGCCCTGCAGGTCCTCACCACGCCAGGGACTATCCAAAATGACCAAGCGGAAGAATTCCCCTCAGAAGAATCTCCAGGAAATAACAACAGCTAATGAGCTGATCAAAAAGGATTTAAATAATATAACAGAAAGTGAATTTAGAATAATAGTCATAAAATTAATCGCTGGGCTTGAAAACAGTATAGCTGACAGCAGAGAATCTCTTGCTACAGAGATCAAGGGACTAAGGAACAGTCACGAGGAGCTGAAAAACGCTTTAAACGAAATGCATAACAAAATGGAAACCACCACGGCTCGGATTGAAGAGGCAGAGGAGAGAATAGGTGAACTAGAAGATAAAGTTATGGAAAAAGAGGAAGCTGAGAAAAAGAGGGATAAAAAAATCCAGGAATATGAGGGGAAAATTAGAGAACTAAGTGATACACTAAAAAGAAATAATATACGCATCATTGGTATCCCAGAGGAGGAAGAGAGAGGGAAAGGTGCTGAAGGGGTACTTGAAGAAATAATAGCTGAGAACTTCCCTGAACTGGGGAAGGAAAAAGGCATTGAAATCCAAGAGGCACAGAGAACTCCCTTCAGACGTAACTTGAATCGATCTTCTGCACGACATATCATAGTGAAACTGGCAAAATACAAGGATAAAGAGAAAATTCTGAAAGCAGCAAGGGGTAAACGTGCCCTCACATATAAAGGGAGACCTATAAGACTCGTGACTGATCTCTCTTTTGAAACTTGGCAGGCCAGAAAGAATTGGCACGAGATTTTCAGGGTGCTAGACAGAAAAAATATGCAGCCGAGAATCCTTTATCCAGCAAGTCTGTCATTTAGAATAGAAGGAGAGATAAAGGTCTTCCCAAACAAACAAAAACTGAAGGAATTTGTCACCACTAAACCAGCCCTCCAAGAGATCCTAAGGGGGACCCTGTGAGACAAAGTACCAGAGACATCACTACAAGCATAAAACATACAGACATCACAATGACTCTAAACCCATATCTTTCTATAATAACACTGAATGTAAATGGACTAAATGCGCCAACCAAAAGACATAGGGTATCAGAATGGATAAAAAAACAAGACCCATCTATTTGCTGTCTACAAGAGACTCATTTTAGACCTGAGGACACCTTTAGATTGAGAGTGAGGGGATGGAGAACTATTTATCATGCTACTGGAAGCCAAAAGAAAGCTGGAGTAGCCATCCTTATATCAGACAAACTAGACTTTAAATTAAAGGCTGTAACAAGAGATGAAGAAGGACATTATATAATAGTGACAGGGTCTATCCATCAGGAAGAGCTAACAATTATAAATGTCTATGCGCCGAATACCGGAGCGCCCAAATATATAAAACAATTACTCATAAACACAAGCAACCTTATTGATAAGAATGTGGTAATTGCGGGGGACTTTAACACCCCACTTACAGAAATGGATAGATCATCTAGACACACGATCAATAAAGAAACAAGGGCTCTGAATGAGACATTGGATCAGATGGACTTGACAGATATATTTAGAACTCTGCATCCCAAAGCAACAGAATATACTTTCTTCTCGAGTGCACATGGAACATTCTCCAAGATAGATCATATACTGGGTCACAAAACAGCCCTTCATAAGTATACAAGAATTGAAATCATACCATGCATACTTTCAGACCACAATGCTATGAAGCTTGAAATCAACCACAGAAAAAAGTCTGGAAAACCTCCAAAAGCATGGAGGTTAAAGAACACCCTACTAACGAATGAGTGGGTCAACCAGGCAATTAGAGAAGAAATTAAAAAATATATGGAAACAAACGAAAATGAAAATACAACAATCCAAACGCTTTGGGACGCAGCGAAGGCAGTCCTGAGAGGAAAATACATTGCCATCCAGGCCTATCTCAAGAAACAAGAAAAATCCCAAATACAAAATCTAACAGCACACCTAAAGGAAATAGAAGCAGAACAGCAAAGGCAGCCTAAACCCAGCAGAAGAAGAGAAATAATAAAGATCAGAGCAGAAATAAACAATATAGAATCTAAAAAAACTGTAGAGCAGATCAACGAAACCAAGAGTTGGTTTTTCGAAAAAATAAACAAAATTGACAAACCTCTAGCCAGGCTTCTCAAAAAGAAAAGGGAGATGACCCAAATAAATAAAATCATGAATGAAAATGGAATTATTACAACCAATCCCTCAGAGATACAAACAATTATCAGGGAATACTATGAAAAATTATATGCCAACAAATTGGACAACCTGGAAGAAATGGACAAATTCCTGAACACCCACACTCTTCCAAAACTCAATCAGGAGGAATTAGAAAGCTTGAACAGACCCATCACCAGCGAAGAAATTGAATCGGTTATCAAAAATCTCCCAACAAATAAGAGTCCAGGACCAGATGGCTTCCCAGGGGAGTTCTACCAGACGTTTAAAGCAGAGATAATACCTATCCTTCTCAAGCTATTCCAAGAAATAGAAAGGGAAGGAAAACTTCCAGACTCATTCTATGAAGCCAGTATTACTTTGATTCCTAAACCAGACAGAGACCCAGTAAAAAAAGAGAACTACAGGCCAATATCCCTGATGAACATGGATGCAAAAATTCTCAATAAGATACTAGCAAATCGAATTCAACGGCATATAAAAAGAATTATTCACCATGATCAAGTGGGATTCATTCCTGGGATGCAGGGCTGGTTCAACATTCGCAAATCAATCAACGTGATACATCACATTAACAAAAAAAAAGAGAAAAACCATATGATCCTGTCAATCGATGCAGAAAAGGCCTTCGACAAAATCCAGCACCCTTTCTTAATAAAAACTCTTGAGAAAGTCGGGATAGAAGGAACATACTTAAAGATCATAAAAGCCATTTATGAAAAGCCCACAGCTAACATCATCCTCAATGGGGAAAAACTGAGAGCTTTTTCCCTGAGATCAGGAACACGACAGGGATGCCCACTCTCACCGCTGTTATTTAACATAGTGCTGGAAGTTCTAGCAACAGCAATCAGACAACAAAAGGAAATCAAAGGCGTCAAAATTGGCAAAGATGAAGTCAAGCTTTCGCTTTTTGCAGATGACATGATATTATACATGGAAAATCCGATAGACTCCACCAAAAGTCTGCTAGAACTGATACATGAATTCAGCAAAGTTGCAGGATACAAAATCAATGTGCAGAAATCAGTTGCATTCTTATACACTAACAATGAAGCAACAGAAAGACAAGTAAAGAAACTGATCCCATTCACAATTGCACCAAGAAGCATAAAATACCTAGGAATAAATCTAACCAAAGATGTAAAGGATCTGTATGCTGAAAACTATAGAAAGCTTATGAAGGTAATTGAAGAAGATTTAAAGAAATGGAAAGACATTCCCTGCTCATGGATTGGAAGAATAAATATTGTCAAAATGTCAATACTACCCAAAGCTATCTACACATTCAATGCAATCCCAATCAAAATTGCACCAGCATTCTTCTCGAAACTAGAACAAGCAATCCTAAAATTCATATGGAACCACAAAAGGCCCCGAATAGCCAAAGTAATTTTGAAGAAGAAGACCAAAGCAGGAGGCATCACAATCCCAGACTTTAGCCTCTACTACAAAGCTGTCATCATCAAGACAGCATGGTATTGGCACAAAAACAGACACATAGACCAATGGAATAGAATAGAAACCCCAGAACTAGACCCACAAACATATGGCCAACTCATCTTTGACAAAGCAGGAAAGAACATCCAATGGAAAAAAGACAGTCTCTTTAACAAATGGTGCTGGGAGAACTGGACAGCAACATGCAGAAGGTTGAAACTAGACCACTTTCTCACACCATTCACAAAAATAAACTCAAAATGGATAAAGGACCTGAATGTGAGACAGGAAACCATCAAAACCTTAGAGGAGAAAGCAGGAAAAGACCTCTCTGACCTCAGCCGTAGCAATCTCTTACTCGACACATCCCCCAAGGCAAGGGAATTAAAAGCAAAAGTGAATTGCTGGGACCTTATGAAGATAAAAAGCTTCTGCACAGCAAAGGAAACAACCAACAAAACTAAAAGGCAACCAACGGAATGGGAAAAGATATTTGCAAATGACATATCGGACAAAGGGCTAGTATCCAAAATCTATAAAGAGCTCACCAAACTCCACACCCGAAAAGCAAATAACCCAGTGAAGAAATGGGCAGAAAACATGAATAGACACTTCTCTAAAGAAGACATCCGGATGGCCAACAGGCACATGAAAAGATGTTCAGCGTCACTCCTTATCAGGGAAATACAAATCAAAACCACACTCAGATATCACCTCACGCCAGTCAGAGTGGCCAAAATGAACAAATCAGGAGACTATAGATGCTGGAGAGGATGTGGAGAAACGGGAACCCTCTTGCACTGTTGGTGGGAATGCAAATTGGTGCAGCCGCTCTGGAAAGCAGTGTGGAGGTTCCTCAGAAAATTAAAAATAGACCTACCCTATGACCCAGCAATAGCACTGCTAGGAATTTATCCAAGGGACACAGGAGTACTGATGCATAGGGGCACTTGTACCCCAATGTTCATAGCAGCACTCTCAACAATAGCCAAATTATGGAAAGAGCCTAAATGTCCATCAACTGATGAATGGATAAAGAAATTGTGGTTTATATACACAATGGAGTACTACGTGGCAATGAGAAAAAATGAAATATGGCCTTTTGTAGCAACGTGGATGGAACTGGAGAGTGTGATGCTAAGTGAAATAAGCCATACAGAGAAAGACAGATACCATATGGTTTCACTCTTATGTGGATCCTGAGAAACTTAAGAGAAACCCATGGGGGAGGGGAACAAAAAAAAAAAAAAAAAAAAAAAAAGAGGTTAGAGTGGGAGAGAGCCAAAGCATAAGAGACTGTTGAGAACTGAGAACAAACTAAGGGTTGATGGGGGGTGGGAGGGAGGAGAGGGTGGGTGATGGGTACTGAGGAGGGCACCTTTTGGGATGAGCACTGGGTGTTGTATGGAAACCAATTTGACAATAAATTTCATATATAAATAAAAAAAATAAAATAAAATAAAATAAAAAAAAAAAAAAAAAAAAAAAGAAACTGAAAAAAAAAAAAAATAAAGTATTTTAGGTAGAATGTTATTTTCTTTTTTTTTAAGTTTACTTATTGTGAGAGACAGAGAAAGGAGAGAGAGAGAGACAGAGAGAGAGACAATGAGTGAGGGAGGGACAGAGACATAGTGGACAGAGGATCCAAAGGGGGCTCTGTGCTGACAGCAGAGAGCCCGATGTGGGGCTTGAACTCACAAACTGTGAGATCATAACCTGAGCTGAAATCGCATGCTTAACGAACTGAACCATGCAGGTGCCCCAGTAGAATGTTATTTTCTGACCTCTGCTTATTTTCTCTTGTGCCATTTAAATCTCTCATAGAATCTGCAAGTTATCCAACCCTATGTCCTTTCTAAGTCCTCATTCAAGACAATGTAGCACTGGGTATTTCTGAGCATTTCCTATTTCCTAAAAGCCTCCCTTCTCATAAATTCTATGATGTTATTATATTAAACGGTTAAAAATTTGGTGGCTTCTCAGTAGTTTTCAGAATAGTTTAAAAGACATTATCATTGAGATTCAAGGTTTTTAAATTTGACAGCAATCCACCTGACTGGACACTTTCTTTGTAGATTCTAAACTTTATTCAAGATTATAATAAGCACTTTTATATCCATTTGCCTTTAATCTTTTTGTTTCCACATCTTGAAATATCTTAGTTATCTTAAACTTGACCTACTCTGTAATATTATAAACTCTTGCCTACTACACACAACAGAAAGACTAAACCATTGACCCATCTAAACAATAGTAGATGGATTTTTTCTTATCTGTATAATGCCTAGCAAAAAAGGCTTAGCATATTGGAAATTATGAAATGTTTTTGCATGATTTTTATTTATTTTTGTTCATCTTGAAGTTCACATGTGTCTTGGACCTAGAAAAAGGTTGGTCTAAATGAAGTGTCTGAGATTGGGTGAGGTGAGGGTAGAAAAGAAACGGAGAGCAGAAATATATAAATGGCAAAAATTTTATACTACAACTTTTCCTTTTACTTAGGATAGTTCCCCCCACCTCCTAACCAGCATATTCCTGGACCAAGTATAAGCCTGGAAGGGACGCCAGAAATATTTATAGAAGAAAACTCGGCTTTCCTCCTTCCAAGTTGGAGAAATTGCTAAAGCGTGGTGAATTACTAGAGAATGGGAAACATGAAGATCATATTGAAAAGTTTTCATATTTAAGCTCTTAAACCACCAGTATAATTACTTATGATTACACCAAAATTAGTGATTTAGGGAGATTATAATATATAGGATTATCGTATATAGGTAGGGTACCTGTTATTCGGACAGTGTAGAAGCACTTACAGAAAAATAAAACGCTTTCCTTAATACAACATTGGAGAGACAAAATTAAAGCTCAATCTCAAGTCTCTGGATTTCAGAGCTTTGTTTCAAAGGTAACATTTACTGGGTTCCAGTGAGAGCAAACAAAGGAGAGAGAGATATTTGAAGGCCCAAAACAAAAGAATATAAACAACGACAACAAAATCCATTTTGAACCATTTCACATGGAACTACCAATTTTGAAGAGTATAATAAAGTGAATGACTAATGAATGTGTCCAATTTTAAAGGACTTCTGGCAAACACTCCATTTTTTGATAATTAAAAATTATATTCTTACCATAATTGCTTGAAACAAATTGTATATGCAAATCAGCATCTCTATAACCGGTTAAAATCAGCAGACTGACCACTTGCATTCCCAGAGAGAAGGGCATGGAGCTAATTGACCCTGCCAGAGATTAAGTTTACCTACTGTGTTTCAATTTGGAGGGCAATTATATGTCTATGTAAGTTTCCACATGCCAATTATTGCATTTCAAAAAATCTGCATGTTACTAATATCTCTGCAACTGAAGAGGAAGAAGAGAGAGTGTTCTCCAAACAATGCAATTAGAACAGTATAGGCAATTAACTTTGCTATTTAGTATAAAGTTGAGAGCACTAAAGACTGAAGTAATAAATATTCACAAACACTTCATCATTATACAGAATCGCAGAACAGCCACACATTTTTAATACACAATGCAGGCAGTCATATTATTAAACTTAATGGCATCTGAGAAATGATGAAATGCTCACAGCCTTAAGCTTGTAATGAGATAAGCTTGTAGCCTGATCAGCTTGCATACAAATCATCTCATCTGAATAAAATTAATGTTTGATTTTTATATCTCTCCTCAAGCACTGCTGAGCCCCCCTTTTTGTTTTGTGAACAATTATAGAAAGGAAAATGAAAGTTTTTCCATGATATGATAGTATCAGTGGGAGGGTCTACAACACATGACATTTTAGCTTCTCATTTCTAGTGCTGAATGTAATATTTCTTATATATTTTAAAAATAAAGAATGGGTGCTGGATGCTAAATACAATGTGAGAAATCTTTTAAAGATTTTACGTTAACATAAAAATGTTTATATTTTAAGTGCATTTTCACATTCAAAATAATAATAGCATGCTAGCATTTAATGTTGAAAGGATTGACTTTCACAGCTTTAATTGAATTTTCTTCTGAAAATTTGATCCCTCCTCAAATTCTTATTGTAACATTATAATACTAAAGGAGATAAATGTACCTTAGATATGTCCTTTTAACATCAGTAAGACTAGGAAAATTATACGTGACTAAAGTATACATTCAATATTTTGAGCTCCAATGTAAATCATTTCCTTAAACGCTTTTTGAAGTGAATTAATTGTTACAGATTTTACTTAAAACGGATTTCAAGTATCTCACATAGGTCATCGCCCTCTTCCCTGAACCTCTTATTTGATGTCTAGTAACATTTAGCATGACATAGCTGTGAAAGAGTAAAAAGCACACAATCTTGATTTCCATTTCCAACCTGTATTGGGAAAGAAAACTACAAAGAAACTATCTCAAGGAGAAACTCTTTGTAGGGTGATATCTTAGACTATAATTCTTGAACAGAGCTCTCATTATATTGCGTTCCCTCAATGCGTGATTCGCAATTTAGAACACCAGTATCAAATTTTATCTCCAAAAATAAAATTATGAAGGACAACCATGGTTCTCATTAAACTGGCTATTAAGCCACCTGTAAAATAAAGAGAGTAATTAGGAAAATATTTCCTAAATAAGCTAAGTTAAAGACTCACACTCTTTCTTGAATCACCCTAACTTACTAATAGCTATTCATCCTTATGTATCCACGTCAATAGCTCCTAAGTGACATCACTGAGGATTGTGTTTGAACCTAAACTACATACAATAAAAACCTGCAATAATACATGCTCAATAATTGCTCATTATTATTCAAGGAGAAGTATCCCTGCACTTTAACTTCCTCTTGTTCTTCCGTATGCCCATCAGGAGTCAATTCTGTTACTTCTCACACATGTTTTTGCAAGTTGAACTTTTCCTTTAACTCAAAAATCATAAAATGTGGGAAGAATCTACACTCAGATTCCAAGTGCTATTACATTTTCCTTCTTCCAAGAAACAAACCCCAGAAATCATAGATAATGCACTAGAGGTATAGCTTATATGGGAAATTGTGTCAGAGGTTCCCAAGACAACCCTCAGGTTCAATAATTCTCTAGAAGAACTCACAGGACTCTTAAAACTATTATACTCATAGTTATGGTTTATTACAGAGAAAGGATGCATTTTAAAATCAACAAAGCGGAGAAAGGGGAATGTGGTGAAGTCCAGGAGAAACTAGACAGAAACTTCAGGTGTCCCCTCCCAGTGAAGTCACATGGGGACACACTTAATTCTGCTACAGTGATATTTAACAACCCATGCAAAATGCTTCGAATCAAGGAAGTTCACTTTAGTGTTGGTATCCCAAAATTTTATTGGATGTCAGTAAAACAATCATATAGTGCCAACAGGAATAACTACTACAACTGAGATTCCAGCCTTCCTTAGAGCAAAAATAGTCACTCACCATACATAACATTATTAGCTTAAACTTCTGTGGTAGAACTGATACAGCATGGCCCAAGACTTCAGGCATAAAAAAACCCAAACAGGTGTTTACCTTAAGTACAGAGTGGCTGAAAGCCTCAGGCATATAAAAATATTCTTACCACGTACCGTATTCCAAGGGTTCAGAGTTATCTAACAAAAAGTCAATCAAAGACTGGTACTGAAGATAAAATTTTCTTTGAAATGTACAGAGTTTGAACAACACAAGTCTGTTGAGTTAACCCTTTCCTGCCCTTCCATATAAAGTGGAATATAAATCAATGGACCAAAACACACAGAAAAAATATTGGCACTAGATGAATACACTGGTGAATGTACACATCCACATATTTTATTAAAATAAAATCTAAAGTTACAGGATTATAACTTTTTAATAATAACCTGTTTTAAATTACTTTTCTGATTAACTGACCAATTTCTATAATTTGAGTGCCTCATTCAATACCAGGCATAACTGATAGTTGTAGTTTATATTCTGGTTAATGTTTTTATGCCCTAGTTCCTTAAATGAGGCCTCGCCTTGTTCTTGCCACTAAGGCTATTCTATAACCTTGTTTTCCTGCGTAGAAATTCTGGGCTCAGAATTTCCCAGCTCTGTCCCGTGTCTAGCCTTATCCAAACTGCTTTCCTAAGCTCACACTTATCACTGGGTTCACAATCAAGTGCTGCAATCCTGCTAACACACTGATGTCCTGCTTGAATTTTCAGAGACCCAGTGGGCCTGACCTACAACTCTCACTTCAGCTTCTGGATCTCCTGCTGTGTCAGATGGGGCTTTCTTTCAATTTCCTGTAGTTTTCTCTGGAGCATTTGCCCTACAATGGTGAGTAAGCTTATTCTGTTTCTGGGTCTTTACATGGATTCTTCTGTGGCATGGAGATCTCACAGAGCTACTCTACTTAGAAAGAAATACATCTCTTATTCCCACAACATGCACTTAGCAAGTATTTAGGGCTTTAGTTAGTGGCCATTAAATACCAGGCACTGTGGGCACCTGGGTGGTTCAATCGTTTAAGCGCCCAACTTTGGCTCAGGTCATGATTCCCAGTTCATGGGTTTAAGCCCTGCATCGAGCTCTGTGCTGACAGCTCGGAGCCTAGAGCTTGCTTTGGATTCTGTGTCTCCCTCTCTCTCTGCCCCTCCACCACTCACACTCTGTCTCTCTCTCTCTTAAAAATAAATAAACATTAAGAAATTAAATACCAGGCACTGTTCTAGTAACTAAAATATGTAGTCAAATGATTGAATGTCTATGTTGACATATGCATTTGCATTAACACACACACACACACACACACACACACACACACTGATCCCGGTCTTTTCCTTAATAAACAAAAAAGATCAGTATGTAGAACTGACTTTTAAATTAGCCACTCGTTATCATTCTTCTTTCCTTTCATAGTTTCCCATGGATCTTTCAGTGATTTGTTAATGCATCTAATCTAGGTCAGCTCACTTTTCAATCCTGCTGAAGATAATGTATCCTGAGCCTCATAGTGCATACTGTTACATTTGCCACTCCACAGATTCTAATCTGTACTACTAATTGTAAAACTAATATTCTTTTCCCCCTGCATGCCCCTAAAGGTGGTGAAGAATGCCATAGGGTCATAGGTGCTCTGACATTAAAAACAAAGAATAAAAAAAACATATTTGCCTCTCTCAGTACAAACAGCTGTAAATCCAACAAGTACATGACCTTTAGTTTCCTTCCTTCTGGAGGGAATGTGTTGAATTCACTGATGTTCAGACAACTGGGAAAAAAAGTCTATCATCAAATTAGTATATCATTACAAGGTGGACAAATATAACAAAATAAAGTATCGAATGCAGTGTCTATGAGATAAATCATGGAAATATAACCCTAGAAAGCAGAAAGCATACATACTATTGAATTCTCTAAGGCAGCCTCAGTTTAGATTCCATTTCACATGGTCAGTGTCAAGTCATAAGAGTAGGTATCTATAAAATTGTTGCTAAAGACTCAAAACACTGTACGTGCTCTGTTCTCATTGTGAGCGTTCTCCTTTTTTCTGAGCATAGACTTGGTAGTAAAGAAGAGATTCTGATGTTGGAAACAACATCATCTTAGTGATGTGAAGACATTTAGTGATGTAAAAACATTTTAGTGATGTGAAAAATATTATCAAAGCATGTTGAAAAGAAAAGGTAAGTTATTGGAATCATATTTATACAAAATATGTTACATTTACCACCAGAAAGCAGTACCTATTTGATATAGACTATTTCTTGAGTAAATTCCAAACTCCATCATTGCAAATAGTAACTGACAAAATAATCTATTTGTTCTGACAATATATTTGAATTTAATTACAATTTTAACCATAGCTAGAACTAGGAAAAAATAAATCAGTGAATTTAGACAACCATTTTCTGTAAGAAACTCACTTTTGTGGTGAGCTTAGCTTATCTAGCACTTCATCTGTGTCACTTGTTCTTTTTTTTTTTTTTTTTTTCACAATACTGTGTTGAGTGCTTATCCTGTGTCTGGGCCTTTTGTGGATACTAAGGACACTATGCTGAATCAGATGGATAAAACAACTGTCTCATGGAGCTGATCTTCCAGTGGAAAAAGAATCAACAAGTAAAAATTCGTGTTGTGTTATGTTCTGAAGGAAATACATTGGGATGACATGACAAAGAGTAATGTGGAAGTACTAATATAAATTTAGAGGTCAAAGAAGTCTCTAGTAAGGGGTGATATTTAAGCAAAGATCCAAATAAAAGAAGATAATCCTAGGATGAGCATTATGGGAAGACGGATAAACTGTTGCCAAAGGGGACAAGAGCTTAGAGAATTTGGGGGACAAGAAGTGCAATGTGGCTGCAGGGCACTGAGTATGTAGCAGAGAAGTACAGAAGGTGAAACTGGCAAGTTAGTTCAGAGCCAGATCACAGAACCTTGGAGACAGAAGTAATAATTTTGTATCTAAGTGTAATGGGTAGCCACTGGATGGTTTAGTGGTATGTGTGTGGAAAATGGACGGTAAGGGGTTACATTGACCTGTTACGCAGCCACAGCAGGGATATAGGTGGGAGATGATGGTATCATGCAACAGAAGATGTAGTCATGGAAATTAGTACAACATGGATACATTTATAATACAGTTTAAGTACTGAAAGCAAGACATGACGGTGGCAGTATATGCATACAAAGGAAAAGGAATAATCGAAGTATTGACAATGCTTAGAGTTGAGGCTTTAATATATGGAGAGATGATAGCAAGATTTCCCGATATAAAAAAACAGAAAGGAACTGGTTGAATGTATGTGTGTGTTTTTCAGATAGATTCACTATGATAATATTAGTAGACAGCCAACTGGAAATGTCAACTTGGTAAAAGAAAAGTGTTTACATATATATTATTGTTATATGATACAAAATTATATTATATATAATAGTTATATATAACAATATATATATCCGTGAATTATCCCAAACTTGGAAACAGACAAAAGAGATGACTTTGTGCTCTTTTACAAGACTTTCTATTAACTAGGCCACTTCTCATCTCTACTATAGGGGTAGAGGCTAAATTATAGATGTGTTACTGTTGAGTATATATAATTTCTGTCTGGTGGAATAGAAAAAAAGGTTATAGTTTCCTGCCCTATGAGACATTAACCACTTTTGGTTCTAACTCAGAAATCTTATCCTAACATTCTTTTATTAATATATATATATATATATATATATATATATATATATACACACACATACACACTCATACACACATATATATATACATTTGCATTTATATATATATGCATTTGTATTTATTAATTGCATTTGTTAATTGTATATATATATGTACACAATTTAATAAAGGAATATATATATGCATGTACATGTATTTAAACACATTTCTAGAGCTATTTTTGCACATGCTCTTGGACCAATTTAACATCCTGTCATTAATTAGTGAGTTAAATAGAATCTTTGGTATGTGTTTATTTTATATTTATATGAAGTTATTGAATTTATCTTTCAGAAAATTATAATGTAATAAATGCAACAGTTAAAGCCATATATCTGGGAGTCACTGGCGTGTAGATGATAGCTATGAAATGGGTGAGACTATTTAAAGAGATAATGCAGAAAAATATGTGTGAATGGCTCTGACTCCAGAGTGCAGAGGAAATATGTATGAATTTCATTACATGCTCAGGAAATCTCTCTAAGGTTTTGATATCTTCATTTTTATATTAAGTAAATTATGGTTCAGAAAGCTTGAGTAGCTCTCCCAGAGTTTCACAACTAAAAAATGTTAGAAAGAAAATGTGGCCCTGGTCAGTCTGACCCAAAATTGTGTGTATGTGTATTTTTTTTTTCCACAAGAGCAAGATAATTCTCCAGATGAAAATAGCTTATTTTTTTTTATAGAGTTAATGGGCAATTTAGGCAATCTTCCTTCTCTTTATTCCCATCCCCCTCCTGATGTGTGTGATTGCTGTAATTTAGGCCCTGCATACTGCAAAACTACCTCTTAACCTATACTATCTTACCCAAAGGAGTTACTTCAAAATTGGTAAGTATAGATAATGTAGGACATGCAAATACTATCACAGTAAGAACCATTTTAGTGTAGGCGACTATAAAAAGGAAGCTTAAATATATGGCACGATTTTAACAAGTATAACTGTAAATTTTTTAACTGAAATAGGATTCATGAACTAAGTAGATGATTAAATTTCCCTATTTTTAACTTATGACTTTCTATTGTATAATTATATGAATATGCATAATGACCATTGGTTAATCCAGAATCTAAAATTATAATCAACTATATCCATATGAAATGTAAAATATGATAATTTTTCAAGTATTACTTCTTCAAATTAAAACATTTAGCTCACAATGAGATTAAAGACAATGCATAAAGAATATACTACATAATGCAAATTAACTAAATTGCCATTATTGATTTCTTATTCGTCACACTTTTTAATATGTATGTTTTTGTTAAGCAGGTCAACAAATATAGATTTAAAGAGCTTATGAAAATGATAAATCCACTTATACAACTTCAAAAATTCAGTGATAAAGAATATTAAGAAATTAGAAAAAAAAAATTGAAGGGGCATCAACAGTTATGGGTGATTGAAATAATAATGACTATATCATATTGCCCAAATGAAAGTTTATAATATGATACCAATTTCATTGACAATGATACATTTGTGGTAGACACTAGATCTTTAATGTTACATATATATCTTTCTGGTAAACCACAACTGCTTGAGGGCAGGGATCAAAATGATATTCAACTGTGTATTTCCAGAGCACCTGGTGACTCCCCCATACATAAACATTAGCATATCCATTTAGTGTCTATGTCTTACACATCATGACCCCCATCTTTCAGATCTTATTAGAACCCTGAAAATATAAAATTTGTAACAGGGTAAAATTAGAATTTTGACCATTTTTACCTGTTAGAGAAGTCTCCTAATTGATTTTTGAAATAATACTCTTTCTTTTAAAGCTTATTTTGAGAGACAGTGTGCCAGTGGGAGAGGGGCAAAGAGAGAGAGAGAGAGAGAGAGAATCGCAAGCGGGCTCTGTGCTGTGGGTGCAGAGCCCAATGCGGGGCTCCATGTCACGAACAGTGAGATCATGACCTGAACCAAAATCAAGAGGCAGACGCTCAACAGACTGAGTCACCCAGGCACCCCTGAAACAATTCTTTATTAGAAAAATAAACCAAGTTAATGTTGGAGTTTGGATGCTTTAAACTATGAATAAAATATTGAAATGCAATTGTTAACAGTTTTTAAAAGTAAATGTTCATAATGATAAATAAGTAAAATAGAAAAAAATATATGTATAACTTTATCTCTTAGTACAAATATTTTATTTTAAAAGAATCAACAGCATAGAACCAGATGCCGAAGGTCTGCATACTTCATGCCCGTTTAAGAGAACTATAAACAATTACATAAAATACGAAAAATAAAAATTAGAAAATTTGATGAAAATAATGAATGCAGTAGGTAAACTGTCATTAAAGAATATTAAATATTGAAAATTTGTTACAATCATTCACAAAAATATAATTGAGGCTTATAAGGCCTTTAACGTAAGATGCTAGGTCAATGAACATTCACAGACAGCCAATCATGTATGAGATAAATATTAGGAACTGGGAAAGTAATTATTGTAAAATATTAATTCAACTTGCATAGAGGCTAAATTATTTGTTTAAATGGTTTTCTCACTTTCCTCAAAATTGTCTGCCTTACATCTCTAATTATTTATGGGATATTCTAGATTTCCCACAAATGTGGAAACCAAACTTCTTATCTTGTCTTTAAGTACTAGGTTTTCAATCCCCAGGTTAAATATTTTATAGCTACCTTAAATGGCTTGATGTCTTCCATCCACCCACAGAGATTTTGATTCAGTAAGGCTGAGATAGACCCTAGAAATCTGCATTTCAATAAGTATTTCCAGCAAATTTGATTCAGATACTGTATAGAGCCCTCTGTTAATAAAATCTCTACAATCAGTGTCTGATTCTTGCCAATCTCCATTTGCAATACTCTTTCATCTCTAGCCCATAGTCAACATAGTCACAGTATAACAGTATAATTCCATCTCAGTGCGATAATTACCGACTCTTATCAGAATTTCTTCAGCCTTTCCCCATGGCATTTTAGACTTAAAATTAATATGAATCATGTTTAATTCTGAAAATTCTTAGATTCCCAGACCCTGGCCATCTCACAAACTTTCACATCCTCATCACTGATCCTTTGCATGGAACATAACAGATTTATTTGTTGAATTACTGAATAAATCCATGTTGTTGCTAGATCAATCCTGGAAAAATCACGGTTTTAATCAGATCACTCCCTGTATAAGAATGTTTCATAGTTGTCAATCAGAAAACTTCCTGGTCATCACATGAAATCATTGAACTTACATTCGTACCAAGGCTGTTTTTCATAATTTCTTAATCCCATTCTTAATTTCAAAAGCTTAATCCATCCATCAATCTTTATTAACAATATGATTTCATGTAAAATACAACTCTTGTTCATATACGTGATAACTTAAAATCTAATTGCAAATGACATTCATACATGTAGATAGGAAAGTATGCATGATGGTAAACAGCAAATTCTCAATTATATATATATATATTTGTATATATATAACTATATATAATTACACAGTTACATATTTTATATGTACACACACACAGTAAAAGACCATTAACATTCCCTTAGGTAAGGCTTTGCAGAGCTGAAGGAATCTGATGCATAGACATGCTGAAATAGAATATGGGACACTTTGGGAGATAAAGAATAAATCAAGTTGGCAAAAAAAGAGGGTTACGCAGAGTTAAAGTATGAAATAAGTTTTAAAAGGTAGCTGTGTTTTAGGAGACTTTTGTTGCGAGATCAAAGGATTTGTAAGTTTATCCTCTGTGTTAACTTGATGATTCTGGTGAAGGTATGTGGCCAGCAGAGTGCTATTAATTAGATAATATTCAGCATCTTTAAAATTGAAAATAAAATACTTTGAAAAACCAAAATGTCTCTTTCTTCCTATATAATCATATATTCAATTAGTGAGCACTTAACTCTATTCCAGGCACTCTGTTAGATGATGGGAACAAAATGTTCAGCAAAAACACACATATAAAGTGGCTTAAATTTCTTTTTTTTTTTTTTAATTTTTTTTTCAACGTTTATTTATTTTTGGGACAGAGAGAGACAGAGCATGAACGGGGGAGGGGGCAGAGAGAGAGGGAGACACAGAATCGGAAACAGGCTCCAGGCTCTGAGCCATCAGCCCAGAGCCCGACGCGGGGCTCGAACTCACGGACCGCGAGATCGCGACCTGGCTGAAGTCGGACGCTTAACCGACTGCGCCACCCAGGCGCCCCAAAGTGGCTTAAATTTCAATGGAGGAGATAGACACTAACTGAATTATCACACAACAAATTTATAACCCAACACTGTGACCATTTCAATAGGAAAGTGCATGATGTTGTATGAGTATCTATAAGATTACAGGATGATTTTGCCGAATAAGTGACTTTGAGCTGACTTCTAGGAGGTAATTCGTGGGAAGAGGGAGTATAAGACAGGGGAGAAAGCATTATAGGCAAAAGAAAGAACATGTGCAGGGGTTCTGATGTGGCAAGGAGCAGGGTACATGTGGGAATTTGAAAGAATGCTAGTGTAGCAAAGATGGAGGAAGTAATACAAGTAAGCCCTGTAGCTGCATAAGGAGACGAAAGCTGGATTAAGCAGGGCTGTTCAGAATGTTTTAGTGGCTTTGCATTGTCTACAAAAGAGCAACGGTGGTGAGTCATTAAAGAATGTTAGAAGACTGAAGATGAACTTAAAACAATTCACTGAGGCTAGTATATGGGAAGGGCATATTGGATGTCTGGATCTTTTGACCTCTGAGATGAGTAATTCATCCAAGTAAGAAATGATATTGAATTTGGAATTATGATAATTTGGGGGATAAGAGTAAAAAGGCAGATATAAAGGATATTTATTTAGACTAAAACTTAGCCAGACTGGCTACTGGAAGTAAGAGAAAAGGAGATTTTAGTTATGACAACTAAGTTTTTAGAGTAATGATCTGGATGACGGGCTCATGTGGCTATACATATGTATAAATACATATATTTTTCAATGTACATAAGTTCACAAAAAAAATTGTTTAATTAAAGCCTCACACTGTTTTTAAGTATGTGGTAGGGAAATTCTTTCTTCTTTTTCCTCCTTTTTAAAATATTTTGTTTTCTTAACCTGGTCCATTATTTGAATCACTGTTAGCATTTCAGAATTATGTCGTTAGTACTATGAAATTGTCTATGGGATTTTGATTAAAATTAAATTAAAACTACGATACAAATCAGAGTAAGTTAATATCTTTTTAAAGATAATCCATTTTCTAAACTCATTTTGATACAATACTATAATTACCAAATGTAATGATAAACAAATTATATCCATTACTCAACTAATACAATAGATAGCTGTTCATCCATTTTTCAAAGTTTCTGAATGGGCCATAGTAGAGTTGATTCTGGCCTCATCAATATCAGGGTTTATAAAATTTAAGCTAAGTGCTTATAGATCATTATATGTCTCAAAAATTAGTAAGCTTAAAAATTCAGTAGTATCTAAATTATACACTTAAATTTAAAGGTGCACTATGCACGCTGGGAAAAATAGTATGCTTAAAGAACCTGTATGCTGCTTTGCTGTTTGCAATTTCCTTATTTTTATTACCTTTGTACCTCAGCCAAAATTATCTAAATGTATTGGAGGTTGAGAAGGAAGGGCACATAGACATAGAATTACAGTCAACTATAATAGATTAGGTGCTCAGCTGAGGATAAGTATGTCTTTTGACAGGCTGCAAACCATTTACAAAATTATTAAAGTAATAAAATGCAACTTAAATCCCGAACTGTTACTGATTCCAAACATGATATGGTATTTTCAAGGATGAATTTTACTTTTGAAGGAAAAAAAAACAACAACTCTGTACTTGAAACAAAATTAGACTATTAAATAGCCTTAAACTACCAGTGGGGCCTTAATGAACATGATATACCAATATTAGGAAATCTAAGTAACCCTTACCTTCCCCCCATTCTTCCAGAGTATAAAAGTGATATTATTTATATTATACAAGAAGAATTATTTAAAATAATAAATAAATCAAAATGACTCAACCATTTAAAAGAATGATTGCAGAATTCTCATATTAATTCAGAATATAAAATAAAAACCAGGTATCTTGAAATATTAAGCTCATCTTTGGCAAATGCATATAACTATTAAATAATTGATTTAATTTCATTTGCCTAGTTTGAATTAAAATTATACACCTCACAGTTTGATACGTTTTCTCATTTATGTTAGTTGTCACAGCAATCCTGCTTATGAGAAAACAAAAGCTTACTGAGTTTATGTGAAGTACTCAATGTGACATTTCTAGAAAGGCATAATTCTATAAACTGAAACTAGATGTTTTACTCTAACACCAAAGCCCATAGTCTTCATAATTATTCTATGATTCAAAAAGAATGAAATCTCGCCATTTGCAATGACATGGATGGAGCTAGAGGGTATTGTGCTAAATGAAATAAGTCAGTCAGTGAAAGACAAATACCATATGATTTCACTCATATGTAGAATTTAAGAAACAAAACAGAAAAAAAGAGAGGGGGAAACAAATCATAAGAAACTCTTCATGATAGAGAACAAACTGAGCGTTGTTGTAGGGAAATGCATGGAGGGCTGGGCTAAAAGGGTGATGGGTTTTAGGAGGGCACTTGTTGTGATGAGCACTGGGTGTTGTATGTAAATGATGAATCACTGAATTCTACTCCTGAAACCAATGTTGCACTGTATGTTAACTAGCAAGAATTTAAATAAAAATTTGAAAAGAAAAATAATTAATCTATGGTAACTTTGGTATTGAAAATGCATTTCCACTAGGTATATTCAAACTGGAATTCTAAAATATGACAATCAGTACATTAATACAATAATCATGACGGTTACCATACAAAATTGTACATTTTTAAGGTATGGGATCCTGTGGTATTTTTCAATTCACAGTGTTCATCAAGAGGATTTTGAGAGCAGTTAATAATTATATACTGAATTAGTCAACACAATAAAAACTCATTACTCTAACTGGAAAAAGCTTAATGTGAATTAGTGAACATTTAGAATTCAAGGATATCTTTTTAAAGTATAACTAAATTCTAGTAACATTTATTTAGAAATATATATGAACTAGCCCTTGAGCCCACTGAATAAATTATGTTGTCTGCCCTCAATGGACTATGATAAGTGAAAATGACATATCTAATAAAAGGTTAGTATCCAAAATATATAAAGAACTTATAAAACTCAACATCCAAAAAATGAATAATCTAATTCAAAAGTGGGCAGAAGACATGAATAGACATTTTTCCAAAGGAGACATACCAACGGACCTATGAAAAGATGCTCAACATCACTCATCATCAGGAAATACAAATGAAAACTACAATGAGATGTCACCTTACACCTGTCAGAATGGCTAGTATCAAAAGACAAGAAATAACAAGTATTAGTGTGTTAGCGAGCAGGCAGAGAAGGGGGAACCCTCTTGCACTCTTGGTGGGAATGCAATCTGGTACTGCCACTCTGAAAAGCAGTATGGAGGTTTCTCCAAAAGTTAAAAATAGAACTACCCTACAATGTAGCAATTGCACTGGTAAGAATTTACCCAAAGGATACAAAGACACTAATTCTAAGGGATACATGTACCCCAATGTTTATAGCAGCATTATCTACAATAGCCAAATTATGGAAACAGCCCAAGTGTCTATCAACTGATGAATATTTAGAAGTGGCATATATACACAATGGAATATTACTCAGCCAAAAATAATAATAATAATGAAGTCTTGCCCTGTGCAATGACATGGG
Source organism: Puma concolor (assembly GCF_028749965.1). Lineage (NCBI taxonomy): Eukaryota > Metazoa > Chordata > Mammalia > Carnivora > Felidae > Puma > Puma concolor. The sequence goes on along the minus strand of NC_141673.1, from coordinate 33,733,188 downwards.
TGTAACTAGAGAGTATTATGCCAAGCAAAATGTCAGTCAGAGAAAGATATTTAAGATGATTTGCCTCATATGTGGAATTTAAGAAACCAAACAAAGGGGAAAAAAAGAGAGAGTGAGGCATACCAAAAACCAGATTCAACCATAGAGAACAAACTGATGGTTACCAAAGGAGAGGGAAGGGTGGAGGAATGGGTTAAATAGGTGATGGGGATTAAGGAGACTACTTGTGCTGTATACAAGTGTTGAGTCACTATATTATACACCTGAAACTAACATTACACTCACTATATGTTAACTAACTGCAACTTAAATAAAAACTTAAAAAAAAATGCACAAGCAGCTGTCAGAACTAGAATGGCTTCTCATGATAAAATTGTAATTGGATTTAAATATTCAAAAGCCAAAAAAAACAAAAAATAAATAAATATTCAAAATCAGGAGCGCCTGGGTGGCTCAGCCCATTAGGCTTCTGACTTCAGCTCAGGTCATGATCTCACAGTTTGTGAGTTCGAGCCTGGCGTCAGGCTCTGTGCTGACAGCTCAGAACCTGCAGCCTCCTTCAGATTCTGTGTCTCCCTCTCTCTTTGCCCCTCCCCCATTTGCACTCTGTCTCTCTTTGTCTCTCAAAAATGAATAAATGTTAAAAAAAAATTGAAAAAATATTCAAAACTCATTGGTTATTTTATCAAATATCATTTGTGGTAATAAATTTGGAAGTTATTCAAGAAATATTCAATATTATTCTAGTGCTTACTCATGGTTCTAAACATATTTTGTTTAAGTACAAATCCCTATAAGTACTCTCATTTTCAACATGTGTACACAGGATGGCACAAATTAGTCCAAGTTTAGTCTGATTAACTGGAAACTTAAACTTTCAGTCACAGCCTTATGTTATTTTGGTGATTTATTAAATTCTTTTTTGAACATTATCATCAGTAATTAAAACAATCATAGGATGTGCCTTCCTATATTATGTAAAACATCGTTAAAAAGTATTTCTGCCAAAAGGCTATTAAACTAAAACTCATGTGGTAACATCTTACCCTCCCCCGAAATTGATTCATATTTAACAAAATAGCTAAAAACTTCAAAAATGTCAGCACCAAGATAAACCAAGATGAAGGAAAATGAGAGGAAAGAAAAAAAGACAGGCTTAGGAAGGATACCAGACCGAAGGATCAAAAACTATGACAACTGAAAGCAATTCATGATTCTGGATTTTCGTTTGCAACAAGGAACATTATGGAGACAATTGAAGACATTAACAAAACCTGTAGATTAGATAACAGTATTGTAATAGTGTTAATTTCCTGAATTTTGTAGCTGTTCTGTAATTATGTGCTTTCCACTGTTTCTGCTACTTGGATCTAGGGAAGGAAGTCACATGTGTTGGTGGTAAGGAGAGACAACCTGAAATGCAAAGTCTGGTGTCATGTCTTCTTCATGTAAGCCTTTTCTTTTTGCTACTGCCGGGGCCCTATGTCACTATGGTTTCATTCTCTATGCTGTCATTCTTTGCTGAGTGCAATCGTGTATAATCTAAGCAACATCAAGGCTCTTTGGCGCCACTTTTAATTTGTTTTCCTTTGTTTTTAAATGAATTTTATGATGGAGATAAGATTATGAAAATATTAAGAAATGCGTTAGTCAAAAGATAAATAGAGCTGTCAGCAGTTTTTACTACTTTTTACTGAGTGTCATACTCACTGATTTTTAGTAATGATAGAAAAGGGAATGCATCATTTTTCTTCTGTTATTTCCACTCAATTTGTTAAACTGAATACCATAAATGGATAAGCAGATTGATATGCACAGTAAAGCTAAAGACAAAGAAAAAAGTAATATTCACCATGTCTTGGGTTTTGATAATCTTGCCCTAATTTCTAGCCTCATTTCTGGTAAATGCTTACCTTTCCCTTTAGGATTCCTATTCTCTATTGGTTCTGAATCACTTGGACTTATCGGAATATACCAAAATGTTTTATAACCTCCATATGGTTCTCTCTGACTAGGGATGATAATTTCTACTCCCCAAGCCTCTCCTAATCGAATAAAAGTTATTCATGTTTCAACTCAAGCTCAAGCTTTGCTCCATGTGAAACTTTTTGTATTCTTTTCCTTGAAAGCCAGACTCAACCTTAACAATGTATTCTACTTTTTTTGTTGTTTACCTATTGTTATCCTCATTGGTAAGTTAATTCATCTCTATACCTGTGCCTAATAAAAAGCCAAGCACATATCAGATGTTCAATGAATAGTTAAACAAATGAGGCTGAGAGGCATGGATCATATAGAGAAGTTGAGATAAAATACACATAAACAATACAGATCCACCTTTTCCGGTCTACTCTTACTTTTGAGTGGAGAGAGAGTAGAGTGGATTTCATACTCAAAAAACACCAAAGCTAAGAAACCAAAAAGATACAGAGTAAGAAACATGGAAAAATTCACAGAGTGAAAATATATTAAAAAGAGAAATGAGTCATCTATCTAATGTTCTCCCCATTTTGCAAGATTTTCTCATATTAGAAGTAGCACGGGAGACAGAGACAGCAAAAACATGTGCAATTGTTTACCAGGCCAGAAGTGTTCCATGAGAATTAAGTTGTTCCAACAACCAACATGTGGTTTAGAAGTGAAGAAGAAATGTGGGATTCTATCCTATCTGGAGATAGGATCAGTTACTTGGCGAGCAGATTCCTGTGTGACTAGAGTTTTTTGAACATTGGGGTTGACCGTCTTATTTTGCCTAGGTTTTAGGGGTTCCCTCAAATGAGGACTTTCAATTCTTGAAACTGAAACAGTCCTGAGAAAACCAGATGGCTGGGCATACAACAAGAATCCTCGTGACAGAAGCTAGACTACAAACTCAGTGTTTTATAGAGGTCATTAAAAATGGTCTTTTAACCCCCAAGTTATGCCATTTAAACCTAGACCATTATATGGGGCGCCTTGTGGCTCAGTCGGTTGGGCGTCCGACTTCACCTCAGGTCATGATCTCGCGGTCTGTGAGTTCAAGCCCCGCGTCAGGCTCTGTGCTGACAGCTCAGAGTCTGGAGCCTGTTTCAGATTCTGTGTCTCCCTCTCTCTCTGACCTTCCCCCGTTCATGCTCTGTCTCTCTCTGTCTCAAAAATGAATAAATGTTAAAAAAAATTTTTAAACCTAGACCATTATAGAAAATTTTCAGTTTGAGATTCTGCCCTAGGTTAAAGTGCAGATTTCCTTGGAAAGCTGTTGTTTAATGCCATTAATATTGTTAACTTTTAATGAATATGTACTTCACTATCTGTAACATTTATTATGCATTTACTATGTGTCACTGGCTTGCAAACATTGTTTCAATGTATGATTTTTTTAAAATTATGTTTATTTATTTTGAGAGAGAGAGAGAGAGAGAGAGAGAGAGAGAGAGAGAGAGAGAACTAGTGGGGGAGGGGCAAAGAGAGAGGGAGACACAGAATCCAAAGCAGGCTCCAGGCTTTTAACTATCAGGACAGAACCCGATTCAGGGCTCTAAAATCACAAGTGTGAGGGAGAGCCGAAGTCGGATACTCAACCGACTGAGCCACCCAGGTGCCCCTCAATGTCTGATTTAAAAACCTGGTGAAGTAGTCACCGATCTTACTACATATATTCTTAGATGAGAAGTGGTAAGTCAAAGAAATATAAGTCATTTTCTCAAGCTGGCAAAGCTAATGAATAAATTATTTCAGTGGGATGTTTACCTCTATCAGAGCTTGAACACTTGGTCATTCTGTTCTTTGGAGGAAAATCTAAGTATGAGATATTTTGCCGGATATTCTGAGACTTTCCAAGATGTGTGATGTACTGTTCTTAAGAAGTTTACTATCTTACATGGAAATTAAATGTAAACAGATCATTAGGATATTACTGAAAATTTGCATAGCACTTCCTGTACACAGACTTTTCACATAAACATTAAGTCAACAATTATTCTAATAGCTCATTAAAGTAATCATGTCAGGAGTTGATAATCCCCATTTAGCAGATCAAGAATCTGGGAGTCAGAAAAACTAAATGACTGTTCAATGGCTATTGATTTTGTAGCTGGTGATTAGAATACAAGATTTTTCTTTCTTTTTTTCTTTTTTCTGATAGGTTGGATCTTATTTTACTTAATTATGCTGCTTGAGATGCACATTACCAAGTAAAAATTACATCATAGAAATTTTTCTTAAGATTATGAATTTCAGTAATCTTTATGATTTGTATACCTCAATCTTCTCATGTTGTTGGAATTTCACAATGTTTGCCGAATGAGTGAATCTGCATCTTTTTTTTTTAAATAAATGTTTTTATTCTTTCTTTCTTTCCTTTTATTTGAGAGAGAGAGAGAGAGTGAGTGGGGGAGAGGGGCAAAGGGGGAGAGAGAGTATCTTAAGCAGGTTCCAAGCTCACTGCAAAGCCTGAGGTGAGGCTCTATCTCACGACCTTGGGATCATGACCTGAGCCGAAATCAAGAGTGAGACGCTCAACCAACTGAACCATTCCGGTGCCCTGTGAATCTTCATCTCTAGAGTTTTTGTCACCCCTAGAATGTATTTATGTACTCCACCTCCAGTAATTATTTTGAGTCGATTCTAAAGCAGTTTAGGGACCAAACTGCTTCATAAACAGAAATGGCCATTCTGAAAAGCAATAATGCTTAGTGTCCAAAAGAAAACTCTTGAACCAGACCATTTTTATAATCCCAGCTCTTCAACTATCTACCTGTGTAACTATATAGAGGTTATTTATCATAGTCTCTCTGGGCCACGTTTTCCCCTTTGGTAAAATAAGGTAATATCTTACCTATTTCAGAGGTGGTTATACACATTAAATGAGTTGATGTAAGAACTTAGAAAATGCCTTAGTTAGGATTATTATCATGGTGTTAATTATTATTATTGTACTCAGAAATCTTTAACTGAATACAGGCTCAGCCACTTGTTTGATCTTGGAAACATTATTTTATATCATTCAGCTCAATTTCTTCACATGTAATATTTGACAATATTTTCAAATTAACATACTGAAAATACTTAGTATTTAATGTAACATTTTGCCCAATAAAGTTTGTATGTTTTTCATTTTACTTAATAAACATCAAATAACTACAGAGTATCAGGCCCTTTATTAGTCTCTGAGGATGAAAGTGTTTTTAAAACAGCCAAGAGTCTTGTCTTCTGATGTTTTGATGTGGGATATAAAGGTAATAAATTATTTTCATAAATATGTAATTACATGAAAAGAATCCATGCTCAGCCAGAACACTCAGTTAGAGCTAACATATGCAACATATAATTTATCACTTACTTGGCTTTTGATTTATGCAATTTATTTAGTTGTCTGTACATTCCTTACAATTGCTAAGGGCACACTTTAGATTTTCAACTCAGAGCAAAATGGCCATCCCCATGTATACCATAGATCATGTATATATTTTTAATGATTAGAATTTAGATGATTTTTTTCTTAGATTTGTGGTGAGAAAGCAAATGAAAGATCACATCTAATGAGGCTGACGAAGTCCCAAACCCAGGTGTTCTGACTCAATGTATTCTACATGTCTTTAAAATAATTAATATGAATGATCCAATTTGTTAAAGTTATTACAACCATTGATGACTTTTCCAGGTCTAAAATTATGGAGTCATTACATTTTAAAATATAATCATAAAATTATATGCATACAGGGCCATGCATATATAATTTTGAACATGAAACTGTCACAGAGAAAAATGTTAGCTAGCAAAATCGACATTAATGCAAGCATTAATGTTCTGTGGGAGATTTCCAGTTTAGGCTGGGATAAATTGTGATCATGGGGTAAATTGCTTAGTATAAGAGAGAGAATAACCTAAACATGAATTCATATATTTCTTAGAAGAGCTCCCTGTTTCCCCTCAACTAATAGTGATTTTTATTACTATGAACACTCAGTTAAACTCTGTATCAGCAATTTTCATATTGGGCAACTAAATTTATTATATATGAACATTTATATATTCTGAAGATTGCTAAAACAATATGAATCACTCATCAATTTACTACACTCGGAGGATATATTTTTAAAAATGCTGATGTTAGTTTTGTAATTATTATACCTCAAGCAGTATTACCCACAATAGAGCAATTATTTAAGGCTATTCCAATTAGCTACTTTATTTTTATTCAAAATGTTATTGTTTCTTCTTTAAAAGAATATGCAACAGATCAGCAGAAATTGGTCACAATGAGCTATAATATTTTATATAATTATGAATATATCACATGTATTTGCATCTCCAAAAATACATTTTTGCTCACAGTAGCAATCCAGTATTTTGTTTCATCTTCCATGGAGTTATTGCTAAACAGCAGAATATCTTGCTAGTCATTTGATAGGGAAATGTTAAAATATAACTTAGTAATATTTTATACAAATGTGGGGGATATGGATACTGGGATAAACTTTAGTCATCTTGAGGAAAAGCAAAAATAGCAAAAAAATAATTTCATTGACATTTCTATCATTGTGACTTTTTCCTATTTATGAGTTTTCTACATTTGAGTTTTGAAGGCTAAGCTATGTTTTATGATCTACCATATTGCATTGATCTTTCTCCTTCTTCCTCCCTTGTTTGTGTTTATGCTTGCTTGTACTGTGATATCATTTACTTATCTCCAATAAACAATGTCTTCATTGTGTAGCTAGAACAATGTTGTCATATTCATATACAGAAAGGAAAATACCAGTATTACAGTATTTAATAGATACCCCAAATGTCATCATCTATGTTTTTTAAATAAAATTCAAAGGTGGTTATTCTCACCAAACAACAGACACACACACACACACACACACACACACACACACGCACACACACACACTCACAAGCAACTAATGATAAGTTCATCTTCATTTTGGATATTTTTATTTTCTTTGCTTTATTACACTAGAATTACCATCACGTCTATGTACTTCCTTAGCCACTTCTTTGCCACTTATTTTCTACAAGATTGTAAACAACATTTAAGAACCCAGAAGCAGACATGTCTGGATATAAATTCTCTTGTTTTTATCTTGCTAGTTTTGTAAATTGAGTAAGTTACTTAAGTCTTAATTTTGTCGTTTGAGAAAATGTAGATAATAAATATGGTCTCCTAATTTATAGTTCAATAGAAGGTTAAATGAGATAATGCATATGACATTCTTATAGTACGTAATGACAAGATGTCACTGGATATATGTATTATCACTGACTTATGTTCCTCTTTCCATTGTTAAAAAAAAAATTTTTCTAAAGATTCTGCCCCTCATTACACTCTTCAATTTCCATGGATCAAGTTTGTTGGCTCTACTTTATAGTGAGTGTGTTAGTAATTCCTATAACCTAAACATTCTTTTTTAAAATGTATTTATTTAAGTAATCTCTACACCCAACATGGGGCTCAAAATCATGACACTGAGATCAAGAGTCACACACTCTTCTGACTGAGCCAATCAGGTACATCTAGCATAAATGTTCTTGGTGAAGTGATATTAAAATAATATTTATAAAGCTCAACCTTAGGATAAAAATGTTATCAATCTTAAAAGGTTGAGAAGTGAGAATAAATTTGTTATTTTGGAAATAAAAAAAAGGAGAAAAAATGTATTGTCTGGTTCTCACTCTTATTTACATTTTTTTTGTAATAAGCTTAGAAGTCATAACAACACACTTAATTTACTTTTTTTAATTTTTTTTTGATGTTTATTCATTTTGAGAGAGAGAGCACAAGTGGGGGAGGGGCACAGAGAGGGAGAGGGACAGAGAGGGAGACACAGAATCCAAAGCAGGCTTCAGGCTCTGAGCTGTCAGCACAGAGCCTGATGAGAGGCTTGAACTTGCAAACAGTGATATCATGACCTGAGCCAAAGTTGGACATTTAACGTGCTGAGTCACCCAGGCGCCCCTCAATACACTTACTTTAAAAGGATATTAACATTTAGCTACTTGGTAATTGGAAATAGTAGTATATTAATTATCACTTTAATATTTCCACAAAAATTATTCCAAGGTGTTTAGAGGTAATAAGTATAATTTACCATATATAAGTTCCTATAAATAAGAAACTCAGTTGTCATTTTAATTATCATAGATACTTACATTATTGTAGATATTTGGCTTAAACTATATAAAGGATGTACAAAAATTTAGATAGAGTATAATCAAGTTTTTAAATAAAGATTTCCCAAAAAGAAAAATGTAAGTTAATAATATATGCTAACAGCAACTGCATGCATAATATAATTGTTTTACACAGTTCACAAAAACAGAAAACTCAAACTCAATAAAAACTCATCCCTTTCTTTTGTTTCTATATCCTTTTGTCCATATTTCAATTTAACACCCCACATTTCTCCTATATCTGCTCCATCCTCTTGGTCACCACACTTACTATGATATTTCAGAACATTGTCTATTCTCCCCTGAACTGTCAAAATGTTATTGAACCCATCTTCTTGCTTTCATTCTTATCTCCTCCAATGGATCGGCCAGGGGATTATTCCCAAATACTTATCTACGCTTATCTCTCAGCTATGTAAGTTCATGGCTTGGTAGTGCCAGACAAATACCAATATTTTAGCACAGTGGTTCTTAAACTGTAATATACATCAAGACCATCTGAAAGTCTTGTTAAAAAAAAAAAAAAAAGTTTCCCAGGACCCTCTCTCAGAGTTTCTGATTCAGTAGTTTTGAGGATGCCTTGACAGTTGGAATTTTTCCATGTGATGGTGGTCTCAGGATCATATTTTGAGACTACTGCTTTAATGTGACCTAAAATGCTGTGACCTCATGTGCTTCATTCTCAAACTTAATCTCTCACCATATTCTCAAATGTAGTCATATTCCATATGGGCTTAAGTACTATGAGCTGTTTCCATATGGGATATGTCCATTCTTTCTGAAACATCCTTTATTTCACTACTCCATTGTTCTGTAACCTGTATACTTGGTTTGTTGGTGATCACATTCAAAATCCAGCTCAAACACAGTTTTGGCTTGGAAACATTCCCAGATTCTCTTCTTGTATAATCTTCTTGTAGCTCAGACATTACCTGTGCATGATACTTACCAAAATGTAATTAGCAGTTATTTTTTCACTGTGTGTAACTCATTCTTATGAGTTCCTCACCTTATTTCTCTATATATGCTCTGAATATTCAGAAATGTGTCTGGCATTTCAGTTCTATTAATATTTACCATAAAGTGAAAAATTCACATGCCATTCTTTGAAAAAGAACATCACACATTAAAAAAATCTATTAGATTAATAATATTCTTGGTGTTTTCTCTTTTAAAGCTCTGTTAAGGCTATTCTTTTTAAAAATGTTTTTGGGGCGCCTGGGTGGCGCAGTCGGTTAAGCGGCCGACTTCAGCCAGGTCACGATCTCGCGGTCCGGGAGTTCGAGCCCCGCGTCGGGCTCCGGGCTGATGGCTCGGAGCCTGGAGCCTATTTCCGATTCTGTGTCTCCCTCTCTCTCTGCCCCTCCCCCGTTCATGCTCTGTCTCTCTCTGTCCCAAAAATAAACGTTGAAAAAAAAAAAAAAGTTTTTATGTTTATTATTTATTATTGAGAGAGACAGAGTGCAAGCAGGGGACAGTTAGAGAGAGAAGGAGACACAGAATCCGAAGCAGGCTCCAGGCTCTGAGCTGTCAGCCCAGAGCCCGACAGAGGGCTCAAACTCACAAACTGTGAGATCATGACCTGAGCTGAAGTCGGACGCTCAACTGACTGAGCCACCCAGGAGCCCCTTTAAGGCTATTCTTCTTCTTATTTTTTTTATTTTATAAATAAGGATAGTTTCTTGTGTGTTGTAACTTTTAACTATTTCATAAAATATTGGTAAAATTGTATATTATATCCTATGTAATTATTTTTAGGATGAAACAATACATTTTTGCTGTTTTCATTTTTCTTAATTAATATGCACTAAAGTGTAAAGAGAGATAATGTCTGTAATGTATTAAGTGACTGTTCATTATTACATTATGTCAAAAAATATATAATGTCAGATTACTATGTGGCAGGTACTATTCTAATTTATGTAATTTCCTAGAGCTCAGAGATAACAGTAAACAGCGAAGCAGTAGAGAGCATATCTGACCCTTTACTATTTCATCATATCATTTTCATCCTGTATAGTGTAGTTTGTTAAATTTGTGTCAGAATGCCAGCTATCTACGCAATAGAAGTGACCTATAGTTCTCCCAAGATGTATTTGCATCAAGTGTAGGCACTAGCAAGGGGACGCAGCTACTGAGGAATTCTCATCAACACAGAAGTTGGAGGCAGGACAGAAGACATAATTGAACAGCGTAATTAGCAAAAGCAACCATGATACACAGTGTGATGACAGACCTGGTGGGATGACCTTTCCCAGGATATTTTCTGGAACTAACTCACAATATTTCTCCCCCCTCCCCATTTTATTGAGGTATAATTGTCAAGTAAAAAAAATTGTGCATATTGTACATGTGCACAATATGACGATTTGATTTATGTATAAATTGTGAAATGATTGCCAACAAGTAGGCTAATTAACACATCCATCACTTCCACGTTTACCTTGTTGTGTGTGCATGGTGGCAACACTAAGATCTACTCTGTTAGCAAATTTCAAGTATAAAATACAATATTGTTAACTATAGTCACTATGGTGTATGTTAGATCCCCAGAACTTATCATCTTATAATTGAAAGTTTGTACCCTTTGACGTTTCTCCATTTCCTCCACTCAGTAGCCTCTGACAGCCACCATTCTGCTCTCAACTTTTGCGTTCAATTTTTTAAGACTCGACATATAAGTGAGATCAGACAGTATATTTGTCTAATTTCACTTAGCATAATGCCCACCAGGTTCATCCATGTTTTCATAAATGGCAGGGTTTCCTTCTTTTTATCTTTGCAAAATATTCCATTGCATATATCTAGTATACCTTATCATTCATCCATTTATGGGCACTTAGGTTTTTTCCATATTGTGTCTATAACGAATAATTCTGTCAATGAATCAGATTGCATATCCTTTAGACATATACCTAGAAGTTGGGACTGCTGGATCATATGGTAGTTATATTGTTAATTTTTTGAAGAAATTCTATACTGTTTTCCATAATGGCTGTACCAATACAGACTCCCCAAAACAGTGTACAAGTAATTCAGCTATTTCTAAAGATGACTAGGTTTTTCTTTTAACTTTCTTTAACCTGAATTAATGCACAAAATCTTTTACAAAATAACAAGATGGCAATTTTTGATATGTATGTACATTAAAAAACATGTTGAGAAAGGCACTATCTTAAATATGCAGAAAAATTCTTTCAAGTATACTGGAAACTAGAACAGAATTCTCTTAATGAATATTAGATTTCCCCCAATATCTTAAAATAAATGTGGTGGGGTACAAACTCCTCATGCATTTAGATTCACAAAAATAAAAGATATCTGCACCAAATCATGAACACCCTAATATTTAATATAACATATATGGAAAAGATTTCTTTGAGAAAAAAAAAAAAGGGTACTATTCATGAAATAATTAAAACACTGTAAAGGGATTTGCAAAAACATATTCTGTGATTACCTTGGATATAATACATTTTGGTGTATGTCTCTTTCTACTGAGAATTTACATCTGAATCTTAGCCTTCTCTTTTCACATTCATATAGACAGCCGGTTATTATATTGTGATTTCCCTGTATTGATATTTATAATTTAATATTAAATAAGAATTCTAGCCGATTAGGAACAGTCATTTAAAATATATATTTAGCTGCTACTAATAATATAGAAGGCAGTTGCTTATATTTATTTTTTTAAATTTCTTTTTAACATTTATTTTTGAGAAACAGAGAGAGACAGAGCAGGAGCGGGGGCGGTGGGGGGGGGGGCAGAAAGAGGGAGAGGCAGAATCCAAAATAGGCTCCAGGCTCTGAGCCCTCAGCACAGAGCCCGATGTGGGGCTGGAACTCACAAACCATAAGATCATGACCTGAGCCAAAGTCCTACGCTCAACTGACTGAGCCACCCAGGCGCCCCTGTTTGCTTATATTTAAATCATTGAAGGGGCGCCTGGGTGGCTCAGTCGGTTGAGCTTCTGACTTTGACTCAGATCATGATCTCACAGTGGGTGAGTTTGAGCCTCTGTGCTGACAGCTCCGAGCCTAGAGCCTGCTTCAGATTCTGTCTCCCTCTCTCTCTGCCCCTCCCCCCCTCATGCTCTCTCTCTCTCTCTCTCTCTCTCTCTCTCTTTCTCTCTCTGTCAAAAATAAATATACAACAACAAAAAATTTAAATCACTGAATAAATCTTGTCATTGAATAAGAATTTCATATTTAAGATGAGTAGAAATTATGAAGATAAAATGTAAGTACAGTGAATATACTAATGGAAAGAAAATTAACTTGACAATTTTCACAGATCATATTGGTTGAGGGGAGCATTTGTAATCTCTGTACTCCTTAGTTGAGGAAATGGATGTTCACAGTTATGCTGAGAATTTAATTAAGAGCAGAAAGTTGACTTTTTCTCCTTGCTTTTACTATTCTCAGAAGATTAAATTGACATTTCTTGCCCTACCACAATTTGTTTATTCATCACATTTTTTATCGTTACTGTTTTTGTTTTATAGTTAAGCAGCTTTAGCAGAAATTTCTCTCCAACACTGTTCCCCCTTAAACAGAAATGCCTGCTCACTCCCATTGATTAGTTAAGCCATGGCTGCCTGTTATTAGATTTGGGCCCAGAGAGAAACATATTTAAGACTCTTTTTTTTTTTTTGTTTTTGTTTTTTTTTTTTCAACGTTTATTCATTTTTGGGACAGAGAGAGACAGAGCATGAACGGGGGAGGGGCAGAGAGAGAGGGAGACACAGAATCGGAAGCAGGCTCCAGGCTCTGAGCCATCAGCCCAGAGCCTGACGCGGGGCTGGAACTCACGAACCGCGAGATCGTGACCTGGCTGAAGTCGGACGCTTAACCGACTGCGCCACCCAGGCGCCCCTAAGACTCTTGTTTTAAACACAGTATATCAGGGGTGCCCGATTGGCTCAGTCAGTGGAACATTCAACTCTTGATCTTGCAGTTGTGGGTTCCAGCCACATGCTGGGTGTAGAGATTACTTAAGAATAAAGTCTTGGGGCACCTGGGTTGCTCAGTCAGTTGAGCGTCCAACTCTTGATCTTGGCTCAAGTCATGATCTCCCAGTTCCTGGGATCAAGCCCCAAGTCAGGCTCTGTACTGAGGGCATGGAGCCTGATTGGGATTCTCTCTCTCCCTCCTTGTCTGCCCCTCCCCTGCTCTCGTGGTATCTCTCTCTAAAAAAAAAAAAAAACAAAAAAACAAAAAAACAAAACTTTAAAAAATAAATAAAATCTTTAAAAATAAATAAACCTAGTATTAATATCAGGATACTTACATTAATATTAAGACTACTTTGTTGGGGTGCCTTTGTGGCTCAGTCAGTTAAGCATCCATCTTTGGCTCAAGTCATGATCTCATGGTCCATGAGTTCGAGGTCCTTGAGTTTGAGCCCCACATCGGGCTCTGTGCTGACAGCTCAGAGCCTGGAGTTGCTTCAGATTCAGTGTTTCCCTCTCTCTCTGCCCCTCCCCAACCCTTCTCTCTCTCAAAAATAAATAAATGTTAAAAAAAATTTTAAGACTAATTTGTCATTTCATTGTTAGTCTTGTTTTTTTGTTTTTGTTTTTTGTTTGTTTGTTTGTTTGTTTTGGCTGGGGTGTCCCATGTCCCTCAAGAATGCCTCGCTTATCTGACTCAGCTCTATTCCTACCTTCTTGACCAACATCCCTGAGTTCTGTCTGGCCTTAATATCCTGCCTCTGTTATGAACGTGCTCTCTGATTTTATTCCAGATCTTTAGATTCAACCTATTTCTCTGCTACTTATTTTTTCCAAGTCTATAGTCTTCACAGCCTAAGGGTTATATTTATTTCCAGATTGAAGTCTATTTTGACAGTAATTTAAAACTTACACTGCCTCATCAGAAGTAGCAACCTGATCCTGGTATTCACAGTGATATCAATATAAGGTTTGGAGGAAACAAAGTCACAGTAATATGTAGAGACGAAAAATGGCAACTCTTGCACAAAACTCAACCAATTAGCACAAACTCTATATAGGTACAATTATTAGTGACATTAATATATATTATAAACAATATTTCAATTAGCACAATATAACAATATTAGCACAATATAACAATACTCAATTAGCACAAACTCTATATAGGTACAATTATTAGTGGTATTAACATATATTATAAGCAATATTTCCATGGAATCTTTCAGATAATGAATGTTCATGAATTACAAATATATTAACTTATATAATACAAATTTTAACAACTGATCTGACCAACTCTACCTCTACCATCAAGAACTTCTATCATGACAAATATTACTTCTATTTGAACAATTAGCGTTAGTTAAATTATGACTAAGTGAAGAATAGATAATGGAAGAAATCTTCATAACAAAAGCAGATTTTTAGAATTTTGCTCTTACTGTGTTCTTTGTAGCAAATATGAGAAAAGTGACTTCTTTTTAATTTTCAGTGTTCAATATTTTTAACTGACTTTGAATTATTTTTCGAATAAAAGTACCTTTTTTAAACCATTGTCAACATTCCAAGTATACTTCTAAATCTTTTCTATCAATTATATTATTCATTAGTTTAGATCACCCACTTCTAAAATTTAACTAACCACTGTTTGAGCATCTTTAAAAATGAGAATGGCATTCTTCCGACTTCATTGTACAGCAGACTTTCCTGTCAAACATGTTTGATCCATAGGCCAATCTAATTTATGCACTTGAATTCTAAAGATTCTCTCACATGGCTGCAGTTTAATTCCATACAGCTAGAGCCCTCCATTGATAGTTTGTAAATCTTGTATTTTTTTGCTTATTAAAATAAATATCCTTTGGGTGTACTTAGTGCATTTCTACATACCTCTTCAGTGGTATAACCATCAATACAATCAAAATAAAGCATATTTCCATTGTCCAAAAAGATGTTTTCATTACCCTTTACAGTCTTTCTCCCTTCCTTCCTTCCTTCCTTCTTCTTCTTTCTTTCTTTCTTTCTTTCTTTCTTTCTTTCTTTCTTTCTTTCTTTCTTCTTTCTTTCTATAGAGTATGAGAGAGAATGAGCAAGTGAGAAAGGGAGGGGCAGAAAAAGAATTTTAAGCAGGCTCCATGCCCAGGAGCCTGACAGGGGGCTCAACATGGGGCCTGACGAAAGGCTCCATGTCACAACCGTGAGATCATGACTTGAGCTGAAATAGATGCTTAACTCACTGAGCCACCCAGGTGCTCCTGTAGTATTTCTTTTTGCTCTACCCCCCAAGTCCTGGCAACCACTGATATGAATATAATTCTTATAGATTTGCCTTTCTTAGAATGTCATAAAATGTTTCCTTTTTTACATGATCTACTTCCTTGTTATTTCAAGAGAACCTATAATGGTCAAAAAACAAAAACAAAACCAAAAACAAACAAACAAAAAAAACTCACAAAAAACTTGTTGTAACGAGACAGTATTATTGGTTTGACCTTAGACATTGTGTCCTCCTGTCTTCCAACTGCAAAGAAAATGGTATTTTTCAGGGCTCAAGGCTTGAAAATATTAAAAGAGAGCTATTTATCTAAGTTGCACCTCATTAAGACTATTTCATACATTTTGAGTTTGGGGGATTCCAGAAATCCAAAGATATTCTTGAATTAAGAGAAAGTTGTGTTGACAAGTAAAATGATAATTTTACTGATGGTTTCCAAATGAGACAACCAAGCATTGACATGCAAAGTATAACGTGATGGAAGATGAGGCATTGTGTCCTGCTGTGAGAAGAATGTGTCTTAAAGTACATTCTTTGAGATAACAGGGATTGGATTTCTCTTGTCGGTGCAACTTTTTTCTCAAGTTATGCTGGAATATTTTTGAAAGAGGATCATAAAACAACTAAATGGAAGACAATGAGAAATGATTGAACATTCCAGTGATTTTAGGGGAATGTTACCCATTCAAGTATAGTGATGATTTTCTAGTGGGAAAAAATGGAACTGAAAATTGCATACTTTGTGACAGTTTAGTGGCAGAATGCAAAAGAAATTCTTTAAAACAGCATTTAAAATTTCCTCAGGAGTATAAACATTTTATCTTCATTGCCTATGGGTAGCAGGGTGTAGCATATGGAGCATACACACACTATGAGGGAAAACTGTCAAACAGGCAGGACACAATCATTCCTCCTCTGTGATCCCAATTTGGTCTACAGATTCTTAGGCACTATCTACTCTAGACATGCTGGAGATAGACTGAGGATGCATAAACATATGCATTAGAGAAATACCCCCAGAGAATCCGAAAATTCAAAAGAAATAAGAAATTATATAACCTCTAATTCTACTGAGAAGGAATACTTCGCTCTCAATTTGTTGTAGTTACGACATTTGGGAAGTTTGAAACAATTGGTTTGTGCATTATAGTTTATAATTATGGCCCCATGGGGAATTAATTGATGCAATTTTAAAATCCCACAGGCAGCGTAAAAGAAAAAGGGACACTGGACTTTCTCTCCGCTTCAATTTACTGGCAGGACAAAAAAGGCACTAAAACTTTGTGACAATGAAATTTTTTATTGAGTATTGAATATCATAATAATAAATTATATTTTTTAAGTTTCATATTAAAATGTAAGTAAATTTATAAATAAATAATAAATTTAAATAAATTTTATTATTTTTTAATGTTTATTTTGAGAGAGAGAGAGAAGGGGAGGGACAGAGAGAGAGAGGGAGAGAGAGAGAATCAAAAGCAGGCTCTGCACTTTCAGTACACAGCCCAACATGGGGCTTGGTCTCATGAACCTTGAGATCATGACCTGAGCAAACTGACAGCTGGATGCTCAAAAAACTGAGCCATCGCAGTGTCCCTTAGTAGATTTTAAAGAATATCACAGAAAGGAAGTCAGTTTATGGTGACTGGACAGAAATTGATGGGTTTTATATGGAGATAGAGGAACATATTTTAGAAACCAATGACTTATTCCTTAAACTTGAATCCAGTAATGATTTTTATTCCCCCCCCCCTTTTTTTAAGACTCATAGTCTTCTATTGTTCGATTAGGGGTGGTTTTAATTTGTTTTTCATTTGAAACATAACACTCCAAAGAAAATACTGTACTTCTCATATCGTTATTCAACATCCCAACCCATTTCAGAGAAAATTGGTATGGTAAAATTATTTTAGTTTCTCATTAAATTATTTTTTACATTTTGTTACAGTTGGAATCTCATCAAAAATATTTTTAATATAAATAATTTATTAAGGTAACTAAAATTTTCAAGAATGTAATATATTCATTTCCAATCTGCAGCTCTTTGTATGCAATAGCAACATAGTACAGTAGCTGCACCCGAAAAAAAATAACACAATAAGCTGTGTTCACAAAATGAACATTTTGTTCACAAAATGAACAAAAAGAAGGTAGTATTTTGAAAGTGATAATAAACTATAGTTGGAAAAACAAGAAACCAAACAATACTGAAAAATATTGCATTAGAAGATTTTCCTCTTCCAACCCTTCTTAACATATGTAGAAATTAAAGTCACTGGATTCTTATTAAAATGGAAAATGATGCTTTCTAAGAACTCCTGCCAACTAAAAAATCTTTTATTTCTTGAAAACTCCTCACTCTTGGAAAACACTTTCATATGCAAATGTATAAATCCCACATTTCAAATCATAAATCCAGTTTCTTCCAAAGGAAAAATAAATAAATAAAAAGAACAAAACAGAGTAGTCAGGTTGTGGAAAACCCTTGTAGTTCATCTTCTAAGCTCTTTTGAAATCTCTCCAAAATCATTCTTTGTGTTCGTGGAATCTGTGCTTCTTCTGATGGCACAAAGTAGTGATCCTCAAAAACAAAAACAAAAATAAAAACAAAACAAAAAAAACCCTTCAGCTCCCCCTTACTCATACTTGGCATTTATGCATTTACCTAGTACTTTGAATGTTTACCACAATTCAAACGAAAGTCTAAATATTTAATTTCATAGGATTTCATTTGACCGTAATTCTGATTTAGAAGGACATTTGATGACATCTTTTCTTTCCATGTCCAAATTGTACCATTATCCATTGGTGAATTCTATTTAACTCTCATTGTATTTGGGGGGAAATGCAGAAATGGTAACAAAATTAAAGGAAATCAAAAATTCTAAAATATTGAAAGATTGATATTCACTTGATTGTTACCCCAGGGATTATTGAAAGGCAAGGCACTTTTTTTTCTCTATTTTTTAAGTCTTTAATTTGCTGCTGTTCACTCTTAAAAGAGTGAAGTTTAAGACAGGTCACTCTTAGCCTTAAAAATATGACATACTTCCTAGACTTAATATATTTAGTATAAATCAATTCTTCTTTCATCTGAAACAACATAAGGATCTTAGAACCCCTATCTCTACCTACTCCTTACCCTTCCATTTCCTCCTACCTTTCAAGTGGCAGTAATACAATATCATACATTTTCATTCTTTATGTATTTATTTACTCTTTTCATTGATATTTGTTCCTCCCTGTATTTCTGTGCTTCTGTTTTATTTTCCTTGGTTTGAGAAACTCCTTTTAGTTGGACCAGCTGATAATAAATACTTTTGTTTTTTTTTTAATAAAAATCCTTTATTATACCTTTGTTTTTGAAGATATTTCCACTGGCTATAGAATTCTAGGTTGGCAGCCATTTTTCCCAGGCTTTGAATAACACATTCTTATCTTTTCTAATTTCAATGTTTATTATAAAGCCTACTGTAAGTGATATTGATGGTCCTTTGAAAGAAAGCATCTTTTGAAATTTGAGATAAGCTTTCAGTTTTTGTCTTTTTTGTTTTTTTTAGCTATTTGAGGTTTTATTTTTATATATTATAAAGTACATAGCTTTCATTAACTGTGGAGATTCTTGTCTTTTCATTCATTTGGGGATATTCTTGGACACTATTTAACTGTTTAATTGCTTTTCTTCTGTCTTCTCTTCTTCTCTTCTCTTCTCTTCTCTTCTCTTCTCTTCTCTTCTCTTCTCTTCTTCTCTTCTCTTCACTTCTCTTCCCTTCTGCTCTCTTCCCTTCCCATCTGCTCCCTTCCCTTCCTTTCTCTTTTATTCCTTCATATTGCCTCTCTCATCCCATTTCACTTCACCCTTTCTTACGTCCTCTCTCTCTCTCTCTCTCTGTCTGTCTCTCTCTCTCCTTTCACTCAGGGGATCTAGAAGATATGCTAGGACTCTTCATCATGGATGCATCTTATGTCTTACTGCTCCTTACTGCATTTTCAATACACCTTTCTCTCTGTGGTTTAGGCTACTTCCTAATGGACTGCTCCCTTTTCTCTAACCCTTACTCTAGCTATATCTTAAACTATGTTCTTAATGCTAATTCTAGAATTATTACACGATTTGTTTTATAGCTTCTGATTTTTTGCTGACATTATCTATCTTAATATATATTCTTGTACATATTTATTATTTTGTTCAAATATCTATATCTGCATCTGATAATTCCAATAAGAATTGTCTTTTAATCCTTTGGTTTTCAAGGATTTAGTCCTACTTCTTATAAATCTGCTTATTTTTGATTGGAAGTTGAACACTCTGTGTGCAAAATTATAAAGATAATTTGTGGTTTTGAATGTGATTACTTTCAGCCAGAGAGGATTTTTTTTTCTTAAATTTCTGGCAGGCAGTAGAGTAGGGGCAGATCAATTTAATCAGTCTAGGATAGAACTGATTCAAAGCTGTTTTTCAGCCTTTATGAGAGGATTTATTTGGGTTTGCTCTCATCCCAGTTGAAGCCTGAAGTATTTACCAGAGCCTAACTTCTTTGGCAGGACCTGAACTAAGTGTTTGTCTCCCTTACCCATAAAATTGGCAAAAACTCCCTTCAGCTTCCTAGCATTTTGGCTAAAGTTTAAAAATCAGCAAATGTTTACAAAGGTGCCAAGTATTAGTCTCCCCTCTCTGCATTCCTCTTTTCTTCTGTGATCCTGGCATCTCTAGTTCTGGCTCCCCTAGTTGACATCAATCCTGATTTTCACTTTTCTAGTACCAAAAGACTACTCAAACCTCTGATCAATTTCTCAGCACCTAAATCCTGTGCAGAAATCAGTAAGGAAAAAGTGGCACAGAAATTTGCTTTCTGCTCAGAATAGTTCCCTTCTCTGGAGGATCTTGGTTCAAATGCTGGCTACTGAAGTAGTTTTCTTCAACATTTTAAAATAGATTTAAGCGTTTTTAAAAAATTAGCTTTCATAATTGTTTTCATGATGTTTCCTACCCTACAATTTTTCCTTATTAGATTTATGATGAGTGTATTAGGATATGAATAAAACAAAGTATTTTATGAAGGGGATAGTGGGTACTTTATGAAATATTAAATAAACTGTTTTTTATTAACGTCTTAAGAGTTTGTATCTTTCAGTTCTAAGCACAATAATCAACTTTGAATTAATAGGTATTTGAAAAAATAAACAGACTAAAATATTAAAGAATTCATTGGTTCTATCTTCTGAGAGAACATCATTATATCATACATAGATATAAGTATCTCATCATTATATAAGAAAGTTGAGGGCATCTGGGTGACTCAGTCGATTAAGCGTCTGATTTCAACTCAGGTCATGATCTCACCAATGGTGAGTTCGAGCCTCCCGTCCAGCTCCATGCTGACAGCTGAGAGCCTGGAGCCTGCTTCAAAGTCTGTGTCTCCCTCTTTCTCTGCCCCTTCCCCACTTGCACTCAGTGTGTCTCTCTCTCAAAAATTAATAAACATTAAAAAATTAAGAAATAACAAATTGTTGATAATTATGACAAAAAACAAATGTCTGAAACTGCTCTCACTTTTGAACCATGCATTTACTACAGCCAGATGCAAATTTTTTTCATTTTGTCTCCCACCTTGTGCTCTCTCTCTCTCTGTCTATATATATATATATATATATATATATATATATATATATATATACACACACACACACATATACAAACACATATACAAACACATATACAAACATCCATATATAACAAGAATTATAAGTGTTTATATACCAACTATACACACACACACACAAATACACATATATACACACACACCAACAAGAAGCATATAAAGGATAAAAAGGCAGTTGCTTACAACATGATTTTTTATCTGAGTAAACAACATTTTTGTAATGGCTCCTAAAACTAATACTACCTGCTCTTTTTTAGTCTCTTCATTGTAGACTACTGCTTGATTTGAGGAATTTTTCTTTCAGTGTCTGATGTCAAGTTCCTATATTTTGTGTACTACTATTGTATATTGTTTTAGCCTGTATCATCAAGCACTCTAAATTCATGTGGCTTAAATATCTCCATTGTTAACTCTACTTCTATGTGCTAAAACATTCCATTAAGCTTGGGGAAGCCAAAAGATAAAAACAGAATTCTGAGAAAAAAAATTGGAAATAAATAACATTTTCAAATATTCAAGCTTTAGGAAAGAAAGATACCATAATAGTGTTAGAAGTTTAAATAAATAATTTTTGGCATGCAAATCTGATCGTATATCTTCATTAACCATAATGTGAATAATGCTTATAGGAATTGGAAGAAATCTGAAGATAACGTATTGACTAAGTTATATAATTCAGTTTGAAAACTGCAGTGACAATGTCTACTAATTATTTTATTAGGTAAGCTGTCTGACAGATTGTGGACAGTTTCTGATAAGTTAATAGTTCTATCCATGTAATTGCTTCTAATTATTTCAATTATTGAGTATTTTGTTTCATCGTTCAACAAAATGATTCAAGATGTCCAAACTTCAGCATTTTGTGCACATCTATGTTTAGTAAAAAGCAAAATAATAAAATAATGACTTGATTAAACTATCCAAATAAAACATTCAATAGAGTAGCTTTAATAAATTTTGTTAAATATAAAACTATTATTTGAATTAAGAAAGTTGTTAATTATGCAGGCTGTCATCATTCAAGCAATTCTGAACTGATATATGGTAGATTGAAAAAAATCTATTATGTAAATTTTTGAAATCAATGTGTTTAATTCAGTTATTAATATGATCCAGGACCAAAGAGTGTGAGACATACGTTTTGTGGGATTTTTCTCTAAATTTTAAATCTGTGATTAATACCTTTCACTAATATCGACAATAATCTTTTTTTTTCTTTTATTTTTTTTTTCAACGTTTATTTATTTGTGGGACAGAGAGAGACAGAGCATGAACGGGGGAGGGGCAGAGAGAGAGGGAGACACAGAATCGGAAACAGGCTCCAGGCTCTGAGCCATCAGCCCAGAGCCTGACGCGGGGCTTGAACTCACGGACCGCGAGATCGTGACCTGGCTGAAGTCGGACGCTTAACCGACTGCGCCACCCAGGGGCCTCAATAATCTTTTATTTTTAACTGGAAGTTTTTAAATTTTTTTTAATGTTTATTTATTTTTGAGAGAGACAGAGACAGAATGTGAGTGGGTTAAGGGCAGAGAGAGAGGGAGAGACAGAATCAGAAGCAGGCTCTAGGCTCTGAGCTATCCCCACAGATCCTGATGTGGGGCTCGAGCTCACAAGCTGTGAGATCATGACCTGAGCTGAAGTCGGATACTCAACCGACTGAGCCACTCAGGTGCCCCAGACTTTTAACTGGAAGTTTTATATGCAACCAGCCTAATTATTCTAAATATAACTTTCCACATATCACACACAAATACACACACACTCATTAAAAAAACCATATTTGTAATAGATTGTACAAATATCTGTATACTACATAGGGGAGGTTATAACCTATATCTATCTGTATCTATATCTATATCTATATCTATATCTATATCTATACTCTATAGTATATGTGTTATCAATTTACAACTCTTAACTTTGCAAAGGACAAAGTGGTTTGCTTTGCCAATTTTATATATTCACATTACCTATCTAAATGAAATATAATTTGGATAACAGTTTTGGTTCTTATCTTCTTTTAAAGCAGAGGTGATGGATGGAAGATAGATGATAGATAGATAGATAGATAGATAGATAGATAGATAGAAAATAGACAAATAGAAGATACTGATGTAACAGATGGTAATCTGTTTTGACTGAAAAAAAATAGATGAATTCTTAATAGAATTACTGTGAAGCACAGACAGGACACATTGGTGTATCAACTGAAATGTGAAATGTGTGACTTTAAGAGTAAAACCTGGTAAACATTAAAAATAATTTATTGTTTGAAAAATATATCTCTCTTATTGATTGAAAATTGGATGCGGGCAGGCACGTGGCTCAGTTGGTTAAGCGTCTGACTCTTGATTTTGGCTCAGGTCATAATCTCAGAGTCATGGGACTGAGCCCCACATTGGGCTCAACAATGAGCATGGATCTTGCTTGAGATTCTCTCTCCCTCTCTCTCTACCCCTCAACCAAACTCACTCTCTCTCTTTCTCTCAAAATAAATAAATATTAAAAAGAAAATTGGATGGAACAAAACCTTAAAATAGATAAACTAATATATTGTTAGAATAAATAGCTCAGTAGGGATACCCAGGTGGCTCAGTCTGTTGAGTGTCTGACTCTTGATTTCTCAGGTCACGATCTCAGGGTCATGGCATCAAGCCCCACATTGGTGTCTGTGCTGACAGTGCTTGGGATTCTGTGTCTTCCTCTCTCTCTGCCACTCCCCCAGTTGCACTGTCTCTCTCTCTTTCAAAATAAATCAATAAACTTAAAAAAAAGAAGAAATATCTCAGTAAATGGGAATTGTACAGCTCGGAGCATGGTTACATACATTTCATTTAAATAGAATCTAAATTTTATGGGAAACTTTAAGTGATGCATATTCAAAACATTAATGCAATTAGGTTTGGTAAAGTATTTTTAATTTTTTTTTTACATTTATTTATTTTGAAAGAGACAAAGAGTGAGCAGGGGCGGGGCAGAGAGAGAGGAAGTCAGAATCCAAAGCAGACTCCAGGCTCTGAGCTGTCAGTAGAGAGCCTGATGCTGGGCTTGAACTTAAGAACCACGAGATCATGATCTGAGCCGAAGTTAGATGATGAACTGACTGAGCCACCCGATCACTCTGGTAAAGTATTTTTAAACATGAAGTCCCCAATATGTTTTCACTGTGATACATTCAAAACCAAACAAGCCTTTAACTGAATTATATATTCTAATTGGATATATAATAAATACACAAGCAATCATAAAATCCTGCAACCAAAATGGCTTTCTTTTGTCAGAAGGGTCCAAAGACCATTGAGACACTTTTTGTTTTTTCTTTTTATTTCTTTCTTTTTCCCCCCTTTTTGGCAATATCACCTCTATTACAAAATCCAAAATGCGTATTTTCCATCATGTAATTTTCCGTTTGAATGGTGTTTGAATTTCTGATTTGTCTTTTCCTTTTTTTCTTTGTTTGGTTATAAGCTTCTCCACCACTATAAAGCATCGTGTCTTTTTAAAAATGTTTTACTATTATTTATTTTTTGAGAGAGAGAGAAAGCATGCATGTAAGCAGGGGAGGGGCAGAGAGAGAGGAAGACAGAGAATCCAAAGCAGGCTCTGTAGTGATAGCAGAGAGCCTGATTCCAGGCTCCAATCAGGAACAATGAGATCATGACCTGAGCCAAAGTTGGATATGTAACTGATTGAGCCACCCAGATGTCCTGAAGTGCATTATGTCTTTTCAGATGGATTATAAAAATTTTAATGAATACGTGTGATGCTTCTTTCTCACCTTTTCATGTTCATGTACACAAAAATTTCTTCCTATCTCATCAATTCTTCTTATTGTACCAGGTATTTTAAAGTCAGTTTGAGTGGAAGTTTATAAACTTTTCTTTTTATCAATTACTGCACTCTTATGGGTAGAATTTACACTTTGATTAGGAATGGAAGTTCACAATGGAACTGATGCTTTTATAACACAGTTATGATTTGAGAGCATTTCCCTGTGTATTAGCTTTAACTCCACCCAATTTGTCCCCTTTTTATGCCAATGCAGCAGCTCCCCTTCATTCTTAGGCTGAAATTTTGTGTTTCCAAGGCACCATGGGTGTACTACAGAGTACAACACAAAGAAATTGGACTTCTGTAAGTGTGAACATCACGTATGGCTCAAAACTAGACAAAGACGGTTATACAAAGCAAATGCTCAATTCTCTGCCAGAATCTTTTCATTTTACTTGGCTGGGACTTTCAAAGAACAAATGCCATCTGTGTGAAATAAAATGCTGTTGAAAGATTTAAAAGCATTACTCATCATTGTTATATCTTAATGGTCATGCCAAACCGATCTGTTCCAAAACTTATTCAGGATTAAAACATCCTGATAGACTGAGTCTGCTGCTGTGTCTCTGGAGTTTTCCTCATGTAGATAGTACTTTTGATATGCCAATAGGAACATGTCATTACCAGAAGAGCGAGAATATTTGTGAGAACCTCAGGGATAAAGGAGCAGTGAGTAGCAGTTGGAGTATCAAGACTAATGACAGAGGCAGCAGGGAGTGGAAGTGAAGAGAAAAAGGAAGCAGCCAGGAGAGTGACAGATCAGTGGTAGAGAAGATAATGTTAAGGAACGGTTTAGGAGAGGAAGGTGGAATTTTGTTCTGAATAAGCTACATGTTCTGAATTCAGTCCTGAGGCCACCATAATTTTGTAAAAAGGTTATTTTTTAAAATTTTTCAACTCATATTTCTTTTTTTTTATGTTTATTTAGAAAACAAGAGAAAGAGAGAGACAGAGAGAGAATAAGTGGGGGAGGGACAGAGAGAGAGAGGGTAGAGAGAGAATCCCAAGCAGGCTCCTTGCTCTCAGTGCAGAGCCTGATGTAGGGCTTAATCCCAGCAACGATGAGATCATGACCTGAACTGAAATCAAGAGTCTGATGCTTAATCGGCTGAGCCAACCAGGCACCCCTCAAGTCATATTTCATTTCATCATTCATTCTGTCATTCATTCAGCATATATTTAATATGTTTTTATTACATCATCTGGGTATGTTGCAGACATTAAAGATACATTGGTAAAAGCAAAAAGTTTTTAAAAATATCTTCCTTCATGAAGTTTACATTCTGTGAAATTG
This sequence comes from Puma concolor, assembly GCF_028749965.1. NCBI lineage: Eukaryota > Metazoa > Chordata > Mammalia > Carnivora > Felidae > Puma > Puma concolor. Next base: position 33,707,007 of record NC_141673.1, on the reverse strand, counting down.
GTATGTGATAAAAAAGGTATTATATTTGTCATAATCACTATGATCCAGAAAAAATACTTACTAAAGTGCAAAACATGTCAATAGTAATTTCTAAATAAATGGAACTTGTTCTTTTTGGAGAATGTATGCTGTTAGTGCTCTGTGATGAAGCTACAAATTCAAACACAAAACGACCTGCTAGAAGTTACCAATTAATAATTTAAAAAAATGTTTTTAAATTGAAGTTAAATTTTATATACAGTAAAATGTATAACTTATGAATTTTTGTTAAGATGACTATTGGTACATGTAAACACCATACAACTAATCACCAAATCAGGATATAGAAATTTTCCATCACCAAAGAGTTTTGTTATGACCTCTCCCTATCAAATTCTTCTCTGTATAGGTGATATGTTTTTATTTCTATCCTCTGTATTAATCTGGCCTGTGTTTTATGTATTTTTATTTTATTACTTTTATTAAAAATTTTTAAATGTTTATTCAGTTTTGAGGGGGAGAGAGAGAGAGAGAGAGAGAGAGAGAGAGAGAGAATCTGAAGCAGCCTCAAAGCTCTGAGCTGTCAGCACAGAGCCCGACACAGGGCTCGAACCCACAAACTATGAGATCGTGACCTGAGCTGAAGTCAGATGCTTAACCAACTGAGCCACCCAGGGGCCCCTGGCCTGTGTTTTAACCTCATAAAAATGGCATCATATAATATGTACTCTTTTGTGTCTGGCTTCCTGTATTCACTATATTATTAAGATCCACCCATGCTGTTAATGTATCCATAGTTCATTGATGTATGTACTATCATAATTTATCCATTTATCCTGTCATTAACAGTATGTTTGGTTATTAATGATAAAGTTCTCTACACATCCTTCTATTTTATGGACTTTTTTCATTTCTCTTTGGTAAATAGCTACATCATTACATCATTGTGTAGGTGTATGGTTTACTTTATTAAAAAATTACTTTTCCAAAATGGTTGAGAATTTTATACACCACCAGTATATTATGAGAGTTTATGCCTATAATTTTGTCTGTTATCACTCATTTTAATTTAAGACATTCTGGTAGACCTACACTCATATCTCATTTTAGTTTCAATTTGTATTTCCTTAGTGAATGATAAAGTTGAGCACATTTTCGTGTTTTTATTGGACAAGTGTGCAGATTTTGCCATTTTCACCATGTTTGACATTTCTTTAAGCATTTTAAATACATTTCTTTTGTTAGAGAGATGCATATCAAGTGTTTTCTCCCAGGATATGGCTTGTTTTAAGTAGGAGGTAAAGTTATTTTTTCCTGTTTTCTTCTCAAACTTTATAATTTTAGAAGCTCTACATTTACATAAAATTCAACTCAGAATAATTTTTATATATGATGTAAGATTTTTATATTTCCTATTGAATTGTCTTGGCACCTTCATTGAAAACCATTTGGTTATATATGTGTGTATCTCTCATAGTCAACTATGTGTAGATTCTCCTCTGTTCCATTGTTCTATTTGTCCATAACACATTGTCTTAATGAAGCTATATAATAGGTATTGAAATCGGGTAGTGTATGTCATCCAAATTTATGTTTGCTTTTAGTGTTGTTCTGACAGTCCTAGGTCTTTTCTATTCTAGAGTAATGTGACAATAGGTTAGTTAATTAGTAACAACTGGCTGTTGGGATTTTTATAGGGGTTCTTTGAATGTGTAGAATACCTTGAGGAAAACAAACATTTTAACAATACTGAAACTTTCAAACCGTGAACATGATTTATCTTGGCATAGATTTTCTTTCTCTCAGAAAAGTTTTAGTTTTAAGTGCAAAATATTGCACATTTTCCACTAAAGTTACTAAGATTTATGATTTTAATGCTATTGAAAATGGTATTGTTTTAAGTTTCCAATTGCTTGTTTCTATTACATATAACTGCTTTTTAAATATACTGACCATGTATCCTATTAATTTTTAAAACTTAGTATTTATCATATTTTTTGTATATTTCAGGATTTTTCAAATAGTCATGGAACATGTGAATAAAAAATATCTTACACCTTCCTTTTCAGTCATTTTTCCCCTCATTTTCTTGCCTGATGGTGCTAGCAAAACATCCAGTACGATGTTCAAGAAAGTAATCAGAGGTCACATCCATGTCTTCTTCCAAATCTTAGGAGGTTAATATTTTGTCACTAAGGATGATGTTACCTATAAGTTTTTAAAAAAATATGCTTTGTCAAACTGAGGAATTTTTCATCCATTCTCATTTCATTGTGAGTTATTAACATGACTGGGTGTTACAGATTGTTGAATGATGTACTCATATGATATTTCTCTTTTATTAATGTTGTTATTTAGATTAATTGCTCTTTAAATGTTAAACCAACCCTACATTCCATGATAAGATCCAATTGGTCATGGTGAATGACACTTTTATTTATTACTAGATTCCATTTGCTAACATTTTCTTTAGGATTTTTTCATCTTTTCTTTTGCTTCACTGAATTTCTAGATATATAGGTTGATATATTTCTCAAAAGTCAACATATTTTAAGCCATTATTTCTTTGAAAATGTTTTGCCCTATTTTTCTTCTTCTCTCCTGGTACAACCACACTTAGTTTTGTTACTTGATATTTTCCCAAATGTCACCGAATCTCCATTTAACATATATATATATATATATATATATATATATATATTTTTTTTTTTTTTTTTTTTTTTTTTTTTTTTTTTCTGAATCTTCGATTTAGAAAATTTCTATTAAGAGCTCTGGTCTCTCTTCCTTTTACTGTAAGGGCACTAATCCTCTCATCTATATTTATTACTTCCCAGAGGCTCTACCCTCAAATACTGTCACACAGGTGTTGGGACTTCAGAATATAAATTGGAGTATTGGGGAAGACACAGAAAAATTCAGCACATAAAAGTCCTCATGTGTAAATATTCAGTTTTTAAATTATCTACAAAATAGTCTTATTTGAATAATATAGACACAAACTTTGATTTCTCTCAGTCAGGAAGATTATTAACTACTATTCTCACAATGGTCATTGTGTAATAGTTTTTAATTCAAGCTATATGAGTGACAATATTGAAACAAAGGTTTAGCAGATTTAGAAATATTCTAAATGAATTTTAATATTGGAAGCAGAATTTGTCAGTGAGAAGTTCTTCGGTTTGTATGCACCTGTGTCTCATTCTTGTATATAAAATACACAGTGCATATAAAAAATATACATGCCAAATCATGATTGTTTGCATGTAATATTGTGTATTAATTAATTAATTAAAATTCTAGGATGTGGCCATACATACTGGGATCAATATTATGACTATTTAGCTATTTGTATCCTCAATTTATATTTTCAGTATTTGTTACAAATTTTTGAAATAATGACAGGGTAGGAGATAGACAGTGAAAAGGCACAATGTGTTTAAGAGATTCATAAAACTCTATTTGTATTAAAAAAAGGCTTTACAATATACTGAGACATTATTGAACAAATATTGGACCGAAAGAATGGATTAATAAATAAACACAAAATTGGAAAACTCAAAGAAGAGATAACTAAATTAGACAAGTAAGGAAAATAATAACTACCAAATGGGTGCTCTATCTTGATGTGTAATGCTACACTGGACCACAGTCATAAGCAAGCTGAAATATGACTCATCTAAGAAGGTGATAGAGGGCATCAGGCTTTGAGGTCAGAAATGTTGGCAAGATGCACTGAGTTTTTATCATAGGGGAAGGTGATATTCAAGTCCAAACCTCTTGATGCTTCCTTCCTCCCTTCCTTCCTTCCTTCTTTCCTTCCTTCCTTCCTTCCTTCCTTCCTTCCTTCCTTCCTTCCTTCCTTCTTTCCTTCCTTCCTTCCTTCCTTCTTGCCTTCCTGCCCTACTTCCTCCCTCTCTCTTTTCCTCTCCTCTCCTCTCCTGTCCTCTCCTCTCCTCTCCTGCCCTCTCCTCTCCTCTCCTCTCCTTCTCTCCTTCTCTCTTTGTCCCCTTCCGTCCCCTCCGTTCTTCTTCCCCTTCCCCTTCTCCTTCCTTCACACCCTTCATCTCCTATTCGGACATTTTTTGTTACTTTTATTCCTTGGCCTCTCTTTTCCCTCTCCCCTCTCTCCCTTCTCTACCTCAACCCACTCTCTTCTCCACCTCTCCCCTCTTCCTCTCTCCATTCTACACTCCCTCCTTCCTTCTCTCTCTCTCACTCCACCTCCTTCAGAAATCTTTACTAACCATATATTATATGAAAGACATAGAGTTTACAGACAAATATTATATCTAAAGTTTTATATTGGCATTGCCAATATTCATATAAAAATCTGGCAAAATGCTCCAAAAAATATATGGTCAAAGAATAAACTAAAAAATAAATGTCCCCTTCATCTCCCTTCCTCCCTCCTTCCCTTCCTTCCTTCCTTCCTTTGATCCTTGTTCTCTTCTCTTCTTTTTGTTCTTTTTTTTTACATTTATTTATTTTTGAGAGACAGAGCACAAGTGGAGGAGGGGCAGAGAGAGAAGGAGGCACAGAATCTGAAGCAGGCACCAGGCTCTGAGCTGTCAACACAGACCCCAATGTGGGGCTCAAACTTGAACTTCGAGATCATGACTTCAGCCGAAATCGGACACTCAGCTGACTGTGCCACCCAGGTGCCCCGTCTTCTTCTTCTTCTTTTTTTTTTTTCAACATTTACCAAATGCCTTTCCTGTGTCAGAGACTTTTCTGTGGCACTGATATCCTAATCAAAGGGAAAAGGCAAGGGTAGTCTACGGCCATACCACCCTGAATGTGCCCGATCTCTTCTGAAAAGGCAAGGGTATAAAGATAATTAAAAATTGAATTGTGATTATTTACTAAGAGAATTAAATTGCAATGTATAATCTAGACAAGTACAGAAAAAAAGAGGGAAGGAGGGAACCAAGATTCATATAGAAACTCTGTATAAATTATTTTAATTATGAGCACTATTTGAAAGATTTCTTTTCTTTAGTTCATTTAATCCTCAGCAGTCCATGAAGTAATACTATTACAAGTATTACTATTACCCTTACTTTATTTTTTAATCTATTTTAATTAATTTATTTTTTTAAGTAAGCTCCAGGCCCAACATGGGGCTTGAACTCACTACCCAAGATCAAGAGTTGCATACTCCACCAACTGAGCCAGCCAGATGCTTGGTACCCTCCCTTTAGATGAAGAGATTCAGAGATTAAATTACCCTTTTCAATGATAACTCAAATTCATTGAGTGCCAAAAGCTATTTCCTTATACTACTTTGTGTTTAGAAGTTTCAGTACAGATTTCAGAAGATAATTATAATGTTATCTACAGCAATTATAATAATAGGAATAACGAGGAAGGAGGAGGAGAATCAGAATTACACATACAGGAAGAACAAGAAGATTTGCTAACACTTATTATAGCATATGCCAGATGCCAGTTCTAAGTAATCTAAATACAGTAAATCATTTATCAGAATCCTACCGTAATCTCATGTAGCATGTCAGATAAAAGGTGATAAAATTAGAATATGTCCAGTTTAAAAAAAAAAGGTAATGATAAAAACTTCACTTTTCATTCTTCCCCAGGAATGAAAAATCAAAAACATTTACAAGTCATCAAACTCACCAGCAGATGTTTAAAAATAACATGTATACAAAATACAAGAGAGCATATAAGGTTTGGACTTACATTTTTCAGGTTAATAAATTATATTCTCAATATAGTTTAAAAAAAATGAACTACCTAAAATAAAATCAAGTCCAATGGACTTCAAATCCATTCTGGATTTTTCCTACAAATCTTATCATTGACCTAGATGACATGTTTCCCTCAGCTTGACTAAACTTTTAGAAAGACTTCTTTCTGCCTCTAGGCCCCTGACCTCCCTCTCAATCCCACCCTTAGAGAAACCAGATGGCCTAATTCCAGATATGTAATTCTTAGAGAATTTACATCAGAAAAATTGTAACTGTGAATCCTTTCTCTGTCCCTTTGAGGTGTAAATTTTTTAAAAGAGATTCTTGCCAAGTTTACACCCCAGGATTGTCTTGCTCAGGGACTGGGAAGCATCCCTTTGAAATGGAAACATCAAGGAGACAGTCTTGCATCTCCCAGTCTCCAGGAAGGTAATTGCCTAATGAACTTCATTGGGCCAGTGTCTGACTCCTATGTAAAATTAACTTCAGTAATGTGAGGACGTTTACCTTTTTTCTTGGATAGGGCCAATTAACAGACACAGATGGTCTTTACCCCCTTCACCACAGCTCTTAAAAAACTCTCTGGACTTTGTTTCAGCAAAGTTGAGTTCAGACTGGGTTCCGAACTCTATCCTCCATTGTAACAGCCTAGAATACAATCTTCCTTATCTATTTAACTTTGCCCTGTGAAATTTTTGCTTTAACATAGTTATAACCCCCCAAACTCTAAGATAGTAACAGTTTAGAGATGAAACTTCTGGATTCAATTTAACTCCCAAATTCCAAATTCAACTATGTATTTCATGCTCTTGAAAGAGGACTTCGGCTGCCTCCATTTTGACTTCAAATTTTCTAGTTGGGTTTCTCTTGCCAGCTTGTCTCTTGGCTCAAATGGAAAACCCAGAGGGCAAAGCATCTCATAATGGAAAAAGAAACTATTCTTTCAGGCAATAAGGGCTTTCCTGAGCCTGCAAGATCTAGCCCACCATCACTTCAAGACAATGATCAATTTAACCTTCACTACCTACCTGCTCATTCCCACCCACCTTTGTCCCACATTTTTCTTTAATAAACTTGGGAGTTTTTTTCCCAGCATTTTGGAGACAGGCTTTGAAATGTTAACGATTGTTTTCCAGGTGTTGGCCTCACTGAAATAAATTCCTTTCTTGTTCCACCACCACTTGTCACTCTGTATTTGGATTTTGTTAAGTGGCAAGTGGCTGAACCTAGTTTGTTTGGGACCCCCAAATCCAGGTGCTCTGAACCTCTGCACCCTAGCTACACTCTTAAGTAGTAGATTTATTATCTGAAAACTAGATCTATTCACAGAGCTAATAAGAGACTATGTAAGTACAAAATAAACTTGATAAGGACCTATGAATTCACTATTTGCTCCTTTAACAAATTTATGTATTACTTTCAAGAATGACTTTCAGGGGCGCCTGGGAGGCTCAGTTGGTTGAGCTTCTGACTTTGGCTCAGGTCGTGATCTCGCGGTCTGTGAGTTTGAGCGCCGCGAGGGGCTCTGTGCTGACAGGGCAGAGCCTGGAGCCTGTTTCAGATTCTGTGTCTCCCTCTCTCTCTCTGACCCTCCCCCATTCATGCTCTGTCTCTGTCTCAAAAATAAATAAACGTTAAAAAAAATTAAAAAAAGAATGACTTTCAATTTTTCATTGGCATAGACCTTTATTATCTGAATCTTGCATTAGAATATGACATTGCATTTCTCCAAATGGTATTATTACTATTAGTATGCAATGTTCATAAGAACTCTGCATTAATAGATATTTATTGGATTCTACTTATAATTGAAGAAAATATAGCTAATGAAAGCCAATGACATTCAGTGCATGTAATTCTTAGATGAACTCATATTTCATATTCACCAATAATGTACAATATTAATAGCATATACATTATTTTTCCATGAATGTAGGTAATATTTAATGAACGTTGCAAGAAGAATATAGTTAAAATTACATTGTGTTCAAGTCAGATACATTTCAAAAAAATTGTAAAAAGTATAATATTGTTCTACACTATGATTTATCATTAGTAATAACTTGAAAGCCATTATCTTATCAGTATTCTTTAGACTTTGGAATTATTCTCTTCTAAGAAAACTATGAGTAGAAGGATATCACAAATTTTGACACAGTTACTTTCATATGATTCTTAAATTTAGTTTCAAATTGCAACAATAGAAACTTTCAACATTTATAATACCCTTAGCATCAGCATCAGGCTTTAGGACACATGAAATTCTTCCCAACCTTATGTTTAATTAATTTAACCACTTTTAAGCAAATCAACCTTTATTTTTCAACTTGATTTTTTAAATGTTTTTAATGTTTATTTATTTTTGAGAAAGAAGGAGAGACAGAGCATGAACAGGGGAGGAGCAGAAAGAGAGGGAGACATAGGATATAAAGCAGGCTCCAGGCTCTGAGCTGTCACCACAGAGCCCAATGTGGGGCTTGAACCCACAAACTATGAGATCATGACCTGAGCCAAAGTCAGACGCTTAACTAACTAGCCACCCAGGTGCCTCTGGAATATTATTTCTGTACTTAAGATAGAAATGTTAATACTCTCACTCACCTGCCTTCTATCTTGCCTTTTAATAAGTATACAGGTTATGACTCTGTTATTCTCTCAAAGATGAAGCCTGAAAGCTTAGGCTCACTTTCTCACTCTCCTTTATTTTAATACCCATTTTGCTCCCCACTTTATCTACCTAGCCTATTCATTACTATATCCTATCAATTTCAGAATATTTTATTTAAGTCAAGGATTTATATACAGGTAAATACACAGAAAGCAAGCATAGCAGGCAATTCATTTAACAACGTGTCTACTTTTCTTCAGTGGTATTTTCTGGTCAAGTTGTGGTGTTATTCTTCACTTTCAACATGTTTTTTTTTTTTTAAATGTCTGGGTCCACCTTGGAGCAAACACTGCTTGGAGATACAATGTTCATCAACTCTCCTTAGCACTTTCTCTGACAACAATGTGCAGAACTGCAAAAACAGAACTATGAGTAACAAACCACTTAACTAGAAAGAACTGTGTTTTGTGATGTCAGCTTGTCTTGGTTCCCTATGTTGGCAGCTTTCTAATCCTGAGACTGGTGTCATCTAATGTTCACCCATAAGCTCAACTTTAGTCCAAGTTTGAGAATACTCTAGACCTTGGTTTTCATGGATTTCTTAAGGTCTAGCCTACCAGTTAAGAATCACTAAGATTATCTAGAAACATTAATGAACTATTTTCAATATTTCAAAATACCTAATGCACAATTATAATTTATCTATAAACCAATATTTACCTATAGGCTAAATAATCTCAAATGCCTTTGTATTTAATTGCAATTATATCAGTTGTTTGTACTTCCATATTGCCTCAGTTTTTACTCTAGAGTAATATTTATTTTGGTTTTGATGTTTACTTGATTACTTGGTTTACTTGATTAATAATTTTAAACCTGGCTCATTGATTTGACAGTTTTCCATATTTTGTGCTAGGCACTAGGGATAAAGAAATAACAGACTTCATGTTGCTTTCAGTCTTCTCCTCGTCTGATTGGAGAGGGAGGTAAGCCAGCAATATATGCATGTGCTAAGTGTAACAATACAGTTCTCTGTGAACATAGAGAATGGAGACCTAACTCAGAATGATCAGAGAGACTGGCAGTAACATGGCAATATGCCTCTTTGCTTCCATTTGTCTTTGAAAGAAAATGTCTTATAGCTATTTCTGATCTCAACGAGGTCTTATTACCTTTAATTGCTTGTGTCTTTAATGCCTTTCCAACTCCTTATACTACTTTTTCTTTTTCTTTTCTTTTCTTTTTTTTTTAAACTATTATGTCCTTCCTCCACAGGAGTTGGCTCAGAAAGGGGTTTCCTTTCTCCTTACATGACTTTATCCTATTTTGGCATCTGTGGAAAAATATGTTCTGTTGATGTGATCTCAGCCATTTTCTTTGTCTACCACGGTAGAATCCTTTCAAAGACTTTTCCCAGATCCATGTTTAGTCTCTGAGCTTTTGAGCTGCTGTGTGCCTTAGTAGTTAATAGTCCAGGTATCTTTTTGGAGTTTTGATCTTCTCAGAAAAGGGAAAAATAATTGCAAGCTACCTCCTAACATTTTCATCAAAGAAAGACACTTACTACCTTTCTAAATTTAAAAATTGTAACCCTAGAATTCTCATTTCTCTATGGCTAGTATGGATGTGAGAAAAATAAATGGAAGAACAGCTATTCATTTGCATATTCGCTAAACCATCCTTTTCAAGTAAGTATAAGTTTTCCTCAAACTCAGTGATGTTTCATCAAACTGCCAATGAAACAACCTTATGAGCATTCTTTTTTTTTTTTTTTTTTTACATTTTACTTATTTTTGAGAGAGAGAGAGAGAAGAGTGACAGAGCACAAGCGGGGGAGGGGCAGAGAGAGGAGGAGACACAGAATCTGAAGTAGGCTCCAGGCTCTAGCCTGGCAGCACAGAGCCTGACGTGGGGCTTGAACTCACAAACTGGGAGATGATGACCTGAGCCAAAGTCAGACGCTTAACCCACTGAGCCACCCAGGTGCCCCTAACCTTATGAACATTCCAATGTACTCCACCCAAGGGTAGTGGTCATTATATTAAATTTCTTATAAAATATTTCTGTTATCACAGTTTTTAGATACAGAGGATATGTATCTTGGAACAAAGAATCATTGAAAAGCAAGAATATTCATTCTCCCACAGAAGAAAATAAAATCACTATGACCTTATTATGCAAGAACTGAAATTTAAAAAAAAAAGAAAGAAACGATGGGTACAGCAGAAATTTTAATTTGCATTTGTTTATTGTATTTTACTTTCACCACCTAGCTGATATTTCAATATCAATTTATATTGAAGTTAGCTATATGAAAGATTTAAATAGCAACACAAAAAGAATGGTAAAGAAAGGGGCTCACCACTTAGTAGAGTGAGTCTTTACTTAGTCCTTACTTAGTGAGATTATTGTTTTTCTAAATTACAGCAAAAGTTCCTTTCATGGACTGTGTTTTTAAAAGTAAGCATTAAAGAGTGTGTTCTGTGGATTCAGCCTGACATGGTCCCCATGGACTTCAGGGTGTGACATTGCCTTTACCAGCTCAATAGCTAACCTCCTGGAACATTAGCTTTGTCTGCTGAAGGATAAGAGAATTTGTGGCTGGAGGACATCTTTCTAATTTACTCGAGATTTCCTGATAACTTTGCCTTTCTGGTTTTGGCATCAGTGATCTAAATTGACAGATCAATTGGGGACAGAAACATGCACTTGTCAAGTTCTGTCCAAAAGTGAGTCTGAGACCTGACGCTGCTTCCCAAGAACTGCTGCTGCTCATCCTACTCAAGGCTGCTCCTACTGGGAATCACTGCAATAGATTGATTGATTCACAGATATGGGGCAAAATGACTGCACAGTGGCAAAGTCATGGTGGTACCATATGGTAAGTCAAGGAAATAAATAGCTCTTCTTGCATTTAATATAATAGTTTGAAACTTCACAGTGAATAAAATTGCGGATAATACCACACTGTGTTCTTCCATTGCTATATGTAACAGTTACATAATTAATCTCCAAACGTAAAAAACAGCAACCATTAAAAGAGTTTATATTTAATAATTCTCTAGCACAGATTAATTGAAAGAAACTAAGAAATCAATCTGAGAGTGAACGGAGACGCTAGCCATTTTTGTTGAATATGTACCAATATTCACACTTTCCATACCATGTTGGATTGTATGGTATGTGCTTAACAGGGTTTTGTCCATCCAACCTGAAGTCCAAAGTGAAGGCAATAGCTCCATCAGAGAAATTTGTGAATGACAACAATAAGATTATATGGAGATATAGAAAGAAAACTTTTAAGGCAGATTGCAATTTTCTCCATTTCCATGTGACTGTCCCAGGTCAAATCCCCATCACCCCTTTACTAGACTACTTAAGTATTCTTTCCACTTCCATTAGGTGCTTATGTAATCTATTCGCCAGCTGGGGGTCAAAGTGATCTTGGTAAAACCGGATCAGGTTATGTTGCATCTTAAGTTGCCATGGCATTCCATAGAGTATACCATTCTTTCGTGGGCTCCCAGTCTCTACAGCCACTTTTCTCGGTCCCACCTCTGTGATTTTTGTCTCTGACTACTTTTCCAGTTACTTACTATCATCCAGATATCCCGACTTTTTTGTTTGCTGTCACTTCCCAAGCTTGCTCTTCATTTCTGAGCCTTTACATCTCTTATATGTTCTTCAGAGACTCTTTTTCTTCTGGATCATGTTTATCATTCTCTGTTCAACCCTCACTTAGGTCACCTATGCTATTCAGTTTCTAACACATTATCCTGTTGTATTTTCTTCAGCATGTATGCCATCATCTGATTTTTATTTATAGTCCATCTCCACCTACCTTTTGAGTTTTGTGAAAAGAGGGGTCTTATCTGTTTCGCCCATTGCTTTATTCCTTATGTCTAGAAAAATACTTGTAACAGAGTATATGCACACTGAATATTTGCTGAATTATAAATTTGACCCCAGTGGTCTGCTTCTAAAGTTAGGTCAAACTGCATCATATCAGTTTCTTATAGATTCTATTCTCAGATTCTATGACATAGAAGTATCTTCATGACTTACCTCTATTTCTGAATCCTGGAAGAACTCTACACTAGATTTTGAGTTATGGGGTAGGGATTGTTTTCATTAAAAATGCTACAATTTATAAGGTTTCCCACAATGCATATATAGTTTATATATTTCAAATTAAAAACAATCCATAGATAAATGGATATCATCCCTGTAATTCCTTTTCCCACATGCTGTGCATTTTGTATGTGTTTATATGACTTAATTTTTAGGTTCTGTTTTAAATCAGTTTCTGGAACTTACTCTGGTTGTTTTATAATGAAAAAAAACCACCAGATTCTGTTATTACAAATGGGGTATCTTTGCCTCCTCCATCTTGTCAACAGTATATACAAACACACACATACACACCTGAGAGCAGTATTTGCAGTAAACTCGTTTCATTAGAAATTGTTATATGTAGCTTTGTGATAAACAATGCATAAATCAGAAATAGGAATTCTCAAAGAAGCTCTATTCCAGTACACATCATACAGGCATAATCCCCAGTATAAAACCCAGAAATATAAGCTCTCTGAGAAAGGAAAATAAGAAATCAGAAATACATTTCTCCTTTTTAAAATAGAATCAGCTCTAATTTAAGGAGAACTATAATGCAGATTATATAAAACTGAAAGTATATTTTAAAAATCAGGTGTGGTACTTTAAAAGTATCCCTTTGTGAAGAGAAGAAAACAAAATTTACAAGCTTTTAAACTAAACAGTGGTCTTTGGTTAAATGAAAATCAAATGGAAACAAAGGTCTCAAGTAAGATTAAATTTAATTACACTCTGTTCTCCATCAAAAGTGACAGATTTTTCTATTAAATATTCCTGACACTGAATGAAATAAAAAAAAGTCTTTTATTGTCACATTGTTTTATTGAAAACCTGTTTCTATTCATCTAAATTATACCTTTATATTTGTATGAAAGTCAAGGTCTGAATAGCATGTTTGAGTTAATTATGGAGCACTATAAAAAAAATCTCTGCTAACTAGGAGATGAATTATACTTAATTTTAATCTCTTCAGAAATAATTGAACTCACAATGAACTTTGAATATTTTGAAATTTTGTTATCATTATTTTTCCTTTCTTACCTCTCAGTTGTTTTGGTTTATTTGTTTGTTTTTGTTTCTGTCATATTTTTTTAAATCTATATGTAATTCAGTGGAGATTTGCATTTTGAACTGGTACTCCCCTTTAACATGAAGCTTAAATAAAATGAAAGTGCTTAATAATTTCTGATTCTAAATAAAACATAAAATTCTAAATATACATTTATTATGCAAATTTGTACATACTCATTGAATCACATTTTTGTGGGAGGGAGAAAACAAAACAAAATCACCTGTGTGTAATAATGAATTTATGATATTTTACAATATACAATATTTTCCCCATAGCTGCTGGAGATATGAAACCATCATGTGAGGAATACAGACTGATGACAGAAAGGAAAACAGTAGATACAGTATAATATCATAAATGCTATGATAGGAGCATAAATGCTATGATTTGTACAAGAAAGACCTTTTGGAATTTAAATTGAGGTTTAAAGATTAAAAATTACATAATTCTTATACCAGAACAACAGAATTTTCAAAGACTTTGGGCATGAGACATATTTGAATAATAAGAAAAAATTCTGTATGATCGGAATAAAGTATATGAAGAGGGTTCCTGGGAATCTATATTTACTGGTGAGGAACCCTGTGTCAACTCCTTGGTTCATTTCCCTTCCTTCCTAATATCTGTAAATAATTCAGTTCTGGTAAAAGTTATATCTATATCTCCTTCAGCCTCCAACATTTCCTTCCTCTTATCAATTTCATGTGATATTCTTTTTCTTTATTTCAGTAAAAAAAACTGAGAAATCAGATGAAAATTTTTACATTCCTGCCATTCATCTCAACCCAAATCACCAAATCTACAATCTACCTACATACTCAACCATGTATCTGTCTTTCCTCCTATCAAAGTGTAGGGATCATGTGTCTCAGACCAACTCCTCTATGTAATGATCTGGGTTTCATCCCCTTACACATATTCCCGGGCATCTATTTTGCAATTGGCTTCACCCCTTTTCTCAAGTGTTATTGGTGATTGTTTTCCCTTCTACTGTAATGTTCACTCAATATATATATTAGGTAATGTCTCATACCTCTAAATGAACCTCTTCCCACTCCACAGTCCACTCCTCACTCATACACACACACACACACACACACACACACTCTCTCTCTCTCTCTCTCTCTCTCTCTCTCTCTTTCTCTCTCTCTCTCTCAAGACTGGTCTATATTCATTATTTCACTTTGTCTTTTCCCACTCTTTAAACTCCCTCCAAATAAGCTTTGTTCCCATTTATCCAGTGAAAATTCTCTTGTCCAGGCCATTAATTGCCTCCAGGTTGCCAAGTCCAATAACCCTTTTTTTTCCTCCCCGTCCTTGATAAACTCCTCAACTTTTGATACATTTGATCACTACCACCTTGTTGTTTTCTTTTTTTCCTTCTTCTTTCTCTTCCTCTCTCAATGAATTCTACTTTTTAGTCTCCTTTTATGGCTCTTCCTCATTTTACAACCTGCAAACAATGGAGTAGCCCAGTACTGAATCTTTAACTAGAACTTGTACCCACATATTACATCTCAGATTCGAATACTTCAAGTCACCTACGTTTCTACAATAGCCCTCATGTCCATCACCTCTTAACTGATTTACTGACTTTGCCCTTGCTCTTTTCACTACATTCCTAATGGCCTTCTTCTATTTCAGCATGTGCCTACTTCTAGGCATTTGCTATTTGTGCCTGGAATACTATTATCTAAATATTTGGATCACTTCTTTCACATCTCTGATCAAAAGTCATCAAATCAGAGAGATCTTGACTTGATATACTATCTAAAATAGCCATTCTCTCCCCTAATCCTGCTTTATTTTCTTTCTAGTACTTGTCATGTGATGTTTGTTTGATGTCATGTGTGATTCATTTGTTATTTTCCACCTATAGTCTCTAGAATGCAAAATACCAGAAGAGCAGTTTTTGTTTTGTTCGCTGCTGGAGTCCCAGAGCTTACAACTCTGCCTATAGCAAAGTTGGCACTGAAAAATTCTTATTAAATTACCATTTAATTGGATCAGAAGCAGGGAAGATGATTGGTTCTCCAAAAGAGGTGGGGGATGGGGATAAAACTAAGAATAAAACAACCTTTTGCATATAGTTCAGTGTGTCAGGATTCTAATGAAGTATTCAAAAATTCATAGTCCTTTCTTAGGAACTGTGTTGGATTTACCTTTTTTTTCTTTTGCTAAACTGAGTTTGCCCTCAACTGTGGCAAGGATGGCAAAGAACTTTCTGTTTCTGAAAGTAAACACAACCCTGATAGGACAGTGTTTTAGGCACAAAATGTAACCACTTTAATACCCATTTCCCTAAATCCTCATCCTCCCCCTCCTCCCTACACACTTAATCCAAACCCTCTGATATGCATACAACATAAATGTCTGAAAATGTTCTGAATCACTTGAGGACAAGGTTCGAGCTCTCATACCAAGCCTCCTGCAACATTACCTCTCCCAGATAGACATTGCTGAACAATGTCAGTTGCTTAACTTCATGGATTTTAGAGCAAGTCAAATTATTTCAGAACTTACATTTAAAAATTAAAATAGGAGTGGGGGTGCCTGGGTGGCTCAGTCGGTTAAGCGTCTGACTTCAGCTCAGGTCATGATCTCTCGGATGGTGGGTTTGAGCCTTGCATCAGGCTCTGTGCTGACAGCATAGAGCCTGAAGTCTGCTTCAGAGTCTGTGTCCCCTGTCTCTCTGCCCTTACCCCACTCATAGTCTGTCTGTCTGTCTCTCTCTCTCAAAAATAAACATTAAAAATTGTTTTTAATTAAAAAACATTTTTTGCAATGTTTATTCATTTTTGAGAGAGAGAAAGAGAGAGAGAGAGAGAGAGAGCATGAGCACGGGAGGGGCAGAGAGAGAGGGAGACAAAGAATCTGAAGCAGGCTCCAGGCCCTGAGCTGTCTGCACAGAGCCTGAAGCGGGCGGAACCCACGAGTTGCAAGAACATGAGCTGAACCGAAGTCCGATGCCCAACTGACTGAGCCACCCAGGCGTCCTCCTCCCCCCCATTTTTTTAAATTAAAACAAGAGTGATCAAATTCAGTAAAAATATTTAAAGCAAAATCCATATTTTAGGACCAAATAGAGTTGTCAATAATATGGAAATGTGGTAATGAGTTCAAAGAAGGGATCTAAGAGACAGTCTATGTTTTTACTGGAGTCCATGGCATATTTAGTTTATGGATAGAAATTTGGTTGCCTGAGAGTAGTCATTTCCCTACCATCAGTCAAAAAATGAATTTGTACTATGAGTCTTGGATCTGCTCCAAACGTTCACACTTAAACTTTCAAAGTCATCCTGTACTCAAAATTCATTCTTTAAGACTGGGGATAATGGGATAGAGAGACAGTAGAAATAAGGTACAGATGTGGTCAGAGCATATATTATCAAGACCAGGGTAGTTTTGAGTACCTTCACGGTTTCTTTGAAAAATGTAATAAAAGCAGATGCATGCACCTTCTTTTTAAATGAGAAAACCAATGTAACCACAGAACAAAAACTTCACAGAATAGAAAAAAAAAATGTAAATTAGGCTCTACAATATAAACATTGTTATTGTTTTGAGGTTATTAACTCAAATTTCCTTGTTTTCTCATGCATTTAAATATATATATTGAAATATAAATATAATTCATGTTTCTTCTTATGTGCTAGTGTCAATAATATATCAAAATGCCTTTCTCTGGATCACCCTCTACTCACTTTAGGATGTCTAGTCTCCTCAAATTCCTTCCTATCTTGTTTTGTTTTCCCCAGGAAATATCTCAAGTATATTTATAAAATAGTCTTCTTGCTCCAGTTGGCTTCTACCATTTTCTTCCTGACCAGTATTCCTTATAATTGTGATACCTTCTGAGACTGCCTATGCCACTGTTCTTTCCATTCTCACAGCTTCTGAAGCCTGCCTCAGGCATTAATAAAGCGGAGATGCTGCTGTGATGTCCTTTAAATACACCTCTCCTAGGAATAATTCCCTCTAACAGCTCAGAGAGTGTCTATTTCATATTCCAATGAGCACCAATAGTAACTGTAGGTAGAGATGTAATGTCCTGGTCACCACGACGGTGCTACACTCTTCTAAATGTCAGCGTGTCCTGCCAATGCGTCAGTAGAGGATTTCATAAATACTCCTGCTTTATAATAGCATCTTTCCATTTGGACTCAGGCACAAGTTTCTTCAGGATAAAGTAGTTGATATTTCAACTTAGCCCATCATGCATAGGGATTCTTGGTAGGTTAAGTAGGCAGTTCTATTATCATGTACCAGATTTCAGTATTTTAACGTGTATAGAATAAATTTTCAAATTTAGGCCCTTGTTAAATATAGCTATACTCAGTATATAGACGTGAGAGGATTCAATGCAAAGATAGGGGTTCCTGATCCAAAGAACTCTCTGTTCTTATGTAGAGACATTGTTTTGTGTGTAAGGTGGGGAAAGGGGTAATATAATAAATATTTAAGTTACTATTCCACAAGTGAATGAAATGTAGTAATATAGGTAGAAACATGTGCCCGAATCTTTCCCCATTTTAATAGTAGACTAAAACTTTATGTTCCAAATTTTTGACTCAAGACTCTAACATTCCCCATGTGCCTCTCTCTTTAAGTACAAAAACATATTTTAGTAGATCTTGCCCAAAACCTCTCTTGCCCACTTCAACAAATATTCTTTGAACTACACTATGCATCAAGCACTGTGTTGGATGTTAGGGGTGTAAAGGATGAATAAGACATGGTATTTAATCTTAGCCACATGGCTTTAGTTTTTTTGTTTTTTGTTTTTTGGTTTTTTTTTTTTTTTGGAAACTGCACATCCACTTCTGTTTACTGACTTTCTTACAGACAAGGAAAAAGAATCTAATAGAAAAGGAGGATACAACCAAAGGGAATCAATTAAATTATTCCTAAGGGAAGCTCATGTGAATAGAAACAACAGAAAGGTTAAAAAAAAATCAGTAGACCAAAATTTTATCTGAGTGCACTGCCATTCTGTGTATAGATATTTTAAGATGCCTTTTTTATATTTATTTTATACCAAATTTAAAATGCATACAATAAATGCTTTTTGTAAAAATATTCCTTTAAAGCAGTGGAATAAAAATCTTTGGCTTGAACTAAGAAGAGCTTTTTGAATGCTCAAAGGGAGTTTCTAGAGCTTTCAATTAATCAGAGGAAACATTTAAAGTCAATTGTGGTGAAAGGGTTTGAAATAAGAGTAATCTCACATTCACAGGATTTGTCTGCAGTAATAGAGTGAATGCTGTATTATTCCTCAGAGTTTCCCTATGAAACAGAAGGAATAAGGATTTGTATTTTTAAACAGATTTCTTATATCAGTAAATCATACACATACACACACATATGTATTTTTAGTTTATGTATGTAAGACAAACAAAACAAATTAGCAAGGAACAGTTAGGTGTATGCCATTACAACACTTATATATTTACCACAGCAAACAATTAATTCTTGTTAAGATCAGCAAATTCAAACTAAGCAAACAGAGCCTGTCAACTAACTAAATCCTCAGGGAACCAATCTCCACCAGCTAGTGAATGTTATCAGGGATTATCAAAGCCATTGTTGAGAAAGTGTGAACTCTGGCTTCTTATGTCTAGAGGGATCATGAAATACATGCAGATTGGAAAGAGAAAATAATTAGCTTGATGCTTTTCCTAATTTTGCTTCATATAATATAAATGATATTATCTATAAATTAGTGAGCAACCTGAGCATTTATCACCCTAGGAGATCAAACATATTGGATAGCAAATGGATAATAAAATTATAAATAATAATAATTAATTATAGTTGTACCCTCTTATATAATAATAGGTACATGTCTTCAGAAAATATAATATAGATGACTTCAGAAATATATATTTCTTAAAAGATGAATTGCCATAATGTTTTAAAACATTATAGCAATACAATAAATAACATTTTAATCTATTTTTTTCTCTTTTGTGGAAAATAGTTCAGTTATAGAAATTAGAAACTACAGCTTTGTATCTAATATATTGGGAGAATATGTGGGTCATTAAGATTTTTATGTGGACACAAACACATGTGATTCAAAATAACACTGAAAAGGGGTGACTGGGTGGCTCAGAAGGTTAAGATCTGACTTCGGCTCAGGTCGCGATCTCACAGTTCGTGAGTTTGAGCCCTATATCGTCAGCTGTGCTGACAGCTCAGAGCCTGGAGCCTGTTCAAATTCTGTGTCTCCGTCTCTCTTTCTGTCCCTCCCCCACTCACACTTTGTCTCTCTCTGTCTCTCTATCTCTCTGTCTCTCTGTCTCAAAAATAAATAAACATTAAAAAATATTTCAAAATGACACTGAAATTCAAATTGGGAATTAGAGACAAAGAATGGAGAATATTGTGTGTGAATTGTGTTTTTTTTGTGCCAGTGCTTACTTTAGATAGGTTGTATCTCAACTTGATACAACAAATATTTATTCAGTCTGAGCCATGACCTGTGTTGGGCTCCAGAGATAATGAAATGATGACTACTGGTTATCATAGTCATAGTTTTTCCCTGCAGGTAGCTTGAAATTTAACAATGGTATAAAGAAGTACATGATGAAACACAAAATGGGCATCGTAAAAAAAGCTTTTCAAAGGATTAAATGTTCAAGAATGAACAGACTTCTATCAGGAACAGTCAGGAGAAGCTTCATAGTAGAAGTGATGAAGGAGAATTCGGTTTATACAATAGAAAACAGTATTATACTTTTCTTGTGTAAGCACAATATATAATTTGTGTATATTGTATCAATATATAGTATGTATGTATATATAATTTGTAGCCAAGCACAGTATTAAAAAAAAAGCATAATATGACTGTATAGAAGTCTTCAATGTAAGCAACACAAAATGTTGTCCTTATGGCAGAGAGGAGAGAATATTTCTGTTCTACCTCCATTTCTGCCCACACATACCCTGGCAAATTCCCATGGGTATTTTATTGATCAGAATCTAAAACAGTGTAATTGCTCTGCATTAGGATGAAATCCACCCAGGAGGGGAGGGATTTTTGTATGTTTTATTTATTGATGTGTGTCCAGATCCTGGAACAGTACTTAATATTTAATATGTCCCTTATAAATGTGTGGTGATTTACTTAAGGCACTAAAAATGGTGGCTGATCCATGTTTTTATATGATTATTCCCATCCACCAGACTATGTGCTATTTGAAGGTAGGAACTACCTCTTGAATTTTATGTACACATAGATATACTGGGTACTGCTTAATGTGTGAGAATAAATACTGTCAGAAAAAAATATTAATGAAGAGCCCTACAATCTACATGAAAAGGGCAAATGGCTTGGCATTTCAAGTAGAATAAATGTAAGTAAACAAGCTATCAAACACTTAAAGGAAGTCAAATAGGTCTTGACCTTTTCAATTTCATTCATCCTTCACCTCAAAGGTATTATTAGCACTTAAATTACAATGCATGTGTACACGAATTTCAGTTCAACTAGTTATCTTTGGAAAAAACACAATGCATTCAATGTAAGTTATCCAATTGTATAGTAGAAAATCAGAATTTGTCACAAAGAAGAAGCTGGTAACTCCAGCATATTGTTATTCTAATCAGGAAAAGGAATTGAAAACACAACAATAAATTGCACTTTCACGTGTTTATGTAGGAACACTCCAAAAGAAAAAAAAAAGGAATTTTACCTCTGCCATCTGCAGGACAAAGAAAAGGATTTTGAATATCTTTCCCCAGAGTTGTACCAAAGATGTGTCTGGAAATCATGACCTTTACCAGATGACTATCTACTTCAAACACTTCCTGTTTTTTTACTTTCTTCCTAATTTATGTGCCAAGCGGGAAAAGTAATTTCCATTACATTATGAACAGGTTATCCCCTCCCTTACTGCGTTTTCTCAGGGTCAACACAATCATGAACACTAATGGATGTCTACTGCAGTTGAGTGGTAGAAAAGCCTGCTCAAATTAAAATAAAATCCTGTCCAAAAATGTATGCCTGGAGTTTTAATATCATCGATAGTTCTGGTCATCAGATATAATGTGTTAGAAATCTATAAAGATTATAAATCAGATTTTTCCCACTGATAGAAACTCTCTAAAAATCCCCTTTAGCAAATTATTTGCTTAAGAAGTCGCCAAAATGATATTTTCCACATATTTTAAAAGAGAAGGTTTCAGGCACCAAGCAATTTTTAAGCTAAAAGACAACTTATCCTTAGGCAAGACCCATTAAAAATATTTTGATGTGTGTGTGTGTGTGGATGTGTGTGTGTGTGTGTGTGTGTGTGTGTCTGTGTGTGTGTGTATTCTCACATACTTGGGGATATATGTGAAAGTCTTGCTTCATTATATATGAGTACCTAACTGCTGGGTTATTTCCTGCCTTTCTAATCTTCTGCCTATCTAATTACCTATGTAACATTTAGAAGGGAACTGGGTCATTGTGAAGCAGAATGTTTAATTAACAACAAAAAAATCTAGTTCTGAAATCAAATATGTATAAGAATCATAATAATTTATATGCTAATTAATAAATAACACCTTTATGTTACTAAGTAGAACTGAAAAAAACCTCAGAACCTACGTATTTGACTTCTGAACATGTGGGAAGTGATTTTTAAAGGATATTTATATATATCTTATTTGAAATTCTATTAGGTTTGCCTAACTCATATAGACTGTAGAATTCTCATTTTTATTTTGGTAACATTATAGTAGTGCTATTTTGCATTCGCATTTTGCATTTATTAGGAATATAGTTGACAATGAATGTGCATATCAACTGCATTATTTAATCCCAAACAACAACCTTTTAACAAAGCCAAATATTAGAAGTTAGGAAACTGAAGTTTAAATAGTTAAAGTGAATTGCTGAAGTTTGCCAAGTTTAGCAAGATGGCCCCACTTCTCTATTTCTCTTTGGAGAATTTTTTTAAAGTTTATTTATTTTGAGAGACACAAAGAGAGGTGGGGGGAGAGTTAGAAAGAGAGGGAGATAGAGAATCCCAAGCAGGTTCCACACTGGCAACACAAAGCCCGACTTGGGGCTTGAACTCAAGAACTGTGAGATCATGACCTAAGTCGAGATCAAGCGCAGGATGTGTAACTGACTGACCCAGGTGCCTGTCTATGTGGAAAAATTTTAAAGTCAAAATTCTACATGTTTATTTAGTAAGTCAGTGTTAGCTCAATACCCTTTGTGTGTGTGTGCTTGACTAAGACTAAGTTCACAAAGGGTTCAAGAAATTTCTTCTTAAATAAATTAAGATGTATCACCAAATACTTCAATTGGGCTGAGATTTGGAAAGAAAAACAGTAAAAGAGAGCATTTAGCACACAGTTCTGACTCCAGTGTGTCTTAGTTTGAACTCTGATGAGGCTACCAACCTTGGACTATTTATTTACCTCTCTATTTTTCAGTAGTTTTATATGAACGTTGTGGAAATTACACCAACCTCAGAAGACTGTGGTATGGATAAATGAAGTGAAATATGTACAAAGTTTAGAAAAGTGCCTATCTATTTGCTATTTTAATGTAGTGAAAAGAAACACCAAGTAAGCAATGGTCCCCTGCCCATCTAATACTAAGTTGGTGAATATGTAGGTACATATTTATGTGTATCAAGGAGGAAAGCAAAATAAATCATTGACAACTGGATAAGACAAGACAATGAATTCTACAAAGGAGACATGAGAATTTTGAAGAGGGATGTCACCATTCAGTAACATAGAACATCTATGACTGGCCCCTAAGGGATGTGATTTAATGTTATGTAGAGAAATCCACCCTAATCCCATACAGCAATCAATATGTGGTCTTACCTGTAATATTAAATGATGAATATGGCTCTAATATACTATAGGAAAGACAATTGTAATGTGTTAGCTGTGGGGAAGGGACTCAATAATAAAGGCAGTAACTAAGAGATGTAGGTTTTTCTGTTACAGGTTTTTAGATCTAGATTCACTCTGTTGTAAACATACATGGTGTAATCTTGGGATTTTTACATGACTAATGCTCTTGCTGCTCAATGTGAACTAAACATATTTTAGAAAAGAAAATAATATTTTGTAGGGAACAATTTCCTCTATAAGTCGCTTATATGCAAGTCTATTTTCAAAAAGCTAAGTTTCTATGATAAAATTTCAGTGCTCTGTCATAAGCAACTAAGAATCTGGAAGCAAACCAGGTGCTTAGTCCTCAACACATTTAAAGCAAAACCAATATCGTGGGCTGGCAGACACTTGGATGTGAATGGCACATTAGATTCCTCCTCAGACCTTTATTACAAGGACTCCAAGAGTGCAGCCTTTGATAGGTGACAGTCTTACTGTATTTCAAAAAGCGGAACTTTTAATCTCCTTTTGACTTGGTAGGTTTCACCATTATATCAGCAAGGCCTGGGTGGTTTGCTGATAAAGTCCAGGACAATTTCTTTCTGCTAGGACTAGCAAGAAAGGTGAATTAAGTGTTCTTTATAGTAGCAAAGCAGAAGAATACAATTTCATTTATTTTATAGTTTGCTCTCTTTATTATCATTGGGAATGCCCTTTCTAAATACATATGGTAGGAATGTCTAACGATATTCATAAATTTTGTTTAAATCACTCATGAAAAGTACTGTTTTTCTTACTTTTATGTTATGTAATCTTTCATAAGCTTTCTTTATGAAACAAAGTTCTGGTAAGCATGTGTGTAACTTACAATTGTAGCATTTCTACTTTCAAAGTCAGTTAAACACAGCACAGCTATGTTCCATATGTATTTCTAATTGATTAATTAAGGGCTCTTATCTGAAGCTGGACATACTACTTTCATTTGATATGTGATAATGATTTTTTTCAGTATTCAAAATAATTTATGTTATTATCATAGCAGTAGTAATAACAATAAAAAGGCATAAGGTGGGCTAAGATAAAAGTTTCTTGTTTAATATGTACCATTCACTTTGGAAACCCATCTGGTTTAGTTTTTTCATTAGAAATACATATATGCGTTTCTCGAAAGATGTATTCTAAAGAACATCTGAAACTAATATATTTAAATTGAATTATTTCCAGTAGAAATTGGTACAACCTCATCTTACATTCATATAGGACCAGTATTTTGGTAACAAAACTATAAGGAAAGAAAACAAAGGATTTGAATTGATTTTCACAAAGTGATAGGCAACCAAAGATTGATACAACCAGTCCTTTAGCCACATCAGTGGATGTTTATTGAAGAATGATTATATACCTAGCACTGTATTTTGCATGCACACTTGAGAGAGACTCTCCATCAAGTATGAATCACTCTGCTGAGTCAGCACGCTGTTGTGGTTTAAGTATCATTCTAAATGCAAAATAGGTACCAATCTGTTTCTGGTAAACAGTATATACAAGCATAAGTTCCAGTTTGCACTGACAGTTCTTGGGTACACAGTCAGAGTTCTTGACAACTCATACATCAGCACAGAGTTCTTGGCCGACACTGGTTGTCTTCTTTACTTAATGCCCTCCCTTTCTCCCTTCACATTAGTTGCTTCAGTTTTGTCTCCCCTAATTTACCTCTAATTCACTCCTAAACCCATGCTAATTTGTATTCTTCCCACACTGCTCCACTGCAACTGCTATTCCCAAGGTCACCAATGACCTCATTTTTGCTCAAACCGATGGACACTTTCCACTGTGATGCTATTGCTTCCTTCCACTTTCATGATTTCTTTTCTTCTCAACTCCGATTATATTACTTTTCTCTTATTCTTTTTCTTATTTGGGTGATCTTTTTTGTTTCCTTCTGCCCTTCCTAAAGGTTGACATTTGTCAAAGATCTGCCCTTAGTTATTTTCTACTTTGAAAACAAAATTTCTCCTCTTACATTGCTGAGATATTTTGTGTGTTTCCATTTGTTTATTCATATCTTTAGGATTCCAAGGGCGGCTCTTTCAGATGAACTCAGGCCCATATATGCAGGTGAATAATACATATTTGTTTCCCTCTGCTTGCTCAAATCCATCTACTTCTCTTCTTTCCCCTGCCACCATCTCTGTTCAGGACACATCATCTCTTTCCTCAGTAGCTCAACATACACCTGACTGACACCTCTGTCTAAAGGTGTCTACTTCCATTCCATCAGCAGAAAGTCAAAAGATAGTTTTTCCCCTAAATTATAAATATATTCATGTCACTCTTTTAATGAAATTAAAACTCTACAGTGGCTTCCTCGCTCTACTGGTGACAACACAAACTTCATACTAAGGCTTTACAATGTCCATTTTGTGATAGTTCTTCTCCTTCCTGCCAACTTCTCCAGTTTCATCCTTCCCTCGTCCCCTTACTCCCAGCCTCTGTCACCTAACTATGCTTTTGTCATAGTGACATTTCTACAGATTGATCATCATGGATTGTTCCCTCTTATTTCTGAGTGTTTCCATATACTATATGAAATGACACATATTTTTACTTGGCTATTTTTTTTTAATCTAAGCCTAAAAAAACACTTCTTTAGGAAACCTTCCCTTAATGCTATAGACTAGGTTAAGCACTCTTACCATGAATTTCACAGCACCTTACACCTACTCCTAAGTAAGTATTTGCCTCTTTCGCTGAAGAGTGAAGGCTGCTGCTGGGTCTTACTAATTATTATTTTCTTACACTTTAGCATTGTGCCTGGAGTAAAGTTGCCGTTCAATAAATGCTTGTGATGTGAATTAAAGACGAGCAACCACTACAAAAACTTGAGTCAAGACTATGTAAAAGAAAGCCAGCGTATATTAAGATGCACTCCTGGATTTACATAACACTACGTCAAGTTCTAGATAAAAATTTAACCTGTCTTTGCAGCAGACTGAAAGATCTAATTTATGGTCACTCAAAATGTGAACGTAAGATGTGGTACTGATATCACAGAAACATATGCATCCTAGTCACTCAAAGTAAATAAGCTTCTGATGCAAATACAAGAAAATAATGAAAGGTGAATTCTCACCTAACAGTCTGGATGGAGGGAGTTTTCAGGGCTGGTTGAAAGACCTGGATTTAGAGCTTTGAATTCTTTCCAGCACTCAGCCTTCCTATGCTAACTGGCTTGGCTCTCTGACTATTTAAAGTTGGCAAGACACTGGTAGATTTCCACAAAAGGGATTTCATCATCTCTGTGTCTCTATTTTCGGAAAAAGAAATCTCAACCACTCTGCTCTCATCCCAGCAGGTTTCCACTCATACTTTATAGGGCCGGGTTTCATTTGTAAATCTTTGGCAAGGGAGATGTGATTACAAAGACAGCGGAAATTAATCATGAGGAAAGTGGGAATGCATATCAAAGAGTCAACTGCCATGACCAATACAAGACCAAGATCAAGAAATTTATCACCGTTCAGGTTCTGAAATCAATGGCACATATAAGATGCCTCTTTACTGCACGAATGTATGAGTATTGTGGATAGGAACAGGGGGCTAAGAGCTCTTATATGGTCACTTAAAATGGTGTGGTTGCAAGTAGGTTTACTGACTAAATGATTCAAGGACCATCTCAAGTTCAACTTGAAAGAACATAAAAGTTGGTGGCTGGAGGCAGTAGAAGTGGACAGTTTAATATAAACAAAAATATTCTGCAGCCATGAGTCTAAGAAGCAGAGTTATTCACTGTTATTATCTTAGTAAATAATTGCTAGAGACATTTTCAAAAAAACCTCAGCTAAATTTATCTACCTAGAAAAGGCCATTACCTTGAACAAGTTAAGTAAGTATATTACATGTCCCAATAGTTTAGTCTTTTGAAAAATGATAAAACATTATATATATATATATATATATATATATATATATATATATTCAGAGAGAAAGTGGAGTATGGGTATGTAGTTTAATGTAAACATGATAGGAATGTAGAAAACACCATACATATACAAAAATACATACAAATGAACAAAATGGCAATTTATTTAATAAACAGTGTCGATACAAGTTCTGGAGATATGTAAACAACTTTTAGTTTGCTTTCTATTTCTGACACTCTCTAGCAATGTTACCCTCCTAACTAATCCTAGGTTTGCTTATCAATAAAATTGTGATAATAAATCATTTTCAACACTTAGGATTGTTGAGCAGTTAAGGAAAAAGTACCTGTGAAGTGCTTAACACAGTGCCTGGCACAGTGTAAACATTATATAAATCTTAGTTATAATCTTAACATTAAAATCATTATTTACAATATTTTAACCTAGTAAGATAAGCAAAATCATTTATGTGTACAACTTGAAAAATATCAAAATCTTTCCTTTTAGGGACACCTGGGAGGCTCAGTCGGTTAAGTAGCCGACTCTTGATTTCAGCTCAGGTCAGGATCTCACTCAAGGCAGTGGGATCAAGGCCTGCATCAGGTTGGGCTCCGTGCTGATTGTGAAGTCTGCTTAAAATTCTCTCTCTCTCTCTCTCTCTCTCTCTCTCTCTCTCTCTCACTCTCTCTCTCTCTCTCTCTCTCTCTCTCTCTCATTCTCTCTGTCCCTTTGCCCCTCCCCTAAACCTTTTCTTTTAATTAGACATTACAGGCAGATGAAAACCACTGCTACAGTAGGTTTAACTTTTCTTTATTCATGTCTCTGTGAAAATGAAGTAGGAGAGATAACATTGTACAGAGGTTATATATTAGGAGAAAAAGCCAATTTTCTTTAAGTGTTTTTGAGGCTCAAAAAGTTCCTTGATAATAAAATAAGTTTTCATGAAGACATGAATCAGGATATACGACATTAAGGAAGATAGAAAACAAGACATCTATCTATTGAAAAGGAGGTTGTCAAATGAACTATAACAATTATTCACAAATAATTTTATGCTGCAATCCTGAAGGACAAGGAATTTGTTTCTTCCATATTTTATAAGGCCAGCCTAATTTACAATATCACATGATTACAATACATAAGCGGTTCTTAGCAATGTTTTATCTGATGACCATGTGTAATACTTTTATAATTTTCATTTCTTGTGAATCAAAGTGTGTTTCATAGCTTACTGTTCTCTTCCTCTGTACCCCATCGGCTTGGCATTTTGTGTAAGTGAGCTCAAAATAGGGATGCTTTGTTGCAGAGCCATTTAAATATATAGAATTATTTTGCAAAATTTTTGGTCACTCTTAGTTATCATTTCTAATAAAATCAATACTTAGGCAATAATAATATGACTGAGTTGCAGTTTAGTTATTTCCCTCTACTTTTTAAAAGCCATGTGAATTCATTATAAAATTAGAAGGTCATTATCAAAATGTATTAATGATTTTTCGTCTCCAGTAGAGAGTTCCCATTCAGAGGTTTGCAAGTCCTAAATATTAGAGTTGGCAAAGCTCATCACGTGCTAGTACACTGGAAAGTCAAGAAATACAAAAGTATGAACACACAGAGGATGCTGTGAGCTATTTGTAAAGAATCCATGATTGAAAGAATTCAACTGAGGTGCACCTGTGTGGCTCAGTCAGTTAAGCATTCGACTTCGGCTCAGGTCATGATCTCACCAATTGTGAGTTCCAGCCCTGCATCGGGCTCTGTGTTGACAGCTTGGAGCCTGCTTCAGATTCTATGTCTCATTCTCTCTCTGCCCCATTCCCCCCCCTCCGCCTCTCAAAAATAAATAAACATTAAAAAATAAAAAAAAAAAGAAAGAACTCAACGGAATTGAGTTTTTCCTTGTTCTGTTTTATACATTTGCATAGTTGTCTTGTTAATTTTACTACAACATTTACTACAGCATTATAATCTTCAAGTTTACCAAAATATGCAAAATAGGTATCAGCATGCAAATGTGGGCCACGTGCACTCTACACCATTAAGAAGTTTATTTGAATTGAGCTTATATGGTCTCAGGGGCAGCAGTGACATGGCTCTTGCAGAAGAGACACAGCTGCAATGTGGTAGAAAACCTGGGCAGCACAGACAGAGCTTTGTAGCAGGTCTAAATTTGTATTGTATACCATCTTCAAAGTGTTAAGCCTTTATACTCAATAATCAATATTCCATCCAGCACAATAATAAAACAGAGAATTATTTATGTTTACAATTACGGTGTACTTTTCAGTCACAGGATGAATGAAAGAGTTACTGGGGAGGTGAAGTGATTTAAGGGAAAGGCCATTGAACCAGCAGCAAAGGCTTTCAAATGAGATAGTAAACGTGAAAACCTTCAGGAAAAAGAAAAAGAGATAAAGTGTTATGCAAACATAGTGTTAATTTTAAAAATCTAAAATGTTCATTTCTGGCAGACCTGGTATTCTGAGATTCTGAGGCTATAGAATAACATTTAAAAATTGTTCAGTACAAACAGTAATATATGATGCCATGGGAAACTCTAAGACTCATGTTTCAACTTCAAACCTAGAATTTATTGCTTTTGAAATCTTATAGTTTGACCCTGAACTTCCTTTCTGCACACAATCTTTTAACTTTGTTTTTATATAGTCTGCTGATGTTCTTGTCTTTTTCCTTTAGGAAATGTTCCACAGCAATTGCATTATTAAAACTGGACATGTTCCAAAAGAGTTGTCAAAGACCATAGAAAACTTTGATTCGATCTCAGTGGAATAACTGCAAGGTAATTGTCCCAAAGTTATCCCCTTCTGGATGTCTCAATAAATCTGGCTTTGATAACATGAAAATTTGCCTTAATGGAAGCCTGTGGAGGAGAGAACATGACTACATTTGCTGTAAAAGGCCAAATTACACAGAAATTTCAGAGAGCTGGTAAAAATCTTAAGAATGTAAGAAAGCTTATCCCTTTTTCCTTTCTATTTCTTCCTCCCTCCCTCTCTCCCTCCCTCCTTCCTTCCCTCCCTCCCTTCCTCCTTTCCTTCTTTCCTGGTCCTACAGCAATTGACCGTGTTTCAAAGAAACACGGGACAAAGAAACAAAGAACAAAGAACAAAGAAACAAAGGACAATTAATATTATATGTTTGTACTAATTTTCTATTCTCTCCAAATGAAGTTCAGGAATCTCCGTAAAAATGATCTCAATCCTTGGGGTGCCTGTGTGGCTCAGCTGGTTCAGCATCCATCTCCTGGTTTCAGCTCAGGTCATGACCTCATGGCTCCTGGGTTCAAGCCCCATGTTCCAGCATTGTCAGTGAGGAGGCTGCTTGGGATTCTCTCTCTCCCTCTCTCTCTGCCCCTTCCCTACTCAAGCGCTCATGTGCTCTCTCTCTCTCTCTCTCCAGAATAAATAAGAATAAATTAATTAATTTTAAAACATTTTTAAATTATCTCGTTAATTCTTAGAATGTCCTTATGTTGGAAAGTAGTGGGAAAATGTTACTCAACCTCTTAAATAGTGAGAAAAATAAGGTAGAAAGGCTTCAGTTGAGGTGCAGTTACATCTGTGGGAGATTCAGATGTACTACCAAAGTTTCACGTTTTCCCCCTTTTATCATTTTAATAATAACATCTTAGTTCTCTTACCTTTCTTCATTGATTAAAAGATCTTATCCCTCTCTCTCCAAGTAGAACATTAGCTATTCTAAGGCATGTGATTCAAAATACAACTTTTCATTATATTTCTAGGACCTAGACCATTCTACAGAAACCAATTATGTATTAGGGCTGAATTAAATCAAACAATCTTTTTTTTTTTTTTTTTTCCATTTTAAAAGTGCATGTGAGGGTTTTTTGTTTTTGTTTTTTTCTTTTTTTTTTTTTAATTTTTTTTCTTTAAATTTTTTTTTTTTCAACATTTATTTATTTTTGGGACAGAGAGAGACAGAGCATGAACGGGGGAGGGGCAGAGAGAGAGGGAGACACAGAATCGGAAACAGGCTCCAGGCTCTGAGCCATCAGCCCAGAGCCCGACGCGGGGCTCGAACTCACGGACCGCGAGATCGTGACCTGGCTGAAGTCGGACGCTTAACCGACTGCGCCACCCAGGCGCCCCTTCTTTTTTTTTTTAAAGTAGGCTCCATGCTCAACATGGGACTTAAACTCATGACCCTGAGATCAGGAGTCATATGCTTTACCGGTTAAGCCAGTCAGGCACCCCACTTTTTTTTTAATTCAAACACTGCAAAAGGATTATATGTTGAAAAGTAGGTCTCTCTCCCATCCAGATACATAGTTGCTGACCCAGAGGCAAATGCCAATAACATTTCCTTGTTACATGTAACTTTCCAGTCACTTTCATGCATATTAATGAGTGTGTGTCTTAGTGTTTGTATTCTTTTTTGAACAAGTGGGAGAGCAAAATAAATATACTGTACTACATTTTTTAAAACTTAACAATATATACTTGATAATTTTTTCTGTAAACTTTTCATTTGAAAGTAACTTCAAATTTACACAAAAGTAGCAAGAATAAAAATAGTATAAAGAACAGTCATACATTCTTAACCTATATTTAGCTATTACTAACACTTTGCCCTATTTATCATCTGTTTAATTTCTCTCCCTTTCTCTTTCTGTCTCTCCCTCCTTTTCCTCTCTCTATCATTATTTGAAGGAAGATGCACACATCATGACTTTTTACTCCTAAATATTTTTATTTTTCATTTCTAAGAATGATATTCTCTTCTATAGCCACGGTAACATTCTCAACTTCAGTAAATTTAATACTGGCATAATACTTCAAAATAACACATGTCCATATTCCAACTTTGTCTATTGACCAAAAATATTCTTCAGAGCATTTTTATCTCTCCCAGTATCAGACCATATCAGAGCCTTTCTTTGTTTTTCCATGCCACTGATAATTTTTGAAGAACACAATTTTCCTTGCCCTCTTTTTAATAGAATATTCCTCGTTTTAGAATTGTCTAATATTTCTGATTAGTTTTAGATTATGCATTCCTGCAGAAATAATACATAAGAGAGTCTGTTCTCCGTGAATCAAATCTGAGGGCACATCATACCCATCTGTCTCTAGTTGGTATTGTTGATTTTAAAAATTAAAATAACAGTCAAGGTGTTGCCGATTTTCTACTGTTATAATTATTTTTGTTCTCCCCTGCAACTAAGAGGCAGTCTCTGAGGGAGTCACATTACAACCATGCAAATATCTGGCTCCACATTTAAAATCTACCCCTCAGATTAGCATCTATGAGTGATTCTTATTTGATTTCATCTTTACTATTATGCAAACAAAGTGACTATTTGCCAACTCCCAGTCTGTCTCTCTATCTCCTAGTTGATTCTCTACACTCTCATGCAAAAAGGGACCATAACTTCTCCCCCCATTTATTTCTCTACGTATTACTGACACGGACTTGTGAATGGTTATTTTGTTCACTGGCTTATAATTCATTACTGTGATTATTATTTTGGTCCTCACATTTTCCCCAGAGTGGGTCACAAGGAAAAGGCGGTTGGAATCAGTGTGAGTGTTTCAGCGGCAGTTGATCCAGGCTGTCCCCAGAACCTAGATGTGGTTGGCTACTAGATGTGGCAAAGCACTGTACAAACAGTCACCCAAATGCCACCAAGTAAGGCTCCCTCAGCTGTAACTGCACGTGGTTAACCGCATGTCAGCTTCACCTGACAGTGCTAACAAGCCCTTTGCTTCGGTCTGAGCAGTTATTTGGTTTGGTCGCACCAAAACCCATCTTCCTGAGCCTCACCTGAATCTGCTTGGCCAGCCCTGTCCTCACATCATCCCTCACAGACTGAGGGAGGGGAGGAAATGGAGAAGCCATCCATGTGACCGACTACAGCGTCACAGTCATGTGTCTCAGAGGTTATCCCTGCTCCACTGCCTACCTCATTCTTTTTACTCTCCCATCAAATTGCCCTAGTGTCTCCCTTTAGCTGGGCCTCATACACAGTTTCCTAAGACCTCAGGAAGAACATTTAAGGGCCACTGAATGAAATTTGAGTTTTCTCCAGGGTCTCAGTCTTAAGTAGGGCAACTTTCCCTTTCAGAAGCGATCAGGCCATGGTGGTCGTAACTGCACCCATCCAGTCCAGCTCCAGAGAGCATGCGATAAAAACTTTCCAGTTGCAGGAACCTTCAGGA
Organism: Puma concolor; assembly: GCF_028749965.1. Lineage (NCBI taxonomy): Eukaryota > Metazoa > Chordata > Mammalia > Carnivora > Felidae > Puma > Puma concolor. The sequence goes on along the minus strand of NC_141673.1, from coordinate 33,673,555 downwards.
GAAATGCAAAGAAACACAGCACTGCCTTTCAGCTCACCAGCCAGAAAGTTGTTTTTTGCCACCTGCTGATGCTGTTTCAGGTTCGGTCTCTCTTCTGTGTGAAACAGCCTCATTTCTCCTGTTTAAAAGACTCAGTGAAGCCTCAATAGTCCTCTCAGAGTGCGCAGTTTTGACACTTTGTTCCCATGTGGATAGGCATGGAACCTTACAATAGTATTTTTTTTCACTATTTCTCCTAATGCACATTCCACATGTACTGACTTCTTTTTTTAATCCTACAGTTTCTGGATATCAGGTTATGCGATACAGGGCTAGGAGTTTCCAGAACCTTTACTGATTTGGTTTGTCTGGGAAAGTACTTTAGAATAAATATTGGAATCTTTTGAGGTTATTGAAAGGCTAGAAGAAGAGGAAAAGTGGGGACATGGGGACTCCTGAAAGATTAGCTATGCTTCCAGCCCCATCTGTACAAAGCCCCCCAGCAATGGCTTCTGAAAGACAGTAATCACACCCCCCGCCCCCCGCCGAGTCACCACCTCCACACATGTACACACCTTCCAGCTCCTTGTGGGTTCTGCTGGTGCCTCAGAGCTGTCAGAAATGCAGAGGGAGGGGTACTCATTCCAGCTGCTAAAGGAATCCAGATGTGCAACCAATGGTACACACAACTTAAGGTAGTCCCTAATGAGTCACGTCCTTGCATAATTCCTTCCCCTTGAGTATGGGTAGAACCTGTGACTTATGTGTAGCCAGTGGAATATAGCAAAAGTGATGGGATGTTACTCCCGTGGTTATACTGTTATATAAGACTCCACCTTAGCACACTCAAGAGACTCTTCTGGTTTTGAAGGAGTAAGCTGCTCTGTGGGGAGAGCCTCCCGGCAAGGAACTGAGACGACCTGTAGGGACTTCGAGGAGCCTCCAGCTGATGGCCAGGGAGAAAATAGGGACCTCAGTGTCACAGTCACAAGGAACAGAATTCTGCCAACCATCACTCGGGCCTGAAAGAGAACTCCAGAAAGGGACACGGCTTGATAAACACCTTTATTGCAACCTCTTGAAACTCTGAGCAGAAGATCTATCTAAGCTGTGTCTGTATCACTGACCTATTGGAGACTGTGAGATAATGTCTATTGTTTTAGGCATTTACATTTGTGGTAATTCACACAACAACAGAAGACTACTACATGCCCCATGCAGTGAGAATTTCCCAGGAGAAGAAAAGAGGCACCATAGTCTAGTATAGCCCCTCTGACTTCTAAGTCTCGATTTCAGGCTCTAGCAGTCTTTTTTTTTTTTTTTTTTTAATTTTTTTAACGTTTATTTATTTTTTTGGGACAGAGAGAGACAGAGCATGAACAGGGGAGGGGCAGAGAGAGAGAGGGAGACACAGAATCAGAAACAGGCTCCAGGCTCTGAGCCATCAGCCCAGAGCCCGACGCGGGGCTCGAACTCACGGACCGCGAGATCGTGACCTGGCTGAAGTCGGACGCTTAACCGACTGCGCCACCCAGGCGCCCCTGGGCTCTAGCAGTCTTTAAGCTCCCAACCTGGTTTCAACAGGTAGCACCACTGGTGGAGTTTGTTCATCATTTTTATTCCAAAGAAAACTTAATTAATTACTATTTTTTTATTTATATCCAAGTTAGCACATGGTGCACCAATGATTTCAGGAGTAGATTCCTTAGTGCCCCTTACCCATTTAGCCCATTGCCCCTCCCACAACCCCTCCAGTAACCGTCTGTTTGTTCTCCACATTTAAGAGTCTCTTACATTTTGTCCCCCTTCTTGTTTTTATATTATTTTTGCTTCCCTTCCCTGTGTTCATCTGTTCTGTGTCTTAAAGTCTTCATATGAATGAAGTCATGTGATATTTGTCTTTCTCTGACTAATTTCGCTTAGCATAATACCCTCTAGTTCCATCCATGTAGTTGCAAATGGCAAGGTTTCATTCTTTTTGATTGCCGAGTAATACTCCATTGTGTGTGTGTGTGTGTGTGTGTGTGTGTGTGTGTGTGTGTGTGTTTGTGTGTGTGTGTATACATATATATATCACATCTTTATCCATTCATCCATCGATGGACATTTGGGCTCTTTCCATCCTTTGGCTATTGTTGATAATGCTGCTATAAACATTGGGGTGCATGTGCCCCTTCAAAACAGCACACCCATATCCCTTGGATAAATATCTAGTAGTGCAATTGCTGGGAAGAATTTCTGAATACTCAGAAGAGCAATGTCTTGCATAAGGCATGCCTATTTGAGCACAGGCAGAAGCACATGTACTATACTTCCAGTTTGATGGTGCTGGGATGTTGTTCAGTGGTCTAGACTCCAGGCTAGCTTACATCAACTAGGTTGGGAACGATGGTGACTGCCACAGCAGCTTGGGATCTACATGAGATACCCCCAATGACACTAACACCATTGTGGCAGGAGGCAGACAGGGATTAACAGAAGAGTGACTTTCACTCTCACTTTTTTTTTTAAGGTTTATTTATTTACTTATTTATTTAGGGGAGAGAAAGAGCACATGTGCAGGAGGTAGGGAGGGGCAGAGAGAGAATCCCAAGCTGGCTCTGCACTGTCAGCAAGGAGCCTGATGTAGGGCTCAAGCCCATGAATTGTGAGATCATGACCTGAACATAAATCCATGACCTGAGCCTAAATAAAGAGTCAGGTGCTTAGCTGACTGAGCCACCCAAGTACCTCTCACTGCCACTTTCTGAAAGGGACCTCAGATCCTCTAATTCTGGCTCTCCAATTACCAGTTCTCAAATTAAGCTGTAACAGAGAAATCCTTTCAGATTATGGCTCTCCAAAGGGATCTAAGTCTGGGGCCTCTCACCATATATTCATTTAATCAATATTTAATGAGTTTCTATTTTATGCCAGCACTGCTGATATAGCAGTAGGTAAAATGCATGAAATCCCCAAACATATGGAGCTGAGGGTCTAATGGGAGATACAAAGAAATGGCAATTAAAACGAGGAAAATAAGGAATGTGCAGGAGCCATTTGAGCACAAAAGAGGGACACCTCACCCATTAAACTATGTTCTAGGAAGGAGCCCCCATACCCCACCAGTGATGATATCTGCACTGAGACATACAGAATGAAAAGGTTGGACACTGCAGATGCTCCAGGCAAAGGGAACATGTATCTGCTCTCAGAGATGAGTTTGAGGAGCAGTGGTACCGAAGCATGGTGTTTGCCTGTTAGTCATGGTACTAAGGTACAGCAGTTATCCAGCATGTACTGGGTGCCAGTGTCGTGTCAAATGGATGCCATAAATCGACTTGTTTGATCCTCACAGCATCCCTCAGGTGAGGCAACTGAGACGTGGACAGGTGAAGTGCTTTGCCCATGCCCATACCACTGGTAAGTGAGGAAGCCAGAAATTCATATGCAGTTAACTGGCTTCAGAGCCCACTCTCCTAGCCCCTCCTCTCATACCCTAGCCTACAATCAGATGACTAAACCAAATAGTGAGCTTCAGGTCAGGCCTCGATTCTTCATCAACAGAGCTATGAACCCAACCTGTAGGTCCAAATCCACTCCAGATTCTGGTACTTCTCTGACCTCGAATCTCTATTGCTTGAGGTCTTGCTGATAAGGGGAGCCCAGTTTGCCAGGTCCCCTGTTAGCAAGGCAGATTTCCCCACCGAGGCTCTGCCTCCTTGGAATTTTTGAAAACTAGAATCTTGTCTCTGAATCCAGTCTGCTTGCCTAGATCCCTCTTCTCAGACCTCAGATATGCTTTGCCATCTTTTTTGGACCTCCTCATATTTTGGTTTCATGAGCGTCTTTGGATTGCTTTTGGGTCCCTGTGCCTGTGCTTGTTTTGCAGGTCCAGCCATCTTCAGTAGAGCTTCAGTATAAAATCTTGCTAACTGAGCATCTCTATCACATGGAGGCAGCCATGGTATTCCCTAGGCATAGTGCAGTGGCCAGCTTTTCTGATTTCCAATCCCCTTTGACCTCACTTTTCTCTGAATCCATGGTACATCACACTCCTTCTGTGTTAGCTGCTAGACTTAGCAGGCAAAGTCTGTTGCTTTTTTTTTCTCATACTATTTTGGAAACAGGAATATCATTTCTCTCCTGACGAGAATATTTAAAGATGTCTTGCCCTTCCTAACAACAAGAACAAATAAATTAATCAAAGTGTTCTTTTTTTCCTATGTGGATCAGAAATGTCTTAAGAAGAATTCTATAATCATTGTAGAATCATGGTAGCTCTGGTAAGCTACTAGAATATGTAGTTCAATGTATAGCCAACTTTCAAAACAGATGTTTCCTCTATATGTATATAGGTAATGATATGTAATGTATATACACATATTTTGTATTCATATTTGTATATTTTAGGATAGTATTCTCTTGAATGATACAGATGTTTAATCCACATCCACTGGATATCTTTCTCTTTTGGGGTTTCAGTTAATTTTTCCAATGTCTTCAGGTAAGAGAGCTTTTCTATTTAGCAGGCCATGAATATTTCCTGGCACAACACTGCTTCTTTAGATTGTTTTGTGGCTTTCTGGAGGGCCCAAGTCTTAATGTTGGAAGGTTTATTTATTTGCTTGCAAAGCAAGAGCTGCTTATTATCTATAAAGATGCTTATAAATGGCTTCCATTGAAACAGAATCATTTTTATGAGAATAAATTAACTCCTGAGTAAATAACACCACAATTTTCTACATTTTTGGCTATATCGCTCTTTTTTTTTTTTTTAAATTTTTTTTTTTTTTTCAACGTTTATTTATTTTTGGGACAGAGAGAGACAGAGCATGAACGGGGGAGGGGCAGAGAGAGAGGGAGACACAGAATCGGAAACAGGCTCCAGGCTCTGAGCCATCAGCCCAGAGCCCGACGCGGGGCTCGAACTCCCGGACCGCGAGATCGTGACCTGGCTGAAGTCGGACGCTTAACCGACTGCGCCACCCAGGCGCCCCTATATCGCTCTTTTTAAAAAAAAACAAAAAACAAAAAACAAGACAAAACAAAAAAAACCCATGATATCTTAAACATAATAACTAGATATTTAGTATCCAGCTATTTATTATAAATGTGTTTGCTACAAGTTATGAAAACCAATGTAAAAGGGTAAATGTTACCTAATATTTCATCCATCCATCCATCAAGAAAAGTTTTTCCAGTTATGAAGGAGTTATTGCTTGACAGTTATATCCAGAAGGTCTTTATTCCTTTTCAGTTCTAAATTGCTTGAACATGGTTTCAATTCCTAAAAATCAATTTCCTGCTGGACTCCTTGCTGTCTAGCATCTCAAACTACTTTAAGGCCACCAGTGACCTTCCCTTCAATTTAAAGTTCAGTTTTCTTCGTTCCTATATTTTGAGCCTTTCTGCTGCCTTTCATATGGTTGACCACCACATTATCAATTACATTCTTTCCAGTTTCAGTAACATCAGTTATACCTGGTACAAGTTTTACATATGGTCACTCGGTTTCTATACCTTTTACAAAGTCTACACCTCTTTGTATCCTTCAATACTCCGTATGTTCCAACTATCTGTATGCTATATTTATACCAAAATTTACAAGTAAATATTGATAGTATTTTTGTAGTTTGGCACATATCTCAAAAGTGTACAATCTATAATTTTGTTATCTACCTAACATATTATAATTAGCTGTGGAGTCACCCATATATTAGTAACAAGGAGGCTGCAGAAACAGACAAGTATTTTAATACTCTCAGAAAGCCCATTCAGTTTTTCATTCTGCAACAGTCACTAGCATCAGAACACCTGGGTGGCTCAGTTGGTGAAGCATCTGACTCTTTATTTCAGCTCAGGTCATGATCTCATGGTTTGTGAGCTGATGCCCTGCATGGAGCTCTGTGCTGGCAGTGTGGAGCCTGCTTGGGATTCTCCCTCTCTGCTCTTCCCCACTCATGCTCTTTCTCTCTCTCTCAAAATAAATAGAATAAACTTCAAAAAAAAAGATTCACTAGCAATCATGTGCTTTTGATTTGCCCTGATGCTAATACATTTTTTTTCCAGCTTCTGTTTGCCTACACCATTTATTGAGCTGCTATCCTTACTCTAGACATTATTCTTGATGCTGGAGATTCACTGGTGATTCAAAACAGACTCTGTAACTACTTTCGTGAAGATTAAGGTCTAGTGAGGAGGAATGGAACTAATCATTTAATCAACCAAGAAATCCTCCAACTGTAACTCTTACAAGTATTAAATATTGTTTTAAGAGCCTGTAATAGGAAGATTTGACCTGGTCAACGAGGTGAAGGAGAACCTCTGCAAGGATGCACTTCTTTAGCTGAGATTTGAATGATGATGAGTAGGAGGTAAGTGTGTGAAGGAGGTTCAGAGGAACCCACTAACCAGAAGGAATGGCATGAGTAAGTCTTAAGAATGGGACAGAGGGGCGCCTGGGTGGCGCAGTCGGTTAAGCGTCCGACTTCAGCCAGGTCACGATCTCGCGGTCCGTGAGTTCGAGCCCCGCGTCGGGCTCTGGGCTGATGGCTCAGAGCCTGGAGCCTGTTTCTGATTCTGTGTCTCCCTCTCTCTCTGCCCCTCCCCCGTTCATGCTCTCTCTCTCTCTGTCCCAAAAATGAATAAACGTTGAAAAAAAAAAATTAAAAAAGAATGGGACAGAGAAGATTGTAAGAGAGATGAAAATAAGTCATATAATGGTGAAATATACAGACCAAACATGTTGGCCTTTATAAACTGTATTAATATTGTCATTACCCTACAAGTAATAGAAAGATATTGAAGAGTTTTAGGTGAAAAGAGAAAGAAAAGAGGCTATGGGGAAAGTAGAAAAAGGAATGTATTCTTCCCACATACAGATTTATGTGGATTTCCCACCCTTAGGACCATCTTTTGCCTTCCTGATCTGAAGTCAGGAGGCAGGTCTAATAGTTTGGATTTAATTTTCTGAATCAAAGGCATCTCATTCTGAATGTCCTTTGTTTAGTTCAGCTTTCTCTTCACAAGCTCTAAATAGAATTTCCTAAAGCTCCTTCTTCAGTTGATGTCCTTTAGTCATATTGCTTTTGAATGGCAACAATTTGAAGATGGTTACTAAATATCTCAACTCCAGTCTTATATATCCAATAGCTACCAAGTATATCTTCTTTGTTTCTTAATGGGCATCTCAAACATAGCATATCCAAAGTATAGAAGGAGGAAGAAAAGCAGTTTCTATGATTCCTTCTTTCCCTCGGGCATTCATTTAACAAACATCTGCTGAATGCTTTTCTTTGAATGGGTATTCAAAGAATTAGGCAGAATCCTTGACTTCAAGGGAATACAATATTCCCTATAGTTATTTTTCATACTCTATCATTAACTATAGCAATCTTGTATGCTAATGGATTTTTATTATATTTTTTTTCTCCCTACTCTCTCTAAAATGTTTACTTTCTTGGATCTTCACCTCTTTAATGCCTCATAGTTCCTGTCTATTTTTTTTATCTTCAACACCATTCCTCCTTGTTAATCTAAAGTTATAACTTGCATTTCATTACGAGCTATTGCTCTGAGAGTTAACATTGAAGATCCAAGCAAGCTGGAAGGAGTTCTCCCAGAAGCAGGCAGACACCTGTCTTACCTTTCCTGGGGTGACTTATAGTATTGTGTCTTGTGTCTCACCATGGCACCTGTATTCCAGATTGAACATCAACACCACACTTATCTCTGTATCTCCACCACCTACCAGAGTTCCTATAGTATTGTAGATGTGGGAGGCTGTAGATAAAGCCTAACTGATTATGCTTCCCTTGGATGCCATCTCTTTCTCCATATTGGAGACTCACCATTATTGTATACATGAATAAACTTAGATTAACCGTTTTTGGGACGGTCTTATGGGGCAACTGTGAAACTAGTGTATGCTCTTTTCTAATGCTCAATACTTCTTTCTTTCACTCTTATCCCCATAACTATTTTGTGTTTTTCATAAATCATATGCCACCAAAATCAGAGCAAGAAGGGAATGGAATGATGCTTTGTTTTTCTTTTAAAATAATTTTTAGGGGCGCCTGGGTGGCGCAGTCGGTTAAGCGTCCGACTTCAGCCAGGTCACGATCTCGCGGTCCGTGAGTTCGAGCCCCGCGTCGGGCTCTGGGCTGATGGCTCAGAGCCTGGAGCCTGTTTCCGATTCTGTGTCTCCCTCTCTCTCTGCCCCTCCCCCGTTCATGCTCTGTCTCTCTCTGTCCCAAAAATAAATAAACATTAAAAAAAAAAAAAAAAAAAAAAAAAAAAAAAAAAAAATAATTTTTAAATAAATAGCTTCCATGTAATGTGGTTCAAACAATTAACGAAAATGACCATAATGAATTGAGTCATCTTATAAGGAAGGAGTTCAATCTTCTAGATCTTCCTGCTGACCCTAGCCCAACACTGAAACATTGGGTCACTCGGGAATATATAGTTCCTATTCCTTAGATGAAGTCTGGTCAGGATCATCAAAAGTGAATGATTACTGACTCAAGGACTCTTTCCCAAACCCTGATATTCTGTTCAATTCTGCCATGTGTGACCCTCCTCTGTATTCCTGAGTAATTATTACCCATCATTTAAAATAAATGAATAGAATGAGAAATTTAATAACGCTATTTGAAATTTAATGAAGTGAATTTTCCTGGCCTTCTTCCTCCTTTGATGGGTCAAACTGCCTTAAATAGTCTTTGGTAATCTTGTTTACTTTTTCTTTCAAAAAGCATTTCACATTTACTCAATATCACAATGATGTATCTTATCACACATCTTCCACAGCATTTAAATTTAGAAAACACTCAATTTAACCAGCCAAAGCTTACAGTTATGCAGTTACGACCAGGTTGTCCCTACAGGTTATTTTTACAGCATCTGTACTGATACTTTGTTGCTCATTTTTAGTTCCCCTTCATCCCTGCCTCCAGTCATACTAAACATTGGTCCTTACATAAACACACTATGCTTTCTCCTCCCATTTTGGCTTTATATTTCCTGGAGGCACCTCTGCCTAAAATACCCTCTACTATTCTAGACCTGGGAAATTCCCTACTCATTTGTAAAAACTCAGACAAATGACAGCTTCTTTTGGATAACTTTTCTGATTTTTACAGGTAAAATAAGTCATTCCTTGTCCGTGTTAACCTCAGGACTCTGTGCTACTGCTAATATAAAACTTATCACAATGCGTTCTAATTATTTATGTTCAAGTTTGTGTTGGCCTCTAGACCATGAGCCCTTTAAGACCAGCATTGGTGCTTGTGTCCATTGTTGGCATGTCTTAATGCTTAATAACTATGTGCCCATGCTTTAAGTAATTTGTGGAATGAGGCAGTCCATTTAGAAGTGAAAAAAAATAGTAAAATGATTGTTCTTTTAGGTTTTTCACATACATTAGCACCTTGATTCTACAAGATTACAAACTGTGGAGAAGAGAATAATTTATCCTTTATTCTTGGATCTCTCTTGGGCATTTGGTAGATGCTCCATCAAAACAAAACAAAACAAAACAAAACAAAACAAAACAAAACAAAACAAACAAACCACACAGACACACACATACAGATTTTAAAATCAAAATACTCTTAATTTGCCTTTCAGAGGATATTAGGGCCAGAGAACAGCATGAGCTAGAGAAGGACTTTAGCCTAATTATATCACCACATCATCATCCATGTGAGACAATGAACTACTGGAAAGCATGAGAGTGCTGATCTCTACATACATGAGAACAAATAAAACCTTTTATAACTACAAGTTTCAAACTCCCATCAACTCATGAAAACTAATGGAATAAAAGGTGATGACAGAGTAAACTAGGATAAAATGCAAAAGTAAAGTTATTGAACTTTTCATTTGAATTATACACATATTTGTGTATATATGTATTATAAATATACATGTATATTTATATATATGATATCCCATATCATATAATTTTAAAGCTGGAAAAAGCTCTTAAAAGTGGTTTAATCCATTTTCAATTTAATTCATTTTTCATGTTAAAACTGTGATTTCCATGACATATCAGACATCTTACATGCAGTAAGTGATAAGGCTATATCTAGTACTAAAATCTCCTGAAGTCAGTGTCAAGTTTTAAAGAGTAATTAATATGATTATGTCCCAAAGGTTTTGTGTTTGTAAATGTTGGATTCAATGAAACTCCCAAGTCAATTAAAACACACACATGCATAACATACTAAGCAAGTGTCAATGAGAGTACTAAAAGAAGACAACAGTGATTGAGCACAAACCCTATGACAGACACTGACCTCATTACTTAAAAGATTAGCTCATGAAATTCTCACAAAAATCTTATGAGGTGGCTGCTTTTCTTTCTCTCAGTTTTTAAATGAAGAAATTAAGGCCTGAAAAGGATGGGGCAAGAAATTGTACTCGGGTAGTCTGGTCCCGGAAACCATAATCTTACCATAGTGCAGGTAAATACAGAATCTAACAAAAGAGTGTCTTTGAAGGCTTATGATATTTATTGCTCTACTGAGTAGAAGTGTTTGTTCATCTGATCATTGTCTTACACATTTATAATTTTTTTTAACGTTTATTTATTTTTGAGACAGAGAAAGAGCATGAACAGGGGAGGGTCAGAGAGAGGGAGACACAGAATCCGAAACAGGCTCCAGGCTCTGAGCTGTCAGCACAGAGCCCGACGCGGGGCTCAAACTCACAGACCGTGAGATCATGACCTGAGCCGAAGTCGGCTGCTTAACTGACTGAGCCACCCAGGCGCCCCAAATCATTGTCTGACACATTTAAATTGAGAAAAGTTGTTGGAACTCACCAGCCTACCAATGACAGTAGATTGTATCATGCTTCACCCCACATTATAAATTTCACCCAGCTCAGTATTTCATCTGAGTTCGCGGTACCAATATGAATTCTCTGTTTTAGCAAAACTATATTTTTCACATTGATTCAAATGCTATGGTACACCTCTGAGAGTTTTACAGCAGGTCATGGCATATTGGTAGAGAGTCACTTCTTAACGGAGACTTTGACCAAGCTATCTTTATACCATGCTCTGTTCCTCACCGTGAGATCAGTATCACAGAACAAACAACCAATCTTCTGCTTTTGGTAGAATTTCGTATTTAAAAAATGCAGTCTTATGTCAATTCATAATTTATCATAAACATTATCAAAATTAATTCTGGAATATTGTTAGGTAGAATTAGTTAAATTCAAGACCTGGTACCTTGTAACACTTGTTGGTAAAACATTCACAGTTTAATATCCCTTGACATATTGCTAATTCATACTCTTAATTATTGCATTCTAATTTTGCACTTTCATTTTGCACATTTCAATGTGCACATTGCACATTGCACATTAGTAAAGGGACTAAGTCCAGGGATATAACTTTATTATTATGCAATATTACAAAAGTAAAATATTTGGTGGTAAATCAGGTGTGTGCAGGCAATTTTGAATTGTTTCACGATTTATATGTATGTCACTAGATAGACTCCTCAGTGGCTAATTAAATGATACCATCTGAAAATGGTTTATCTTCAACGGATAGGTTCTATGTACAGATTGATTTTCTCTGAGGAGGTTCGATTTCAGGCCTTTTTTTTTTTTTTCTTTTAAATCACTGGGCATCTGCAAATAAATTCAATGGGTAGTAAATATCACTTTTAGTTCAACTATCCTGGGAACCACTATTAATGTATTCCAAACTACTAAAAAAAAATGATGTTAAACTTCAGGTTATCTTGTTTGCTTTCTTCAAACACAAACTGCTGTCATTTGGAAAATACTGTTATTTTTTAATTAAAAGAAAATAAAATTCATCCATTTCTCACTCTCCTACTTATACTCTTATCTAAACCCTATCTAAAACCAAAGAACTGTATACTCAATGTATTATGATAATCAAGGACTTTATTATAAAATAGAGGATAAATATAAAGCTATATTGCCTGAATGTAAACTACAGATACAAGGTAACTTTGTCCCAAATGATTTTTGTAATCCATTGCAAGGTAGTCATTTTATTTTTGTAAAGTTGCAGAGATCACATTCAAAGTCAAGTATGAGTTATAAAATAATTGATAGAAATTTCTGTAATGCCCAAGTGTGAAGTATTTACGAGTTCATTTTATGTTAGAATATACCTGAGAACTTAAAGATACATGGAAACACAAGAAATGCAAATAAATCCATCATTTACAACTCATGTTTCTTATTTACTAGTAAGTTGTTATATCTGCCATACCTTGAAATACATTAAATATTTTTAGTAAACTTAAAGATGAGAGTCTGACAGATTTAAAAAATAATATAACATGAAAAAAAACCAAAGACTTTTATATAGCTCAGTTATAAATAAATCCCAAGCACCTAGATGACTGCTTGGCACAGAGTAGCCAAAAACAACAACAACAATAACAACAACTACAGTAACACACAAGCCACATAATTAGTCAGATATTTGGAAGGCTGGAGGAAGGAAGGGAGGAAGATTGATTGATTGATTGACTGGGGACATTTAAATTTGAAAATTCTTTTCTGAGTCCTGATTTTCCCATTTACTGATTTACTGGCTAGGTAATCTTTGGCAACAAGTTAAAAACTATTAGTCTCTAGGCACCTGGGTGGCTCAGTTGGTTAAGCTTCCGACGTAGGCTCAGGTCATAATCTCACTGTTTATGAGTTTGAGTCCCACATCGGGCTCTGTGCTGATAGCTCAGAGCCTAGAGCCTGCTTCAGATTCTGTGTCTCCCTCTCTCTCTGCCCCCTCCCCTACTTATGCTCTGTGTCTCTGTCTCTCAATGAAGAAATATTAAAAAAAAAAAAAAACTATTAGTCTCTATTTCTTTGAAGCATAATATAAATTACTTTATCACAGAACAATTTTTGAAAATGAATATTATGTCCATGAAAACACTTTAAACATTTTAAAGTGTATATAAACCTGTTCATGTACATAAAATCTACATGTAAATATCCATGAATTTGCATACTAATACAAATCCAAGTTAAGATGACATCATGGTTACTATATTTTTTGTAGTAACTAAAAAGTTGGCCATGGAGGTCCAGAGCTTCTAAGACAAGCAAAGAATTCATGATATATCCAAGTACTTGAATTAAGAAAGCAGAAAACTAAATGGTATCCATGTATTCAATAATTAAATGAAGCTAATGAAGGTGCTTAAATAAATTAATTTCCAGGAGAGGATTAAGGCATATAAGAGGAAAAAAAAGAATATTACTTTGGAATAGGTAATAATATAATTTGAAGAACCACTTTCAAAAGAAAACAATACATATAACACCTTCAGCCTCTGGGAAATGCAGAGAACTTCAGAAAAGGTAATAGAAACCTTTTATCCCTGTGCACTGTTCCCACCTCTTAAGAGCTGCAAAACCTGTCACTTAATTAACATGTAACTTGGTACACCACAAACAAAGAACTGGATAAGATAATATAGAGAAGAAAAATGCAAAAGAAACAAAAAGATGATTACTTAACTTGGACAAAAGACATATATGTTAAAAAGGAGACAAGGAACACAGCAATATGTGCACCATCATACATTTTCCACCCGTGGCTTCCTATACTAAGAGTTCTTCCCAGGGAGTTTGTGGCATGGGAAATGGCTATGATCCCATTGATGCCCTCTCTTTAAAAAAATAAAATAAAATAAAAAACAAAACCTTTCTGTCAAAAAGTTAACCAACCAGGTAGATCATATCATGCACATCCATGTTGTACAAAGTCATTCAGAGGAAAACAAGTAAATGAGTGATTCTAACTACCAAAGCAGTATATTTGTCATTACAGACAGTAATACCAAGAGAAGCATTCAGCAGAAAGTACAATTCTAAATGTCTAGACTGTTCATTGGCTGAGTAAGATTTTTCTTCATTGCTGACAGAATGATATAAATAGATTTTTAGAGAATTAATTATTAGGAAACAAATGTTTTCCTCTAGTCAAGATTGATCACCTGTGAAAATGACAATCAGGACCTTTGGGTTATTCAACTCTACTTTAAAGTACTTAAGGGAAAAAATTCATTTCAAAGTGGTGAATCGTTATGCTTTCACATTCACATTATCAAAACTTTTGGATTCCCACTTTTAGATTTTGAAATTCACAGAATACGCAACCTAAGCCTCCCTGTGAAAAATTTAAGCTTGTGAGATTTGGTGGATAATACGCTGTTTTGCATGAGACAATAGGCTCAGTGCTTTTGATTCCATTAATACACATCTGACATTTTCTATAAAGTCAGTTTTGTTCAGACCTGATTGACTGAAAGAGACAATTCGAGCAACAGTAATGCCAAGCACTGCCAAACAGGACCGGGCTAGTAGGAGAGACAGAAGTGTGACACAGCTGAGAAATCCCTGCTGTCTTGAAGTACAACTTGAGCACCTCCAAATCCTGATTCCGAGTTATCCAAAGTACTGCCTTGCACAGGCAGACATATTCTATGGTAAAGTAGAGTAAAAATAAATCTGCAAAGCACGAGTATACTGGAGCCTCATGGATAAGTCATTAGTCAAAAGTTTTATTACCCTAGAAGAGATGGTGATAGTATTAAAATAAAAGAATGTGCTAAATTAAGTGCCAGCTATTTACACGTGTCTGTGTCTTTGATAAATAACTTCATTCCACTCTAAAATGACAAAGGTCTGCTACTTTACACTGTGATCACGGACAATATTTGAGGAGTTAAAAGTGTTTTTGAATTCTTCATTTCGTAGCATATGCACATTTCCAGTCAATTAAAAGCTTTTATTGTATCTAATGTTTCAGGATCTCTGTCAGATTCAGTCTCCTAGATCTACAGCAAGTCAACAGCTCTACATAAATTTGTTTTGCTATAATAGTGTAAGGATCCTCAGGTGTAAATATCACTACTAATAGATTATTGAATAATTGAAAGCTTTATTGTCAGAGTTTAAATATTCCACAAATCCATAAAACAGTATTTTGCTATTACATTCAAAAGCACTTATTGCAATCAATGATTTTAACATCTCTTAATTCCAGAAAAAATAATTCCCACACTGTTCCTTAAAAGTATTTGCTATCATCATTTTCTTAGATGAAAAATGGCAAATGTAAATACAAAGTAGTACAACTTCATTCCAGAAGCTAAAGACTTGGCTCACTTGGTAAATTTTGTTTTTCTGGATAGATACAACTTGGAAAACTGTCCCAAAGAACTATCATTTAACAATTAGAAACTTTGACTCATTTTAAATTGATAGCAATACTACTTGGGGTTGACCACTTCTACTCTTTGCTACTAATAGCAAAGTATAAAGAAATGGAGCAGAGTGGTTTACATATCCACATGTCTCTTCTAAAAAACATATTCAAAATAATGATCCTATAGCAGCAGTTCTTTTCCTTTTCTAAAGAAAAGCTGAATTTACCTGCCATTCATTTTCTACTGCAAATTAGTTTGCCAGGTAAACGTTAGCATGCTCTTTTTCAATTCATTTTGCTAAATCCACCTTTCCTTTTAATAATGCTAAACACTGTTCTGATTAAAAGCTTACCGGATAGTAATCCTGTTCGACCCTGACACCAGTTTCTTACACTGTTTCCTCTGTTAGACACATCTACCTTTATTTTGAAAGAGAAGGTAAAACAGAAGAGGCTCTTACCAGAGACAGGGAAAACAATTCGTTCAGCTAGATCCAACAGTGCTCTGTGCAGCCTGGCAGCATAAGTGATCCTTGGGCCTCACACAAAAGCGAGATAATTGGCTCTCAATGAAGAGATGTAAACATCCATCATAATGGCACTGGGGCTGAAACTGAACGCTACCTCAGCTGTTCTATGTACTCCGACTGGAAGATGATGTCACAAACATCAACTGGGTGTACTCTCATTGGCTTCTGTTACCTGGAATCATATCTTAACCCTAAACTGTCAGCTGCAAATTGAAATGCTCATCTCTGGCTATAATTTTGGCTGAAAGGGGAATGAAAGTGATGTTGAGCTCCTGGAGGTGAGCAAACTGAAAATACTGCCCTTCAAATATGCTAGGACCATTTTACATAATTAATTAATTGGGATCTGCGAGAATTTTATTTTTTTAAATATTTATGAAGTGGCAATATTTATGAAAGGTATTTCCCAGAATGGATATTAAAGGGAAATATTAATGCAATAATAACATCTGGAATTGTAAATTTTGTAATTGCTTTACATTGATTTTACAGAACTACCCTGTGAGATTAAGAAAGTCAAGGTGAGAAAAATTACAGTGTAGACAACTATACAGTGGAGCTTTCAATCAATTTGCTCACAGTAGCCATCTATACTTTTAAATCTTCTAATAAAAAAAATAGAGGTGCATTTTACTCCCTGAATGTTAAACAGTATCTCCAAAGTTTTGTATAATGAAGCTTAAAATGTGAGACATTAAAAGTGTAACATCACCAAAATAGTAATGTTAAATATTGGTTTTTACAAAGGGTAATTTATAAGTCACTAGAACCATAGACAAGCCCATTTCAGTAATTGAAGGCTACTTTAGAATATAGTGCTGTTCTCTCTGAGCACGAACAGGGAATAATTACCCATCCCTTACTCTCTATCCTGACAAAAGCCCCGGACTTCTCCCCAGGCTTAAATCCAGTGGGAGAAGGGGATAATGGGCTAAGCCGGTCGCAGCAGCTTGCTGCCAGAGGGACAAAACTACCATCACCTTGAAATATATCTATGCTTTCTCCACCAAAGGAGCTGTCAGCCGCATAACTGTGAGATGCAAGAATTACCAGAGCTATTCAATGACCGGCTCCTTCTAAATCCAGCCCAGTCATATCCCAGGGCAAGCCCTTTAAAAGCTGTGCAGCTCAGCATGCAAACAGTACAACCACCTGGAGAGACAGTGAGAGAAATTCTTTTCATCCATCCTCACCTTTAGGGAAAGGAAGGTCACCCACAGTGCCCTGATATGCCTTTATGTTGATACGTGTCTTTGTGAATAACGGATTCAGGGCGCATAGTTGTTAAGACTATTTCACATTTTCAATGACAGACAATTATTTTTATTGTATGGTTCAATCAGAGTTCTAAAAGTTGAAAATCTATGAAATATGCTTTCATCAACCATACATTCAAAATTTCCTCTCAAGTTCTGACTCTCATGACCATTGTTTTAACTGTTCGAATAATCTTAGTAGCAGGTTTGTATGTGAGATACAGGGGCAAGAATTCTAGATTTGGGCTGCAAAGATCCAGCCTCCAACTCTTGCTCCATCACCTATTTGTGAGAACTTTGGAAAATTAATAACTTTCATGTATAGAATAAGAATGATAATGCTACATACAGCAAAAAAGAAAAAAAAAGTTGTAGGGATTAAGTGAGGCAATGTATGAAACACTACGTAAATTCAAAAGTCTTACATAAATAGAAGAGGAAATTAATGTTATTGTTATGTAAAATATATTCATTTTAAAGGCATTTGTGTATTTAAAGTGAGGAGTCAATTTAGTGTCTTCAAAATAATGAAGTTAGAAATATTACCCAGGGGCACCTGGGTGGCTCAGTCGGTTAATCTTCTGACTTCAGCTTAGGTCATGATCTTGCTGTTCATGGGTTGGAGCCCTCATTGGGCTCTGTGATGACAGCTCAGATCCTGGAGCCTGCTTTGGATTCAGTGCCTCCCTCTTTCTCTGCTCCTCCCCCACTTGTTCTCTCTCTCAAAAATAAGTTTTAAAAAATTTTAAAAAATACTAAAAAATAAGAAATATTATTACCCAAAACTCTTAAAATTTCGAGTAGAAAATAATGTTGTAAATTAACTTGGTTTATAATAGTGTCTCACTCAGTGGTCCTTCTTCTCCTTCCTCTTGTTTTATGTTTGTAGATTATTTATTTATTTTTATTATTAAAAAAAATTAAATATTTATTTATTTTTGAGAGACAGAGCACAAGGAGGGGAGGGGCAGAGAGAGAGGGAGACAGAATCTGAAGCAGGGATCCAGGCTCTGAGCTGCCAGCACAGAGTTCATTACAGGGTTTGAACCCACGAACGCTGACCTGAGCTGAAGTTGGATGCTTAACCAACTGAGCCACCCAGGCACCCCTTATTAATTTATTTTTATGTAAGGTCTACACCTAACATGGGGCCTGAGCTCATGACCCCAAAATCAAGAATTGTATGTCCTACCTACTGAGCCAGCCAGGTGCCACTCAGTGGTCTTTTCTTACAGTTATTGCCCCTCCCAGTATTATTTGGAATTTAATCATCTTAGTCAAGTGCAAGAATCTAGATTCAAGAAGACTATTTGTCAGGATGTACTTTGGGCCAACATGAAAGATGCTGTTCATTTATTTCTGCCTAACAACATAGGAGTTTAGACGGAAATGTGTGTAAAAAAAGATTCATTGCCATCAAAGTGACATAAAATTGAATGATAGATCAGAAAGATGAATTTGGACAATGGGAATGTCAACTGTATGTCTGGTAGACAAATGATAAAGCTAAGTCATTGTAATTGCTAAGGAGACATTTCATGGAGAAAATAATTATTTATAAAATAAAGTATGCTCCTCCATTTCATATATCACATAAAATTTTAATAATATAAACATTTAATAGTAGGGATAGATAAATAGCCAATTTAGATTATATCCTGTTGCACATAGAACACATACAGATAGATATATACCATTTTAAGATAAATGTATATTCTGGTTCTTTTAATAAACACAGATTGTAACTTCTTATTTTGTTTTGGATTTGTTTGTGTGCTGCTATTCCACATAGATATAGGACACCATGAAGATTGGGAAATAAAAATACTCCTGGTATTGTGCAGGGCCCTTGTGTCAAATACCCACATCCTTCACGATTCATTAATAACTGAATACATTTGTAAAGGGACCTAATTTTGTAGTATTAAAATAAGCAAATAAGATTTTATAAGAATACAGAATTCTCTGCTTAAATATGACACATGATCAAGATTATTCATTGCATCAGTAAAATTTTTAGGGAGTTTACTTATAAAATATGAAAGAATAAATGTGTGAATTGTGTACAATATAGGAACATTAATGGAATATAATATAATTCTTAGGAGAATGAATAGCAGAGATGGAAAATCTGTAGAAATATTTTAAATTAATGCTGATTTATAATAATAATCTTTATGCGTTAATTTAATTTCAAATTTCATTGTAATTAAGACAGAATTTATATTTTGGTTTCAAACAATTACATCTATTCACTCAAGAAAGTTCCAGATAAATATAGCATATATTACATCTGGAAATCAGTGTGTTCACTCCAGTGTAGTTGATTATACATAAGAACAGAAAAATTGTATTTCTTGATGATGGATGGTAATCATCTGAAATTAATGATGAGTGGAAGTTATGAAGTTTTAGTAATAGTTTGGTAGCATTTCTTTAGGATGAGTGGAGATATTAATGGTCAAGGCCTTTCACTGATTTACTTGCAGTATGCCCTCTTGTAAAGTCTTGATACTTAAACATTGGTTTACATATGCATATGATTTAAAGCCAAAAATAAGACGGCAATTATGTAGTATGAACATTGATAATAAGACATAAAATCCTTATTACTATCATAAATAGTATTAGTAAGAAATCTAACATATAATATAAAAAAATAAACATTCTAAGTTAAAAAATGTTGAAACATAAAGCTACAGAAAGAAAAATGAAAAGATGGTATCACTTTTTTGAGTATACTATTTATTATACACATGTGGAAAAGTAAAACACATTTTTTTCAGGATTAAAAAAATCAACTTCATAGAAAGGGAAAATAACAAAAACAACATTTTATCATGAATTCATCTACATCTCTCATTATTTTATTACATTCTTCCAACTACCATGGCCAGCTAACACTTCTGGGTTCCAGAGAACAGAAAAATATTTTAACTTTAAAGCCATGTAAAAGCTTAATATAAGGGAAAGATAACTACAGGAATTAATTTAGGCTTTATTCTGAGTACACTTTTATTAGTGTATGTTTTCTGATATGAAGAAAATGGAATCCATAAAAATATTTTTGACAAATCAAGTAGAAGATGTTTTGTAGCTCAAGCCAAGTACCTCTCAGTTTTATTACTCTACTTACATACTATATATTTCCCAGGAGCTGAAATCATTGCAGTATTTAATTGCCTGACAATTTTTTCTGTTACATCAATTTTGTGGTTAAACTAATTATTTATATTATCAAAACAAATCAGCACTAGAGGCTAATTAAACTGGAGAGACCATCCTCCAATGTTCCCCAACCTACATATTAATAAGGTTTAGGTTAATACTAACTTCAGAAGAAATGAATATGTCCTTCAGGTGATAATTTCATAGGCAGGGCTTAGGAATTTAAACGGGTTTTAAACTCTTGTGAACATTATTACTTTCTCTGAGCAGTTAGGAATATTAGAATATAGAATTTTATAAGTCTTATAGCATCAATAACTGGCCGATGGTTGCGTTATCCACAAGATGGCACCTCTGTGTATTCCACAAACACTCTTAATACACTAGTTTATCCTTATTACGATTATTATTTAAAGC
Source organism: Puma concolor (assembly GCF_028749965.1). Lineage (NCBI taxonomy): Eukaryota > Metazoa > Chordata > Mammalia > Carnivora > Felidae > Puma > Puma concolor. Next base: position 33,653,003 of record NC_141673.1, on the reverse strand, counting down.
AATATAATATGTAAAGTATATCAGGAACTTACATGTGTGAATGCTTTTATTAGGTAACTTTTCAGTTTAAGAAGAACAAGTGATTAAGTTAAATTATTAAAACCTACTGAAAAATAGGAATTATTTAAATTATCTTAAAATGTGTGGCTTTAAAACATTACTTTTTGCTAACACACTACCAAATGTTTCATTGTAAACTTATTTCAGAGGTTAATCTATTTAGAAGAAATGTTTTTTTTTTTTTTTTTTCTGTTTCATGAAGACTTTTATATTGCTTTTGAAAAAGTGCAAACTGTTCAAAATAACTGAGATGATAAATCAATGATAACTTCCTGGTATAGTAAGGGATACCTAAAAATTATATTTTCAATCTACTAAATTCTAGGCATAACCAAATCTGATAAGAATGTTTATTTGTTGATCTTGCTTGTATTCTTTTATTTTTATGCTTCGTGTTCTCCACTGTCACCTTTTTTTTTTTCTTTACGCTTACCTTAAATCTATTGTGTGGCAGCTTCAGTGTATTATCTTTATTTCTGTTTCCTGTGCAGATAAAATTTTGAAAATGCTTAGAATTATTAGGCCATGTCACCTTTATTTTCTGAGAATAAATATCTTCACGATGTTTAACTATGTTTATGTGTCAGTAAATTTTACCCTAGAGAAGAGGAAAATGACTAAGGGTAGAGAAAGTTCTCCCATCTTATATGTTAAAGAAATAAGAATTCTCAGACTGAAGGTAAGAAACTCATGCTGTTTTAGTGATTCAGCACACTGTTTTTAGACACAAACTGCAAACATTAACTTATCATGGAAGATATCTCAATTTAATATATACTCTAATTTATTTTACTAGATTTATTTTACTAGATTCCCTTGGAATATTATCACTAATGTCTGAAAGAGACCTAAAGATCAGTGGGAAAAAAGGATTTGTTTCTCACCGTGTTCTCTGAACAACTGTATTTTCTGTGGTTTCACATTACTCCTTAATTAAGGATACCTCACTTGATTTCTTATATATTTTGTTTTGTCCCTGATGTAAATTTCACAACTTCAACTCATGAGTTTTTTTTCTTTCACTTCAGTTTTTTTGTCTTTTTTCTCATGTTGCCCAAATTATATCAAATCAAGTCTACTACCTCCTTCTTGACAAATAATGGACAACAGTAATCTCATAGAAACTGAAAATTAAATTTAGATTTTGATGAGGAACAATTTAACACAACTACCTTATATTTGACAAGAGAAAGCGTTTATTCATGTAAAACTCACCTGCTCCAAACGTATGGATGTTCACACACAAAGATGGTGAAAGACAGATTACTAATCATTTTACAGTGTTTTGCCATGTTACAAATTTGTAGTTGAAGACTTCAAATCAAACAGAAAAATCCGCATTACCACAAGGAGAATTAGGATTATTATATCAGTAAAAGAAAGAAAAATATCACCACCATCATCATCACTAACTGGAGCATTTACTTCACTCTAAGTACTATGCTAATCTAATTTACATTACCTAATTTGGGGTGGGGTTGTTTTTGCTTTTTTGCAACAGGTCTACAAGACAGGTCAATGCTAAGACTTTCTAAAGGATTCCTAGATTTGCACTATAAGCCAGTATTTCTCAATCATAGCAGCTATTTAAATCTCAACTGAGAAATGCCATAATATAGGACCTTTCTATGGATCGAATATCTGTGCTTCCCCCACACTCCAAACCCCAGACACCAATTTATGTGTTGCAACTTTGTGACCAATATGATGGTTTTAGAAGGTAAAGCCTTTGGGCGGGGGTTAGATCTTAAAGGTGGGGTCCTTATGATTGGGAGTTGTGGCCTTCCAATAAGAGAGACCCCAGAGAGGTACCTAAGTCCTTCTGCATGTAGGGTTAGAGTAAAAAAAATGGTCATCTATGAACCAAGAAGTTTGCTCTCAACAGGAAGTTTGATCTTGGGCTTTCTGGCCCCCAGAACTGTGGGAAATTGATTTCTATTGTTCATAAACTGCCTACTTTGTGGTATTACTGTTACAGAAGCCCAAACAGATTAAGATAAGCCTCAATCCAACTACTTGTGTGAGAACCTCTGAGTATAGGGAGGGGGACAGGTGGTTGGCCCTGGTGTATGTTCCTCCTTTAAATGACGGTCTCTGTAACAAGGCTTAAAAATCATTGCCAAAATGATTTTTCCAAAAATCATTGCCAAAATGAATATGCAAGCCAAAGGTTTCAGGGTGCAACCTCAGATTTCATTGAAATAAGTAGAAAGTGTCCTAAAAATCTGAGGTTAAGTCTGTGAAGAAAGTAGGGCACAGTTCATATGTCAAACAACACTTCTGAGAGTGAAGAAAGGAAAATCCATATTGCTCTGCATCCCCAAGGTGAAGAGACTTCCTGCCTGGGAAGTCTGAGGACAAAAGTGTGATGGAGCATGATGAGTAGAGGCTGGGGAAGACAGAAGAACAACAAGTAGGGGAATGAGGTGAAAAGCAGCCAGTCCAGCATGCAGAGACTTCCCAGCAGCACTGAACGCTAGTGCTGGTCTGCCCAGACAACATTTCCAGATCACTCCACTTGTGGGACAAGATTTCTCCTGCACAAAGGATGCCCTCTCTTGACACATGACAACACTGAGCCTCACTCTACGTGTGCTATACTGATGCTATCCTTTTCAAAGATCCAGGACGTGCACAAATCCACTGACACAGAGGATGGTATCTAAATGAACAGTGGTTGTTTGGAATGGACTAGAACCTGTAAAAACCAACCTTATGACGGAAATAGTCAACTAATTTTTCTATAGTCTTCTATGATTCCATAGAATTATATTCATACACCAAGACTTGTGCCTGAGATATGCATTATTTTAATTTTACTTGTCCAAATGTATAGCAGAACTCGTATCTTTAGAATTAATCGTTAAGAATTATCTGTAATAAAGCTGGATAGGAATGCATTCCTGAGGGTTACAAGTGAGAATACTGCCATCTTTTGTTATTGTCTCTATAATGAAGTACATATATTTAGCTCTCTGTGTATGTAATTAAATAAATGTAATAACAAGTTTTAAATAATTGACAAGAAATGGGAAGCTATTTATAGACTTTTTAAAGAATTCGAAGAATTGTTTTAAATGTCTAATTTAGTGCTATGTCCATAACATTTGTAATCTGTTTCTTTCTCTGTACATTTGAAGTTATTACAATGTGTATACTTTGAAACCAATTGTCTTATCTTTGTCTCATGATGATCTGTCAGCAGCAGTTGTTTTTCACCTATTCATTAAGATCTGACATTATTTCAGCATTATTTTCAGGGCTTTCTTGTCTTTGGCAGTATAGAACTAGAATAACCTTCCTTAAATTTGTTATTTTGCCAAGCTTTGTTAAATAACCTCCTTTGTATTCATGTACTTTTTTACTCTTTTGCTATTAGCTGATATTAGTAAATGTACTTTACCAGAATTGATTGAGTAGCAGTGCATTCCTCCATTAGAGTCATGTAAGAAAATGCCCGGTTGTCCTTCTGACCATTTTTTTTTTTTAAATGGTCAAATCACAACCATTGTTTCAGGACACTGTGGACACATAATGTGGATTAATGACCTTCAACTGGATCTCGGTAGATCATTGTGCAGAAGCTCATCACTCAACTTAATCCACGAACTCGCCAAAGGTCAATGGTGACTACAAAGTCTATAGGAACCTTCTGCTTTGTCATGATGAGTGACAGGTGGGTGTGGCTTAAAGTTCTGAGTATTAAGTGATATCTTTATCTATCATCTCTGTCAATACATCTTCAAAATTGTAGACCTGGAAAATATACTAGCTCTTTCCAGGGTAAATCAGAAAAGAATCACTAAGTGAACAGTGTGAAAATGTAGGAGATAACAAGAAATTGTTTTGTTTGTTTTGTTTTGTTTCCTGCTGGAAGCTATCTGCTCCTGGCATGTGTGTTTTTGTCTGTGACTAATAGAGGATCAAAACAGCCTGTAGGTTAGATGGGAGATATTCCTACCCCTCTACCATCCTGAATTCAGAATCAGTAAGGAAGAATCTGGAAATAGACAGGGGACTATAAGTATGTTGCACTGTTTTTTATTGCATGCCTCATGAGAGCATATATTATGAAGTGGCCAGGCTCCTAAGCGTTCCCCAAATTTTTTATCTTAGAATGAGCCAACCATTGGCTACTCCTGTGGATCACCATCATGGCCCATAGTTATGCCCTTTTACAGAGGGAAGAAATTGGCTTAAAGTCATTCTTTCCATCGCCTAATAAGGTTATTTCATGCTCAAATAACTCACTACCCTCCAGCCCTGCTGCCATTGTTGTCTCTGATACAGAGTTAGTCTTTCATTGATTGCTAAATTACTCTAATTAAAACCTTATCTCATTCTCTGTATAGTCTTACTCATAATGTTTATTAAAAAAATGTGCCTTGGGCACCTGGGTGGCCCAGACAGTTAAGCATCCTACTCTTGATTTCTGCTCAGGTCATGATGTCACATTTGTGAAATTGAGCCCCTTGTGCTGACAGCATGGAGCCTGCTTGAGATTCTCTGTCTCCCTCTCTCTCTGCCCCCCCCCCCCCCACTCACATGTGCTGGTGTGTGTACTCTATATACATACATAAATAAATAAACTTAAAAAAATATGCCTCATATTTCACGTAGGAGAAGTTATGCCTAAGGACCTTAAAAGTAAAATCATGGTATTGGCAATAAGTCTTTTGCAACCCCAGGCCTCTCAACATTGATTTTTCCCAAAATAGGGACAGAGTCATTCCTCTGCCTTATGCAATTTATAGGGTGAAAGTCCTGGAAAGACACATATATTTCTATGTTGAAGGGATCTAGGAAAACCCCAACAAAATTAATGGAAGAAACTTACATAAAGCATATTGTCATGAAATGTAAAATCACCAGGGATAAAGGTCCTGCAAGTCTGAAGAGAGAAAAAAAATAGAATAAAAAAAAAAATCAGGAATCACAGTAGCATCAGACTTTTTAATAGCAAAACTGAGAAAGGAAACAATGGAATAGTGATACTTACAAAATTAGTTTCAAAACAGAAATTTATACCCATCGACATTGCTAATTAAGTTTGAAGCAGTAAGTCATGGCATCTTCAGACAAGCAAACTCATGAAAATGCTACCTTCCACACCCTCTTTTGGAAGCTGCTGCAGGATGTACCCCCTCAGAGCAACGGGCAAAACAAGAAAAAAGAAAATGTGAGTTTGGAAAATAGGCAATCTAACACTTGGGAGAGGCCATGGGAATTTTCTGGAGGATGATGATGATGAAAGGGAATCTTGGGATGATGGCGAGGTAGCAGGCCTATCATGTTAGAACAGAAGACAGCATTCTCCAGTAAGGATAACTGAATAACCAGTAACTACAAAGATATGAAACTAAAAGATTATTTGATGTGTTTGAATGTATTGAAGAAAGATATATTTTTTTTGGAGAGAATTTAAGTCCAAATTAGAGAAAGGTAGCAGAAACTGAGGAAATCAATAAAAATCAATAAAAATGCTTATGAAAGCAAGGGAAACTAAAAACTATTTAAAGGAAGAGAATTTACTGTTATTACTACACTACTACCCCGACACTAATAAAGACTTATGTAAGTTTTATTTTTTTTAATTTTTTAAGTTTATTTATTTTTTGACAAAGAGAGAGAGAAGGGGAGGCGCAGAGACAGAGGGAGAGAGAGAATCCCAAGCATACTGTCGGCTCAAACTCCGAAGTGGGGGTCAATATCACAACCCATGACATCAGGACTGGAGCCGAAATCACGAGTCAGAGGCTTTACCAACTGAGCCACCCAAGCGCCCCACTTATTTAAGCTTTAAAATATGATATTACTATATTGTAATGGGAGGAGACACTAAAGCAAAAATACAACATGGAAGTTTTCTTTTTTTTAATAATTAATCAGACTTCTAGTTCCCAGTCCAGCCAGTCAGAGCCTAGAAGTCCCCCCTCTATCCTAACAAGTGAAAAGCCGAACAAACGGAAAAATCAGCAACTCTTCTTACATCCATTAGGGAAGTGAGATCTAAGGGAAAACTGCTGCCTCCAAAACTGGAGTGGCCAACAATCAGATACAATGGATTACACCTTCCAGAGCAGAAATCCACAAACTGAAACATCCTCAGGAGCCTTTCAGGGTAGTAAAACCCGAACTTTAGTTGAGGAATTGATAGAGGCCCCACATGGACAAGTTTGAGTGACAAATACTAGATAGTAGAACCCAGCCACCAGGGAAGGTGGGAGAGGGCACATTTTGTGCATTTTACCTCCCAGAATTCTATCAGGTTCTCACAGTGAATTATCAGGGGAAAAAATGTGCTTCTGACAGAAGGAAGGAAAAAGAAACCATTTAGAAACACATCAGACCATTCTGTTCTTCTAAACAAGATATACTGTCTGGAGAAAATAGTTAACCAGAACCTAAACTGTGACAATTTTATCACAGTCTAATGATCTGGGGAAAGGCAACCAACTCCAAACCTGAGAAGCACCTGTGAAGTTGATAGTCAAGAGGCACAGGTGCACTAAAATTCTGAGCCCTAATCCATTATTAGACAATAGAATGGTCCCCTTGCCCCCACATCACACCTTACAGCCGCATTACTAAAAGATTACTTATAGCAGTTTCTTTTACTCAGTACACCAAGTCTGGTTATCAAGAAAAATTACAAGGCATAAAAAAGGGAAACAAAACCCCAAAACAACACAGATTGAAGAGATGTAGCAAGCATAAAAATCAACTCAGATATAGCAGGGATGTTGGAATTATCAGCCCTGGAATTTAAAACAACTGTGGGTAATACATGAAGAATTCTACTGGATAAGTAGACAGCATGCAAGAATAGTTGACAATGTAAGCAGAGAGTTGGAAAGTCTAAGAAAGAATGAAAACTAAATTAAAAAAAAAAAAAAAAAAAAAACTATAACAGAAACGGAGAATGTCTTTGCCGGGCTTATAAGGAGGCTGGGTGTGACTAAGAAGAGAATCTCTGAACTTGAGGCTATCTCAATAGAAATCTCCTAAGCCAAAAAGTAAACACAAAAATGACAAAAAAGAAAAAAAAATAGACAACGATATTTATCTAAGAGCTGTAGGACAACTACATAAGCCTCTGCATAATGTAATATATGATAAATAGGAACATCAGAAGGAGAGAAAGAGAAGAAATGTTTCAAACAATAATAACTGAGAATTTCCCCCAATACATGTTACATATCACACCACAGATGCAGGAAACTCAGAGAATACCAAGCAAGATAAATATAAAAGAAAACAAAACTACACATAGGCATCATTTTACACTACAGAAAATCAAAGGTAAAGAAAAATTCCTATAAAAAGCTGGGGGTGGGGCATCCTACTTACGTAGGCATAAAGATAAGAATTATGTCCAATTTATCCTCAGAAACCATGCAAGCAAGAGCAGAGTGAAATATTTAAAATGCGTAGAGAAAAATAAAACAAAACAAACAAATAAAACACCAACCTAGAATTCTGTTCCTTCAAAAAGATATACACAAACAAAAATTGAGGAAATCTGTTACTAATAGATTTGCTTTTCAAGAAATGTTAAAATCAATACTTTAGAAGAAGCAAAATGATATAGAGTTCATAAACACAGATGAACATAAATAAGGGAAAGCATCGGAGAGGAAATAAGTAAAGGTCAAATACAAATTTGTCTTATTTTTAATTGATCTAAGAGATAAAGTTTGTTCAAAATACTAAAAACAATAATGCATCTGTTATGTATGTATGTACATATGTATATGAATGTATACACACAGAAGAGATGGATACATAGTTGAATCTGTACACTTATATGTAAGTTAAATAAATGATATTAAGGACACAGGAAATAGGAGGGAGGTTTTAGGGCCATTTTGTTATAGAGCACTTATACAATCTATTAAGTGATATAATGTTATTTGAAAGTGAACTTGAATTAATTGTAAATGTATATTGTAAACTCAAGGACAGTGGCTAAAAAGAGTTTGGAAAAAATATAACATGCTAAGAGAGAAAAGTGAATAAAAAATGCTTAATGAACCACAACAGGCAGAAAAAGAGTAAAAGACAAAAGTAGGAACAAAGAACAAATGCAACGCATGCAAATGAGCAACAGATATGGTGGATATTAAGCCAATTATATCAATAATCACTTTGAATGTCAATGGCCTCAATGCACCAATTAAAAGACAGAGGTTGTCAGAGCGGATTGAAAACCATCCACCAACTATATGTTGCCTACAGGAAACGCACTTTAAAAATAAAGACACAGGGGCGCCTGGGTGGCGCAGTCGGTTAAGCGTCCGACTTTGGCTCAGGTCACGATCTCGCGGTCCGTGAGTTCGAGCCCCGCGTCGGGCTCTGGGCTGATGGCTCAGAGCCTGGAGCCTGTTTCCGATTCTGTGTCTCCCTCTCTCTCTGCCCCTCCCCCGTTCATGCTCTGTCTCTCTCTGTCCCAAAAATAAATAAACGTTGAAAAAAAAATTAAAAAAAATAAAAATAAAGACACATCCAGATTAAAAGTGAAGAGATAAAGACATAACATGCTAATGCGGACCAAAAGCAGGAGTAGCTATACTAGTTTGGGCCAGAGCAGACCTCAGAGCAAGACAAGTTATCAGGAATGAAGGAGGATGTTACAGAATGAGAGAAGGGAGAATTCCCCATGAAGATGTAACAGTCCTTAGTGGATGTGCCTAACATCAGAGCATAAAAATGCATGAGGCAAAAACTGAAAGAACTACAAGAAGATATAGATGAGTCCACTATTACAGTTGGAGACATCGACACCCCTCTCTCATAAATGGGTCCAAAGTGCAGAAACGCAGAAAGACACAGGTGAACTTAAACGTTATTAATCAACTGGATATAAGTGGTATGTGCAAACTACTGCTTCCAAGAACAGCAGAATACACATTCTACTCATGCTCACATGAAAAAGTCACAAAGATAGACCACTTCTGGGTCCATAAAACACACCTTAACAAATTTAAAATAATAGAAATCATACAATGTCTGCTCTTGGGCCACAGTGGTGGAATTAAGTTAGAAACCAATAGCAGAAAGATAGTTGTAAAATCCTCAAATACGTGGAGATTAAAAAACACACTGCTAAATAACACATGGGTCAGAGAAGAAATCTCAAGAAAAGTAAAATAACATTTTGAACCAAATCAAAATGAGAACACAATTTATCAAAATTTTTGGGATGCAATTGAAGCAGTACTTAGAGGAAAAGATACAGTCTTTTTTGGGTTTTGATATTTGGTATTGGGTCGGGAGGGAGAGATGAATAGAGCACAGAGGGTTTGGGGGACAGTGGAAATACTCTGTATGTTACTATAATGATGGATACATGCCATTATGTATTTGTCCAAACCCATAGAATGTGTAACACCAAGAGTGAACTTTAAGGTAAGCTGTGGACTTTGGGTAATCATGTGTGCCAATGTAGGTTAATTCTTGGCCAAAAAAAAAAAAAAAAGGTACCGTTTTAGTGAATAATGTCAGTGTGATAATGGGGAAGGCTATGTATGTGTAGGGCAGGGGCCTATGGAAAATCTGTATCTTCTTAATTTTGTTGTTAACCTAAAACTTGTTCTAAAAAAAGAACTTTATTAAGATAAGTTAAATATAAAATTGAAATTTATATGTAAAATCTCATAAATTTGTGTTGGGAGGGTGGTAAGACAATTAAAAGGGCACAGAAAAAAACAGAAACAATTTGTGAGAAGATATGCCCATTCTCCACAGCTGGCTCCCATCTCATCTTTTATTGGTTCAAGCTCTTGGTCCCATTGTCCCAGGTGCTAAACCGTCCACTGAAATTAGACTATCCTGATCTCTTACAATACTGTCTTAATTCTAGCTAGCTTCTCAGCTTATCCCTCCACAATCACCATGTGGTTAATTAGGGCCTTCACTACTTGGATAATTTAACAGGCATGTTAAAACAGGCATGGGCATACTCTGACAGCAGGGCACCTACCACCCTTTTAAAAAAAACTGTATCAAAGTTAACATGAAATAACCCGCTAAATGACAATTTCCTGATAGAAATGTCTGACTCACAAATAATTTTTATAGCCAAGTGTTTCTATAGGAAATGATAGAGTAGACTTATATAGAATCTACACTCACTTTCCTTGGTTCCCATCCAACAATAGAATCAAATTAGGACACCGAATGTAAATCAGAGACTCCTGGGTTCAATTACTGATTTTATACTTATACTGATTTTATACTTAACTATTATGTCATCTTGGAGAGCAGTACATTATTTGCCTAGTTTGAACAGTATTTCTAACTTACTCTAAGAGAAAGTCATAATTGTAATTCATCTCAAAAGGTTCTTAAACTTACTAAAAGGAGAAATATAGTATATAAATTATTTAGATTGTTATTTAGCACTTGCTAATTGCTCATAAAAGGGATGGGTTTTTACTCTGAATCACATTATATTTTTATGTAATAATGTTGAAATAAAAATAGTATAGACTGTATGTGTGTGTGTGTGTGTGTGTGTGTGTGTGTGTGTGTTTGTGTGTGTGGTTTGTTTTAGTTAAAGAGGACAGCTGTTCATCAAATAGAATTTATAACTAATCTAAGTATTCAACAAAACTTTGAAGGGTCAGTGTGGCATGTGGTAAAACAAAAGTTCTCAACAAAAGTCTATCTTTAGAAGTAAGTTCTGAAAACAGTTATGAGGCACTTTTAAATACTTGTCTAGCACCTTCTTGTGCAGAGTACACACTCATTAAATATTTATTGAATTGACTTGACATTTTAAGAATTAGTGACATATTATAGCAGAACATAGGTGAAACGCATTGTGTCCATTCATTCAATCGACAACTTTTTATGGCCTGACATTGTATTAATTGCTATGATACAAACATGAAGTGCCTTTTACTTTGGTTTCAAGGAACTCTCAGTCAAGAGAGAACTGGAAACATTAAATGAAATATTGCAGAGCAATTTTTATTCGTCAGTTAAGATAAACATAAGTTTACCTAGAAGGCTGAAACATCAAATGCTTGTTTCATGCTTATGTTAATAGGAAAAAAGACCCCACAAATCAGCAAGCTATTAGAAGCAATTTCCTGAGAAAAGCAACTTTTAAGATTTATAATAATGTTGTGACTGATTCAGACCAATATTTTGTAACCTGTGTATCTATAATACTGTATCGATTTTCAATACATACAACAAAGACCAAGAAGCATATCAAGACACTCAGGTACCTTCTGAATCATCTTGGATTGATTACATGTAATAGAGTTCATGATTAATTGAGAGAAACACCAGAAGCTGTTGTACTTTAGCATTGGATCTGCACTGGAGAAGAGTTAAGAATTATAGTGAATGGGGCACCTGGGTAGCTCAGTTAGTTAGGTGTCCGACTTTGGCTCAGGGCTTGATCTCACAGTGCGTGAGCTGGAGCCTCGCACCTGGTTCTGTGCTGTCACTCAGAGCCTGGAACCTACTTCGAATTCTGTCTCCCTCTCTCTCTGCCCCTCCTCCACTTGTCTCTCTGTGTCTTAAATATAAACATTAAAAAAAAAAAAAAAAAGAATCACAGTGAATGGGACCTATAATGTAAATGTTTCAAACCCTTAACATCTCACCCCACCACCTCCATGTCTTGCTTAAAATCCTTCAGGGATTCTTGTTCTTAAAATAAAAGGAGGATTCTTCTTTGTGTGATTTACAATATTCTGTCTGATCTGGCCCCAATTACTCTAGCCTCACCTTCCACCACCGTTCTTAACCTCACTCTTGCTCTTTCTCTTCTCTTCTCAAATGACAGATTATAGTCCCGTTTCTTGCCATAATACTTTTTGCTACAGGGACTATGTGTATACCAAGACTGTTTTTTTTTTTTTTTTTCTGACTGGAATGACCTTTACTCATTCTTTGCTTCATTATTATTCCTTGTTATCACACCTAAAGCCACTGAGCCCTCTGTTATTCACTTATAATCATTCTGCATCTTTGGCCACGAGACTTTTGAACATGCTTTGTATTCTGTCTAAATATTTTTCTACCCATTCCATCTCCCTCTTCATCTAGGTATGTCTGCTCCTCCCACATCAGCCAAGAGAAATTCACCCCTGACCTCCCTAATTAAAATCTTTATTATATTCTTTCATAGTCCAAGTGCCTTTCTTTTGTTGTGTTTATCATTATAATCGATTTATTTATTATGTTCAAAATGTTTGTATCTTCCTCTAGAATATAATGTCTTTGAAAGCAGACCTTCTGTCTGTTTTTGTTTATTAGGTTAGGCGTTTGATATGGTTTGTAGACTAAATGAATGTCTAGATACTTTAGTACACTATACCAAACGTGCACATAAGATTAAAGTTTTTGGCATGATGTGGCTATTTATTTTTAATTTGTAAATTTTTCAAATTATTTGTAGTTTCAACCCTTTTGGAAATTAATTTCTACCCAATATAAGAATTATAGGAAAATATTTTTTAATATATTTGTAACATTTTCTAAAATGTTTTACTTATTAAATTTTGAAATTTCTCCCATTATATCTCTATATGGGATAATTCTCAACTTTATTCCCAAATGGCTATGTTGCTTGTAAAATGGCTTAGAAAAAAAAATTTTACACAATATTTTAAAATAATTAATACAACTTGAAATATTAGATTTTACCTTTACAGTACAGGTGAATTTTATTTTTCCATAAGTGGCTTGAGGTTGTGAAGTAACCCATGAATTGGCAAGTAAAACCAAAAATCAGAAATGTTAGAATGGATATATATTTTGAGAAAGCTGAATAAATGTTATTCTGCATTTTAAATAAAATTTTATATTTATTATTTTTTTAATTTTTGAGCTGTCTTCTCAAAATTTTATGTATGCATTAGGGTATAATAATTAAATGAAAGGGGAGTAAATAAATTATAAAGTTGGATCAAAAGATATAAAGACATCCAGAGACATCACAGACCATTATTAGGCTTTGGATGGGGAAATAAAAAAAAAAAAGAACTTTTCTTTATCTTGGAAGAGAAATTGGTCAGATCTTAGAACTGGGTTTTTACACAAATATATCTTCTGAAAATAGGCAATGGAATTCTGAATATCTCTGGAGTGATTATTCTCACCAAAATATGAGTCAGACAGATACAATTTTGGTGGGATTAGACTATGTTGAAACTCAGTGACATTCCCAGATTATTCTGGAGAGGTTAGTTCTGAAATATCAAGAGGTCCTTAAAGAAAATGCTTAGAAATTTGACTACATTTGTCAGGCTTGAATTACAAGTACTTTTCATCATAGGTAGAATGTTGATGCTAGTCATGTAGACATAGGACTGGTAGAGGTTCAGTGGCCTTAGCAATGATTACTTTCACCACTTCATTCAGACTATATATATTACATATGTGAAAAATAGATCTTATTCAAACTACATATACGACATATGTGAAAAATGAAGTACAAGACCTCTAGTCAACAAACTCAAGATCTTATAGCTAAAGACGTCCTTGTTACAAAGTTGTGCTTCTTGATTGGTTCTCCAATCCTTGTTTCGTTTTTTACTTCTCATAACCTTTGTTTCTTTACAGCACAAGTTTTCTTACCTTAGATTCAATGGGCCCATCACCAAAGAACTGTATACTGTGTCAAAACTTGGCCCGTGTAGACAGGCAAATTGTATATGGAAAGTGCTTGACATATACAAAGCAAGAGGGGGGTGAGGGGGAGAGAGACTTTTTTTCCCTTTTTAAACCTGGTATCCACCATATATTTTAGTTAAGAACATAAATATTTTTGAGGTGTCTATTAAAAACATTAGTAAAAAAACAAGGTATAATCTTACTAAAATATTTTGTTCCACTTATTGAATTGGTATTGTTCAAACAAATAAAGGGATTTTAACTATACATATGTGTCCTTGTGGTCTGCCATCAATAAATTTATTTTATTTTTTTTTTAATTTTTTTTTCAACGTTTATTTATTTTTGGGACAGAGAGAGACAGAGCATGAACGGGGGAGGGGCAGAGAGAGAGTGGGAGGCACAGAATCGGAAACAGGCTCCAGGCTCTGAGCCATCAGCCCAGAGCCTGACGCGGGGCTCGAACTCAACGGACCGCGAGATCGTGACCTGGCTGAAGTCAGACGCTTAACCGACTGCGCCACCCAGGCGCCCCAATAAGTTTATTTTTAGTGTTTAGTTCAGTCCTTATTTATATGTGTGACATTTCTGAAAAAAAATTTGAAGAAAAAGTGACAAACTTTCTTCTTAAAAGCATATATATATATATATATACTTAAAACAAAAAGCAAGTTCTGTGTGTGTTTGTTATGCCTATAAGTGGAGAAAACATCATAGTTCACCCAACCATTCCTCCCATCCACATGCACATCACACACACTTGCCTTTTATATAAATCTGTCATATATATGTTAATTCATATTAACATATGATATCAGTATATATTTTTTTATTCTTACATTGCATTTTTACTCACTCCATGCCATTTTGTATAATTGTTGTGAGCCTTTAGCAGATAATCACGAGCTCTTCAAAAGAAGAGTAAAAATAGAGCACAAAGTCCTTATATTGTATCTGTTTGTAAAGGACATGCTTAAAATTTTTATATAATTAAATTACTTAAAATATCTTTTAACAGCTCTTATCTGATCTGTATATTTGTCTTTAATTTTGAAATATAAAGTTTATTTCTATTCATTTCCAAGAACTATTTAAATAAAATGTTTCTTAATTTTTTTTTTCCTGATGGCGACTTAGCTAAATATAGCTCTCTTCCCTAAAATCTACTGACATTTCTTGACAGCAATCAAAAAAAAAAAAAATCCTGGTTAACTACTACCATAAAATGTAATTGTTAGTACATTCTAGTCAGGGTCACTTAGGACAAAGGCAGTTTCTAAGTGTTAACTCAATTACAAATTTACAGTTCAGTTTTTATCCTGGTGGCCAATTATATTAGAGATCTCTATTATTATTACTTTTTTTGCTTACCCCCTAATTTATTTCTTAGAGGAACTATCTTGCAAAGGGCTCTACCTCTTTCATGCTAAATGACTCCACCATCTTGAAGATGCATAGTCCCCAAGGTGGATATTTGAATATTTGAACTAAGAGATGGTAGGATCTGGGCTATTGTTGTTAGTGAAGGAATGCATGGAAGATTAATAATGTTTGGTTATTTACATTTTGGGGGCTGCTCTAGGTTCTAACCTTTATGAAAGCACTATGTAACGATACTTATATTTCCATAAGATTTGTATTTTTTTAAATTGTCATACACATGCCATACAATTTACTATTTTAATCATTTTTAGTTTTATGGTTCAGTGGCATTACTTGTAAAATCATCACCACCATCCCTATTCAGAATTTATCTTCCCAAACTAAAACCCTGTACCCACTTAAGAATAACTCTACACACCCTTCTCCCCACAGTCCCTGATAACCACCATTCTATTCTCTGTCTCTATGAACTTGACTACTCCATGTACTTCGTGTAAGTGGAAACATACAGTATTTTTTCTTTTTGTGTCTGGCTTATTTCATCTTCAACTTTTATTCATGTTGTAACATGTATCAGAATTTCCTTCATTTTTAAGGTTGAATATCCTATTGTATGTAGAGATCAGATTTTGTTTATCCATTTGTCCTTCAATGGACATTTGGGTTGTTTCCATCTTTGGTCTATTGTGGTTAATGCTGTTATCAACATTGGTGTACAGATTTCTGTATTGGTTCCTGTTTTTATTTTTTTTAAATTTTTTTTTTTTTTTCAACGTTTATTTATTTTTGGGACAGAGAGAGACAGAGCATGAACGGGGGAGGGGCAGAGAGAGAGGGAGACACAGAATCGGAAACAGGCTCCAGGCTCTGAGCCATCAGCCCAGAGCCCGACGCGGGGCTCGAACTCACAGGCCGCGAGATCGTGACCTGGCTGAAGTCGGACGCTTAACCGACTGCGCCACCCAGGCGCCCCTGGTTCCTGTTTTTAATCCTTTTAAAGGTGAAATTGCTACATCAAATGGTAATTATATGTTTAATATTTCTGAGGAACCACCATATTGTTAAGACATATTATTTTTTTGAAAGTGTTCCTTTGTCCATGATATTTAAGAGTTTATTTATCTCTCTGAAACTAAACAATCCCCAAGTAAGAAATTAATGCAATGATGATACCAGAAATAAACCCATACATTCACTGCATGGAATGGAAGTCAGAATCTGACTTCACATTAGCCTGATAATGACTCTCTCCTGCATATACAATAGCAAAGCTCTTCTTAAATACATATTGTCAATTAATCACTATTTCTCTACAAAAGGAAGGATGAGTTAGGAGGTTTTTTGTAGTTGTTCAAACTGTTATAGATATTAGTGGAATAGATAGCATGCTGGCGGTTAAGTTGGAGAAATATTTGAAAAATAGACTTGGCAAGATTCGTTTTCTGGATATAGCATACAATGCTGGTTGAAGGCTCAGATTCTTGAATTAGACTATCTGAGTTCAAATTCTGATTTCAAATTGTGACCTTGGGCAAATTACTTAAATTATATATATATATATATGTATATATATATATATATATATAAAGCATGTTGAATTTAGGTGAAGATGTGAGATAAATAGTTACAAATTTTGAGGGACACCTGCGTGGCTCAGTTGGTTAAGCGTCCAACTTCGGCACAGGTCATGATCTTGCAGTTTGTGAGTTCAAGCCCTGCATTGGGCTCTGTGCTGACAGCTTAGAGCCTGGAGCCTGCTTCAGATTCTGTGTCTCCCTCTGTCTCTGCCCTACCCTGCTTTCACTCTATCTCTCTCAAAAATAAATAAACATTAAAAAAATAGAAATTTTGAGTACAAAATGGAATGTACAAATATGAAGCTCTGAGAAAAGAGATTAGAGTTGAAGTCCAAATTTGGAGAATCATCAGCATATAAATTGCATATTATGATCTAAAGCAAATACACAATGAGAAAAGGGCCTAGTAGTGAATTCTGAGTAATTCCAAAATATGGTAACCACCAATAGTTTTAATTTAACAAAAAGTTCACGTACCTCCAAACCTCAAAGGCATCAATGGTTTTGGCATCAAAGATACCCTAATCTTAAAAGTGGTTTTCATCAAAATGACTATATATATATATATATACATATATATATATATATATGTATATATATATATATATACACAAAATATGCATATATATGTATATATATGTATATATATATATATGGTTCCATTAATAAAACTGGCATTATACTAAAAGTTAACAGTAAATATGAATATGAGTCAACATAATGTAGAGCAATGTGGGCAGTTCCCAAACCACATCGATGTCATAGAACAAATCCTTGAAAGTGATGTGGCAACTGAGGTTTTGCACAAAATAATGATGTAAAACATCTAGCTAGCCATAAGGAGGAATTCCTTAGTAGATTTACAAATAGAATATTCCAAACGTGAGTTTTCGGGGACTGAACAAGAAGTAAAACCTGCATTTGCTTCTGGCAAATTGTCAACTACCATCCAGTGTCCATATTATATACTCAGACTTGCTAGAATAATCCTATTACATTAAGGTGAAAAATAACTTTGGGGTCAGTTGTCTGCCTCCAAACTTGCCAGGGCAGAATATATGAGTGGGCTTGAAAATTAATTTCTGCCTAAGAGTTAACACCATTCTGTGAAATAAAGAAAGTGAGAAAAGTGAACATTTACAGAATTACAAAACCTCCTCTTTGCAGAAAAGCCTTGGATCATTAGATAGCAAAGATTGGCTGAAGCATATAGATTAATGTGGTAAGGGGGTTCACAGATATTTTTATATGGCCCCTTGGATCTTGGGAAACTGAAGTTATTTCAAGGAGTTGATAAGGTTGGTCAAGAAAAACAGAGCTAACCTACAGTCAATAGTTTATCCATCTTGATTTAACTTAATATGATGCCATGTGTCCTATTTAAAATATGTAATATGTCACTTGCAAATTACAATAAAAAGTAATATGTAACATCACAAACTACCTATGCCGAAAAGCAATATGATAATGAAAGTATATAGTATAATGGTTAGGGGGAAAGGTTCTGGAGTCACTTGGATGAAGTTCCCATTTCCCAGTTTCTTAACTCCATCTGTGACTCCATGAAAGCTCCTCAATATGTTTCCTCTGTAGAACAGAGCTCATAAAGATTTTATGAGAATTAAGTGAAATAAATGAATGAAAAGCAATAAGCACAATGCCTACCAGTGGATATCAGAAAATGCCCCCCAAAGATATCCTTGTCTTAATCTCTGGAATGCATGGATGTTACCTTACTTGGGTAGAGGAACTTCGCAAATGTGATTAAGTCAAGGTTTTTGAATGGACAGGTCATTCCAGAATTATCTGGATTATTTTGGAAAATAATTATATTATCTTGGTGGGTGCAATGTAATAACAAAGGTGCTGAGAAGAGGGATGCAGAAGAGTTAGGGTCAGGGAAAGAAGAATCAGAATGGAAGCAGAGTTTGGAATAATGCAGGGTGACGAGTGATGCAGACAATCTCTAGAAGCTGGGAGAAGCAAGGATTCTCCCCTAGAATTTTTGGAATGAACAAACTTGTGCTCATCCATTTTCCGCTTCTGACATCCAGAACTATAAAATAAGAAATCTGTGTTGTTTTAAGCCACCAAGTTTGTGGTAATTTGTTACAATGGCAATAGGAAACTAATACAGTAACACAAGATAATTCCATAATAAATGTTAGCTGATATTATTGAAAAATGAAAAAAAAAACATGGTGGGGATAAAAAGATGAGGAATATATTCTTTTTAGGGGAAGGAACTGTTATTATTTTTACTTACATGTATATAATGAAATGAGACCTATACATTGTAAAATATTTAAAAATATAAACCAAGGAAAATATATACAAGAAAAATTACAACTATCTTTTCCATTCAGGATCCATAACCTGCCATTTCAGAAATAAAGGTTTGTTAACAGATTCTCGTGTATCCCTTCAAAAATGTTCCTTTATAAAAGATATTTATAACTATATTTTTCCTGATTTATGGCTTTTAGATGTTGTATAGACTTTCCTACTTATCTCTTGTTATTTTGCCCATTAGTGCTAAATTGACCTTTTATCACTGTGAAAGGACATTTAAAAATCTTTGTTAATATTCTGGGGTGCTTGGGTAGCTCAGTCTGTTCATGATCTCATGGTTCATGGGTTTGAGCCCTGCGTCTGGCTCCACGCTGACAGTGCAGAGCCTGCTTGGGATTCTCTCTCTCTCTTTCTCTCTCCCTCTCTCTCTCTGACCCTGACCCACTCACACATGTGCTTCACTTTTTCTCTCTGTTTCTTGAAATAAATAAATTAATTAAAAAAAATCTTTGTTAATATTCTTTATGCTGGAGTTAATCTTATCTGACATTATTAAGCCACTGACTTCATTATGATTTGTGTTTAAAAAACATATCTTTTTGCATATTGCTTTTAAAATTTTTTTTAGTTTTTATTTATTTTTGAGAAAGAGAAAGAGAGACAGAGACAGAGACAGAGACAGAGACAGAGACAGAGTGCAAGCAGGGGAGAGGCAGAGAGAGAGGAGACACAGAATCCGAAGCAGGCTCCAGGCTCTGAGCTGTCAGCACAGAGCCTGACATGGGGCTTGAACTCATAGACCAAGAGATCATGACCTGAGTAGAAGTCGGATGCTTAATTGACTGAGCCACCCAGGCACCCCCACATATTACTTTTAAATTTTCTATGCCTTTATAGTGTGTACAGCATATGGCTTGGTCATTCTTTGTGTAACCATTATGGTAGTCTTTGTTTTTTAATTAGAATTATTTGCTCCATTTAAATTTAACATAATTATGGACATGGTTTTATAGCCACTGTCTTACTATTTATTTTTGTTTGTCAACCATTTCTTTTTTTCCCTTCCTTTCTTGCTTCTTTTGAACTGAATACATTTTATTATTCCGTTTTATCTCATCTATTGCTTTTTTCACTCTACTTCTCCCTGCTTTTCATGGTTTCTATGTGAATTACAGTATGTGTCAGAGTAGTCTATTTTGCAGATGATTTTATGCATGATTTAAGGAACTTACATCGGTTTACTTTAATTTCCTTCTAGTCCTTTATACAGTTGTTATACATTTCATTTCCCCTCCCTCCCTCTCTTTGAGAATATATTATTTTGTATAATCAATTATCTTTTGAAGAAATTCAAAAATTGATTTTTGAAAAAGACTTCTGTACGTGGCACATATTTACCATACTCAGCCCTCTTTATTTGTTGGTATGGATGCTAATTTCCACCTGGTATCAATATCATCTAGCCTGACAAACCTGCTTCAACATTCATAAAGTGCAGAACTGCTTGTGGTAGATTCTCCGAGTTTTTGTTCATGACAAAATATCTCTATGTTGTCTCTGTTTTTGAATGGCATTTGGAGAACACTTATTTGTGGGCTTTAAATTCCATTTCAACATTTCAATTTTTTTGTTTTGTCTTTAATGATTTATTTCATTTTTTAAATAAAAAGTATGAGGCCATAGTTATCATAGTCACTCATGTAAGTAGTATGGTATCCCCTTCTATCTGCTTTTAAAATGTTCTTTATATTTTGCTTTCAGTAGATTGACTATGTTGTGTTTATGCGCGGCTTTTTTTTTTTTTTTTTTTTTCATCTGGCTTGGGGTTTGTTTTGATTCTTTAATCTGTAGGTTAATTTTTTTTTTCAAATTAAAAAGTGCTAAGCCACTATTTATTTATTTATCCCATACACTTTCTTTTCCCTTCTGGAATTCTAATCATATATATATATATATATATATATATATATATATATATATATATATATATATATAACTGATATTGTCTCACATGTTTCTGAGTCTTTTATTTTTTTTTCTTTAATTTGTTGTCCGTGCTCCTCAGTTTCAATGATTTCTATTTTCCGATGATTGATAATCTTTATTACAATGGCCTATCTTCTATTAAACCAATCCAGTATCTTTTTCTTATTTTTTTTAATTTTGGATATATTGTAATTTTAAATGCTAGAATTTTCATTTAGTTCGTTTTTATAGTCACTATTTCTCTATTGAGATTTCCCTTCTACTCATTCATTACGTTTAGATTTCTCTTTATACTTTCATTTATTATAGCAAAATAAACTATTGAGGCAGTTAATTCTCACATGTTATATCTGTGTTTGTTTCTAACGGTTGTTTCTTTTGTTTGATTTTAAATCACTTTTTCCTATTTCTTCAGATATGTAGTAAATATTTATTGTATATTCTGTATAGTCAATATTGGTGACGATCTGATTTTTGTGTTTCCTTAAAGTTTTGAGTTTTTTTGTTTTTTTGTTTTTTTTTTTTTTCTTTCTGGCAAGCCATTAATCTACGGATGCATCACCTTGATTATTTTCAGTCTTATTTTCAGTTTGTTTTTTATTGTAGTTCTAGAGTAACCTTATTTCAAGGACTATAGACACCCTCCTGCAAAGATTTTCCTGGATTGTGTTTTTTCTGATATCACAGTGAAATGACTAGGGTGTTCAGATGAAATTTGGCTTATTATACGTGGTGTGTTCTCTAGCTGTTCGCTAGAAAACATTGCAGAATATTACCTATGGCATATGCAGCTCAGTCTTCAGCAGAAGACATAAAAGCACTCTTGTGCAAAGCCCTGGAGCTTTTTCTTTATTTACTCTGCAGGACCACTTCCAACCACCTTATCATTGTCAAACTCATCTCTGATTCTTCAGCATCGTGAGGCCACCATGCTTTATTTGGAATCTACCTTTCTGTCCCATAATCAAGAAAGTTTCTCCAGGAAGAAACCAGACACAATTTTGAGGTTCATCTCTTTTGTTTCTTGAAGTCCTGTGTTCTCTCTTTTTCAAATTCCAAACACTGTCGCTTCACCGTTTTGCCTGATCTTATAGTGGTTGACAGTGGGAGAGCTATCCCGTAAGTTGTCTGTCATGGACAGAAGTGGAAATTACATGTATAATCAATTTCCATTATCCTCTTTAGAAATTATTTTTCCTTTTTTGAAATGCTATATGAATCTGGGTTTTAAAATCATTATATTTTCTATAAGAGTGAGATGGAAAATAGGAAAATGAAAATATGGTCTAAGTGCCCTTCACAATGGAACAAACTTAGATGCTTCTTAACGGCTCTAGCTTTTATTAATAATGATTAAATGTGAAATCAAAGAATAATAAGAAGTATCAGTATTTCACATGCTTATGCTAATCCCGATACACTGACCATTGACAAAGCACTGTTTGTTGGTTGTTTTTACATTTTTGGAACTCTGAGCTACAAATGTATTCTGTTTTCAGCTATCTGCCAAGAGCATAAATAGTTGAGCTTTAAAATGACACCCAGCTACATCTCTATTTGTCTGAATAAATGTCTGTATGTGATATGTTTATAACTGTTGCAACACTTCTTTTCTTCACCCTGACAGTTCTGTAGAGATACAGTATATCACTATATGGAATTCAAAGCATGTTCAACACTTTGTGCTAAGGCATTGCTGCTTCAAAATGTTTACAATTTGATCCTGTCTGAACCCACTGAATCTACTGCAACCAAAACTACACTTGCACTAAACTCTATGGCTGAATCAAAGGTAAACACAAAGTTTTCAAAACACTTCAAAGGGCTGAAACATGTATTTGTATCATCTAAGCAAAGTGCAATGACTAAAAGTTCTCTCAATTGTTTACGTGAAAAAAAGTAAAGTAAAACGCAACATAGATATACATACAAATATATTATCCAGGGCTGGAAAGCATAACCTTATAATTTTACAGTAGATTTTTCTTTCTAAAAACAATTTTTAAAATATATAGAGACACATATAACAATATTTAAAAATTAAAATGTCCATTAGTGTCCTTTGCTTAAGAAGACAAAAAACAATTAATGTCGTCTTACCAAAACTTCCCTAGAAGCACTTCTTTCAGTAGTGGTGATTTCACTTGTTTCTAAGATCTAGCCCAAGATCTTCCAAATTATGAGAGACTGAAATCTAAGTTAGTCTGAGGAAATCTATCAAAAATTGTACCAAAAAAACAAGTCATATTTTGGAGAGCCATTATTTCTTAAGTCTTTCTTTTTTTCTCATGCTTATCATCATTTAATTACAATAAAAACCCTCTCATTATCTCTTTGGTTAATTGAAAATAAACAGTAGAATAAAACAGAAAGCCGTGAACAACCATATAATAAAACAGAAAGCCATTAACTACCATATATATATACACACATATATAATACACATATATATGCATAATATATATATTTATATATATATAATATATATATTAGGCATTTGTTTTGACATGGACCATATAAGTGCATATGTATTTTTTGTTTTGTTTTGTTTTAATTTTTTTAATCTTTATTTTAGAGAGAGAGACAGAGTGTGAGCAGGGGAGGAACAGAGAGAGAGGGAGACACAGAATTCGAAGCAACTCCAGTCTCCAGGCTGTCAGCACAGAGCCCAAGCAGGGCTGGAGCTCACAAACAGCAAGGTCATGACCTGAGTCAAAGTCTGATGCTCAACTGACTGAGCCACCCAGGCGTCCCTTCTTCTATTTTTGGCTAAGTTGTTTTGTTTTTTTGTTTGTTTGTTTGTTTTTTGGCAACCATTTGCTGATCAGAGTTCCATTCAGTCTTTAAAGCTAAAAACATCCATTGTGAATGTACTCTATTCCAGGATTTTTTTTTTTTTATTATTTGGTGGAAGAAAAATTTAAATCCGAAAATCTTGGATGCATATACTTTCCAAACATTCACTATTTTTCAATCATTTTTACATAATGTAATAGTAATACATTTAGCAACTAAATTTTAAGTCTTTCTCAATATTAAATTAAAATTTCATAGAAACAAAGCCATATTTTTTGTGTATACATATTTACTTAGTCTATATGATATTCAGGAAAATATAGAATTATAATAAGAAGAACATCTTGAACAAACAAATTTGTGATCACACTCATCTGAGCCTTGGTAGGCATATAACCCAAGTAAAGGAGCAGTTACTAACCTCCTAACCACAAGTGTTAAGATGCCTACAGATAAAAGTTGCTGTTTTGTTGTGGGAATGGGGGGTGTTGAAACTGAAGAGGCACTTATGTAGAGGTCATGAAAGAGAGTTTCTATCATGCATATTTAATGTCATTTATTCTGTGAATTCTAAGCTTTTTCCTGCCTGTCTTGTTCACCACTATTATCTTCAGTGTATGGCATTGTGCCTTGTAACTAGTAAAGAATCGATATCTAGGGAAGAAAAACCATGATCGAGCTATTTATACAGCACACATACATATACCAGAATGCAGATAGCATACAAAAATATTCAACCTCACAGGAAATCATATGAGCACCTTAAGAACTGTCCAACTATTGAACTGACAAAGTTTAGGTAACAATAATTATTGAAATGGGAATGATGGAATAGTCCCCCCTGTACGTTGTTAGAAGAAATATAAATCCATACATTTTTCAGAAGGACACAATTTTATAATATTTGTTCAAAAATGTCAACAACATTAATATATCCTAAATTCTTCAGAGATGTATATAGAGATCTGTGCATAAGATAATTTTACAGATAATTCATGTCAGTGAAAAATGCAAATTGCTTAAGTATTTAATAGAAAATTGATTAAATAAATAATGTGACATCTATATGTTGGAATGTTATGCAGGCATTTAAATAATGTATTCATACACTATTTAATGATTTATAAATACTTAATGGAAATTAAAAACTAAACTGTATATTTAGAAAATCACATTTTTATAAAACATGCACACACAAAAGGAAGACAATAAAATAGAACGTATTTGGGGGGTGTTAATGTCTTTGAAGTTTTTATTTCTTCTTGATTCTTCCTTTTGTTTCTTATTTTTTTCTATTGTGAGCATACTCTTTACAAATCAGAACAAAAATTTTCTTAAAAGCCTTTCATTTTAATTTCTCTATCAGTTTTTTGTTCTTTCAAAATATCATCAGAAACTAATTTTGATTGTTATGTTGAGTGAATGAAGACAGGGTCTGAAATTTTGTGCACATTAAAATACTATCCTAACATGACTTGCCTAAATTTAAGGGTGTCACATTTGATAAAACGTTAGCCATAAAAAGAACATTAGAGATGCCCTAATTAAACCTCCATCTTCAGCAGTAAGTGGCCATGCACTATTTCCACATTAAGCATTCCATGAAAATGAGTTTCAAAATTGGCACATACTTGAACTTGTTTGGGAAACAAGAACTGGGGTGTAGAAAATAATACAATTAATGGGCCAATATTCTCTACTCTAATAAGCATTTACATTTTAAAATGTGTCAGTAAACTGAATATTTATTAGACATGAAAACCTTACAAATTGACTATTCATGACAGTTTGACAATAGTTTCCATGAGGAAAGTGAATTTTTTACAAGAAAGTTAAATTACAGAAAGATAAAATAAAATAAATAGCATTTTTCCACTGGGTTTTTAAAGTTTAATTTTGCATTATTATGCTTTCCTTTTTCAGTTATTTACTGTTAAGACACTCTTTTTCCTAGGTTCATAGCTAACCCATATTTCATAGCCTCTGAATTTCCATTGGAAAAATATGACTGAAAAATGAAATGTAGGCTTCCAGGCCCACGTATAAACACACTAGAGCAATTCTTCTATTCTTTTTCCTCCTTGAAAAGAGTCATTGTAGATCATATTTAAAGAAGATGAGGTTACTAGGTACAAGGATGCTGAATCCCTAAATCACTCTTTGTATGAGAACTTCTCAGGAAAGTTATGCAATTATGAACATCTACACTGACTTCTTATGAGTGAGTATGGCACAGAACTTTTCCAGATTACTTATTGTAGCAGTTAGCATTAACTACACTGACTAATAAAAATCCCAGCACCTCAAAGTTTGATGCTGACATAACAAAGACTAAAATATGGCACATTAGCTTAGTTATTGGTCAGCAGATATTAACAATATGGATAAATCAGTTTTGTCACTTGGTGATTGCAAAGAAACGACATTTAAAAACTGTCACCTGTGGTAGCTTGGAAAACACTCCAATGCTTACCTAACCATTCAGTTACAGAGATGTTTGGAAAATACATGTTAGCAGAGTCTGTTATTGCTATTGATGGTTTCAGTAAAGTAGTACAAGAGATGAGCTCAGAAAATACTTGGCAGATTTAAAGTATACATGAAAAAGAATAGAGAAGTTCAGAAAAAAGAAGTAAGAAATAGTATTTGAAAGACTGAACAACCAAGACCCAGTGAGGTTTCTCAGGTGTGCAGAGTGACTCATATTTGTGCCAAAGATCCAATAAAAGGCATGCTCTATCCATTCAAGCTTGACAGCCTCAAGATGATCTGAGTCAAAGCTGAATAGGGAGATATGGCAGCAAGGTAGCAAGGAAATGAAACATTTCTGAGCACAAAGTCTGATAGTTTTATCTCCTTGTATCTGAAATTGAGTAGAAGTAAATAGTTTGCCAAGTTTTTAATATAATTGTATTGCCAAATAGCCACAGTCCTTGACTCTGTAATTCTTAAATCTTTAGTTTGTTTTTTTTTTTTTTTTATCTTGGAGAGAGAGAGAATGAGAGAGAGAGAGAGAGAGAGAGAGAGAAAGAAACACGAGTGGGAGAGAGGGGCAGAGGGAAAGAGAATCTTAGGCAGGCCCCACGCTCAGCATGGAGCCCAATGCAAGGATCTATCCCACGACCCTAGGGTCTTGACCTGAACCAAAAGTAAGAGTCAAACATTTAACTGACTGAGCCACCCACGCACTCCCGTAGTCTGTAATTTTTAAAGCAATTTTTGGACACCATATTTCCATGAGCATGAAATGGGTTCTATAAGTTGAATAGCCAAAAAAGACATATTCTTCAATACCCACTTTACATATGGCCATGGAGAATAAGAAGTAACAACCTTCACTGAATTTGATTTTCTTAACAGCAGAGCTCTACCCAGTAAAGATAATCAAACCTAACTGAAGATCTTTCTTTTTTCTCCAGGAATTAGGACTTTACAATATCTGCATAGCTGGATTCCATAAATGCCATGAGTCAAAGATTTCTATATGCCTTTTTTTCTCCCATTTTCCAAACAGGAGTTATTAACGTTAGTTTGTCTCTGTCTGTAAGTTTGTGTACTGGGAGGATCAGGGGACAGAAAGCATGATTTTTTTTTGTTTTTTAATTTTCAGATTTCAGAACCACGGATACGGTTGTATACATGGATCTGATAAAGAAAACTGTCACCACCAAAGGTCCCAGAACATAAACCAGATTCTGTGACCGGTCGAGACTGGGGGTTGTTCATTTGGGAAGTTGAGAATATAGGAGATAATGTGAAAGGAGTATTTAGTGACCAGAAGAGTAGTCTGTAAAGAAGATACTGATATATTCTTATGAAACCATTTCCATTTCCTCCTGGATGCATAGCTACTGTTACATTTTTTAGTCCCCATTTTAATAGCTTGAGGTGATATGGCTAATTTTTGTCTATAAAACCTCCTGCCTGATCCTTCACCCTTACTCACTTCTTTAAGGTTAAGATGGAAGCATTAGAGGATGGTAGGAGCTTGGTGACCAGCAGATCAACTTTACTTGTATTCAGTCACTGAAACTTCTGGATTTCTGGTGGTATTGTTGATATAGGAGTTAGCACGAATGACCCTGACTATAGAGTCACTAACTCTTTAGCAAAAATAATTCCATTTTATAACCCAAAATTAAAATATCATTTAAAAATGCATGTTATATTTTAGATATACAATTATAATGGTTATTTCAACTTCTTATAAAGAGGTTGAAATTAGTACTTTTTTTTTCAAAGACCTAGCATTCATAATTTTTCAGTCTGTTATTTGTAAATAAAGAAAACAACTCCTACTACTCATTTTTCAGCAAAGATGTCAGGAGAGCTATTCCATTTGACAAACACTGATTTTCACTGAGGCCTATTTTCCCCCACGAGTCAAAGAACACAAAATAACATGTGGATTTTGGAAATGTTATTATAGGTGACTATCTAGAAATAATGATAGCTTATGATGAAGCTGTCATAGGGGTATATGATGTCTTTAAATTAATAACAGCTTATATTCCCTGTATTGCTTTCCACAAAGATGGCTCTTCTATTCTTTTTGAACTTAATTGGGATAATAGATAACAGTTAGAGTTTGGCATGGCATTTTAATCATGTAGGAACAGATTTCCTGACAGAAGACAACACAATAGTTGCTGTATGTTATCTAGTGTGAGAGTGGTGAAAGAAAGGTAGAAGAAATAAATGTTTGTTATTTAACCTGAGACTTGGGGACTTGTAGATCATCACAAGCAATATACTAATAGTTTCAAAGAGTTTATGCTAATCTCTAAACTATTAGTGAAAGCTACCGGGTGTGTAATTTAACATAAAGGAAAAGGGAGAAAATTATTGGGATATGTTAGAAATATACACAAGTGATCCAAAAAGAACAGCATATTTGAAAATGTTCTAAAAACAGTACAACGCATGGTAAATAAGATTTTTATGACAGATAAGCTACTGAGCTCTTATTGTTTGAACACTTGATTTTTAGTTTGAAGTAAAGACTGAAAATGATCTTAGTTATAAATGTGATTACAGATCTTCCTTGATTTACAATGGGGTTACATACTGATAAACCCATTATAATGTAGAGTATAAATTGAAAATGCTTTTACTACACCGAGCCTACTGAACATTATAGCTCAGCCTAGCCTACTTAAACATGCTCAGAACTCTTACATAAGACTCCAGTTGGGGAAAGTCATCTAGCACAAAGCCAATTTTAGAAAAAAGTGTTGAATATCTCATGCAATTTATTAAATACTGTACTGAAAGTGAAAAATAGAATGTGTGTGGATACACAATGATTGTAAATGTTTTCGTTGTTTACCCTTGAATTGTCATCATGGCTGACCCAGAGCTGTGGCTCACTGCCACTGCCCAGTGTCATCAGAGAGTGTCAGACTGCATATTGCTTTCTAGGAAAAGATCAAAACTCAAAATTCAAAGGATAGTTTCTACTGAATGTGTATCAATTTCACAACATTATAAAGGCAAATAATTATTAAGTTGAACTATTGAAAGTCAGGAAACATCTGTACTTCAATTCTCACTAATTAGAATGAGTTGTTCAGTGTGTGTCTATGGGGGGAGGGATTGCATGCTGAAAACAAAACAGATATATCTAATTTAATATTTAATATGTAATTATTTTGAGATAATGAGCTGGTTATACCAAAAAATAAAAAAAAAGTATTGTGACTTTCACTTTTATTGTTGAGTATGTTCCTTTTTCCTCTTTTCTTAAATAATAGGAAGGCAAAATTCATTTCAAGAATAAATATTCTAGGAACTCAAGGTTGTTACTTTCTTAGGTAATTGAATAATGTTTATTGTATCTTCCCATTAAGGAACTGGATCCTGCAGCATTTCCTATTCATTATTTTTGTTTTGTTTTGTTTTGTTTTGTTTTAATTTGGGGAACAGTTTTACTGTCTAAATCTAGTTTTTAACAACTGGACCAGTTTCCATTAAGATACATTTGCAGTTCAGTGTATGAAATGGTCAGCAATCCATGCTGCAATAGTGTCTAATGCTTGTTCTTTAATTCTTCTACTGTAACCCCTGGTAATGACATCTCCCACCATGTAGTGCTAACTCAGCCAGGGTAGACGGAGACCATGACAAATGTTGTGGGACCCTAGGAGTATGCCTGCCATGCAGCAATTCAGGAATTAAAAAAAAAAAAATGTTAATGCTGCCCAACTATATCTAAGACTTCCCTGGAAGCTCTTTCACTTAGTCAATCATTAACTTGTCATATCATAACAAGAGCTTATATTTGTCTTCAGTCTCCTGTCCTACCCCTCCCCTAGCTTATGTCTAATTCAAATCTCATGTAGCTTTATCTGTTCTTTCCTACATTTTCCTCTTTTATCTTTAAGACAAAAAATATTCACACCATTAAACCTACTTTTTCTACCTAAATCCTACTTTTTATCACTTTTTTCCTTCTAGGACTTTGTTTCCAAATTTATCCTCTTTCTGTCTTAACATAATGTGCCTCCTCAACTGCACTCATTCTCCTCTGCCTGCAAATACACCCAGGGCTTGGCTATTCTGAAAAAAACAAAAGAGGTAAAAAGTTCTTCATACATCCTCCCAGACAATCTGTTTTTCTGCTTTCTGCAATGTTACAAAATGTTTACAATGGATTAGCAACCATGGCCACCACATTATTTCTACCCCTTTCTTGTTTAACCGTATATAGACTTTTAAGCCAATCAGTGTAATGAAATTGCCTGCTCAAAGTTTCTGGTGATTTCCTAATTATAAAATCTCATAGTTATTTCTGTATTCTCATTTTTTAAGGCCTCCTACTAATTATATATATATATATATATATATATATATATATATATATATATATATATATTTAATCTTCACCTACTTATTGAAATCCACTCTTTCATCCCATACTTCTGCCTTATCTTTTTCATTACTGCTCTCTTAATTCCCCCCCCCCCCGCCCACATTGTCCTCTTTGCTAGCTGGCTCCTCTTTCCTCCTTTTCACTTTGATCTCAGAAAACACTGTGTTTTGGTCTTTTGCTGTTACTCTTGTCATTTTACATTCTTGCTCCCAAAAGCTCATGGATTATTTTGGTTTTAAGTAAATATATTCCAAAACACATATCATTCTTCCCGTTCTTTCTTCAGAACTCTACAGACATGTTCCTAATTTCTTTTTTTAAAATATTTTAATGTTTATTTATTCTTGACAGAGAGACAGAATGTGAGTAGGGGAGGGGCAGAGAGAGAGGGAGACACAGAAGCTGGAGTAGGCTCCAGGCTCTGAGCTGTCAGCACAGAGCCTGTTGTGGGGCTTGAACTCACCAACCGTGAGATCATGACCTAAACCGCAGTCAGATGCTTAACCGACTGAGCCACCCAGGAGCCCCCTTAATTTCTAATTGAAATGTCCTTTCCATAGATGACATAACTTTCCCTGCATACCATCATGCTAATCATTACCTAGTCTCAAAAGTGTCTTAACTCATCCCTACCTTTACTATATTGGGCAAGATGGCAAATTCTCAAATGTTTACTTAAAATATTTCTATTGGTTAGGGATAGGTGATGAATAGTCTTGGTATGGGGCTGAATGGAAAACCTGAAAATTTTCTCCACCCCTAAAAAATAGATAGAAATATCTTTGTGTGCCATAATGGCTCCAGAACAACTATTGTGATGATCTGAATGCACTGCTCTTTGTAAAGCAATGGGAAGTATTTCAGTTTCATTGTGGCTGAGACATTGTTATTCATGGTTCTCCCACAGGCCCTCTTCTTTCCTCTCTCAACACTTCTTGGTTAATCTTGTCCATTCCTACATCCAAATGTAGATTCTGTCATTCAACAAATGTTTATTGAGTCCACTCAATGTTTATTGAGTAATCACTAGTGATAGAAGATAAACAGACTATAGGAAATATAGGTGGTGAAATGCATAAGATGGGAGGCAAAAATTATTTTCTATAAGGAATAACTATGTTTTAGGGGCAGCTAAGGCAAAACCCCTAAAACAGATAAACTTTGGTATATTCTAAGTATAAAATCTAGAGTAGTTGGGCCCTAATGACAGAAATTAATAACATGTGAGATGACACTGGAGATCTACACTGCTGTCAGATCATGGAGTTTTACACATAATTCTATGTAAGAAACAATGGTGATTTCATTTCCAAATATATCTAGCTTTATGTCAGAATTACTGTCTGGCTTTTGTTTCTAATTGCTTAGTGGCTATCTCCTTTGGTTAGTATTTAGATAAACTCAAACTATTGGAGACTGAACCCATCATCTTAACCCCTAAACATGCTGCTTTCCCTCATTCCTTCCTTAGAACGTGAAACCCTGAAACACTTTGCTGCTTCAGCCACACACATTGAGTCTTCCATAATTTACTCTTGTTTCTTTCCCACCCATCCTTCCCAACACTAATCAGCCAATAGTGCTGTTAATGATACTTCCTAGATATCTTTGTCCAGGTCTCCCTTTCATTTTTACTGCAACACCTGTCACAAAATCTCTTTCTTCAATCATTTCAAAATTTCTCAATTCGCCTATCTCACTTTCCAGCCAAGTTACCACACTGCTAGGAGTATGATCCTTTTATTTATAAGTTTTATTTATTTATTTATTTTTTTTTTTTTATTTTTTTTTTTTTTGAGAGAGGGAGAGTGAAAGAACACACATGCGTGCAAACAAAGGAGGGACAGTGAGACAGGGAGAGAGAGAATCCCACACTGTCAGTGCAGAGCCCAACATGGGGCTCGATCCCACGAATGGAACTGTGAGATCATGACCTGAGCCAAAATCAAGAGACAGTGCTTAGCCAACTGAGCCACCCAGGTGCCCTGAAAATGATCCTTTTAAAACACAATATGATCCTATAATAACAACCTTGTTTACAATCTATTAGCTACTCACTACCCACCCATGCTTTTATGCTGCTTATCCCTCTATTCCTTGATTTCAAGTATCTAGCCATCCTCAACATATTACAGTTTCCTGAAAAATAATTGTCAGTAATTTATTTACATGAAATAATTTACATAAATTTCATTAATGTATATGGATCTTTTGTTCTAACTCAGTATTCTTTTAAAACTCTATTTCTAAAATTATAAAGACATTTTTGATAACTTTTATTTTGTGGCATTTTATAAATGTAACAGTTGAAGATTAAAATACTTTTTGGTACAAAGTGAAATGAAGACAAATTGAAATCGTTGATTTCCATTTTCTCAGGAAAAGAAAATATTTCCCAAGTGAAGAAAAGAAAGGTTAAATCTGCAGTGAAAAACTTGACAGAAGATATAACCCCAATAAAATTAATAGAAAAGATATCCACAGGGAGGCAAAGTAATACTCTATTTTCACCATTGACAAGGTGACCTGGGCTTTTAAATACCTTGCAAAAACTTTGCATTAACAGCATGTAGGAATGAAGATATTAGCTTGTGAACATTTAACAATTGTGATGATTATGTCCTGGAGAGTTTATTCTTGTAAAAAATGGGAGGCAGGCATATATGGTACCTCAATCTCGGAAGCACAGTGATATTATAATTTTCCATTTGATGTAAAATATATGTATATATGTGTGTGTATATATATAAATCAACTTTTTATTGAAAGTAACTTTTAAAAATACATTTTTATGTAGAATTTTATCCCATTTACATGCTGACATTTTATTTAACCTATATTTGAGCCTATACCTATTAGTTAATGGGACAATTCTGGGGTCAAGTTAATTGCAAAAGGATTAAGAACCATAATGAGTGTAGATTCTTCCTAAACCCCAGCTAACGAATAATGCTACATACATGTGAAAGATTAAAGATATCTCCATAGAAAATTACTCAGAAACCAGAAGGGTCTATTTGTGAAAGACCCTTTGTCAAGGGTCTTTTTGATCAATTTTTGTCAATCTTTTGATCAAATTTTGACAATCTTTTTGTCAAGGGTCAATTGATCAATTGAGAGTTGTTTGTTGCACATTTGACTATATCCTACAACTCAAGAGATTTATGAAAATTGCATTCAACTTTGAGAAAAGAAGAATAAAGAGATTGGAACACTTATCCTATGTATTTAGATGTACTATAGTGTCGTATTGACACTAGCAGAACAGAGAAGGAGGATATGTAAATATAAGAACTTGATATATGATAAATGTACCAAAATTCAATGGAAAATAATAATACAATTAAAGCAAATTATGTTGGAAAACAATGGTTTACTAAATGGAGAAAAAGTATAAATGTAAAGATAGATAAATGATGCAAGTAAAAGAGAGAGAGATATATATATGCATAAATACATATTCATATAGCTAATAGAAGAGAATGTAGAGCAGTATATTTATGGTCATGATTGGGAGCAAAAAAAGATTCATAAAGTCCAAAGCAGGAAAAAAAAAAACCATTAAAGAGAAAACCAGACAGGTTTCACTACATAAAAACAATGATTTTTATTCACTGAGAGACAAAATTATGTGAAGACTTATTTGCAAACCAAAAATTGGCAAGAGCTTAATATTTAGAACCTTAGAGTATCTCCAGCAAATGAAAGAGAAAAAAAGAAAGAAATTAATAAACAGGGACAAAGTCTGAAAAAAGAAATTCACAGAAGGGTCTTAGAAGGCAAAATCAGTGGTAATAGGAAAAATTAGAGGACAGTCAGGGAAGATGGCGGCGTAGGAGGACGCTGGGCTCACCGCGCGTCCTGCTGATCACTTAGATTCCACCTACACCTGCCTAAATAACCCAGAAAACCACCAGAGGATTAGCAGAACGGAGTCTCTGGAGCCAAGCAGAGACGTGAGGCCCACGGAAGAGGGTAGGAAGGGCGGCAAGGCTGTGCGCGCTCTACGGACTGGCGGGAGGGAGCCGGGGTGGAGGGGCAGCCTGCCGGCCAAGCAGAGCCCCCGAGTCTGGCTGGCAAAAGCGGAGGGGCCAGACGGACTGTGTTCCGACAGCAAGCGCGACTTAGCATCTGGGAGGTCATAAGTTAACAGCTCTGCTCAGAAAGCGGGAAGGCTGGAGGACAAAGGGAAGGAGAGCTGCTGAGCCCCCGGACGACAGAGCTCAGTTTGGTGGGGAACAAAGGCGCTCGCCAGCGCCATCTCCCCCACCCATCCCCCAGCCAAAATCCCAAAGAGCACCAGTTCCTGCCAGGGAACTTGCTCCCTCCGAGCAAACACCCAACTCTGCTGTGCTTCTGCGGAGCCAAACCTCCGGCAGCGGATTTGACTCCCTCCTGCTGCCACAGGGCCCCTCATGAAGTGGAACACCTAAGGAGAAGCAAGCTAAGCCTGCCCCTCCTGCCCCTGTGCACCTTGCCTACCCACCCCAGCTAAGACGCCAGATCCCCAGCATCACAAGCCTGGCAGTGTGCAAGTAGCCCAGACAGGCCACCCCACCCCACAGTGAATCCCGCCCCTAGGAGAGGGGAAGAGAAGGCACACACCAGTCTGACTGTGGCCCCAGCGGTCGGCTGGGGGCAGACATCAGGTCTGACTGCGGCTCCTCCCACCAACTCCAGTTATACAACACAGCACAGGGGAAGTGCCCTGCAGGTCCTCACCACGCCAGGGACTATCCAAAATGACCAAGCGGAAGAATTCCCCTCAAACGAATCTCCAGGAAATAACAACAGCTAATGAGCTGATCAAAAAGGATTTAAATAATATAACAGAAAGTGAATTTAGAATAATAGTCATAAAATTAATCGCTGGGCTTGAAAACAGTATACAGGACAGCAGAGAATCTCTTGCTACAGAGATCAAGGGACTAAGGAACAGTCACGAGGAGCTGAAAAACGCTTTAAACGAAATGCATAACAAAATGGAAACCACCACGGCTCGGATTGAAGAGGCAGAGGAGAGACTAGGTGAACTAGAAGATAAAGTTATGGAAAAAGAGGAAGCTGAGAAAAAGAGAGATAAAAAAATCCAGGAATATGAGGGGAAAATTAGAGAACTAAGTGATACACTAAAAAGAAATAATCTACGCATAATTGGTATCCCAGAGGAGGAAGAGAGAGGGAAAGGTGCTGAAGGGGTACTTGAAGAAATAATAGCTGAGAACTTCCCTGAACTGGGGAAGGAAAAAGGCATTGAAATCCAAGAGGCACAGAGAACTCCCTTCAGACGTAACTTGAATCGATCTTCTGCACGACATATCATAGTGAAACTGGCAAAATACAAGGATAAAGAGAAAATTCTGAAAGCAGCAAGGGGTAAACGTGCCCTCACATATAAAGGGAGACCTATAAGACTCGTGACTGATCTCTCTTTTGAAACTTGGCAGGCCAGAAAGAATTGGCACGAGATTTTCAGTGTGCTAGACAGAAAAAATATGCAGCCGAGAATCCTTTATCCAGCAAGTCTGTCATTTAGGATAGAAGGAGAGATAAAGGTCTTCCCAAACAAACAAAAACTGAAGGAATTTGTCACCACTAAACCAGCCCTCCAAGAGATTCTAAGGGGGACCCTGTGAGACATCACTACAAGCATAAAACATACAGACATCACAATGACTCTAAACCCATATCTTTCTATAATAACACTGAATGTAAATGGATTAAATGCGCCAACCAAAAGACATAGGGTATCAGAATGGATAAAAAAACAAGACCCATCTATTTGCTGTCTACAAGAGACTCATTTTAGACCTGAGGACACCTGTAGATTGAGAGTGAGGGGATGGAGAACTATTTATCATGCTACTGGAAGCCAAAAGAAAGCTGGAGTAGCCATACTTATATCAGACAAACTAGACTTTAAATTAAAGGCTGTAACAAGAGATGAAGAATGACATTATATAATAGTGACAGGGTCTATCCATCAGGAAGAGCTAACAATTATAAATGTCTATGTGCCGAATACCGGAGCGCCCAAATATATAAAACAATTACTCATAAACATAAGCAACCTTATTGATAAGAATGTGGTAATTGCAGGGGACTTTAACACCCCACTTACAGAAATGGATAGATCATCTAGACGCACGGTCAATAAAGAAACAAGGGCCCTGAATGAGACATTGGATCAGATGGACTTGACAGATATATTTAGAACTCTGCATCCCAAAGCAACAGAATATACTTTCTTCTCGAGTGCACATGGAACATTCTCCAAGATAGATCATATACTGGGTCACAAAACAGCCCTTCATAAGTTTACAAGAATTGAAATCATACCATGCATACTTTCAGACCACAATGCTATGAAGCTTGAAATCAATCACAGAAAAAAGTCTGGAAAACCTCCAAAAACATGGAGGTTAAAGAACACCCTACTAACGAATGAGTGGGTCAACCAGGCAATTAGAGAAGAAATTAAAAAATAGATGGAAACAAACGAAAATGAAAGTACAACAATCCAAACGCTTTGGGATGCAGCGAAGGCAGTCCTGAGAGGAAAATACATTGCAATCCAGGCCTATCTCAAGAAACAAGAAAAATCCCAAATACAAAATCTAACAGCACACCTAAAGGAAATAGAAGCAGAACAGCAAAGGCAGCCTAAACCCAGCAGAAGAAGAGAAATCATAAAGATCAGAGCAGAAATAAACAATATAGAATCTAAAAAAACTGTAGAGCAGATCAACGAAACCAAGAGTTGGTTTTTTGAAAAAATAAACAAAATTGACAAACCTCTAGCCAGGCTTCTCAAAAAGAAAAGGGAGATGACCCAAATAGATAAAATCATGAATGAAAATGGAATTATTACAACCAATCCCTCAGAGATACAAACAATTATCAGGGAATACTATGAAAAATTATATGCCAACAAATTGGACAACCTGGAAGAAATGGACAAATTCCTGAACACCCACACTCTTCCAAAACTCAATCAGGAGGAAATAGAAAGCTTGAACAGACCCATAACCAGCGAAGAAATTGAATCGGTTATCAAAAATCTCCCAACAAATAAGAGTCCAGGACCAGATGGCTCCCCAGGGGAGTTCTACCAGACGTTTAAAGCAGAGATAATACCTATCCTTCTCAAGCTATTCCAAGAAATAGAAAGGGAAGGAAAACTTCCAGACTCATTCTATGAAGCCAGTATTACTTTGATTCCTAAACCAGACAGAGACCCAGTAAAAAAAGAGAACTACAGGCCAATATCCCTGATGAATATGGATGCAAAAATTCTCAATAAGATACTAGCAAATCGAATTCAACGGCATATAAAAAGAATTATTCACCATGATCAAGTGGGATTCATTCCTGGGATGCAGGGCTGGTTCAACATTCGCAAAATCAATCAACGTGATACATCACATTAACAAAAAAAAAGAGAAGAACCATATGATCCTGTCAATCGATGCAGAAAAGGCCTTTGACAAAATCCAGCACCCTTCCTTAATAAAAACCCTTGAGAAAGTCGGGATAGAAGGAACATACTTAAAGATCATAAAAGCCATTTATGAAAAGCCCACAGCTAACATCATCCTCAATGGGGAAAAACTGAGAGCTTTTTCCCTGAGATCAGGAACACGACAGGGATGCCCACTCTCACCGCTGTTGTTTAACATAGTGCTGGAAGTTCTAGCATCAGCAATCAGACAACAAAAGGAAATCAAAGGCATCAAAACTGGCAAAGATGAAGTCAAGCTTTCGCTTTTTGCAGATGACATGATATTATACGTGGAAAATCCGATAGACTCCACCAAAAGTCTGCTAGAACTGATACATGAATTCAGCAAAGTGGCAGGATACAAAATCAATGTACAGAAATCAGTTGCATTCTTATACACTAACAACGAAGCAACAGAAAGACAAATAAAGAAACTGATCCCATTCACAATTGCACCAAGAAGCATAAAATACCTAGGAATAAATCTAACCAAAGATGTAAAGGATCTGTATGCTGAAAACTATAGAAAGCTTATGAAGGTAATTGAAGAAGATTTAAAGAAATGGAAAGACATTCCCTGCTCATGGGTTGGGAGAATAAATATTGTCAAAATGTCAATACTACCCAAAGCTATCTACACATTCAATGCAATCCCAATCAAAATTGCACCAGCATTCTTCTCGAAACTAGAACAAGCAATCCTAAAATTCATATGGAACCACAAAAGGCCCCGAATAGCCAAAGTAATTTTGAAGAAGAAGACCAAAGCAGGAGGCATCACAATCCCAGACTTTAGCCTCTACTACAAAGCTGTCATCATCAAGACAGCATGGTATTGGCACAGAAACAGACACATAGACCAATGGAATAGAATAGAAACCCCAGAACTAGACCCACAAACGTATGGCC
Organism: Puma concolor; assembly: GCF_028749965.1. Classification (NCBI taxonomy): domain Eukaryota; kingdom Metazoa; phylum Chordata; class Mammalia; order Carnivora; family Felidae; genus Puma; species Puma concolor. The sequence continues at coordinate 33,613,993 of NC_141673.1, read as the reverse complement.
AACTCATCTTTGACAAAGCAGGAAAGAACATCCAATGGAAAAAAGACAGTCTCTTTAACAAATGGTGCTGGGAGAACTGGACAGCAACATGCAGAAGGTTGAAACTAGAGCACTTTCTCACACCATTCACAAAAATAAACTCAAAATGGATAAAGGACCTGAATGTGAGACAGGAAACCATCAAAACCTTAGAGGAGAAAGCAGGAAAAGACCTCTCTGACCTCAGCCTTAGCAATCTCTTACTCGACACATCCCCAAAGGCAAGGGAATTAAAAGCAAAAGTGAATTACTGGGACCTTGTGAAGATAAAAAGCTTCTGCACAGCAAAGGAAACAACCAACAAAACTAAAAGGCAACCAACAGAATGGGAAAAGATATTTGCAAATGACATATCGGACAAAGGGCTAGTATCCAAAATCTATAAAGAGCTCACCAAACTCCACACCCGAAAAGCAAATAACCCAGTGAAGAAATGGGCAGAAAACATGAATAGACACTTCTCTAAAGAAGACATCCGGATGGCCAACGGGCACATGAAAAGATGTTCAGCGTCGCTCCTTATCAGGGAAATACAAATCAAAACCACACTCAGGTATCACCTCACGCCAGTCAGAGTGGCCAAAATGAACAAATCAGGAGACTATAGATGCTGGAGAGGATGTGGAGAAACGGGAACCCTCTTGCACTGTTGGTGGGAATGCAAATTGGTGCAGCCGCTCTGGAAAGCAGTGTGGAGGTTCCTCAGAAAATTAAAAATAGACCTACCCTATGACCCAGCAATAGCACTGCTAGGAATTTATCCAAGGGACACAGGAGTACTGATGCATAGGGGCACTTGTACCCCAATGTTCATAGCAGCACTCTCAACAATAGCCAAATTATGGAAAGAGCCTAAATGTCCATCAACTGATGAATGGATAAAGAAATTGTGGTTTAAATTGTTTTTTTTTTTTCCAATGTTTATTTATTTTTGGGACAGAGAGAGACAGAGCATGAACGGCGGAGGGGCAGAGAGAGAGGGAGACACAGAATCGGAAACAGTCTCCAGGCTCTGAGCCATCAGCCCAGAGCCTGACGCGGGGCTCGAACTCACGGACCGCGAGATCGTGACCTGGCTGAAGTCGGACGCCTAACCGACTGCGCCACCCAGGCGCCCCAAGAAATTGTGGTTTATATACACAATGGAATACTACGTGGCAATGAGAAAAAATGAAATATGGCCTTTTGTAGCAACGTGGATGGAACTGGAGAATGTGATGCTAAGTGAAATAAGCCATACAGAGAAAGACAGATACCATATGGTTTCACTCTTATGTGGATCCTGAGAAACTTAACAGGAACCCATGGGGGAGGGGAAGGAAAAAAAAAAAAAGAGGTTAGAGTGGGAGAGAGCCAAAGCATAAGAGACTGTTGAGAACTGAGAACAAACTAAGGGTTGATGGGGGGTGGGAGGGAGGAGAGGGTGGGTGATGGGTATTGAGGAGGGCACCTTTTGGGATGAGCACTGGGTGTTGTATGGAAACCAATTTGACAATAAATTTCATATATAAATAAAAAAAAAAGAAAAATTAGAAAGTTCAATAAAATCGAAAATCGTGAGGATATGAAGAACTGGGAATTTTCATGTATTGTTAGTAGGCATGTAGCTGGTGTGAGTTGGTTTGAAAGTGCAAAGTTTAAAGTCACTGTGTTGTAGCTGACTTTCAGTGAGAGGTACTCATAAAAGTGGAAATCCAAATGCTTAATAACCATAAAATATTTCACTTAATTAGTCATAATAAACAAAAGTATAAGAAAGAGATATGTCGGACTCATCAAATCATTAAATATCGTAAAGCAGAATAATACTGATCATCTGTAAATATTTGATGAGATGCAAACTTGTATATGGCATTAGAAGTCATATAATTTTGTTGAAATCTTTCTGAAAGTCAATTTGACATTGCAGATCAGGAGCTTTAAAATGTTTATAAGTATAGTGGTTTAATTTTATGTGTCAATTTTACTGGCCAGAGGTTACCCAGATTAAAGATTACTTCTGGGCGTGCCTGCTAGGGTGTTTACAGATGAGATTAATATTTGAATTAATAAATTCTGTAAAGTAGATTGCTCTCCTCCCATTGTCCATTGAGGGCCTGAATAAAACAAAAGGCTGAGAAAGAGGGAATTTGTCCCATTTTCTCTGCCTCATGAGTGAGCTAATAAGACATCTATCTCTCCTGCTCTCGGAATAGGAGTTAAATCCTTGATTTTCATCCTTTGGATTTGGACTGAATTACACTAATGCTTTCCTAGTCTCCAGCTTGTAGATTGCAGACTGTGGGTCTTCTCAACTTCCCTAATTATGTGAGACAATTTCCCATTGTCTCAAAAATATATAAATATCTAAAACATATATATTTTCTGGTTCTTCAGAGGAACAGAAATAGATATCTTACTATTCTGTTTCTCTGGAGAACTCTGACTGATACAATAACTTATGCCTCTGGAATTCTACTTCTAGAATTTTATGATAAAGGGACAATCAAAACATGTATCAATATATAAATATATTTTTCATCGTATTATATGTTATAGTGAAACTGGGACAAATCTGAAACATCAGCTTCATTACAAAGGTTTTGGAAAGCATAATTTATGATGCAGCCATGAAAAATTATGTTTGGGGAAAGTTTTAATGAATTAATGAAAATTAAGTGGGGAAAAACACAATGAGAAATTCTATTGTATTGAAATAAGATAAAATATTAAAAAGAGCTATCCATATGCTCTGGTAATTAACCATTAGACCTCAAGCAAGAACCAAGGGTATTGTACTTTACTTACATCTAGATGCTCAACACTTACTTCAGTACTTGGTATATATCAGCTATCCAAAAATCAGTTGTTAAGAGAATAAACTTGAATTTTAATTTATTGCTTTGTTTTTCCTACACTCTTATGCAATTTAGAAATTCTCACCGATGGCTGTATATTATTTTTATAATCATATGTAAATATTATTTAAAAACATATCTATCATAACCTTCTGTAAGGTTTAGAAATAAATGTACTTTTCTTTCCCCTGCTGGGGTGTGGGTGAAGAATCAGAAAATTTATGGAGTACGCTGAGCTTTGCCAATAAAGGTCTACCTAAAAAAGTCTCTCGAATGTTGGTAAATAATACTGTAGATCAAAATTTGGAAATGGAAAGAACTCTATTTGTGCTTCAATTAGATCACAAGGGACAAATAATTTTTATATGTTATTAATTCCAGTTTTTCTTTTGGTTTTGTCAATAAATTTTATCCCACCTCCTATATCAAATCTAATTTTTGGATTATAAAATACTTTCACATTCATGAGCTTGATACTCACATCTCAAATAATGAAATCACAGAGTACTTACAATAAACATTTTCCAATTTATACCTAAGCTGTTTTTCATCAAACATATTATGCAATGATTTAAAAGGTATTTGCTTTGAGCCAATAACACCAAATTCTATTTTCCATATTGAACTATAATTACACAGAAGAGTATATTTTACTTCTTCCTTGTGAAAGCTCAGATGAAATTGTTCAAATATTTAGCATTATGCTTTTATTACCATTTACCTGAGTGATAATTACTATGTCAGAAGCTTAAGTGGAAGGAGATTGGAAATATGCGAAGAATCTGTAGCAAAATTCAATATTTAATAAACTTTGTATTTTAGGGAAAAATGAGCAAAGGATGAAATATGCCCTTTGCAGTAGATTTAACTCAAACTTTTCAATTTCAGGCTTGAATTTCAATTTGCAGAGCAAACTTTCTCTATTTGGACATGTTTTCTTCACTTCTGGCTCAGCTCCATGTCTACTGATGCCCTAAAGGATTTGTGTGAGTTGGCTCACATTTACAAAGCACCCAGTGTGAAATGGCATTTTACTCCCTGTGCATTCATTTTTTTTTCTATTCTTTTCCTTTGTTGTTAGTTAGGAATTGACAGGGGCTTCACACTGAGATACAAGTCATCGAGAACAACTATCATGGAAGAAAAACAGACTTTATTCTATTAAAAAGTAAATTACAGCAGAAACTAGTTGTCTGCTCCTGACCATGAAGACGTGGTCCTGAAATTTTAAAAACATATATATTACAGAAACCCCATCATCTCTTAAATTAGAACAGTGGAACTAAACATGGTTTTTCAAACCAGTTAACCAAAAATTGATCAAAACGCTTCTACGTATATAGAGTGCGTATTTAGAAATGGCTGGGGAAGACACAGAAGAGTGGTTCTTCTATGTCAAAGATAGATATGAGGTGATTGTTTTATCCAAGAGACAATAGCACTACTGAGCAACTTCAAATTCCATATACACTCAGCTTGTCAACCTTCTGTCAATGGAAAGCATTAGCTTGCATGTTACAATTTTATTTAGTAAAACCTGCCATGTAACAACAGCCCTATATTTTCTTCTCTCTCTGCTTGTCTCTGTCTCTCTTTCTTTCTCTCTCTCTCTCCGAATTTCTGTGAAAACTCAGCTTCACTTGCATTTTATGGACTGAGTCTAAAATAAAGTTGCATTGCATAACACTGTCAAATCTAGCGGGAGATTCTACATCCCCATCCATAACATTGATATCTCGGTAAAACTCTGAAACAAATAATGTCTGAGGTCCCTCTAGGCAAAAGTTGGCAATCTCAGCCAGAGGAATATATATGCAAGATGCAGAAGAACTTCTCTTCCATGTTCAGAATGGAACAGAATGGTTATCTGCTTCCATGTGAGAAAGACACTATGTTACTAGATAAATCTTTGGAATTACATATGTATATGCTTTTAATGGCATAAAATTGAATATATTCTTTTTTTTTAAATATTTAACGTTTATTTATTATTGACGGACAGAGAGACACAGAGCATGAGCAGGGGAGGGGGGGGGGGGGAGATACAGAATCCGAAGCAGGCTCCAGGCTCTGAGCTGTCAGCACAGAGCTCAACGCGGGGCTTGAACTCACAAACTGCGAGATCATGACCTGAGCCGAATTTGGTCGCCTAACCAACTGAGCTACCCAGGAGCCCCTGAATGCATTCTTCCTAATCGAGAAAAAAAAAAAAACAAAAACAAAAACAAAACAAAACAAAACAACAACAAAAAAAAAACCCTTAACATTTAACATTAATACCATTTTTGTAAATTGTATTTCATAATTTCAATTTATTTTAATACCAAGATTTACTAGCATTATCACTAACTACAGGTGAAAGTTACTCTTTTTTTCTTGCCACAATCCACCCAAAACGTACCTCAAGCATTCATCCTTCATAAGTAACTCAAAATAACACTTACCGAAGTTATTTCAACACTTTTTAAGCACCTGTAATATTCTAGGCAGTCTCTAGCCCCAGAGATATAAAAGTTATGCTAGGTATAATCCTAAAATAGAGATGTTTACTGTCTAAGGAGAACAATCTAAGAACAATCAAATCAATTCAAAAAAAGTGGGCCAATTGCTCTAAATGAAATATTTGCTGTGTGCTATCAGGACTCAGAGGAGAGATATCAAATCTAATCTGGGGAGGACAAGAGGGAACATTCAGAGACATTAACTCTTCAATTTTACTGCTCAGCCGTTTACATTTTATGAAGGGGGAGGGCAATGCTAGGTCCTCATTAACTCATCCATACTCAGGGGCTCACCAACAGTAGTAAGTCTGACACACAGACCATCTCAAAGCATTACTGAAGGAAACGGATAATGTTAAGCTGGCCTTTGTAGCTCAGGGAGTCCTGTTAGTAGTTTTAAAGATAAGGATCATTTATCATGAGCTCATTTATTTTTTAACAGTACTGTTTCCAAGCCTTGGCAAGTTTGCTGACCTCACTCTTAAGTAGGATAAATGATTTCCTTGTTTATGTTATCAACTTGCTTGAAAACCATTTTTTATTTTGTAGAATGCAGAAAGTAAATTCCAGTCCAGCATACTGTGATTATTATGAATCACAAATTAGTACCATTTTGGAATACCATTATTATGAATCACAAATTAGTACCATTTTGTACTTAGTGAGTGGTATGGTTCTAGCTACAGACATTTTTCTGTTTTTGCATCTTTGGGCACTCTCACCAAATGCATGCCACAGCTTTTTCCTTCCTTCCTTCCTTCCTTCCTTCCTTCCTTCCTTCCTTCCTTCCTTCCTTCCTTCCTTCCTTCCTTCCTTCCTTTTTCTTTCTTTCTTTCTTTCTTTCTTTCTTTCTTTCTTTCTTTCTTTCTTTTTCTTTCTTTCTTTCTCTCTTTCTTTCTTTGTCTTTCTTTCTTTTTGAAAGACATATTATCTTCTAATTTCATCTACTGTGACTATGCTAATGGATAGTGTGCTATACATCAAGAGGTCTGTATCATCTTGTTGTAAAGTATTTTCACCTTAACGAATAAAAATAAACATACTCTTAAAGTAACACATCTTTTCTCCTCAAAATAATTTCTCTCGTTTTAATATATCTCAACTCAATATTCATTCTTAATTCATATGTGTGTTGATGTAATTTTCCACCAGAAAGGTATAATCAAGGTTTACGGTAAACCCTATTATTGATGGAATAATAGACTTGACAAAATAAAGTATTCATAAGAATGTTTACCTATTTACAAATAGGTCAAAAGTCATCGTATCTCCTGTCACCTCCTAAATAAAAAATGATTTATACTGTATTACTATAATATTTCATTAATCTATTTTATTCAGTTATGAAACTTTAGAATAAATCCATATCTAAATAAAATCTATTTTGTGTCTCAATCCCAGTACACTATTAATATTCAGTCATTGAAATTATTCTTTCCTGAATCAATGTTTTGTTCCAAAGTGTAAACACACAGGGATTCAAATGGACTTTCTGGTATGTAAATAAGTTTGTATATGCAGATTTTCTAAAATGTTTCAAAGAAATACAAACTTCGATACATCTGATTTAATAAACAGTGCAACATGAAAAAAAAGTCAAGTTATAAATAAACCTTAGGAGAATTTGATTGCCTTTGCTGTACAAAGATCGATATTTTGCATGAAATTGCCCATAACACAGAGGCAATAGCTGTAATCTCTTTTGTTCATTTATTTATTTCACTATTTATTTATTTTTCTAACCTGATCCATTTTCTGCCTCCAAGATGAGGGAATCTGAGACTCTAAGCCAACCAGTGACTTCAAAAGTGGACAGACTTTTACTGCCTCTGTTTGAATGGAGAGATGGTTGGTATGGAGGATGATGCTAAAGGACCAAGATTCCAAGAAACGATGACAAGTTTTATCCTGAGGAAAGGAAGTAACTCTTCCCTCACTCTGTGAAGATACAGGCTTTTGTCACCTCACAAAGCAGAGCCTCAAACATTTTTCCCCTTAGTTTTCAGATACTAATTTTACTTCTACTTTTTCCTCACATCTTCTTCCAGAACTCTCATTGTAACTCCTAACATTTTAATTCCCTATTTTGTGGAACAAATTTCAGTTATATTGCTCTAATAAAAAAATAAATAAAAGCAGGAGAACTTACAATTTGATTTAGACCTACATATCTATTCGTTTAAGGCTAATGTTCCAAGTTGTTATTATTTATTGATTGTGTTCATATTCCTCCTTTCAGGCTGCAAGCCATGCTGGCTTCTCTAAATTTCTAATTGAAATACAAGACTTAGAATCCAATAGAATTACTTACACACACTTATAAACCTTTAAATCTTTAAAAGAGACCATTAGCTGCATTGTGCCCATAGGAATAGATGAAATCAGAATCTTATGATAGAATAGCATTTAAGATAGTATTAATATCTCTCTCTACATGACTCAGTCCTTTATACAGCTGGGATTTAAAGCAAGCTTTTGTAGATAAACCTTGGTGCATGGTTAAAGTAAGATCATTTTAAAAGACAAGTAAAATGATTAAACTCCAGGGTTTTAAATAAATGAATCAAATTCTAGTCTCTGACTTCATCTAGCTGTGTAACCTTAGATAACTCTGACCCTTAGTTTCCACATATTGTGAGGGAGGGTATTACATGTTTACTTCTCTATATGGAACATTTTTTTTAAAGAATACTGTCTTGAATTTGTAATTTCCCTCAACATTTGTAGCTAACAGATACCTTTTCTTTTACTTTGGCTAGAATATGTTTGTTTTCAAGGGATTAAAAAAACCTAAGAATTTTGTAGTTTTCATGCCATTATATTGCTTGAACTCAATCCCTTTATCTCTCTTTTGATTTCTGTATCTCTCATGCTCTCTCTATCTACTACAATAGATGTTGGGCACTGCAAATAAAACTTGAATTGATAATAGGTAACTGTTTCAAAATAACACAAAGTGTGGAAGTTCTACTTTCCTATGGAATTTAAACACTCCTAACAGCTTTTAGACTTTCTTTTTTTTTAATTTTTTAAATGTTTATTTATTTTTAAAAGAGGGGGGGGGGAGGGCAGAGAGAGAGGGAGACACAGAATCCAAAGCAGGCTGCAGGCTCTGAGCTGTCAGCACAGAGCACAATGCGGGGCTTGAACTCACTAGCCATGAGATCATGATCTGAGCCAAAGTTGGATGCTTAACCAACTGAGCCACCCAGGCACCCCATTTTTAGGCTTTCTTGATGTAAAGGTTGTTAGTCTGAAGCAAGAGAAAAAGTGAGTGGTTTTGCTAGAACTAACATTAATAAACACAATCTTTAAGTGTATTATATATAAATATAAATATAAATATAAATATAAATATAAATATAAATATAAATATAAATATATACACATTTTTTAACAGAAGTTGTTTTCAGCTATTCCAAAGGACTTTTGGTGGTGGATAGGCTTTCATGAGGCAGAATTGTACAAGCTCCCTGATTATTTTCAGTCAGGATTGGTTTGCTGATTTTGTGAAACAAGTTACTGGTTTTGTGTTTTCATGCAAGAGTTTGAAGGAAATGGTCGGTTATTTACATACTCTACTTTCTATATAATTGTTTCTAAAGCTATTAAACTGATGAGGTGAAAGATTTCTAGCAAAACTAAAAAAAAACACTTATGTCAACAGTCAAATCATTTTGACCTCATCTAACATCCCAATATATTTAAGGAATAAATGACTAAAATTGTAATCTTGTCGCCATCTCACACCTACTCATAATGGGATGTAAACCGAATATCATATAGATTGAATTGTGACCCCCTGGATAAATATGTTGAAGTCCTAACCATTAATACCTGTGACAGGGACCTTGTTTGGAAATAGGGTCTTCGCAGATGTAATTAAGATAGGTCGTTAAAGTAAGCTGTAATGCCATATGACTGGTGTCCTTGTGAGAAAAGATAGATACACCAGAGGAAAATAGTCTGTGACACTGGAGGCAGAGACAGAAGTACTAAAGCTTCAAGCCAAGGGATGTTGAGGATTGCCAGCAAACCACCAGAGAGTAGGGGAGAGGCTAAAAGGAATTTCATCCTATGTTTCAGAAGGAGCATCATACTGTCGTACATGATTTCAGATTTCTAGCCTTCAGAAGTGTGAGACAATAAATTTCTGCCGTTTTACGTTGCCTAGTTCCTAGTGGTTTGGTGGGGCAGCCAAACTGACGTATTCCTTCAGGTCTACATTAAAAATACATGTGTTTTGGGCACCTAGGTGGCTCAGTTGGCTATGTGTCTGGCTTTGGCTCAGGTCATAATGTCACGGTTAGTGAGCTCAAGTCCTGCACTGGCTTCTCTGGTGTCAGCACAGAGCCTGCTTTGGATCCTTTGTCCCCATCTGACTCTGTCCCTTCCTGCTCACACACTCTCTCTCTCACCTCTCTATATATATCAAAATAGGTAAATATTTAAAAAAAAAACTTTTAAAAATATATTTGTTTTAATTATGGTTTAAATTAGGTTTGGTTCAAAATAGTATATAGTGATCTTCAACACTTAAATTAACGTTAGCTGAAAAAATACTACTATGTTTTGATTGCTTATATTTATAGGAATAAAGACTGTTTTATTTCAACGAAATTCTTCAATTTCCTATAACCTGATTTTAAAGCAAATAACTCTTAAAAATAATACCTACTTACTCTCTAGAAAGTTGTTCACTTTCAGCCATTTAAAGTACCTTTCCCTAGGAGAAAAAAAAATATGTCTACGGGGGCACCTGGGTGGTGGGTGGCTCAGTCAGTTAAGTGTCTGACTCTTGATTTTGGCTCAGGTCATGATCTCACAGTTCCTGGGATCGAGCCCCTCATCTCTGTGCTGACAGCATGGAGCCTGCTTTGGATTCTCTCTCTTCCTTTTTCTCTGCCCCCCACTCCATGCACACATGCTCTCTCTGTCTCTCTCAAAAATAAACATTTAAACAATAATAAAAATATGTCTACGGAGACTTGTCAAGAAAGCACATAGCAAATTTAAGCAAAATAAATAAAAACTGAAAACTTCTCAAGTTGCCATCAACAGAATGGATGAAAAAGAGAGGTATATTTATATATGAAAGACTGTTCAGCATTAACAATGAAATATCAGCTAAGCACAATAACATGTATAAATCTTAAAAAAATGCTAAATGAGGGACAACTACACAACAGAATACATGCAGTATGTCGTCATTTATATGGGTTTCTACAAGAGGTGAAATTACTCAGGATGGTGATTGCCTCTGGGGTTGGGTGGGGAAGAGATTGACTATCAGCAAACCTGGCTGGGACGTCTGGATGGCTCAGTCTGTGAAGCATCCGACTTCAGCTCAGGTCATGATCTTTCAGTTCCAGAGTTTGAGCTGTGTGTCGTGATTTCTGCTGTCAGGGCAGAGCCTGCTTCAGATCCTCTGTCCCCTCTATCTCTGCCCCACCCCTGCTTGTTCTCCCTCTCTCAAAAATAAGTAAACATTAAAAAAAATTTTTTTTAAAGCATGCTTTTTTTAATGTGAGGTTAATGTTAAAGTGGTTGAATTGCTCAGGTTTATATACAGAATTCATGAAGTGATATACTTAAGACATGGGCATTTTATTATATGGATATTTTATTTTAAGATAAATTATAAATTAATATATGTACCCCCATGTTTACAACAGCATTATTTACACTACCCAAGATATTGAAGCAGCCCAAGTGTGCACTGATATAGATGAACAGAGAAGAGGTAGAATATTATTCAGCCATAAAAAGGAATGAAGTCTTGCCATTTGCTGTGACATGGATGGAGCTAGAGTATAATGCTAAGTGGAATAAGTCAGCCAGAGAAACATAGATACCATGTGATTTCATTCATGTGTGGAATTTAAGAAACAATACAAATGAGCAAAGGGAGGAAGGAAGAGGGGTGAGAGAGAGAGAAACCAAGAAATAAACTCTTAACTATAAAGAACAAATTAATGGTTACCAGAGGGGAGTTGGGTGCAAGGACGGGTAAAATAGGAGATGGGGATTAAGGAGTTCACTTGTGATGAGCACTAGGTGATGTATGGAAGTGTTGAATCACTAATATAACATTGTATGTTAACTATAAGGGAATTAATATTAAAACTTAATAAAAAATTGGAAACAATAAATTATAAATGAATATTGACCTTTAGATGATTACATATATGTGAGGATATTTAGGGAAAGTGTACTGAGCCTACAAATATTTTTTAAATATATAAAATAATGATTGAATTATAGATGAAAAGATAAATAAGAAAGCAGATGTATTAAAATGTTAAGAGTGGAATATGTTAATGTAGTTGGAGGGGTACTATAAAATTCTTTCCATTTTCACCATGTTTGAAAATTCTCATAATAAAATTATGTATGTGAGGAAAAAACTCATATACATAAATGCATAGTTTCCAGAGAATGTTTTTGTAATCGAATAAAAAATGTTACTTCTATATTTGGCATTTTTCAATCATACCGCTTCCTGAGCCACTCATCATAATTGGTTAACATATAAAATATTCACTGAAGTCAAAACAGAAGACTATCACTTAAGATAAAATATTGTCCTTAATAGATTCTACTAGAATGTCTGGATTTATCATAAGTACTGTATATCACTTACTAATGAATACAATGCTTTATGTTTACAGTTGTCTCATACTGATCATAAGAATTTAATACTATGTTGTAGTAAATTTATAGTTATTATCTAGAGGCTTTGGGCGTATTGCATAAGATATATTGCATATTTCTACATTGCTACATTGCTTATAATTTTACTGTAATCTTATTGAACATACTAGTTACTGCACAGTGGATTTTAAATATAAATAAATATTTGTGGAAGGATAGGATGGATAAATGAATTCCATTCTAAATGATAATAAGAATTATCGCCATCTAGCCATCAGCTAGAAATAGTGAAAAAGTTCCACTCATATGCAAACAGGGCGAGGGAGGAAAGTCTATGGCTGGGGAGCTACCCTATACAACAGTTTTACGTTAAATAAAGGGAGAACACAGTTTTCTTTTTTTCTGCAGGAAAATTTTGCCTACACTTTGTTTTGTTATTTGAAGGCAATATTTTCAGCTATTTGTGTATTATTTATTTTTTTTAATGTGACAAACCTTAAAAACAGTATTTAAAAAATAAATTATCTGTATGTATACATACAAATTCACACACACACACATACACATTGATAATGCATATACAGAACCTTTGAACACTTTTTCTACCTGGATAATATCTTATTTTTTAAAAAGTGTGCTCCCCGGGGCGCCTGGGTGGCGCAGTCGGTTAAGCGTCCGACTTCAGCCAGGTCACGATCTCGCGGTCCGTTAGTTCGAGCCCTGCATCAGGCTCTGGGCTGATGGCTCAGAGCCTGGAGCCTGTTTCCGATTCTGTGTCTCCCTCTCTCTCTGCTCCTCCCCCGTTCATGCTCTGTCTCTCTCTGTCCCAAAAATAAAATTAAAAAAAAAAAAAAAGTGTGCTCCTTTTATTAATTGTTTATTTTATTCATTTAAAAAATTCTAAATGCCTATTTTGTGCCAGACATATATTAGAGAGAAAAATACAAATAAAATACTAACCCTACCCTTAGTGTGGGTTACATATCTAATTTCTCTCCAGGTATAGTTGCTGAAAACTTTGAATTTATATAAATCTCTAGAAGCTTATGAGACTAACGGCAATCTCACTTTCAGTTAAAAGACACTGGGATAGAGGGACAATTTTTGGCCAAACCAAACACACACACACACACACACACACACACAGGGACACAAGGATTTAGGTAAGTATTTATTTATTGTTTCAAGAAAAGCTTGATTGCCTGCTTGGTCATGTAACAGCCTAACATTGATGGTAATGATTTCAGTAAATAGCCCATTAAAAAGAAGGAAGGAGGATAGAGGAGGAGGAGGAGTTGGAGGAGGAAAAAGAGAGGCGGAAGATGAGAATGGAAAAAAAAAATACAAAAGCTCTGAGAAGTAAACCAGAGAAAAGGATTTTTTTTTTCTCTGCTTCCATCAGAAACAGAAGTCCTCAATGGATAATGATATATATATTTTTTGTACCAGTGTCTAGTATGAACTTAACAACCTGCTACTTAATAACTCTGGTAATTATTTTTCTAGTCACTATCTTATGTTTAAAAGAAAACCACAGGCTCAAGATGGTGGCACATAAGCCAGGTTACCAAATTTGTACTTAATACCTAAACTACTTGGCAGTTTCAAGTCCCTCAGAAATGTAGTGTTAAGAAGTCAGTCAGAAATTTTCTCATCAGCATCACATGGGCCTTCTCCATCCCCCAGAGGAAGAGAAGACCTGTATAACAAGACCTCCTGCCTTCACCCCATAAGGGGAGGTGATCTTGACTGAAACAATGCTTTCCTTTCTTTCACTAATAACTTTCCTACACCACCCTCCTTCCTATATAAATCTTCCATTTTGTACAACTCCTGAGAACTATAGTCTACTTGTTAGATGGGAGGCTGCACAATCCATGAATAGGTTGGTAAAGCTAATTAGATCTTCATTTACTTGACTGATTCTTTTTCTTTTTTAGCATTTACCGATGTTTATAACTTTGTGGTGTTAGACTGTTATCTTTATTTTATACTATTTTTAAAGAGACCTTGGAGGAGAAAAGGCTTATCTAAAGTCATAAGTGGATTTCTGAACATGTAACTAGAATACTATATCCTTTTGAAGAAACTGTTTTAGTGTTAGTATTTGATTTAATAATAAAAACGTGGAATCTATTCTTTATTGATATCCATTGTGTTTCCACAATACTGTTTGATCCAGTCCTATTAAAGAGTTCTCATTTAGTCAGGTGCTAGCATAGTATTCAGACAACTACCACATTATCCCAATTCTCTAATCTTTAAATTGCCTGCTTATTCAAAATCAAATCAAATAAGTATTGTGACCTTCATTTATAAAGCCCTAATGGTGTGGATCTGCTAATGTGTGCAGAATTGAACAACAACCTGAATCCAATCAAGTGTACTCAGCCAGCTCACTGACAATCAGTAACTCAATCTCTAGATAGAAGTTAGCTAAAGAAATGAGATCGTTTTCTAAATCAGTAGCTATAAGTATTTGAAATTTCCTCTGAAACAATAAAACCTAGAGACAAATAAATTAAGAAATGGCTGTGCTGCTTATCTTTTTCTTGATGATTTTATTGCCCTTCAGTAAACTGCCCAGATTCCAGTAAGTTTCAAAAAAAGAGTCCGAAATTTTAAGAACAATTTTGTCTTCCTTATGCTTTCTTTTACACAGCTTGCATTAAAAAAAAAAAAAAAAAAAAAAAGTAGTATAAAAATGAGATAGTAGAAGATCGTCAATGAAAAGAAACTGGTGGGAAAATGGGGAGAAGGAGAAAAGGGATGTAGGATAAAGTAACAGGAAGAGGAAGGTAAAGGCTCGATTAGAAAAATAACTACAATAAGAAAGGAGCAGAAAAAAGCAAGAGGACCGTATGAAGCAGAATCATGTATGAGCTAAAGGCAAAAGTCAAGTGCAAAGGCAGGGTCTCAAACTCACTTTTCTGTTTGAAGTAATGCAAATGAGTACATTGGGGTGGATGTACTTTTTGTGGCTTTCCTCATCCCACAACTGAGAAGTAAACACAAATAAATCTTTGTCCTAAAAAAAGGTGAAAGTTGATTTAAGAGTGTCATCTTCAGGGGCGCCTGGGTGGCTCAGTCGGTTAAGCGTCCAACTTTGGCTCAGGTCATGATCTTGTGGTCTGTGAGTTCGAGCCCCGCATCAGGCTCTGTGCTGACAGCTCAGAGCCTGGAGCCTGCTTCGATTCTTTGTCTCCCCCTCTCTCTCTCTCTGCCTCCCCCACTCATGCTCTGTCTCTCTCTCTCTCTCTCTCTCTCTCTCTCTGTCAAAAATAAATAAATATAAAAAAAATTAAAAAATAAAAGACTGCCATCTTCCCTCTGGAGACAAAGAGAATGGTGTCGCAAACCAGCATTCCTGTTGGCACCAGCAGAAAACAAGAAATAGGCACCCTTCAGCTCTGGCCAATATTAACAAAACTTCTGATTTTATGGAGAAACTGAAGCACAAATTTTAGGACAAATCTGATATTGACAAGTCATTCAATGAATATTTAAATCTATGTGAATACTCTCATCACCCTGTACTGACTTCCCTGCTACAGGTTGGGGGATTTGGTCCAGGGGACTACCTGACTGCAGGCTTACTATTGAAAAGGTAAGAGACAGGGTAGAAACTAGTGTTCCTAACTTTACCTCTACCTATCTATGAGGCCTGACTGATCCTGCTGTTTACTGTGTTCTTGTCTGGATCCCCTTCCTTTCTATGAGATTAGGGCATAATTAATTCTCTATAAATGGTCTCTGAAGGGTAGCTCTATGGTGTCATCTATTCTCTGTTTCCGTCAATGGTTTGGTTTATAAAGAGGTTCAGCGTTTTGCTTTGGTCTAAATTCATTTTTAATGGGAGCCTCACAGGGTCCAATTCTGGCTTCTTTGTTGTCACCTGTTATCTAGGACCCCTAGTAAATTGAAGGAACCAAGGCAACTGTAGCCTGTTTCTAAGAACATGTCCTATAAGCAGGGCTAGCTTTACCACTCTGAGATCATCAGAGTTGCAAAGGGTTCCCACACTCAGGAGGGGTCTTGATGCTTAAAACATACTCTATGGCTGCTGTCTTGAATTTATTAACAACTTTATGTTTTGTAAGTGAAGTTTAATTGGACAGTGAATCCTGAGTCGGGGCTTCCAGTCCCTGCTCACACATCATCCCGTCTTCTTCTGTCTCCTTCTAGCTCCTCATCTCCCAGAATGAGTTCGTGGCCAGAAGCCCCCCTGCTCCAGTGCAGGTACTTCACATCTCTCCACCCCAGCAGGGGCCTGGGCACAGGCAAGGTGAGAATTAAAGTTAGGCGCATGAACCCTGGGAACCGAGTTAGGGAGCTGGCCTCAGGGAACTAACTCTGAGGCACTATACTCACCCTCAGAGTATCCTGATGCTTGAATGGTAGGACGTTAATAGAAAATAAAAAATGGCAATTCAAGAAGGATCACAGAAGAAGACAAGACTTTCTTCTGCCTTTTGAATGTGTCCCATATTTTCATTTATACTGGGCCCTGAAAATGACTTAGCCCAACCTGCTTACCAGGGTACTTTATTACCACCAGCGTACTCTTTCTCTGGTACCCACAAGTTTCTCCTTTTCTGCCTAAAACGTGGAATATCAAGCTAAAAAGTAAAATAAAACATAAGAGTTTTAAAAAGTTTTGTTAAAAGAAATGGGAGATGGGACACCTGGGTGGCTCAGTTGGTTAAGTGTCTGACTCTTGATTTTGACTCATGTTGTGATCTGAGGGTCATGAGATCAAGCTCTACATAGGGCTCTATGGGGGGCACAGAGTCTGCTTAAGATTCTCTCTCTCCTTCTCCCTCTTCTCCTCCCCTGGTTTTGCTCTCTTGTGCATGGGCACTCTCTCTTCTCAAAAAATATAAATAAACAAACAAACAAATAAATAAATAAGTAAATGGAGGTGATTCTTTTTAGGAGCAGGCATTACTCTTTACCCCAAATCTGGACAGTGTGAAAAGCAAGTGCCATGTAATAAGCATCACATTTTCTTTTTCTTTTTCTTTTTCTTTTTCTTTTTCTTTTTCTTTTTCTTTTTTTTTTAAATACAACACACTTTTATTATCTCACAGTTTCTATGGGCCAGGATCTAGGTATAGCTTAGTTGGTTCTCTACTGTCAAATCTCCCAGGCTGTAATCACGGTGTCAGCTGAGGTCTCATCTGAGCCTCAACTGAGCAGACTTTTATCCCCTGTGGCTCTAAGACTGAAATCCTCAATTCTGGACTGGTGTTTCTTCCACTTCAACGTGTCTGCTAGCTTTCTCAGAGCCAGCGAGGGTGAGAGTCTCCAGTAAGGTGAATGTTGTGATCTTCATGTAACATAATAATCTTTGTCATATTTTATTTATTTATTTTATTTTTTACTTTTTTAATGTTTATTTTATTTTTTAATATAATTTACTGTCAAATTGGCTAACAAACAGTGTGTAAAGTGTGCTCTTGGTTTTTGGGATAGATTCCTGTGGTTCATCGCTTACATACAACACCCAGTGCTCATCCCAACAAGTGCCCCCCTCAATACCATCACCCATTTTCCCTTCTCCCCCAACCCCATCAACCCTCAGTTTGTTCTCTGTATTTATGAGTCTCTTATGTTTTGCCTCCCTCCTTCTCTGTAACTATTTTTTCCCCTTACCTTCCCCCATGGTCTTCTGTTAAGTTTCAAGATCCACATATGAGTGAAAACATATATCTGTCCTTTCCTGACTGACTTAATTCACTCAGCATAATACCTTCCAGTTCCATCCACATTGCTGCAAATGGCATGATTTCATTCTTTCTCATTGCCAAGTAGTATTCCATTGTATATGTAAACCACATCTTCTTTATCCATTCATCAGTTGATGAACGTTTAGGCTCTTTCCATAATTTGGCTATTGTTGAAAGTGCTGCTATAAACATTGGGTACATGTGCTCCTATGCATCAGCACTCCTGTATCCCTTGGATAAATTCCTAGCAGTGATATTGCTGGGTCATAGGGTAGATCTATGTAGGGTAGTTTTAATTTTTTGAGGAGCCACCACACTGTTTTCCAGAGCGGTTGCACCAGTTTGCATTCCCGCCAACAGTGCAAGAGAGCAACGCTTTTTTGTTAACCCACCTGGTTGCTCACTTTTGTTTCTTCACGCAGATAGTATGTATAAGGCAGGGCTTTTTAAATTCAGACAAACCTCAGTCAAATTCCAATTCTGCTACTTGCTAAGTATAAGTTTTATATTTTTAAAATATCAATGTAGGGTACTTATTTTGTGTCAAATACAAAGAACCTATAATTTTAGTTGACATGATCAGAAGTCATTGTATAGTGTTTCTATGGTGTGTCCACTGACTCTGGGTAGGCCCATCAACTGTCATTGTGTGGAAGAGTTGAGATGGCAGGAGTGTCTCTCAATGGCAAGGTTGAAGTGAATTTAAAGGCTTTGGAACTCCTGAACAGTGTTTAAAATCTTCCAAGTGCCATTTTTTTTTTCTAGACTTAGAGAATTTCCTTGATTATTTTTGTATGTAAGAGGGTGGGTCTACATTAACCCATTCTATATGCTTTAATAGGATTAGAGCAGTGGATAATGTCTGTGATAATCCACAATTACCAAAAGCATCAATCTGGATGTCTTTTTCACTTCCATTATGCAGTAAGCAACATTTGTGGCATTACCACAGTTACAAGTAAATTCCAGATAAGCCACAGTTTCTTATTGGGGTTACTTTAAATAGTCTCTGAGAAATCATGGAGAGTATTCACAGATGCAGTACCTAATTCGTTCGCGGTCTTATAACAGAAACTCACGACACAGGTCAGAGCTGTGGAAAAACAATTTGTTCAGGAACAAATACTATTTGTATTAACATTTCATGATCCTCCCTCAAAGATCATGAAATCAGTGTCCTTAGCCTTAAGTAGCATGTATCCTGCTTCCTAAAAGACACTGTGTAAGTCAGTTGATAGTAAGTGTAGTACATACACCTACTAAAAGTATAGGCAAGTAACACCTAATAGAAGCAGCAAAAGTCCTCTAATGCAGCAAGCTAAAAGTAGAACAAATCCCATTCTTACAAACAAGAAAAGCCAAGTGGAAAATTTTAAATATTCTTTCATGGACTTGCGAAAAACTACATAATCAACAGAAAACAGTTTATTTGTAAAGATGGGTAAAATGGTTTCATCAATATTTATTCAAGATTTGCATGTGACTTGGTTAACTAAATTGCATGTCAGCAAAGAAACAAATATGATAAAGATAGCTAGGTTCTAATTGCCAAGATTATCAGAAATAATCATTCGGTTGTTTATAAATAGTAAAAATACGTGTTGAAAGTTTATGAATTTCTAAAAACAATTTCCAAATGATCTACCTTGTATATGGAGGGAGAACTAGTACCATGAAATGGAATGCACAAACGTGAAACAAGCTTAAGTCTTTATTGAAATTATAGGGACCACAGTGGGAATTAATTTCCATTGAAGTTACAGAACAAATTGCTTCTGCTTCAATGAATTAAACTAAACCATATTTGCTCTAATTTGGGTCTATGATCTTTTATTCTCTATCCAGCAGAAATGGATAAATGTTCCCTTTATTTATTATTTCAAGAGAGTAATAACCGCCACCTTCCCACCCCCTACTTTTTCACATATCTTTTTTTTATATTTTTTGGCCCCATTCACTTTCCACTTTCTTGTAGAGGTCATTAAAAGCTTAGCACAATAGAATAAAGTTTGTAGGATGTTTTAACAGCATGGAATACAGTAGATAAAAATAGGAAGATAGAGAAAGAGATAAGAAACAGAGTAAGAAATGCTATTGAAAATTGCAAGTAGAATCAATGAAAAATATTGAATCCAAATCCATTTGATCTCTACTATGTGACAACCATTGTGTTTGAATTCACAAAATCTTCTAAAACCTGCTTGATTCAAAAAATAAGGAAAAAATATAGGTATTTTACTTCCTTTTCAGGGCCTTGGTTTATAAAGAATATTAATGAATACCTTCATAAAAAGTTTTTCTCTTCACTCCCTCTTCCTCCATTACCAACATAGGCTATTCAATTTGGCAATTAGAGAGCAACCGTTTTATAGAGATATGGTGAGATTTAATACTCTGGAAAAGTTTGGGAAAGATACTTTTTTTTTTTTTCTGGAATCTGTTATAGTCAAGAAGAGGCAGCTTAAATTACATCAAACTTCTGTTTTTATGAAGGCAATTTTTAAATGTCTCAATAGAAATATAAGCATGATATCATTGAGTAAAAATTTTAAAAAATGATAAACAAAAATGATTGGAAAACTCTCAAGAAAAAATGTTCAGTTGACATCAAAAAATAAATTTAAAAAATTATGACACAATTTAGCAGACTATATTTACAATAACAGCAAAAAAACTATAATCCATGAATTAATTAACAAAAGACTGTAACACTTGTGTGCAGACAGTTATAAAATATGGCAGAAAAAATTATGGAAGATCTAAATACAATTTTTAAAAATCCCACCTTCATGGGATTGGAATGACAATATAAAGATGTCTATCCACCTAAGTTTGATCTACAGACTCCACTGAGTCAAATTCCAATCAAGTACAAACATACTTTCATAAACATGAAAATCTGATTTAAAAAAAATTTAAAAATGCAAATTGAAACCAAAAAGGTATCATTACTATATTAGTCTGCTCAGGCTTCCAAAACTAGATGTCATAGACTAAGTGGCTTAACCAGCAGAAATTTATTTTCTCACATTTTTGGAGGCTAGAAGTTCAAGATCAAGGTGCCGGCCTGGTTAGCTTCTGATGAGAACTCTTTCTAGCTTGTAGATGGCTGCCTTTTCTTTGTGTCCTCACACAGCAAAGAGAGAGAGAGAAAACTCTTTAATGTCTATTCTGTAAAGATACTAATGCCATTATGAAGGTCTCATGGCCCTTCATGGCCTCACCTAAACCTAATTATCTCCCCAAAATCCCATTTCCAAATGCCATCATATTGGGGGGTAGGTCTTCAACATATGAATTTTGAGGAGACACAATTTGACCTAGAGCAATTGCACAGCTATTTTTTAATTAAAAAAAAAAAAAAGACCATCTTGCAGGATTGAAATTTTATGCCCATTGTTTCAGTCATGCAAGAAGAGAAAGTGCTATACAACACACTTCATATAGTTAACAATACCATACTGTGTAGTTCCTACAAAAGAAACAAGAAAAAAAGGAATGAAAGAAAAGAAATGAAAGAACATACCACAATGTTTGTGAAGATGTGGAGAAACTGGAAAACTTATAGTTTGTACAACTACCTTGGAAGACATATTCTTGTCTTCTAAGATTTTTTTTTTAAAGCTTATTTGTTTATTTTTGAGAGAGAGCGAGAAAGGGCGAGAGAGAGAATCTCAAGCAGGCTCTGAGCCGTCAGCACAGAGCCTAATTTGGGGCTCGAACCCACAAACCACGAGATCATGACCTGAGCTGAAATCAACAGATGCTTAACCAGCTGAGCCACCCAGGCACCCCAATGTTTTCCTGTCTTTTAATCAGGCCATTCTATTCCTAGGTATTTACCTGAAGAGAAATGAAAGTATATGTCCATACAAAGACTTGTACGTGAATGTTCATAAATATTTATTTGAAATAGTCAGTAACTAGAAGTAACCCAAATGTCTACCACAGGTGAATAAACAAATTGCATTACATCAATGCAATTAAATACTATTCGTCAATTAAAAGACTTATTGATACATAGAACAAGGATGAATATCATAATTATGCTGTGTGAAAGAAGTCAGACAAAAAAGAGTTCACACTGTGTGAGTCAATTTATTTAAAATCACAGAACATGCAAATTAATCTATAGAAACAGACAGTAGGCCAGTCATTGCCTGTTGATAAGAGGAGGGTGTGGAGAGGGACAAGAGGGGGAAAGGAACATGGGGTAATGTATATATTCATTATCTTGACGGTGGTGATGATTTCATAAGTGTGTACACATATCAATAATTATCAAATTGTACAAATCAAATATATGTAGTTTATTATAAGTCCATCTTCCTTCAATAAAGCTCTTTTCTTTAATTTTCTTAAGTTTGTTTTTAATGTTTATTGATTTTTGAGGGAGCGAGAAAGAGAAAGAGAGAGCGAGCACGAGAAAAGGAGAGTCAGGGAGACAGGGAGACACAATCCGAAGCAGGCTCCAGGCTCCCAGCCATCAGCACAGAGCCCGGCATGGGGATTGAACTCATGAACTGTAAGATATGACCTGAGCCAAAGTCGGATGCTTAACTGACTGAGCTAGCCAGGCACCCCAATAAAGCTCTTTTTTAAAAATGCATAAATATTCTCATTTCCAGGCCAGATTCCAGCTACTGAACTAGCCCTTCTCTGTAAAAAGCTATAAAACAGCACATACTATTTAGTAACAAAGGGAGCTGGGGAGTATGATACCTGTGGAATGAGAAAGAAATGAGCTGACCCCTATGTCTGTTGAAGTTTTCCGTCTGGAAATCCAACCAAAGATTGTAGCACAAAGGGGGTCAAAGCAGAGGACAGCAGCTTTGCTAAGCCAAGAAAACTGAAATAAAAATTCAGGAAGGCTAAAGATAGATTATCATATAAAAAAGATTTACACAGTCAAGGATATCTAAGAAATCTGCACTTGAGTATGGTTAAATACTGATTAGCAGATACTCAGGGTGAGACTCCACAAGGAGAGGCAAAGAAGAACTATTGTAGAAAAAAACAATGGGGATCAATAAACTGAACAACTCTCTTTGGTGACACAAGACTGGGAGATGTCTAGGATCCAATCAAGCATGGTAGAAAGATTTCTCATGAGAGCACTCAATGAAAGTACCAGACAGACTAAATTTTAAGAAAAGAGTTATGCCAGCCTCAAAATAAAGGATGCCATATAATCACACTAGCAAACTAGTAAATTGTAAAAAGAAGCCTTGAATCAAGTGATTAGAAAATAAATTAACTGCCTGCTAGAACAAAATTCAACAACCTTTAAAAAGGAAGACAGAAAAATGCAGAGATTCACAATGTATGTCATGCAGGCATGAAATTACTAGAAGAATCAGGAATATGACTCGTAACAGAAAAAACAATCAGCTACTACAAACAATCTTCAAAATGATAGGAACAATATATTTAACATTCTTTTATACATATACTGGATAAATTTAACAATAGATTAGACTCTATATAGGAGAAAAATCATTGCACACAAATACCTAGAAATAGAATCTATCCCAACGGAAAACTAGTCCTAAAATAAACCAGTATGCATTGATTTATGAGATAATATTCAGCCATCTAACATCAATATAATTGGAGTCTTAGAAGGGGAGGGAGGAATGGAAGAAATAATGCTTTCCCAGATATTAATAAAAAATAAATCCACAGATTGAAAAGCTTGGAGCACTCTCACATAATACACAAAGGACATACTTAAATTAAAAAAAAAATACTTAGATGGATATTTAGAATAAACAGAACATACTTAGACAAAGCACAATAATTAGTATGCTAAAGGTTCTAGTGGCAAAAAAAAACCAATATGGACAAATAGATGAAGAAACCCATCAGAGACATGAAGAAAACAGGAAAGGCCCCAAAGGAAGTAGAGTGTGGAGGTATAAAATCTGAAGGAGACATGTTTCTGCCAGGAGACCCAGTCACAGTCTCATTACAGGATAAGCTACAGCTGCTGTCTGGGCCTATCTTGGCGGGATAATTGACCTGATCTTCCCAAAGCAAGGATGCTCTTACACAGTACCGGTGAGGAAGAACATATTTGGGTGGTGGGCACTACTTACTAGTCCTTTGCTTCAAATTGACAATGAACAGACAAGTACAGCAGTTATAGATGAGAAAAGTATGATGTCTGAGGACTCAGACCTTAAGGATAAGGGTCTGGGTCAAGTGACTAAGCTCAGTGAGGCCAGGAGAGGTGCCAGCTGATAAGGAGGGAATTGAGAGTGGGTAGGTGTTACTGGAAGATTAAAATAAATAACAGTTGCAACCTGAGACCAGCCTCAGTGGTGAGGACTTCCTCTCCCAATTTCCCCTCAGGAAAAGAGGGCATTCAAAATTCTAGAGGATCCTAGCTGGCATGGTAGGGGTTATACTGGATACTATATCATGCTGCCCAGGACCCTCTTGGGAACAAAGGATTTAGATTCTTCAGCTATTGGTAGAAAGTCCTTGTACTTCAGGCATAGAAACAATGCATTCTGGATTGCAGCAAGAAGATGAGAAGCCCTAAAGAAAAGAAGATGCAATTAAATGCAAAAAAAAAAAAAAAAAAAAAAAAAAAAAAGTTTGAACTAAAAGGCTGAACAAATTAAAACAAAACACAAAAAGCAAAGCACATACAAATAACAAAAACCATAGCTGCGCAAGATGAAAACTGAAATAATTACTGAATACAGTGAATAAATTTACATAAAGTTAATTTGTATATTTATTTTCAAGTGTTCTAAACCATCTATTTGCAGAGGATAGAAGACAGAGATGGTTTCAGAACAGTATTTGGATGGTACTAACTTAATAAAGCAAAACTGCAACTATACATGGCAGACATTGTAAGTCAGAGAGAAGGGTGAGGTGATGGAAGATAGAGGATATCATTTTAAAGAGAAAAATAAAAAAATCACTAATCGAAGAAACAAGAAATGCAAGTTTGGGGCTAAAAATAGGGATATTCGTTTCTGGGATGGATATAAATTCATGGTAGAGGAAAGGCAGGTGTCTTCTACAAAATCATAGATAAAGACACAATAGAAGTATTTTATTAAGGGATTTGAACATGTCAGAAAACACACACACACACACACACACACAAATGTAGTACAGAGTGTTTTTTTCAGGTGAAAGGGGTTGAGAGTGGGAAGAAAGGGTGTCTGGGATGGTAGTTATGATGTTGGACATAGAGTAAGTAGACAGCAATACAACTTTTTTTTTCTTTTTTTGATAACTAGGATACTTAATTATCCTTGGAGTATGGGATGTGAGACAATTTTAGCTGAAAATACAGAAATGTTTTCTAGGAAACAACATTAGAATAAACCACCTTGGGGCACCTGCGTGGCTCAGTCAGTTAAGCATAGGACTCTTGATTTCAGCTCAGGTCATGATCTCATGGTTTGTGAGATCTCCCTGTTGGGTTCTGCACTGACAGCATGGAGCCTGCTTGGGATTTTCTCTCTCCCTCTCTCTATGCCCCTCCCCTGCTCACGTGTGCACTCTCTCTCTCTCTCTCTCTCTCTCTCAAAATAAATAAACGTTTAAAAAAAGAGGATAAACTACCTATGGAGAAATGAATTTTGAAGAAGATAATTGAGGGATGTTTCACACATACAAGAGATATTCCAATCTCACATTCTATGGTTTGATGTGTTTTTAGCAGAAAGATTTTCAAAGAACTGCTACTAGATACCAAAATCAATATTTTTAATACAATATTTAATTGCATTTTTGTAATAAGAAATCCTACAATTGTACTTTTGCTTCTCCCTATATATCTTGTGCTGAAATGACTTCAACTTTTAGAAATAAAACAACAAATTTAACTGAACTCAAGGCAAAATCAAGCCTAATATTAAATTTCCACAGAAGGTAATTTTACAGAAAACCTTCTAGAGAAATCAGAGGAAAAAAGAAGCTATAAGTACATAAACAAGTTATGTAGGAGAAATTGGTTCTATGAGGATAGATTTATTCGGTTTAGTTTTCTCTGGGTAATATAAAATAGATCATGTATTTTATGAAGATTTTCTTATTGTCCATAGTCAGTTTGAATTCACACCACAGAGAAAAAGATAATGCTGATTCTCCCGTTAGCCTAAACTTTCTTAATCAACACTTTTCATAAAATTGAAACATTAGTGCTAAACAACGCAATCTATGCTTGAAGGAGTAACTATAATACAGTTGAGTGACCCATCACTGCCCCTGACTTTTGACAACATCTAGGATGCAAGCTGGCTCTCTAGGAGGGATGGTGCTGGCACCAGCCAAACCACTTCCCTCTTGGACCACTGTAATTGTTGAAACATCCTTCCTCATAGTGAGGCTAATTTCTAGACCATATAAATCAAGAATATGACTTTTCTTTTAAATACTGTGGTATTCTATGTACTATGAACTTATTATATAGGTGGATTGAGAACTTCCAGACCTAAGACCCCAACAACTGACTGTATTATATTGTATTATAGTGTAGTAGAGTATAATATATTAGATTATTTTATACGAATATGTAAATATACAGAGACGTTATCTTACACAAATGTAAAATGGAATACATTCCCTTCCAGCAGCCACCCACAGCATTATAATAGCACATCTTCCTTATAAGTGGCTGAAACTTCCACTGGTACATTCATTATTCAGAATTATTCTGGATTCCTTTGTTATTGATTTTTAGGCTTCTGTTCATTATCACTCTCAAGAGATGAGACTGCTAGTTTCATCTCTGATCCTTATGGTCTTACACATTAGTCAGAGTGTTACATAGTGATCAAGATGTTTTCCATGTCTCTGCTTTTTCCTACTCTTCCCCTGCTGCCTGTGATTTCAATTCCTATCACGCGACTCCTATTTTCCAAGATGCCACAAACAGCCTCTCCTCTTACAAAACTAAAGTTAAATGTTGTCTGCAAGGAAGCACTTTTTGATCCACCACAGATATGATTCATAACTCCTTTGTGTTCTCACTGAAGGCCGTACATGTATCTTACAAGGAAGAACTTAGTATCCCAGATGCCGATCTGATCTTCTGTCTCCTCCACACACCAAATCATTCTCCACAATGTCAGACCTATCTTGCCACAATGCAATTCTAGTTGTATAATTTCCTTTCATAATTCCTTTTAGGATAAAATCAAAGGGTTTAGCATGTTTACCAGGGAATATAAGGCTGTTCATGATCTGATCCCAGAATGTTTCTTTTGCTTTGTTTCCTGCCGTCACTTTCCCACTAGCTCTATATTTAACTGTTTGTAAACTTGTTGCTATCACACGTGTAACCTACACACTCTCTCCCATTGTCCCAACAAGCCAACAAAATTTTCCACTTAGTCTCTCAGAGAGGCAGTCGATGATTCTTTCATATCATTCAGATCTAACCTCAAATATATTTTCTTCAAAGAGATGTTTATCGACTCCTATATAAAATGCTTTCCCCATCACTCAATTCCCTGCTCTGTATTCACATAGCATTTATTGCTGTAAAGAATGGTAAAGTTTGGTTGTTGTTTTTTTTTTTTTTTTCTGGCTTCTTCTATTATAAAGTAAGTTATAATGATAGTAGGGATTTTTTTCTTGTTGTCTGCTCTATTCCTAAAACAATGTCTGTTTTTTAAATGAGTAAATAAATGAATGTTTAGAGTGAATGAATGTTTCTGTTTGTTACCAAGGAAACTCGTTACTGTATCAGCATCTTGCACTCCCCTTCTTTCCATCAAGCATCTGAAAACTGTAAAGAACTCAATGATTATCTCTCTCAAAATGCTGAATATCTTAAGATTCAATCAGTAATACATTTTAAAACAAAATTACCCACCCTAATTTCAAGAAGAAATAAAATACCAATTCCCATAAAGTAGTAATGACATAACTTCAGAATATATTGAGTGAATTCAGCTTTATGGAAAGCCTGACGCATCATTCTTATTGTTTCTCTTTTGGCCATGAAACTCCATCTTGGGAAACTCTGGACCAGCCCATCTTCCTGTCATTAAAGGCCTCCTTTAGGGTGCCTGGGTGGCTCAGCTGGTTGAGTTGGCTTAGTTGGTTGAGTGTCTGACTCCAGATTTCAGTTCAGGTCTTGATCTCACAGTTTGTGAGCTCCAGCCCCATGCCGGGCTTGCTGCTGTCAGACTGTCAGGTATAATACTTGGTGTTATAATCTTACTTGAGTAAAAATGCTGATGTCTGACAATGGCTTGATTAACCTTTTTCAGAGGTTTGTATTTGTTTTAAACAATAAGCATTAACGCAAATAAATGAATAAATAACACTCAGGATTTGGTTTGGAATTCTTAGTAAGGAGAGGTTATTTTTCTTTCAGCTTCTCAAATTATGCCACATAAAAAGGTTCTTTGCATAAAGATGACGGAGATTGACAAATCTGAGGAAAAAAAATTACTAAAACACATTTCCTTTTAGTGCTGTTTATTAATAGTACTAAGTTTTCAGGTAACAAAAATAACTGAAATTTATTGAGAACTTAATATGTACCAAACACTGTGCTTTTCAAACATTTCATTCTGCCTGCATAGCGGTACTACAAAAAATCACTTTTATCCCAAATGTAGAGGTAGAAAAATGTTTAAAAAGAGTATAGTTACCATGCTTAATGTCTCACTGCTGTTGGTGATGGGGCTGGGCCTAACATTTTGATATTTATGATTCCAAAACCGTTAATGCCTCTCACAAAAATAGAAAGTGTTAGAATAGGATTTAATCTTTTCCATTAAAGCTGATGTATAAATTCCCTACTAACAGTCCTCAAAGGTGATAAAGTTCCTTCTTTGTGGAAAATGGAAAGCTCATGACATCATAAAGTACAACTTATATTTTTATTTAGCTCTAGTATCACATCATTTTCCTCACTGGATCAAAATCTACCACTAGGTATAATAGGTGCCATTTAATCTCATTCTTACTTGTTAACAAATAAGATTAGTAAAATCAAGTAGAGGAGTCTCAAGGACCATTTAAAAATCTTCAATTTGATTCTAGAGGTTGGTTTAAATCTTTGAATTAATATTTTAAAAATCTAGATAAATTTAAAGATTAACTCCATGTATTTTTAAATCCACCAAAATGTATCATTATTAATCTTTTTGAGTTTATCCTCTTTATTTTGAAAGAGAGTGAGAGGGAGCTAGTGAGAGAGGGCAGAGAGAGAGAGAGAGGGGGGGAGAGAGAGAATCCCAACCAGGGTCTGTGAAGTCAGTGCACAGCCCAACCCAGGGCTCGAATTCACAAACCTGAGTCGAAACCAAGAGTCAGATGGTTACCCAACTGAGCCCCATGTATTTCTCTATTTTAAACCACTGCTGTAGACATTGAACTAATATTGGTTACTATTCCTTTTTTAGAGCCATTATCTTACCAACAGCTATTTTCTTTTTCTTGTTTTTTTAAGAGATGGAAGCTATATCCATATTATATTGAATTTGAAGCTACATCAGTATTATATTGAATTTGTTTAGAAAAAAGAAATTTAGTGATTCCTTTAATATTTGTTTTAAATTTTATTATTACTTTAATTTTTAAGAGAGAGAGAGACAGAGACAGAGTATGAGTAAGGGAGGGACAAAGAGAGAGGGATACACAGAATACAAAGCAGGCTCCAGGCTCTGAGCTGTCAGCACAGAGCCCCATGCAGGGCTTGAACTCATGAACTATGGATGAGATCATGACCTGAGCCCAAGTCGGATGCTCAACTGACTGAGCCACCCAGGTGTCCCTCCTTTTAATATTTTTTAAAGCTCCTGCTGGTAGAACTGCCTCCGCCACTTTTTTTGAAATTCAGTGTAAGAGATCAATGAGAAGGTCAATTCAGTTGCTTTGACTGAAAACACAAAACATGTTCCCCAGACACTACCTCCCATCATTTTTGGTAGCTCAGGAATATGTTCACATAAGAGATTTTAAGACACCACATAAGACTGTTAAGATTGCAAAATTGTAGTAGTATGAGATAAGGTACTTTAGATTTAGATTGAAAACATATAGGTTCAGATTTATAATAATGTCTGCTTCAGTTTCTGTGTACAGAATCGAGTTAACTCCTAGGAAAGGGGGGAGAGGTATTAACTCCAGATTTGATTCATCATTCAAGCAATCATTAGAAAAGATTATAAACTCATCACAAACATTGCTCATTTTATTGGCTTTGCATCAGAGCTTAAAATGCTATTGTAAAATTTAGCAATAAGTGAGGTTATTGAGTAGTATAATTTTAGAGGGATCCAAAAAACATTAATAGATGTAGAAATATTCACATGGAAGTTGTCTTTTGTGTTAACTATTCATACAATACTATTTAGTCATATAAATGTGCCAGTAAGAAAATTAAACTAATAAAATGTAGAATTTTTACATGTCTTAATGGAATCCTAAATGAAATGTATGTGATCCTGAAGTTCTTTATAAAAAAATTAAGGTGCATAGAAAAAGAATTAAACTAATGGGAACTACACTCTTTTCACTACCTAACAAATGTGCAAAATATTCATGTGTTCTTTTCATAAAACTCAATGGTAGGTAGATAGATGATAGATAGATACATAGATACATAGATAGATGATAGATAGATAGATAATAGATACAGAGGAAGATTGTAGTTTACGGAATGTATTCATTAAATACAATTATTTCAGAAAAAGTGTCTGAAAAAAGTTTTTGCTGAATACCCCTTCCTCATATCTATCCACTTCATTCCTTCTATCCTCAGTGTCTCCATCCCATTTTTCCCCACATGATTAGAGAGAAAAAACCACATTAAAAAAATACATGGTATTCAGTCCTTTTCACACCCATACTCATCATTCATTTAAATCCCTAGTACATTTATTTAATCCCTACTAATCTGTTTTTTTAATGTTTATTCATTTATTTTGAGAGAGAGAGAAAGAGAGAGAGATCGGGCGGGGGGGGGGGGGGGGAGAAAAGGAAAGATAGAATCCCAAGCAGATTCTGTGCTGTCAGTGCAGAGCCCAAAGTGAGGTAGATCCCATGACCATGAGTTCATGACCTGAGCCAAGATCAGGAGTTGGATGCTTAAGCGACTGAGCTATTCAGGTGTCCCTCTAGTAAACTGTTTGTAACCTCAGATTATTGATTAATTAATCCATACAGCTAAAATGTGGTTTTCTTTTTTTTTCGGATACAACTCTAAGAGCTTGTAATATCTGTCAAAAAATCAAATCAAATAAAAATTCCAGCTATTAGGGATTTATATTCTAACAAAGGAGACAAATAAAAAAACAAATATAAGTAAATAAATCATATAATAATAGAAAATGTTATATATATGAAAATTGAAAAATTAAGAGGATTAAAACTGAAAAAACATAAAATGTTTATTTTACTATATTTTTAATGTTTAAGATGGAAATGAGAAATGAATAATTAGAAATGTGTTCAATTGCAAGCATAGACAATTTCATTATAGTGTCTAGAAAAAAAATAACTTTAATCTTCTCCTCTAACAATAATCTGAAGGTGAGTGGCTGTTAGCATTTGTAAATAATCCCACTGGGAACATATCCAAACCTGTCTAATTTTAGTGAGCTTTTTTTTTTTAAGTTTTTATTTAATTCCAGTATATTAACATTCAACATTATATTAGTTTCAGGTGTACAATATAGTGATTCAACAATTCTATAAATTACTCAGTGTTCATCATGTAAGTGTACTCTTTAATCCCCACACCTATTTCACCCATCCCCCTACTCACCTTCCCTCTGATAACCATCAGTTTCTTGGTTTCTCTCTCTCTCTCTCTCTCTCTCTCTAACTTTGCTTGTTTGTTTTGTTTCTTAAAGTCCACATATGAGTGAAATCATATGGTATTTGTCTTTCTCTGTCTTATATCACTTTAGCATTATACTCTCTAGCTCCTTCCATGTCGTTGCAAATAACAAGACTTTACCTTTTTTTTTTTTTTTTTTTATGTTCCACTGTATATATATACCACTTATGTATCCATTCATTATTTGATGGACCCTTGGGCTGCTTCCATAATTTGGTTATTGTAAATAGTGTGTAATAAATATAGGCATACACGTATCCCTTTGAATTAGTATTTTTGTATTTTGGAGGAAAATACCCAATAGCGACTACTGGATTAGACAGTAGTTCTATCTTTAACTTTTTGAGAAACCTCAATACTGTTCTCCACAGAGGCTGCAACACTTTGCATTCCCACCAACAGTGCACAAAGGTTCCTTTTTCTCCACATCTTCACCAACACTTGTTTCATGTGTTTTTGACTTCAGTAATTCTGACAGGTGTGAGGTGATATCTCATTATAGTTTTGATTCATATTTCCCTGATGATGAGTGATGATGAGCATCTTTTCATGTGTCAGATGGCCATCTGTCTTCTTTGGAAAAATTTCTATTCATGTCTTCAGCCAATTTTTAAATTGGATTATTCATTTTTGGGGGGAAATGAGTTTGATAAGTTCTTTACATATTTTGGATAGTAACCATTTATTGGATATGTCATTTGTAAATATCTTCTCCCATTCAGTAGGTTGTCTTTTAGTTTTGTCATTTCCTTTATTGTGCAGAAGCTTTTGGTTTTGATGTAGTCCCAATAGTTTATTTTGGCTTTTATTTCCCTTGCCTCAAGAGATCTAAGTAGAAAAATGTTGCTATGGCCAATATCAGAGAAATTACTGCCTATGCTCTCTTCTAGAATTTTTATAGTTTTAGGTCCCACATTTATGTCTTCAATTCATTTTGAATCTATTTTTGTGTATGGTGTAAGAAAGTAGTCCAATTTCATTCTTTTTTATGAAGCTGTCTAGTTTTCCTAGCACCATTTGCTGAAGAGTTTTTGTTCAATTGCATATTTTTCCTCGTTTATTGGATTAATTGACCGTATAATTGTGGGTTCATTTCCGGGTATTCTATTCTATTATTCTATTCTATTCTATTCTATTCTATTCTATTCTATTCTATTCTATTCATCTTTGTGTCTATTTTTGTTCCAATTATCATACTGTTTTGACCATAACAGGTTTGCAATATAACTTGAGGTCTGAATTATGATACCTCAGTTTTTTCTTTTTCAGTATTGTTTTGGTTATTTGTAGTCTTTTATGGTCGATACAAATTTTAGGATTATTTGTTCTAATTCTGTGAAAAATGCTGTTGGTATTTTGATAGGGACTGCATTAAACGTGTAGACTGCTTTGTGTGGTATAAACATTGTAACACTATTTGTTCTTTCAGTCAGTGAGCATGAAATGTCTTTTCTTTTTGTTGTCTTCAATTTTTTTCATCATTGTTTTCAGAGTACAGGTCTTTCACCTCTTCGGCTAAGTTTAGTCTGAGGTCTTTTATTATTTTTGGTGAAGTTGTAAATGGGATTTTTTCTTAATTTCTCTTTCCGCAGCTTAATTATTGGTGTACAGGATTGCAACAGATTTTTGTACATTGATTTTGAATGATGCAACTTTACTGAATTAATTTATCAGTTCTAATAGTTCTTTGGTGGCGTTTAGGCTTTTCTATATATAGTGTCATGTCATCTGCAAATAGCAGAAGCTTTATTTCTTCCTTACCATTTGGATGCCTTTTATTTCTTTTTGTTGTCTGATTGTTGTGGCTATGACTTCCAGTACTATGTTGAATAAAAGTGGTGAGAGTGGACATGAGTGTGTTGTTAATGACTTTAGGAAAAAAGCTCTCAGTTTGTCTCCATTGAGTATGACGTTTGCTGTGGGTTTTTTATATACGGCCTTTATTATGTTGAGGTATGTTCCTCTAAATCTACTTTGTTGAGGGTTTTTATCATGAATGGGTGTTGTACTTTGTCTAATGCTTTCTCGGAATCTATTAAAATGTTATATAGTTTTTATCCTTTCTCTTATTGATGTGATGTATCATGTTGATTGATTTGTATTGAACCAGCCTTGCAGCCTGTCAACAAATCCCACTTGATCACAGTTAAAAATTTTTTAATGTATTGTGGGATTTGGTTTGCTAGTATTTTACTGAGGATTTCTGCATCTATATTTTATCAGAGATATTGGCCTGTTCTCCTTTTTGTTGTGTCTTTATCTGGTTTTGGTATCAGGGTAATGCTGGCCTCAAGAATGAATCTGAAAGTTTTCATTCTTCTTCTAATTTTTTGGAATAGTTTGAGAAGAATAGGTATTAACTCGTCTTTAAATAACTGGGAAATTTATCTGTGAAGCCATGTGGTCCTGGACCTTGATTGCTGGGAGTTCTTTGATTACTGATTCAGTTTTCTTGCTGATAATCAGTCTGTTCAAATTTTCCTATTACTTCTTGCTTCCGTTTTGGTAGTTTATATGTTTATAGAAATTTATCTGTTTTTGTCTAGGTTGTCCAATTTATTGGCATATAATTTTTCATAATATTTTCTTATAATTACTTGTATTGCTGTGGTGCTGGTTATTCCTCCTCTTTCATTAGTGGTTTTGCTCATTTGAGTTCTCTCCTTCCTCCCTTTTTTAAATGATTCTTGGTGGAGATTTATTAATATTGTTAATCTTTTCGAAGAACCAACTCCTGGATTCACTGATCTGTTATATCGTGTTTTAGTTTCCATATAATTTATTTCTGCTGTAATCTTTATTATTTCCTCCTTTCTGCTGTTTTGGGGTTTTGATAGTTCTTATGCTAGCTCCTTGAGGTGTAAGATTAGGTTGTTTATTTGAGACTTTTCTCGTTCTTGACATAGGCTTATATTGGTGTATACTTCCCTCTTAGAACCACTTTTGTGGCTCCACAAAGATTTTGGAAACTTATATTTTCATTTTCGTTTTCATTATCATTTATTTTCATGTATTTTTAAAATTTTTCTTTGATTTCTTGGTTGACCTATTCATTGTTTAGTAGCAAGTTATTTATCCTCCATACGTTTGTGTTCTTTCCAGGTTTTTTCTTGTGATCGATTTCTAGTTTCATAGTGTTGTAGGAAGAAAAGATGCTTGCTATGACTACAACCTTTTTGAATTGACTGAGGCTTTTTATGCAGCCTAATATGTGATCTATTCTGGAGAATGTTCCATGTGCACTTGAAAAGAATGGGTATACTGATGTTTTAGAATGGAATATTCTGAATACATCTGTTAAATCCATCTAGTCCAGTGTGTCATTCAAAGTCACAGTTGTTGATTTTCTGTTTGGATGACCTATCCATTGATGTAAGTGGAGTGTTAAAGTCCCCTACAATTATTGTATTATTATCAATTAGTTCCTTTATGTTTGTTGTTAACTGCTTTGTGTATTTCAGCACTGCCATGCATGCCATAAATATTTACAATTTATGTCTTCTTCTTGGATTTTCTTCTTTATTATTACATAGTGCCCTTCTTTGTCTTTTCTTATCGTCTTTGCTATAAAGTATATTTTGTCTTGATATACATATTGCGACCTCAGCCGAAATTTTTAATAAGATGATTAGAATAGTCTCATTGTCATTTAAGCAAACATTTTAAATCTGTAAGGAAATTTGCTATGCAGACATCTAAGTAATCTGCATCTGGACCTGTATACAGTATGTCTATTTGTTTCCCATGGCTGCTTTAACAAATTACTACAGATTTCATCTATTACAACACATATATATTATCTGACACTTTTGGAGGCCAAAAGTACAAATAAGTTTCACTGGGTTGAAATTATTGTGTCAGCAGGGCTGTGTTCCCACTGATGGTTCTAGGGGAGACATTGTTTTCATGGTTTTTCCAGCTTTTAGAGTTGCATTTCTTATATTCCTGGGCTTATGGCCTCTTCCAAGTCAACAGGCTAGCATGTCACTCCAGGCTTCACATCATCTTATTCTCCTGTACAAACTCCTTCCTATAAGAACATTTGTGATTACATTTGGGGCTCACTCATATAGTTCAGGATAACCTTCCATCTCAAGATGCTTAGCTGAATCTCATCTACATAATTCATTTTGTCATGTATAGTAACACAGCTTCCAGAAATAAGACCTGGATGAGGTCATTATTCAAACTACCATAGCAGTCATGAGGCTCTGGAATGCTAATGAACAATGATAATCAAAATCAACCAAAGGTGAGCATGGAAAAAAAGTAGTCTATGATCCTAAGTAATAGACCTGACATCATTTTTATGCCAAAGTTCCTAGGCAGTAAAATTTTAGATCTATTTCTGAAAGATTCTCTCTCTCTCTATATATATATATATATGTATACATATATGTACATATGTATTTATATAATTTATGTAAAGTCATATAAAAATATATACATTACTATAATAAATTTAAATTCTGTGCATTTATTATAAAAATAATAAATCTACTACCATGTATTAAAAATCTATATCTATGTGTGTATGTATATATATATAACCTTGAGTACCTATAATGTGTTTTCTTTAAACATGTCCTATAAGGGAAAACAAAGAGAAAAGAAATAACAAGACCTATTAACAAAGGCTTTCTTGGTCTCTCCTTTTACATTATCTAGCTGTGATTTTCCTACTTTGTAGTAAATGATGTAGGTACTAATAAAATTTTTTAACTTATGTCAAGAATTGTTAGAAGCTAAAGATACAGCATTTCAAAAGGACTTTACACATTTTTACATGCTTAATAGAAATATGGATATCAATTTAACTTGCTAAAGTTCAGCAAAATTTATAGAATTGCATGTTATCGGTATTTCTCTTTTGATGCACAGATATCTTAGACATTCATGTCCATACACCCGGAGATGATGTATACAAATACAGATTTTCCTAGTACTTTCAGGGAACAAATGCTTTACGTTAAAATGATCATATTGAATTGGCTATTGTTATGGCCTTTGAGTCATTCTCACACATGAGTATTGTCTCTTGTTTCTGAGTTGCCCTGGTGCAAGATTTTCTATACAGAGAGGAAAAGCCTGTGGGGCCTGGGTTGTTTGGTCGGTTAATCATCCCACTCTTGATTTTGGCTCAGGTCATGACCTCACGGTTCATGGGATTGAGCCCTGTGTCAGGATCTGCACTGTCAGCTATGGGATTTTTCTCTCTCCCTCTCTCCACCTCTCCCCTGCTCATGCTCTCCCTCTCTCAAAATAAATAAACATCTAACAAAAGAGACAGAGAGAGGACAAGCCCTTTAGATCACTGCCATCTTTCTTACTATTCCATATTGCCTTTAGATTCAGAGGAGTCTTTTCCTAAGCCATGTAATCATCTTGTTTCTGGTTATAAAAAATCCTAAGGTCAGAAGTTTCATATCTCTTATAATATGATTATGTTTTCATTATTTATTGTATATGATATTTCCAACTTTTAGAAAGCTGCACCTGACATGTGAAAATAGACCTGTAGATGAACATATAATCTTATCTAAAAGACAATTCTAAACATTTCTTTTTCTAGTTAGTATTTATTGAGGAAAAATAAAAGAGGAGAAAATAATGGTAAACAAGAAAGTATAGAAGTTGAACAGTTGAACAAAATATTAGTATTGCCTATCAATTTTTGCATGATGAATTGAGAAACAGTATGGATGGTCATGATAAAAGATTAATAGAAAGAAGTACATGGCCCAATATCAATATTATTAGGGACATTAAAGTCCTGAATTAACAGAGGTGGAACTTATTACTCTCTGTCTTTATGTTTCTATGGAAGTTTTCAGCTACAAAAGCTTTTATGTAGAGAGAATAGTGTTGTTATTGGACCACAATTTCAGTTTGCTTCAATAATGTGATGCAGGATCCAACCTGATGTAAGTCCAGATTAATGCAGATTCTTTTCTCTATAAACCCTTCACTTCCTTCTTTCTTCATGGGATGGGTTTATCCTTACACTGGCCTTCTTGAGTAGCAAACCACTGCAGGGGTCTACATGTTTTATTATCACTATCAAGTGAGGGCAAGAGTGTATATGTTCCTCCAACCATAAAAATAAGGGCAGGTACTCACTTTTATTAAAAATCCCTGAAAAAAATTATACATTTGTTTAAACCACCAGTTTTAAAGCCTTCAGGCAAGATTACTGATTCAGATGGCAGACACACATTATCTATCGGTACAGAGAATTGAATAAGAATTCAGATTTTAGAGTCAGACCATTCCAGACCAAATTATGACTCTGTCTCTTAGTAGCTCTGTGACCGTGTGCAAGATACTTTACATCATATTTCAATGCCCTCATCTGTATAAGGATAGTAGTAACTACCCCAAAGATTGTATTATGCAAACTTTATGTCCCTAATATAAAATATATAAAATTCCTAATAGCGTATCTAGCCATCGAATCTTGATTTGTTATGTTTATTCATGTTAATTTGCATACATGAAGAGATAAATACCAATTATGCTAATACATCTATAGGTATGTGTATATATATATATATATATATATATATAGTCATGGTATATATGTGTATATAGTGTACACAAATATATGACACATCTATATGTGCATATAGTCATGATTTTCTAGATTGTAGATGATTTGACTTTTTATTGGTTAAATAAATGCTCTTTTTTATAAAACATATTTTGTTTTAGTTTCTTCTATTCAAGTAAAAGGAATTGATTCTAAGATAATCATAATTAAAGGATGTGAAAGATTTAAAAAGTAAAGTAGTTATAGATACTATTTATGAATATCAGAGTTGTGAATATATTTGAAAAAATATACTTTTTATTTCAAGTTTTCTGATACCTATTTTAAAATTCCAATTGTTTATTTAATTTTAACAATGTTATTTCTAGCTACGGTGGCTGAAGAATTATGTAAAATAACTGTAAAGAAATATATCTTATTGTCATATTGCTTTTTTCTTTTGCATCAGGGAATGGTAAAGCACATGACTGATAAGATAATATAACTTGCCTTTTTCTCTAAAGTTTCTTGAATTCAGGGAAAATTATCATACTCTTCTGTATTTTAATACGCTACTTGATTTTTCTTATTTTTTGTTAATCCAATTTTGTTTACTGGTTACTATGGTGGTTGTTATGGCATAAGTTTAGTATATTCCATCTTTATTTTCTAAAATAGATTAAAGAAATGGTGAAATGAAAAGAACCAATAACTTTTTAGGACTATAAAATTATTAGGATAATTTTCAATAGGCAAAAAGCAAAGAAAAAGAAGTATGTGAAACTATAATAATATACTTAATATAGTTTAAGAAACTCATAATATTGTTCTTATACATGATATGTTTTAAGTCATTACTCAAAGGAATTTCACAATGATGAAAAAAATAACTATGATAGTTTTAAAAAACACAATTGAATTTACAATATATTTTCTTTTCCTACGTTTACTTATTAAAATTATTCAAAAATAAATTTTTAGCTTCATGCTTTATGTTTTCTGACTGAAACATGTCCTAATAAACTTGTTAATACTTCCCACAATCCCTTTCATACCAATTTGATATATGAAATCAAAGACTACTGAGAGTGCTCAATCTTACTGATTAGCCTAAATGAGTCAACAGTTTTATGCCCAGTGTATATATTTCTATATGGAAAATAGAGAAATCAGTAGAAGACAAAATACCATATTTGAATGCAGACAGTGTTAACTTTCTTGTATAAACTTACTAATCAAGAAAAAACTGGTGAAAAGTATTGACTTCAATTAGTTTAATTCTTTAGTTGATTTATCACTGGAAACTATTTATTTCCTTTTAATTGAATACAGTAATTTAAATCAAGTATATTGTCACAAACTCAATGATCTCTTAACTAGCAAGATAAATTTCTATAGTTAAAAACAAAATACAGTTTTTTTCTTGTAAGGTTGGTTACGTACTACTCCTTGATTTCAGCTATCCATCTCACAAATTTCTGCAGGTTCTCATGGGTGCTAAAAGAATGGTTGATGCCTCTGTGTGATCCATCTACACAGAAAGTAAATACTTCTTATGTTGTATTAGGAGCCACAAGCATATTTAGTTTCATCATGATATGGTTTCTGAAATATATTTTCATACTCTTAACATTCCCCCACTCTTTTTGTGTGTCTTAGTTACTAATTATAACGTATTTTGCATTCATTTTATCTTATTATGTTTGATCTTGATATATTTCTTTATTTCCCTTTTCCTTGTAATCACTTTTAGCTGTACATTTTATTGCTAAACATGAAATTTAAACCCAGAAGTAATTAGATCATATTTCAAATATGCCACTTTATTAAGTGTGAATTCTAAAGGGAGGATTATATGAGCAACATAGTAATTGTACCATTTAGAATATTCTAATTTTATATTAGAAGGTAAAATGGTAAGACTATAAATACCTTGGTAACTAATCCATAAGGAAACAAAGGGCTTTTTTTTTTCTGCCTGTACAAAGCAAAATAGGAAAATAGTCAATAATTCTTTTCCAGAAACATTTGCTCTCC
Source organism: Puma concolor (assembly GCF_028749965.1). NCBI lineage: Eukaryota > Metazoa > Chordata > Mammalia > Carnivora > Felidae > Puma > Puma concolor. The sequence goes on along the minus strand of NC_141673.1, from coordinate 33,573,836 downwards.
GCACCAGATTTATGTCTGGATGTTTACTTGCTTTGTATTATTCTCAAGAGATATGGCTTATTAGAGCCACTCAATGGAAGTCTTACAAATCTAATGACAATTGTTTGTTTCTCCCAAAGAACTACTTCCTGATGATTATTATTCAGCCCTGCAGTATTAAAATGATATCTTCAGTTCTAGATGAGAGTTTTTTAAAAATTATTCCAGCTATGTTGATACCTGTTATAGAATAAATGTCAAATTTTCTGACCTATAGTAGATGTTTGGATGCAGATCAATTGTTTTAATATAAATGTTGCCTACTTTACTGATGCTTCACACAAGAATGAATAACAATTTGAGCTACCAGATCAATACCATGCATGTTTATTTGTTGTAGGCAGACATTCAAACACAGACATTTATTTTGTTGATACTTTAAATTCGATTATCTCTAATATAATTTAGTTCATAGTAGCTGCTAATACTGGGGATTAAAAAAGGTTGTTTTCCCTCCCTGTAGCCATGTATTGGATCCCTTCCTTGCCTTTCCATGTGAAGTTCTCATTAATCATGACATTCTTCAGTGACACATATAACAAGTATTTATTTAGAAATTACTATAGCTTTGTGAAGAAATCCTTAACTAAATTCACAAATAAACCTACAGTGGAATACTGGCAAAAGTGTCCAATTCTAACCGTGCAATTAAAGAGGTTTGTAATTCAGCAGCACCTGGGTGGCTCAATCGATTGAGCATCTGACTTCAGCTTAGGTCATGATCCCCCAGTTTGTGGGTTCGAGCCCTGTGTTGGGCTCTGTGCTGAACACTTGCTCAGAGCCTGAAGTCTGCTTTGGATTCTGTGTCTCCTCTCTCTGCCCCTCCTCTGCTCTCACTGTGTCTCACTCTGTCTCTCAAAAATTAAAAAAAAAAATGTAAAAAAAAGTTTTTTTAAGATAAAAAGGCTTGTAATTTCAGCTGACTTTTACTTCTTTGTCTCTATGCATGGGCAAATCCAAGCCTCTTGAGTGCTCAGTTTATTTATCTGCAAAGTGGGCAAAGTGAAAGGACCTAAAGGAGGTACTGTATTCAAAGCAATAAAATTCATGCCCAACACAGGACTTCTGTGTAGTTCTTTAATTCTATTATCACCAAGGGGATTACATTCTTAATGTCAGTGGTGTGGTAAGCATCACATAGGCTCTGGCATTAGTAAGACCATCTTGACTCTGCTAAATTGGTTATGTGACTTTGAGCAAATTAGATTTCTAACATGAATCTCCTTGTTATTTATAAAGATGAGGACTATATTTTCGTCTATAGAATATTGTTGGAGGGTTAAATTAGATAAGCCATCTCTTTTCATAGTAACTAGCCAATAAGTTTTATTTCCTACCCAGCCACTTAGCTGAAGAAAAGAATCATAAAGATTTAAATCCATCAGACTTTGTAATAAAATAGTAAACTCTGTATTACAGAAATGGCAGATGAAATTACTTATAAATTACTTATTTATAAATAAACATAGGTCATATTTTATGTCACAGAAGAAAATTGTTTTTGTAGAACAATTTATCAAATCATTTATTTAAAAAATCATGAAAACCATTTGAACTTTTATGTCTCTGGAAGTGGGCAAATATTGTACCTGTTTTGATTCTGCAAACAACAACAAAATTCAACAGAATATGAAAATTGTGAAAGTTAACAATTAAAGTCAAAATATTTTAACTAACTCCAAAATATTTTAACTTACTCCCCCTTAAGCAACAATAATAAAAATTAGGTAATAAGGTAGTTAAAGAGAATTATTTAGACAAGTTATACTTTAATGTCAGGCAGCTTTGTTATATGATTTCCTCAAATATCAGAATACTTTTTAGTCAGCTCAGTCTCCCTTTCTTAATTTTTTTCTTAAAATAACTAGAACCATATCATTAAACTGATTATAATCAGTTACGTAAGTACAGAAGGATACAAACCTATAAGTACTAATGCAAAGAGACTGCAAAAATTTATTTCACCATGGCTTTCCTGCAATAAAGCATAATATTTCACTATCACTAGGATATATATTTCACTAGGATGCCCCATACTGTAGACTGCCCACAAAATGTTATCTCTACAGATGTGCAAGGATTGGAAGAAGTGTATCAGGTGAAGGAAAGGTTCTTTTTCAGCAAGTTCTCCATTTGTTACCTGCTTCAACTAGCTTGTTAAAATTAAAGATACTTTTGATTTTGTCATCTCTTAATTTAGGGCTCAGTGTTATGGTAGGGAGAAGTACGAAGGACTAAGGAAAATTACCACAAGACAATAATGTCTTTGGAAAGGTCCTGCAGGTGGGAATTGTGGCTAATGTTTGAAACTTTTCCTTAATTTCTATTACTTCCTACATCACGATCCATTTAATAGGGGCTGCCCGAAATAGGAAGGCCTTTCTGGATGGAAGGCTGTTTATATTTGTGCTACAGACTATTCTGGTAGGTTCCTCAACTTTCTTTTGAATTCTTGATCATCTTGGTAACTCATGTAGCTCTTTTGAAATTTAAAGACCAACAACATCTGCTGAAATTCCATAAGACACTCATGTTCATCACTTCAAGTAATGAATTTGGCATGAACAGTAAATGCCAAGATTCAGAAAAGTGACGTTGAATTTGGAGCCTTCATCATCAGAGAAGTCATGAAAGGTCTTGGCTTTCTCTGGAGATATTTTTGGAAATTTTTACTGAGAAAATTCTAGGTACAATTTAATGGTATAACAGTTTTGCTGTTATTTCTGTGGAACTTAGTAGAAAATGTATATATGAGTTTGTTGCACATTTACTATTTTATTTTATTTTTTATTTTGTTTCATTCGTTTTGAGAGAGAGTGAGAGAAAGCATGACAGGGGGAGTGGCAGAGAGAGAGGGAGACAGAGAAACTTAAGCAGGCTCTATGCTCGGTGTGGAGACTGACATAGGGGCTCAATCTTACATTGGTGAGATCATGACCTGAGCCAAAAACAAGAGTTGGACACTTAACAGACTGAGCCAACAGGCGCCGCAATTTACATTTATTTTAAATGAACAGTCACACCTGAATATTATAATACTCTAAATGATGCACCTTTAAATACATCACCAGATAAAAAAAAAAGCTACACAAGCCGTAAGAAAGCCTAAAAACAGTTATGTAATAACCTATTGCACACAGTGAATTATACATTTAGAAAGATCTATTTATTTGAAAGCCTTTTAAGTCAGTTTCTATTTAACCACACTGTGAAATATGGTCATGTAAGCCATTTGCTTAGCTGTTGTATTTTTTCTAAGACAGATTTCACATCTTCCATGCTGTTATTAGAAACTGTGTAGGATGAAATAGGAAATAAGCAAATAGTATTTATAAAAAATGCTTACATTTGTGCAGACGGAATACCACATATGAACGTATTTAAGTTTACCTTCAAATAAGGAAAAATAATCATTCATACTCAGAATTACTTTGAGGATTAAATGAGGTATTGTACATAGGAAGAATAACTGGCATATGAAAATGCTCAATAAAAACTAGCCTGATTTATCATTATTAATTTCATCCAATGGTACCTAAAACATGCTGATATTTAAAAATAAAATGTTTTAGGGGCTCCTGGGTGGCTCAGTTGCTTGAGTATCGAACTTCGGCTCAGGTCATGGTCTCATGGTTTGTGGGTTCAAGCCCTGAGTCGGGCTCTGTGCCAAAAGCTCTGAGCCTGGAACCTGCTTCAGATTCTGTGTCTCCCTCTCTCTCTGCCCTCCCCCCCCCCTCTCTCTCTCTCTCTCTCTTTCTCTCAAAAATAAAAACATTAAAATTTTTTTAAAATAATAAAATGTTAAATGTTTTGTTGCTTTTAATACTGGCCATATTGTATTTATCTGTATGGCATTCTCCATGTTTATCACTATGACTACACATATGTGTGTATGTCTGTATATATATACATTATTCTTGGTATGTTCTCTTGTTTTTGTGGAGGACAGCCTTTAGTAGACTCCTGAGAAATCACGCGTGAAAACTAATGCTTTGACACTTTGAATGACTAATGAGGTATTTAATCTATCTCCACATTTCATAGATACTTTGGACACAGAATTCTGGACTGGAAATTATTTCTTTCCAGAGAATTTTCACCAATCACATTTAGTTACATTTAAATGTTTTTTTTTTTTCTTTATTTATTCTTGAGAGAGAGAGAGGGTGTAAGCAGAGGAGGAGCATAGAGAGAGGGAGACACAGAATCTGAAACAGGTTCCAGGCTCTGAGCTGTCAGCACAGAGCCTGATGTGGGGCTCGAACTCACAAACCACGAGATCATGACCTGAGCCGAAGTCAGACGTTCAACCGACTGAGCCACCCAGGTGCCCCTAGTTAAAATTTTTAACACAGAACAAATTAATCTTTGGTGTCATGCAGGATCTTCATATTTGTACATCTGAGTCTCCTTGATCTTATTCATCAACTTGTTCTATTCTTTCCTTCAAGAAACATTTACCAACTAAACTTCTATAGATATCTTTTCCTTTAAAGACTGTAGTTCATGAAAGCATCTGAATTTGGGAGAAAACAAGTGCCACTCAAAAATCTGAATCCATTCTGATTTTCTGGTGTTTTGCATCTAATCTGTTTATTGTCATGACCCAGCTCTGAAAGTCTGAAGAAACTTCCATATTCCTGAAATTTTAATACAAGAGTCCCTTACTCTTATTTTCATCCACTGTGTGAGGTACTTAGTGGCACTTGCAATCTGGAAAGTTTTTCAGTTTTTGAAATTTGTATTAAATTATTTTATTGATGATTTCCCATCTATTTTATTTCTCTCTCTCTCTCTCTCTCTCTCTCTCTCTCTCTGTGTCTCTCTTTTGAAATTCTATACTTCAGATGTTGGGACCCCTAGATGAATACACTGATTTGCTTATTTTTCTTTCCTATTTTTCATCTCTTTGTCTTTTTGTTTACTTCCCAGGAATTCTTGTTTACGTTACAACCTAGGTTGCAATCCCCCATGCCAAGCAATATCAGCGTGAGGCAAAGGGAAAAATCAGTAATATTGGTCTTGTCTTTCTTTTAAAAAAAGATTATTTTGCTCATTTTAGGATTATGCATTAATTTTTATTTTTAAAAATATTTTATTAAAATAATTTTGGAATTACTGAGGTTATTGGTGTACCCTTAAATTTTGTACTCGAAGAGAGTGCCTCATCTGATTTGTCTTTGTCTCAGCCTTGGTTTGTGTGCCCTGATGTGTGGCCTTTCTCAAAGCTAAATTAACCTGGTGTTGGTTGAATCTTTGTGTGTTTCAGATGTTTGGTTTTTAATCGAAGCCAAGAACACTATGACTAGTATAGTAGAATTGGAATTACAGAAATCAAACTTTTGAAAACATGGAAACAAAAATTGGAGGAAATGAAGATAATAAACAAAATAAAATATCAAAATAAATGAACAAAACTTCTGATTTAACATGCTTAGAGATATATGAAGATATTGATTGCCACCAAGACTTGGATGCTATTTTTAAAACATGAAATAATCCAGAGAACTAACAGTTCTTTGTTTTCAACCAATCTCTATTTTTTTTTTTTTTTTTGCCTCCACCTTAGCCCATCATTTATCCTCCAAGCCAGAGGTATCTTGTACTGCAAATAACTAAGACTTTGGGGAATTGTGCAGTGCGATGTCAATTATATCATTTCTTGTCTTTTCCCACTGACAACTTAGGTTTATTTTTCTCATGTGTTTGTTGTTTACTGCTAGTCCAGAGACTTAGCTTGCAAAATGTTGTCGCATTGTTCTCAACCCCCAATCTCCCCTAACTTGAAAGTTTGTGTCATGAAAGGAAAACAAAATAGACTTTAGTGTCATTTTAGTAGAGTTCAAGCATGGAGAGAAAGCAAAAAAGTGGTCAGTCTCCCACCTTTGTCTGAAATTTGATTTCTTAAATGGTCATTGTGTTTATTGGGTACTATAACTTTTATTAACACAAAAATAGAATGAGTCCAAATTTCTGCAATAAGAATAAAAATGTGCAAAATATGTTAATTTTTTTAGCAGAGGGCTTTAAGTATCTTTTATATACCAGGTGCTATATGCTTTATTGAGCATACAATCTTTCAGGGAAAATAACATAACAATGGGCACTGTCTATAATCTAAAATGTGTTATATTGGAAAAAATCCCAAGTATATTTAGGTACAAACAGGAGGAAGTTTGTTCAGGGAAGTCTACCAGAAAAGATAACTTCTAAGCTCAGTCATTAAGACTAATTAGTAAAGAATGACAGAAAATGGAGAGGAACAAGCTAAATGTAACAGTAATGCATGTAAAATTCTAGGGTAAGAGAACACAGCCATAGGGGAAGCCTCAAATAATTCATTCAGCACATTTACAGAATACATGAAGACAAGAAGGAAAGAGAATTGTCAAGATACTTCCTCAAAACGTTAAGCCACTTACGCTTAACATTATTGAGTTAGCAGTGTATTTATGGAATTAGAACACTGACATACTGATATACAGAAGTATAAACAAAATTTAAGTGGATAAATTTACTACTTGACCTGCTAAGCCCTGTTTGATTTTCAGTTTTATTTGGGAGCGAACAATATTTATAATATATACACTGTAAATGAAAGAAGTTCATGAATACAACTCATGAAGCAAACGTGACAAATGACAAAGGAAATTCTATTTTACTTTCTATGGAAGTGATCCTAAGATACATTACAAAGTTAGAAAAAAAAAAAAAAACCCTGAGAGCATGAGTTGATTCTTGACATTCCATTAAGGTACTAAGGATAGAGTCTTGGCAAAGTTTCTTTAACAGATTGATTATGACCTTTATTCCAGTGAGCATCTCCCATTATCATGAAAAATACAGTCAACAGAAGAAATTAGCAGCAAATAGAATTTTCAAAAATATCTTGGTGTTCGTGAAGTTGAAAATCATATTCACACTCAGGTACTAAGTATTTTATGTCTGCTACTTATTGTTAGAGAAAAAAATGACTAAAAGCACATGTTTCTAAAGAGCTTAACTATACCTTAATTGCCACATTCCTAATACACTGCTAAAAAGGGCATTTCAACCTAATTATTTTCTGCCAAGAAACTGTCCATGGCATGTCTTTGTCTCTGCATTCATGATTGATTAACCCTTCACTGGATCATTAAAACAAGTAATATAGTAATATAATAGACATTTAAAAATATTTACTTTAAAAATAATTAAAGGGCATCGGAGTCATACCTTAAGGTACTCAAGATAAGTATAATCCCATTGGGAGTACGTATGCCAGAAGAGAAACGTGGACTAAACAGTTATTTTTCTTTCCATGTATATAATGATAGAAATAAGATTATTCTCTCCAAAGAATATTTTGGCATTTATTTTAGCATGGATGGTATTTACTCAGATAATTCTCTTCTCACCTTTCCATTATACAGGTAAACACACTCCTTTACTCTTGAGAATATTTTATTCATAGGGCATTGACACTCAAATTGAAACCACAGTCATTTTTCCCCAAGCTATAAGGAAACACAAAGATATATTTTTACCATTATAAATTATAATCATTTTTATAGCTGGGAAAAAATGATGGATAAAGACTGATGATGGATAAAGGAACTTGGTTAAGAATATTATGACATTGATTTTTTCATGTTCCTATCATCATTAGATTTTTGATGACTTTTTAAAAATTTTTTTAATGTTTATTTATTTATTTATTTATTTATTTTTTATTTTTTTTTTTAATTTTTTTTTTCAACGTTTATTTATTTTTGGGACAGAGAGAGACAGAGCATGAACGGGGGAGGGGCAGAGAGAGAGGGAGACACAGAATCGGAAACAGGCTCCAGGCTCTGAGCCATCAGCCCGACGCAGGGCTCGAACTCAGGGACCGCGAGATCGTGACCTGGCTGAAGTCGGACGCTTAACCGACTGCGCCACCCAGGCTCCCCTATTTATTTTTAAGAAAGAGAGAGAGAGAGCACAAGTGGTGCAGGGACAGAGAAAAAGGGGGACAGAAGTTTGAAAGCAGGCTCCACATGCTGACAGCAGAAAGCCAGATGCAGGGCTCAAACTCAGTAACTGCGGGATCATGACCTGAGATGAAGTCAGATGTTTAACTGACTGAGCCACCCAGGTGCCCCTTGATAACTTTATTTTTTGCTTAAAGTTTTGGATATCTCCACAAGGACCTTATTCCAGAGTATCAGTAATTTGTAGAACAAAGAACATGGATATACTAGACCTTAGCAGTCTAGAATGTTTTGATTTTTTTAGTGCTTTTTTTAAATGTTTATTTATTTTGAGGGGGGAGAACAAGGGGGGAATGGGCATAGAGAGAGAGGGAGACACAATCTGAAGCAGGCTCCAGGCTCAGAGCTGTAGCACAGAGCCTCACGTGGGACTTGAACTCACCAGCCGTGAGACCTGACTTGAGCCAAAGTCGGACCTCAATCTACTGAGCCATCCAGGCGCCCTATAGGCCACAAATCACAGATCACAAATATTTGTGACTTGGGACCAGTTTTTAGCTTCTCACAGTATTAATCTCTCCATGTGTAAAGTGGAACATAGACCACTAACGTCTTTATTAACTTCAAATTACTATACTGAGGTTTTAATTATCTACCCAGATCTTAAAGTCTCTCATTTAAAAATATGTGCATATAATGATTTAATTTTCATCTTGTAAGTTTTCAAATGCCTTTTCACATAAAATAAATGTGTGAACAGTATTATATATTCAATTAGTATGGGTGAGTATTAAAAATTATAGATAGGGGCGCCTGGGTAGCTCAGTCGGTTAAGCGTCCGACTTCAGCTCAGGTCATGATCTCACAGTTCATCAGTTCAAGCCCCGCATCGGGCTCTGTGCTGACAGCTCAGAGCCTGGAGCCTGCTTCAGATTCTGTGTCTCCCTCTCTCTCTGCCCCTCCCCTGCTCATGCGCTGTCTCCCTCTGTCTCAAAAATAAATAAACATTAAAAAGAAATTTTCAAAAAAAAATTATTGATTTACACATTGGGGAACATTTTAATAAAGATATTAATTTATATTTAATATTTATTATAAAAATTTGTCAGTTAATGCCATGATATGTAATATTTACTATTTTAATAGGTTAAAAAAATTATAGGCAAAGTATATATTAAGACCAAGAGTATTACCAAACATCAAGAATATTATTTCACAATAATTAAAGGGATCAATCCATCAAGAAGACATAACAAACCTAATTATATATGCACTTAGGAGAAGAATTTAGAAGTACATGAGACAAAAATTGACAGACTTGAAGAAATAAATTTCAAATCCACACTTTATATGGGGGATTTTAGTACTGCTGTGGTAATTGAGAGCAAAAAGACAAAAAAAAAAAAAATCAATGAACAAAATTATCAAACTATCTGAAATCTTTAAAGCACTACTCTCCAAGTTTTAAGATATATTGCTTTTAGATGTACATAGAACATTCATTATACTGTAGGCTACAGGATAACTCTCAGGAAATTTCAAACAATGAAATAATGTACAGTATACCATTTTGCCTCAAGGCTATTTATTAAAAATTGATTTTAAAAAGATAGAAAATATCCAAATAATGAGAAACTACACATTACATTTGTAAATAATCCATGTTTCAAAGAAGAAACCACAAAATAATTTAGATACCATTTCAGAATGTATGGTAATGTGAATGCCAAAACTTAAGAAACACAGTTTGAATGGTGCATAGAAGAAAGCTGGTCATTTAAAATTACTCTATTATTAAAGAAGTGAGGTATAAAAATAATGACCTAATTTTCTATGGTAGAAGTTGGAAAACAAAAATAAATTTAAAATTCAAAAAGAGTAGAAGAAAGGAAAATTATTACTGGGAACAGCTATCAATAAATTTGAAAATGAAGAAAAATATTTTGTAGATCAACAAAATCAAAACTGTTTTCTTTGAAAAGATTAATAAAACTGATATACATAGCCAGCTTTAGGTCAAAGAAGACAAATTCAAAATACCATTACTAGAAATGAACTATAATATTACAGATCCATCCCTCAGCAAAATTTCATGATAGTACTTTATGAATAGTTTTATGTAAATAGATACAGTAATTTAGAAACAGTAGACTAATTTTCTTTTCTTTTCTTTTTTAATGTTTTATTTTTTTTTGAGACAGAGAGAGACAGCGCATGAGTGGGGTTGGGGCAGAGAGAGAGGGAGACACAGAATCTGAAGCAGGCTCCAGGCTCTGAGCTGTCAGCACAGAGCCCGACGCGGGGCTCAAACTCATAAACCGTGAGATCATGACCTGAGCCGAAGTCAGTCACTCAACCAACTGAGCCACCCAGGCGTCCCTAGACTAATTTTCTAAAAGACAGAAATGGCCATAACTGAAATAGGGCAATAAAGAAAATCTGAACGGGATGCCTGGGTGGGTCAGTAGGTTGAGCAACTGACTTAGCCTCAGGTCATGATCTCACAGTTCCTGAGTTCAAGCCCCGCATCAGGCTCTGTGCTGACAGCTCAGAGCCTGAAGCCTGCTTTGGATTCTGTGTCTCCCTCTCTCTCTGTCCCTTCCCTGCTCTCTCTCTCTCTCTCTCAAAAATAAATAAATGTTAAAAACATTAAAAAAAAAAGAAAATCTGAACATCCCTTTATCCATTTAGAAAATTATTATATTTCTAGTTCAAAACTTTCCCACAAAGAAAATTCCAGGCTATATAAAGAGCTAATAAAACAGCTCTTTAAGTAGCTATTCCAGTGAATCCTATCAATTATTTGAAGAAGAAATAATATATGAACTTAGAAAATAGAGGAAAAAGCACTCCCAAACTCATTTTATGTCTTTATTACCAAATAATAGAAAGACCTAAATGGAAAGAAAAATACAGCATAATATTTCTCATAACCATAAACACAAAAATCTTTAACATAATATTAGCAAAGCAAGTCAAGTTATGTATATGGAAGATGCTGCATGATGACCAATTAGAATATACTCCAGCAATGCAAGTTTACTTTGGAATTCAGAAATTAACCAATGCAATTTGACATATATAAAGTGTAGAGAAGAGAAATAAGGTCATCTCAAAAGATGCAGAAAAATATTTGAAATCTAGCACTCATTTATGATAAAAACTCTTAAAAGCCTAGGAATAGAGTAGAATTTGCTTAATCCCATTAAGAGAATACATGAAAACTAAAATACTTAGGAGAGAAACACTGAATGTGTATCTCCTAACATTGACAATGGCAGAATCAGTTCTTACCTTCTCTATTCAACATTGCAATGGAAGTTCCAGCTAATGAAATTGGACAAGAGGAATGAAAATGTAAACGTTGGCATGAAAATTTTAATGTCAGACAATATGTATACACACACACACGTATATATGTATATATATCAGGCCATATGTATATCAGACAGTATGAAAGCCTATGGAATAAATACAAAAGTACATGGAGTAAAAAGTGCACTTAGCCAGCCCACCGGATAAAAGGTTGGTATAAAAATTGATTGTATTTCTATACATTAAAATGGAAAATGAAAAATTTTAAATGTTAACATTAATAGTAGCATCGATAAATATTTAATAGGAATAAATCCAACAAAATATGTGTGGGATCTCTATTATGAAAACTACAAATTGCCTCAGAGAGAAGTCCTAAATAAAAAGAGCTATGCTATCTTCGTGCATGAGAAGACTCAATATTTTTAGGATGTTAATTCTTCCTGATTGGTTAGCTTTAATACAAATTCAATCAAAATATCATAAGAATATTAGCTGATTCTAAGATGAAATGGAAAAGGATCTAGAATAGTCAAAATCATCTTGAATACATTTGGTAGAGTTACACTAACGTATTTAAAAACTTGCTCTTAATCTTCAATAATAATAGACAAATAATAGACAAATATATCAATAGCATACTTTAATAATTTAATAATACACAAACAGATGAATAGAAGGGTAAAAATCTCACACAAACACTTTCAATTAATTTTGAGCAAGGTCTGAGCTAAAAATGATTCTTGATCCCTGATTTCTTCAATCACAAAAATTAATTTAGCTGGCTCATAGAATTAAATGTAAGGCTAGAAGCAAAAAGATTCTAGATGTAAATATAGGAAAATGACTTTGAAATCTTGTAATATGCCACGATTCTTAAACAGTACATAAAATACAAAACAACAACAGTGTGCATTTACTTTTCCAGTAAAGGCTTTCAGACAATGATAGTCGATATGTAGTTGTAGGCAATGTGGAGTCACAGAAAGAGCATGACTGTAGAAATAGGGGTAACCTGGTTAAATTAGTTTGGTAAAGACTACGTTAAACAACAACTGAACAGTTGGTGTAAGAATTCTTTGTACTTTTAATACACTAATGTGCTTTTCCATTCTCTAAAAAAAGGCATTTGGTATAATTTTGGTATAATATTGGCATTTGGTATAATTTCAAAGAAATTATTACCTGTTGTCCAAAAGAAAATAATCACAAAATTTCTGTTTACATGCTTCATTGTCTATAGTATCAAGAATTTGTTTCAGGAAGTTAATAGTTACAGGTATCTTGGATTTTTTGTTCATCAAAGTCTAATTAAATACGCAACCTCTACTTTTTTGCATTTTACAAGTCATTATCCTTATGAGTTTTTCCTTAAGTGTCTCTCAGAGATAAGCCCTCTGTTACTGATATTTTATTTCAGGCTTCCTGCTTTATTAGTTTATTGAGCATTTGTCAAAGTCATTGGCAGTTTCTATATATTTTGATAATGATTCCTCCTCTGATTTATTTATGTATTTATTCATTTATTTGTTTGTTTTTAATTTTTTTAAATGTTTATTCATTTTTTGAAAGAGGGAGACAGAGCGTGAGTGGGGGAGGGGCAGAGATAGAGGGAAACCCAGAATCTAAAGCAGGCTCCAGGCTCTGAGTTGTCAATACAAAGCGTGACATGGGGCTTGAACTCATGAACCATGAGATCATGACCTGACCCGAAGTCAGACACCTTACCAACTGAGCTACCCAGGCACCCCATCCTCTAATTTATTTTGTAAAGTGAAGCCATATTAAGTAGAGTACATACACCTACATATATGCATACCATACACACATATGTGGAGGTGCATGTGTATGTATGTGTATAGCACATTCAAAAGGAAAATTCTGTAGTACCTAGTACCAGATTTTTCGGTATGGACTGTCTTTCAAAATAACCACATTCTTATTTTCTATGCTTCTAAAGAACAAGAGGTTGGACATACTCAGAGGCCATAGCTACATGTCAACAGATCCTAAATTCTTTAAATTAGTGCTAAATCTTCCATAATCTTGTTCTAATCTACTTTCAAATAAAACTTCCATTCATAGGAGCTACCAAACATAACCCATCCACCTGTATTTAGGATGATAAGCGATAAGCAAGTAATTCTTACTAATGTCTTCTTCATACTTTTCCTTATGCCATTCCCTGTGCAAAGAATTCCTCAGCTTTCTTTACAGCTTGTGTCAGCTCAGCAATGTGCTGTTGCTTTGTCTCAGCTGAAAACAAACTCTAGTTCTGCTAGATACTATTAACATTTCGACTTCTGCTTTATAGTTAAAGCTCTATTATAGTTTTAAAAGTATATATTGAATTTTCTTACTATCTATTGAATTCATAAAATGAGAATTAACAGTTTATAGTAGTAAATTTCCTATAGTCTTTTCACAGTTTCATACATACACACACACACACACACACACACACACACACACACACACTCTCATCTCTCAATAAATGCTTGTAAAATAAACTGATGTTTTTATTTATTTATTTTAAATGTTTATTCATTTTAAGAGAGAGAGAGAAAGCATGCGTGAGCAGGGTAGTGGCAGAGAGAGAGGGACAGAGAGAATCCCAAGCAGGCTCCCTGCTGTCAGTGCAGAACCTCACGCAGGGGAGCCCACAAACTGAGAAATCAGGGCCTGAACTGAAATCAAGAGTCTGACGCTTAACTGACTGAGCCACCCAGGTGCCCCAAATAGATGTTTTTAATAATCATAGATTTTTTTTGTTTTTCTTTAAACTATTTAAAGAGACATCCACAGAATATTTCACATCTTGTCTTAGACAAGACTAGTTACATATGCCGTGGGAGTTAGGACTTAATAAAATTTGGTAGGCTTTATTTGCATAGCAAAACTACTGAAGCGTGAAACTTGTGGACTTCTCTATTTGTGTACAATGTGTATTTGTAATTATTTTGTTAAATAAACTGGTGAGTATATGATGGCTGGTACTATGTATTTAATATATACATTACGTTTCTTATATTCCTATTTATGGAATTATTTGGTTTTCATTATCTACTGTCACTCACTCACAAATTTTACAGACTATTATATTCCAGGCACTATGCTGGGCACTAAATATTGTGCTTAAGTTTTGTAAGCGGCACAAGTAAATAATTCTTTCTCCTCACTCTATATTCATTTTTATTTTTTTATAAAATATAAATAAAATGCTTAAAATTATGGTAAATGCTATGAAGTCAAAACAGTCCGTAAGAAGCTAGACTGGATACTTAAAAAAGAACTTGTCAAAAAATGACACTTAAGCTAGTTAAGCAGAGTCTGAAAGGTGGGGAGGTATTCATGGAAAGAACAGAGGAAACTGTGATACAGAGAACTATTTAAAAATACCATTATAATCTGAGTAACAAAATACTTGTTAAATCCAATGAATGCCTCTAACAAAACAGTTCTTTCTTTGAATTACTCTAAAAATAATATGAATTTAGACTGTGTTTTTAAATAGTTTTCCTTAAAAAAGAAAGAAAATACCTCCTAGTAAGATGTAAAGATATTGAAAATTCAAAATTTAGACATTTTTTTTCATTCTCAATACAAAAAAAAATTAATAGAAAGAAGAGAGCAGAAATATGCTTAATTATATGTACTTTGCATACAGTATACTGGTATTTTTTTCTAGTTTTGTGAACTGTTTTTCTTTCTTCTTTCCCCCAACCCCCAGAGTTAACAGAACATGTCAAAATCCTAAAATAACGTTATTAAATATATTTATTTCATACTCCTATTTATTAGGAGGCCTTATAAGGGTTTAAGGTCACTGTAATTTAGACTGGGAAATGTGATGAATATCTTATTAAATACTGTAAATTATGCATAAATGATCAAATAGGTTCCCACAGTAATGGCCTACTTATGCTTTAATTCATTAATAAGAAAATTCTGGTTTATGTTAAATGTTCCACATTTTTACAACTAGGACAAATATCAAAAGACTTATACCATATAAATGCAGTATAAAGTCACCATTTTTATCCAGTTGAAAGAGTTTTCTTTTTGCTACTTCTTGAAATGATCATCCATTTTGGATGGCAATAGGGAGTTTAAGAAACAATGTTAAATTTAAAAAAATAGAGAAAACACATCAGTTTATATAGTTAATTTACCCACTGTTAAGACTGCTGTCACGCATGCTAAAAACACTTTAAGAAGATTTCAGTGATTGCTTTCATTTAACTACCTCTTTGCCATTTATCGGCTTAATTTTACACAAAATGGAGCACTCTTAAAACTCAAGGGAAAATACTAGGCTTTAGTTTTACATACCACATAATGGAAATAACAAATGAAAAAAAAAGTTTTTTTTCATCTGCTAAATATCCCACATCTAAAAAGATAGATCAGTACTAAAGTCTCTGAGCACAATTTTAATGCATAAAAATAAGCATCTTTTTTCATGTCCTTTTCAGATTTGAACTAGTATCTGCCTCATTTTCCAAGGTATGCCATTTTCTCTCAAAATATATAGGATAATAAAGTGGAATTTTCACAGCCGAACTATATTGTAAATGAGAAAAATCTTTATTTTCCAAAGCTTTGTCTTTGGTGAGACCAGTTTCGAATCACCTCTACTTTTTTTTCCAGTAAAATTAATGCAGTTAAGTACATATCCCTTTGTTTAAATAAATAAAGAAGCCATGGAAATGTATTCATCAAGAGCTAGGCCATTATCGGGAAACATATTTGAACTACTTAATCATCAGAATAAATGACTATGCTAACAGCAGAAGGGTTGATTAATTTTTTGTTACAAACACTTGCATATTAATAGATAGTTAAATTTTTGTCAGTCCCTTTGCTGTTGAAACGTTCCGAGAGATCATCTAACATATGTTCAAATTACCAGCTTTCTAATAGATAAAAATTCAGTAGCAAGAAGCTATATGAATCAAGAATGCACCATCCCACAGCATAGGTCTGATGACCCCTGAATGTGACCTGCTCCCAGAGGAAAGCAATTTAATGCTCCATTGCACACTGAACAGTATGTATGAATCACAAAACCTCCAGATAAATTAGTGACAGCTACATCTGAATAGGATTCCCTCTAAGTCGCTTATCTGCAGCCAGGCAAGCTTGTTTCACCCTCACTTTCAAAGATAAAAGCCTCATGGCATGTGGCCTTGGCAGATTCTCACAAAGCAAACAGCCCCCATCGTCCATTATTGGAGGAAAAAAATGTCCTTATTATTTCAGGTACTGGGTACTATGACAGCAAATGGGATAAAGTGAAAACTATCTGCAGTGAGAAATTCATCAATCAATACCGGGCCTTATGTCTTCTCTAACTTTCATAAGCTCAGTGCCTCTTGCTCCTTCACTTTTATTTTTGACAGTTCTGTTACCCCAGAGTTGCAACCATGGCAAAGTTCAAGAATGGAACAACAGGTTATTAAAGACAACTTATCAGAGGCCAAACAGGGAGAAGAGATGCCAACAATTAGCAAGCAGCTGAAAGACAGATCTGTGACAGAACAAGAAGAAAGGCACAGCAAAGCCTTTACCTTTAGCTAACTATGGATTCCATTGAAAAAAAAAGAAAAACAGAAAAACTGAGATGCTAAATATATGTTGTAATTACTTAGGGATATTGATCGTAGAAAAGATAAAAAATAATTATGCTCAAAATAACATGAAAATATGTATTTGTAAGAGATCATATTTACATTTCTTATCAACCAGAGATAAATTGGGATATCAAAACTATATAAAAGTATATGCTTTAAACTGAACATGAATGAATAGCACAAATGTAGCTTCTTCTTCAAAGTAAAGTATTTACTACTAAAATTCCTTTAAACTGAATAATAAAACAGACATATGAGTTTCCACTTTCTGCACTTCTTATAGCCTACAATTACACTTAATCGTCTTCCATTACATATCTTAATGAAAGCCATGCCATATCATGGGATCAGTTATACAGCATAGAATTCAATAGCACAAATAAACAGTACTCACGTTTCAGGTTCTGTTGGTAGTCTTTCTCAGGCAAAATCAGGGTTGTGTTTTCTGGATGAGTCTGTGTTAAACCAAAATGACCAAAAAAAAAGAAATCTCAGTTTCCCATGGCACTGCCACTTAGAATGCATACAAATAACCCCCCAGTTAGTCAAGGAGAAAAAAATTGCATTAGAGAGTACTGATTTGTAAATTTGGTCTTTTCAAATGTAGATAATGTTTACCCCTCCACCTCCCCCCATATCTTTGCAAAATTTCTGCCCAATGAACTCATTAGTGTAGAAACTCAACTATGGCCATGGTCAGTGAATGAATTTCAGGCCTAGGATTAACCTCCAATAAGCATGCACAATAGTTGGACATCTGAATTTGAGAGACATAAGAACGATGCTGAAAAGGAAAAATAAAAGCAACAACAACAACAACAAAAAAACATAGTTTAGAGAATGAACAGTATGATAGATCTAGCTAAATTAATGGCTGTTCTATGTATGAGGTGGTTAATAGGATCCCAAATGTATAAAAATGAAAGCAAACATACCTTGAAAACATTATCAATACCATATCCAATGACACTTTGAAGAATATAAATATAGCTACTAAATTTACCTTCTTTGAAATTACACAAGTTTAATTAAATTGGATATATGTCCTTTGCAGCAATAACAATTTAAGCAACATTAAACATCATTTAAAATATGCAAGAACTTCAGTTAGGCAATAAAATTATTATTTCTGTTCTGTCTAGCTACTGTGTTTATATTGAGCTATTTATTTACAATGTACTTTAATGTTATCAGTAATTTCTTAGAAGCTTCAGTAAATGGAGAACTAAGATGTTCAATTAAAACATTAAACTTAACTTGTGAAGCACCACATTATAATAATGTTTGTTTCTTTGTGAATTAGAAAAAAAAGTATGGAAAAGTAATTAGAACAATTAGTTTAAATATTTAAAAATCCCAATGTCATGTGTGCATTGTTCGACACTTTATTTAAATAATATAAACACAAAGTCACGTAATAGTCCTTAATCACTACATGTCAAGAGTGTTTTACTGTCTCTTGGAGTGTTCTATTTTCTGGTTCAACAAATAGATCTTGACTAAGATGGCCTTCTAATTCCTCTCAGCTTGACTAAATTTTAGAAAGGTTTCTTTCCCTCACTCTAGGCCCTTGACTTCTCTTTTCTTAGACCACTTTAAACTTGTAATTGTAAATTATTTTTTCTGTCCCTTTGAGGTACAAATCTTCTCCCAAACTCTTGCCAGTTTCTGATCCAGATTTTTTTCTCTAGGACTTTGGGAGCTATCCCTTTGGGATGTAAACATTAAGAAATATAGTGCCTCTATCTCAGAGTCTCTATTTGAGGGTAGGAGCTTTACCTCAATAAGCACTATTAACAAACAGATAGCCTAATCACATCAATCAACTTCCCCCATAACATCTTCTAGTATTTTTTTCCTCTAGCTCATCTCAGCTCTTAAAAATCTCCCATCTTGTATTTTATACAAGTAAGTTCAATACCCCTCCTTCACCTTTGCACTAGTCTTGAATAAAGTATCCCTTGACATCGTCTGGTACAAATTTTCTTTCACAATCTCAAGTGGCTTTATGTGCTGAGACACTAAGTAATTCAGCTGTGGAGAAGATAGACATTGTACTTGCCTTCATAGCACCTACAATCTAGTGCGAGACTGAGACATGCAAACTGACACGTAAAATAGGATGTGATCAATACCATGACTGCAAGAAGTGAATGGGGCACCTAACAAAAGTGGAGCAAATGATGAAAAGAACTCTTTGAATCTATCACTTCACAGGTGATGAGGTATCCAGGCAAATTTGAACAGGAACAATGCTCCAGGAAAAGGGCCCGGCATGTCTGAAAGCCCAGAGTCAAAATAGGCAGTCCATTCAAAGAAAAGTAAGAACTGGGGTGCCTGGGTGACTCAGTTGGTTAAGAGTCTGACTTTCGTTCAGGTCATGATCTCATGGTTCGTGGGTTCGATCCCCATGTTGTGTTTTGCGCTGACAGTGTAGAGCCTGTTTGGGATTCTGTATCACCTCTTCTCTCTGCCCCTCCCCCACTCGTGCTCTCTCTCAGAGTGAAAAAATAAACTTTAAAAAATTTAAAAAAATAAAAAGAAAAGGAAAGTAAGAACAGAATGGCTAGATTGTTTACTGTGATGTAGGGGAGTAGCAGGAAATGAGTCTGAGATGTAACAAGAAGAAGACAGAAAAAGACACTTACGGAGTCATACAATTGTTTTTCTTTTAATCAACACATTAAGGGAGGCAATATAATTTAAGGTTTAATGTCAAGGCCTCTAGTATCAGAACCAGGCTTTGAAATCTAACTATCTCTCCCCAGTTGTATATTAGGCAAATAGTCTAACCTCTTTTAATCTCAGCGTCTCCATTTCATAAAGGGGGAGAATAAAAATACCTCATGAGATTTTGTCAGGATTAAAAGGGAAATCCCACGTAAAACAGTCAGTACAAGTCTTGGAACATAGAAAATGATCAATGATGATGACAACAATGATAGAAAGCAGTCTATGATGATATTGATCATGAACCATGCACTGGATACCAGGCCATAAGGGTCATAGTCAAGAGTTTGAATAAAAGAGAAAGTACTGAAGCATTTCAAACTGGGAGAAATATTATCAAGTTTACATTTTTGAAACAGCATTCTGATTACAATTAAAAGAATGTTTTGAAAGTTATGAAGTGAATGTTATAATCCAAGCCTGTAGAATGGATAGTAGTAGCTAAAACTGTGAGTAAATATTTGTAGGTATATTAATTAAATGTTAATGTGTGCAGTGATAGGTTTTTAATAGAATGTCCTAATAATAGGGAAATATACATGTGTTTATTAACTGTTGTCTGGTTATAATTATCAAGAACACAGCCTTTCACTCATGGAAGTATCCTGTGTTGGGTGATAAACTACATAGTGAATGTCTTTGTGAGCATGAATTAGTATATTCTGTAAGGGGAGCTTTGTTTAATCAAGCAAATCAATTGAATGGATGTCATCTTCAATATATAATACATCAGTAATCATAAGATAAACAAATATTCTTTATTTTTGTCATATTTATTTGTCAGACAGTGCTTTATGCTATTACATATATTACCTCATTTAGTCCTAACAATCCTATGGTTGATATTGTTGTTCCCACATGAGAAAATTAGAGCATGTAGAAGTAATTCACTCAATTTGCATAGCATATGGAAGAGCATAGGTTCAAACCAGACAGTCTGGATCCAGAGTCTGTGCTCTGAAGCCCTATGTGAAAAGTGGTATTATAGAGTAGTTTTTAGAGTATCTGAAGCTCAGAGAGGGTACTATAAGCTAAGAGGATACTAAAGAATCAAACAAAGAACGCTGGGGCATTGGGAGAAGAAACTATTTCACCAAGGTAGAAAACACAAAAAGGATAAAATAAAAGCAGTTTTAAAAAGGAAAAGATATTTCAGGTAGATTTTAAAGAATGAATAGGACATCTGTCTCCTTGAAAACCAAACATAATCTACTTTAAAGAAGAATTTGTAATGGCAATATGTTTTCCCTTCCCAAATAGATCTGATCATTCCATCTTTTAAATGTCCTTGCATTTACCAAACATATATAAAAATGTTTATCATCCAAATTAAATCTGTAATCAACAACATTCTGACAGATTTTTATTATACTTAAATGAAAATCTAAAATTCAAACTCCTTGACATTGCCTCTCTGATTATATTATTTCCTATGGTGTGTGTGCGCACACACACACACACAAACACACTCACATATATAACACATACCAATATCCAAGATAGTCTTGCCACAATAATTTTCTCTTTCTCAAAAACACCAGGCATCTGCTATTTTGCTAGTATAATCTTCAACCAAATCTTACATTACCAGATCTATCTCATATATTTCTTTTTCTACTTCCTACCCTATTTTATATCATCTTTTTTTAAGACATACATGGCATCATTTTTATGAAAAATGTTTATTCTTTGCTAAGATACTTCTCTTTGTGTTGATAGAACTCTACCTGCTGTGCAACTCCTGGCTTATTCCAAAGTATTCTCCACCTCCTTTAATAATTTCATGTAGTAAAGAGTCTGTCTCCTGCCTAGCAAGTGTCACAGTTACCATTTTTCATGTATTTCTGTGGTTATTGACAAAATTATTACTAGCTTTAAGTCCCACAAGGACAGAGGCTGTGTTAGTTTTTAAACTGTAATATATCCTGAAGGAGATCAGAATACACCCCTCCAACACAGGCCACTTTTCAGGATGGGTTAGTTGAGCTGAAGGTAATCGAGAATCAACAGCTACAGAAAGAAGGCTTCTCAGAGTTCCCCTTACATGATTAAAAGCAGAAACTTCAGAGAAATGAAGACTGCCAAAAATCCCTTTTCTGATAAGTATTATGGCCATGAAGAAGATGGAGAGTCAGTACCAAGATGAGTCTTCACACACACAAAACAATGATAACAACAAAACTCTTACTAAAATCGCTAGTTTCATTAGTTTCCCCACATTTTTGACATTCCCACAATGTATCCCTCCTAGAAGCCCAAATTCCCCTTTACTCGTCTAGCCCGTGATTTATTGCCCTTTGTCATTAATATTATGTAAGCTTCCAAGTCTAACCACTTCTTGGAGGGTTCACTTCTTTTCTGTGGAGACTCCATGAATGTAAAATTAAAACAAAGAAACATATGCCTTTTTTTTCTGTCAATCTGTCTTTTGTCAGTTTGATTCATGAAGATAAGGGAAAAGGTTTTTTCTTCTGCTATTCTCCCCAGCACCTAAACCAATGCCAGGCTCAATAAATATTTGATGAATACATGATGTGTGACTTGGCAGGAAACATGCACTTGGAGTGACTGATTTATAAGAGAATATGAAAACCGTCGGTTGAAATTACCAAAGAAAGGGTTTTGCAGAGTGCACTATGTTGTATCTTGTCCTCCTCACAATTATTTCTAGAAGTTAGATAAGGTCTAAATGTAAACAACACAAAATAATGCCAATAACAGATAAAAGTAAACAAACAAATAATTAATTAATAAATACATTGTTCGGGGGCGCCTGGGTGGCTCAGTCGGTTAAGCGGCCGACTTCGGCTCAGGTCACGATCTCGCGGTCCGTGAGTTTGAGCCCCGCGTCGGGCTCTGTGCTGACAGCTCAGAGCCTCTGTGTCTCCCTCTCTCTGACCCTCCCCCGTTCATGCTCTGTCTCTCTCTGTCTCAAAAATAAATAAATGTTAAAAAAAAATTAATAAATACATTGTTCAAATGAGATTGACATAGGAAGTCCAGGGCCATTTTGACATTTTTGGGGTCATCAAAGACCCAGCTTTCCTGATTTTCTCCCCTTAGCCAGTGGCTCCTATCTTCAAGGTATTTGAAGTATTTCTACTTCAGTTCCAGTCTTTATGATTTCAGGAAGTAAGAAATAGGAAGGGAAGAGGGCAAAAACAAAAATGAAACTTGTGGGCCCCCTAAAAAGAGATTATTCTACGCACTAACCTATAGCTTCAGTTTATGCCTTATTGAAAACCTCTTCAGAACTGAAGTTGAAACATAGATATTTAGATATTCTATCATCATATTACCCAATATAGTGATCTATTAGCAAGGTAAATGAGAAAAATAAAAACCGGTTTTCTTTTCTCTTGTGAAAAGTATCCATTTTTAATTTTTGAGCATTTTACCTCATAAAACTGTGTTTTCTTTTTTACTAAACCTTTGGGAAATAAATCTTGGCAAACTTTTACTACATGTTTTCCTTTACATTTACATCCCCAATAGGCTAGACAAAGGAAGCCTAGGATTAAAACAGGATCATAGTCTGAAATATCAACAACTGTGAAATACATTATGGGAAGTACAGAGACAAGTCTCAAGTGCATCCCAGATATACACGTGAAGATGTAAGGCCACCTCGTATACTCTGTCCACATTCAATTATACCCCTGTCACCAACCTGATGAGATTTCAACACCTTACCTATCCCCAGTCCCTGACGCCTCTCTTCTCAGCTCTTAAGAAGTTTCATTAAGTCAATCCTTGATGTTAAAAACTACAGACATTAAGCCACAGCAACTGGAAGGCATTCTTCTTTGGCTTTTTAATGTGCATTTTTATGTGACTGAGTGCTTAGGTAGGAGTGAATGCTTGCTGTTTTGGCTATTATTTTCACACCAGACAATAAACCCATATAGTGATGGCATGAATTGGGAGCAGGTTTGGCAGCTCTACCGTTTCTTCATTCTGCCTCTTTGCTAAATTGTCCTGTTACTTGTTCTAAGCTGAAAACCGAATTATCTACCAGAATGAAATGAGAATCGCAGATTTTCAAACTTATCCCCCTCTTCCCTCTCAAATATAGCCTGATATTTGAATTTCAAAGACATGCTCCTTGTGTAAATAAATGGAATAGAAAAGTTGAGAAAATAACCACTTAAGAAAAATACTGGTGCTCTTAATAAGCTCGAGAGGGAAATGTCTATCCAAAGAACCAGGAGTGAATATAATTCAAAATGAAAGTATATTTGTGTTAATATTTTTAAACTAATTTTAGGGATTCTTCTGTCAAAAGAGAGTTTTCTGATTGGTTAGGTAAGCCTTTGAAGAACTAAATAGACTACTTTTTTTATTTCATGACAAGTTTGCTATTCTAAAGAAAAAAAGCTTACCCATGCAAAAAAAATAAATAAAACAAAACAAAAAACAAACAAAAAAACCTGACTTCTGACAAATAGCACTTGAAAAATTTTTGTCAAACATTGTTAAGCAATACAGTTAAACAACATTATATTCTCTTTCCCTACTATTTCTTTTAGGTACTTTAGAAGTATCAGTCAGATTCCAATTGATTGTACCTAACACAAATCCAATGGAGACCTAAAGATGTGTTTAAAAATCCCTAAAAAACAAAGACAAAGTTGAGAAAAAAATTCTTTCTTTTAAGCATTAAATAGCCAGCAATACAGTTCTCTTTGTGCTCAGTGTGCGTGTCTATGAATGAATGATGGTGGGACGACACCTAAAGGACCAAACGTAAGATTTCCCAAGAGAAGGCTGATGCCCACTTAATTAATTATGTGACATCTTTAGCCAGCAAATAACAGCTTACTTCTACCTAGTTTGTGACTCCTGGGACAATTATTTATAGGCACATACATTTCTTAAAGCTCATGTATGTCCTATAAAAATTCCTAAGGAGAATGCTAATAAAATTATTAAAGAAATATTCCATTTGTATACATTACAGTCTCAGGTATTCATTTTTTCATTTGAAAATTTTAACACAAAATATTTCAGACCTGTCAATGTAATACCTACCTAATACATTCAAGACAATGCAATTACTCATTTTTTAAATAAAAACATCCTACATAAAATTTCTTTTTTCCTCCAGTATTGAGGTATAATTGACAAATGAAACTAACATATATTTAAGATCCACAATGTGACGTTTTGTTATATGAATGCATTGTGAAATGATTGCCACAATAAAGCTAATTAACAGATCCACAATTCACATACTTTTTCTTTCTGTGATAAGAACATTTAAGATCTACTCTCTTCATGGGGCACCTGGGTGGCTCAGTCAGTTGAGCGTCTGACTTCAGCTCAGGTCACGATCTCATGTTTGGTGAGTTCAAGCCCCATGTCGGGCTCTGTGCTGACAGCTCAGGGCCTGGAGTCTGCTTCTAATTCTGTGTCTCCCTCCCTCGCTCTTTACCTCTCTCCCAGTCATGCTCTGTCTCTCGCTCTCTCTCTCAAAATAAACATAAAAAAAAAAGATCTACTCCCTTTGTGAATTTTAGCTATACAATAGAGTATTATTATTATTTTATTTTTATATTTTAAGCACCAAATATTTTTTAAATGTTTACTTTTTTAATTTTATTATTTTTTGACAGAGAGAGAGCAACAGAGCAGGAGAGGGGCACAGAAAGAAGGAAAGAGAGAATCCCAAGCAGGCTCTGTGCTATCAGCACAGAACCCAACAAGGGGCTTGAACTTGTGAATCATGAGATCATGACCTGGGCCAAAATCAAGAGTCAGACACTTAACCAACTAAGCCTACAATAGAGTATTATTAACTATGGTCACCATGAAATACATTACACCTCCAGAACATATTCATGCTGCATAACAAAAAATTTGTACCACTTGATTAATATAGCCCTATTTCCCCACCCTCTAGTAACCCTCAGTCTACTTTGTACTTCTATGAGGTTGACTATTTTAGATTCTGCATGTAAGTGGGATAATGCAGTATTTGTCTTTCTTTGCCTAGCCTATTTCACTTAGTAAAATGTCCTCGAGGTTCATCTGTTGTCAAAAGTAACAGAATATCCTTCTTTTTACATGTTGAACAATATTCCATTGTAAATAATGTTCCATTCTATTGTATGTATGTGTGCACACATTACATTTTGTTTATCCGTTTATTTGTCAATAAACACTTAGGTTGTTTCCATTTATTAACTATTGTGAGTAATGCTGCAAAAAATGTGGAAGTACAGATATCTTTCTGAGATAATGGTTTTGTATCTTTTGAATATATACTCAGAAGCACTATTTTCTGGACCATATGGTAGCTCTATTTTTAATTTCTTAAGGAAACTCCATACTGTTTTCAATAATGGCTATACCAATTTACATGCCCACCAACAGTGCACAAAGTTTGTTTTTTTTTCTCCTTATCTTGCCAACACTTGTTACATTTTAACTTTTTTAAGCAAAATTCAAGTATAATCAAATAAAGTTATATCAGTTTTGCATAAATATAATGATTAGAAATTCTATAAATTACTCAGTGCTCATCATGATAAGTATATTCTTAATCCCCTTTAACTATTTCACCCATTCATCCCCACCCACTTCCCCTCTGGCAAACATCAGTTTGATTTCTATATTTAAGAGCTCATTTTGGGGCACCTGGGTGGCTCAGTTGGTTGAGCGTCCGACTTCAGTTCAGGTCAAGATCTCGCGGTCTGTGAGTTCGAGCCCCACATCAGGCTCTGTGCTGACAGCTCAGAGCCTGGAACCTACTTTGGATTCTGTGTCTCCCTCTCTCTCTGCCCCTCCCCTGCTCATGCTTTGTCTCTCTCTCTCTCTCTCTCTCTGTCAAAAATAAATAAAACATTAAAAAATTGTTTAAGAGTCTGTTTTCTGTTTGTTTGTATGTTTGTCTCTTTTTCTTTGTTTGTTTGTTTCCTATATCTCACATATGAATGAAATGATACGGTATCTGTCATTCTCTGACTTATTTCACTTAGCATAATACCCTCTGGATCCATCCATGTTGTTGAAAATGGCAAGATTTCATTTTTTATGGCTAAATAATGTTCCACTATAGATAGATACACCCCCGCCAACATCTTCTTTATCTATTCATCTATAGATAGACACTTGGGTTGCTTCCATATCTTGGCTATGGTAAATAATGCTGAAATAAACATAGGGGTGCAGATATCTTTTCAAATTAGTGTTCTTGTTTTCTTGTGGAATTACTGAATTGTATGGTAATTATATTTTTAATTTTGGGGGGGAACCTCCATCAAATGGGAGAAGATATTTGCAAATGATGTATCCAATAAGAGGTTAATATCAAAATATATAAAGAACTTGTATAACTCAATACCAAAAAAAAATGCATTCAATCAAAAAATGCACAGAGGACATGAACAGATATTTTCCCAAAAAAGACATACAGGTGGCCAAACACATGAAAAGATGCTAATCACTAGTCATTAGGAAAATGCAAATCAAAATAACAATAAGATGTCATTTCACACCTGTCAGAATGATTAAAATAAAAAACACAAGAAATAACAAGTGATGTTGAGGATGTGGAGAAAAAGGAACCCACATGCACTGTTAGTGGGAATGCAAGCTAGTCATTTTATGTTTTGAAAGTAATCATCTTAACAGGCTTGGCATGGTATTTCATTGTGGTTTTGGTTTACATTTCCCTAATGATTAGCAGTATTGAGGATCTTTTCATATACCTGTCAGACATTTGTATATTTTCTTTGAAAAAAAATTGAAAATTTTATTTTTTCTTAATGCAGTCATCTATCACTATAAACTTTCCTCTCAGAATTGATGTTACTGCATCTATAAATTTTGGTAACTTGCATTTGCATTCTTAAGATATATATTTGTATTTTATTTTCGATTTTTTCTTTGACTCATTGGTTTTTCAGGAGTCTTTTGTTTAATTCTACATATTTGTGAATTTTCCAGTTATCTGTTATTAATTTCTAGTTTCACACTGCTGTGATCAGAAAAGATACTTGGTATGTATTCAGTCTTTTAAAATTTGTTAATGTCTGTTTTGTGGCCTAGCATATGCTCTATCCTGGAAAATGCTCCGTGTGCTTGAGAAGATTGTCTATTCTGCTGCTATTGAATAACATGTTCTGTATATATCTCTTAGGTCCATTTAGTATAGAATTTTGTTCAAGTCCTCTGCTTCCATATTGATGTTCTGTGTGGATGATCCCTCCTTTGTTAAAAGTGAAATATTGAATATTGAGATTCCTACTATTGTTGTACTGCTTCTGTTTCTGTCTTCTGTTAATACTTGCTTTATATATTTAGGTGTTGTAATGTTGTGTGCATGTATGTTTACAACCATTATATTCACTTGATGAATTGATGTGTTTATCATTATATAATTATCTGCTTTGTCTTTGGTGACAATTTTGATGTAAAGTTTATTTTGTCAGTTATGGGTATAATCACCCCTGTTCTTTACTGGTTACCCTTTTTTGGAATATCTTTTTCCATTCCTTCACTTGCTCCCTATATGTGTTCTTAATTCTAAAGTGAGTCTCTTGTGGGGCAACCACTGTGGAAAACAGTTTACAGGTTCCTCAAAAACTTAAAAATAGAAATACCATATGATCCAGCAATTCCACTACTGGATAGTTACACACAAAAAAATTCAAAAAGAAATATGAAGCCCAATATTTATAGCAACATTATCTACAATAGTCTAATTTTAGAAACAGCCCAAATGTCCATCTACTCATGAATAGATAAAGAATATGTGGTATATATATACAATGGAATACTACTCAGTCACAAAAAGGAGTGAAATCTTGTCCTTTGCAATGACATGGAAAAAGCTAGAGAATTATGCAAGGTAAAATAAGTCAGTCAGAGAAAGATTTAATATGATACCATATGATTTCACTCATATATAGAATTTAAGATATAAAACAAATGAGCGAAGGGAAAAAAAAGAGAGAGAGAGGCAACAAGAAACAGACGCTTAAGTCAAAAAAACAAACTGATGGTTACCAGAGAGGAGGTGGGTAGGGGTATGGGTTAAATAGGTGATGGGAGGGGCGCCTGGGTGGTTCAGTCAGTTGAGCATCCAGCTTAGACTCAGATCGTGATCTCGCGGCTCCTGAGTTTGAGCCCCGCGTCGGGCTCTGTGCTGACAGCTCAGAGCCTGGAGCCTGCTTCTGCTTCTGTGTCTTCCTCTCTCTCTGCCCCTAACCCACTCGCATTCTGTCTCTGTCTCTCTCAAAAGCAAATAAACATTAAAAGGTGGGGGCGGGCGTCTGGGTGGCTCAGTCGGTTAAGCTCAGGTCATGATCTCAGGTTTGAGCCCAGCGTCAGGCTCTGTGCTGACAGCTCAGAGCCTGGAGCCTACTTCAGATTCTGTGTATCCCCCTCTGTCTGCCCCTCCCCTGCTCATGCTCTGTCTCTCTCTGTCTCAAAAATAAATAAAAACATTAAAAAATAGGTGATGGGAATTAAGGAGTGCATTTGTTGGGATGAACACTGGGTGTAGTATGGAAGCCTTTAATTACTATTTGTACCCCTGAAACTAGTATGACACCATATATTAACTAACTGGAATTTAAATAAAATCTAAAAAAATAAAAGAAAAAGACATATGCACTCCTATGTTTATTGAAGTATTATTTACAATAACCAAGACTGAATCAACCTCAGTGTCCATCAACAGATAAATGAATAAAGAAGAAGTGGTGAATATATATACCATGGAATGTTATTCAGCCATAGAAAAGAATGGGATCTTGCCATGTAGCAACCTGGATAGATCTAAAGGGTATTATGCTAAGTGAAATAAATCTAAAAGAAAAAGACAAATACCATATGATTTCACTTATATGTGAAATCTGAAAACAAGACAATAACAACAACAAAAAAGAAGCAGATGCATAAAAAGAGGGAATGAACTAATGGTTGTCAGAGGAGAGAGTGAGTGCTGGGCAAAATGGGTGAAAGGTAGAGGAAGGAACAGGCTTCTAGTTATGGAATGAATAAGTTATGGGGATGAAAGGTACAGTATAAGGAATATAGTTAATGGGATTATAATAGCATCGTATGGTGACAGATAGTCGTTACACTTGTGACTATTGCATAAGGTATAGAGCTGTCAAATAACTATGCTGTAGACCTGAAACTAATGTAATATTGTGTAAATACACTTCTATTTTTAAAAAGTAAAAAATAAAGTGAGTTACTTGTAGCATATACTTGAATTTTGTTTTCTATACATTAAGCCAGTTTGTGTCTTTTGTTTAAAGAATTTAATGTATTTACATTCAATTATTGATAAGGGTTTACTATTGTCATTTGCTAGTTGTTTTATGGCTATTTTGTAGTTACTTTGTTCTTTTCATTCTCTCTCTCTTCCTTTGTGGTATAAATTTTTTTAGAGGTAAGCTTTGATTTCTCCATTTTTTGTTTACGAGAGATTTTTTTTCTCTGTGGTTACCATGAAGTATACTTAAAACATCTTAGTTTATATTAAGCTGATAATAACTTAACTTTGCATGTAAGAATTTTACACTTTAAGTTTTCCCACATATTATGTCATTGATGATAAAATCACATCTTTTATATAATGTACATTCAATAATAAATTATAGCTATAATTATTTTTAACACTTTTGTCTTTTAATTTTCATACTTGAGTTGAAAGTGGATTACATATTACTATTATATTATAGTCCTCTGAATTTTACTATATTCTTTATCTTTATGAAATTTCATATTTGCATTTATTTATTTATTTTAATGTTTATTTATTTTTGAGAGACAGAGCATGAGCGGGGGAGGGGCAGAGAGAGAGGGAGACACAGAATCCAAAGCAGGCTCCAGGCTCCAAGCTGTCAGCACAGAGCACTATGTGGGGCTTGAACTCATGAGCAGTGAGATAATGACCTGAGCCAAAATTGGACGCTCAACTCACTGAGTCACCCAGGAGCCCAATACTTTCATATATTTAAATTTATGCTATATCATCCTTTCATTTCAACTTGAAGAACTCCTTTCAGGATTTCTTGTGATGTAGGTCTAGTGGTGATACATTTCCTAAGCTTTTGTTTTTCTGGGAAAGTCTTGATCTCTCCATTTCTAAAGGGCAGCTTTGCTGGATATGGTATTCTTTTTGACAGTTTGGGATTTGAACTTGATTCCTTGGGGTCCAGCGTGGCACTGAGGCAGGCTTAATGCCTTAGCCCATTGTCCACTCAGCCTGGTTCTGAGTTTTTGGGGGCCAGACTGGCAATAGGGTCCTGTGGGTTGGACCTGGATCGTGGGTCCAATAGAACCTGATTTAATTTAAACTACTTATTTTCTAAGTCTGCTACATAGCTTGGATATTTTTCACTTAAATCTTGAGAAAGTTTCATTATTTTTTGTAGTTCTGTATTTTTCTTCCTTGGATCTTACACTAATTTTGTTAGATTATATATTTAAGTAATTTCCTCAGAAAAGGTTTTTTTGACAAGTAAATTTTTGCATTTTTATTACCTAACGCTATATTCATGTGGCCCTGGTGCTTGAATAGCTTGTCTGTTAATCGAATTTCAGAGTTTTGAAAGCCTTGCATTACTGTCTGTACCTGTGTTGCAGTTGTCTGTGTGATTCTAATTCTTTAGCAGATGGCATTTTTTGTTTTTTCTCCTTGAAAACTTCTGGATTTTCTATTTATTAGGATTCAGAGACATCACAATTATGTCTATTTATATAGGTCTTTTATCTTTTTTTTTCTTTTTACTATTTGGCAACTTTTAAAACTTGGCACAACTGTCTCTATTCAACTCAGGGAAATTAAAATTGATCTCCATTAATAAATTTTCTTTTAAATAGTAAAGATCAACTCCTTGGATTTTTATACTGTATAATTTTTTATTATCAAATTGCTCATTTAAATAAGATGAACTAAATGTACTAAGATGAGGTATTTGTTAAAATTATTTGGTTAGAAACCAATAGCAATTCCTTCAAACTAACTGTATTATCACTTGCATTTATTTCCATTATATATTATAGATATGTGGTCAACATGCCCTCAGAATCTTATGGTGAATTAACACACAAGATCTGGGATATATTTTCACACATAATTGTCAGATATTGTGTGGGGAAAATTAAAAAGACTCTACATGATTTTATCTTCCTAAAGAAATTCATCTTACCCTTTGGTGGGACTTTAAAGTAGGGAAGATCATCTTAATTCATTAAGGGGCTCAGGTAATTTGATGCAGGGTTTCAGTCTTTGCAAGTCTCACTATATCTGATTTCTACTCAACTATCACTTTTTAATACATTTTTATAATGGAGTGAAATATTTGATATTTAATATTCATAAGGTTATGGTGGAATTTGCATAATCATATGTTTCTGGTGTTAATATAAATTGACATAATCTCTTTTTAGGGAGCCTGTTATTATTTTATTTACTTTTATTGTTTATGTCCATGTTTCTTTGTTTTTATTTCTATTGGAGGCCATCTGGGTTTGTTTTTAGAAGGTCTTTTTTGATAATTTTGCTTTGTTGAATATTCATGCATATCAAGAAGAATTTGGGGGCAAGGAGTTCTCTGCCCAAATCCACAAATCCTCTGATTTTATGACTGTACTTTTTGGACTTGTTTTTCTAAGCTCTTACTCTAATTTCACAAAAAGTAAAAGCTTGGATGCTTCTGGTGGAAAACGTTTGGTTGTTTTTGGGTAACCAACTTAATTTATAGGGTTAAGTGAAATATTCACATTCTATCAAGGTGATTTCTAAAACCCTTCTCTAAGATACAGCAGTAAATGACATTTATTTCAAGTACAATACATTCAAGCATAAGCAGATCTGCCTGGATTTGTTGAAGGGGGAAGAGGGTGGGAAGGAAGGGCTCTTGTAGATACTGCAAGTTGTTTAGTTGCAAACCTAAGCCGAATTTGTCTCATATTCTTCTCTTTCTCTTGTACATGTAATATAAGATATTTTATTTAACCATGATATTTAATAATGTCCATATTCTTCTCATTTGTCAGTTTCTAACTTATCTAAATAACCCTAAGGGATGACTATGATATGTATGTATGCAATAAAAAAATTTCTGTGATGCAGAAATTATGTACAGAATCATCAAGAACAATAAAATCTTGCCTAAAGTCGAATCAAAGTAGAGATTATTGAATACATCTGAATCATAATAAATGAAAATTTAAAATGAAAATGAAATGACACATAATCCTATCATCCTAATATAATTATTGACAGTAAGATAATTTAGAAAAGCAGTTTATGAAAAATTATCAGGAACTATAAATATGCATATATTTGTACTCAATAATTTCATTTCTTGTAATCAATTCTGAAGAGATAAATCAAAAGAAAATGCAGCTTTGTATACTGAAATGCTCATTTTAACATTAATTTTTGTTTTTTAAAAACACATTTTTCTAATTTTTTTTTTTTTGAGAGAGAGAGAGGGAGAGAGAGAGAAAAAAAAAAAATGGGCAAGAGCAGAGGGACACACAGCTTTTCAAGTAGGTTCCATGCTGAGTACAGAGTCTGACATGGATTCAACCCCATGACCCTGGGATCTTGACCTGAGCTGAAATTAAGAGTCAGAAGCTCAACCAACTGAGCCACCCAGGCACCCCAATAACTAATGTTTTAAACAACCTAAATAACTGACTATTGTAAAA
This sequence comes from Puma concolor, assembly GCF_028749965.1. NCBI lineage: Eukaryota > Metazoa > Chordata > Mammalia > Carnivora > Felidae > Puma > Puma concolor. Next base: position 33,540,484 of record NC_141673.1, on the reverse strand, counting down.
TTATTGCACACCAACTTAATCAGTCCTTAAGATTAAAGTTGTGATGACATTAGATGTCCATTTAATTTAACATACAAAAATTATGTCAAGACCATTATAGTGAAAAATAAAATTCTTTTTCATTTATATGGTCAAATAATAAAAGGGACCTAACACAATATATATTGGGATAACTAGATTGCTGTAAGTTGCCTGTTATTTTTCATTAATATTTTTATCATTAATATGTAAAAATCATGAGAAAAATAAAAACGTAAAAAATTGGAAATAAATAGCAAGTGAGGTTAATTATATAATACTTATGGAATAAATAGCTATGAGCACTTATTAATTGCTACTGATCTGAAATCATGCTTAGTCTGACAATTAATTACTTTTTTTTTTTTTACATTTATTTATTTTTGAGAGACAGAGAGACAGCATGAACAGGGGAGGGGCAAAGAGAGGGAGACACAGAATCAGAGGCAGGCTTCAGGCTCCTAGCTGTCAGCACAGAGCCCGATGTGGGGCTGGAACCCACGAACCTTGAGATCATGACCTGAGCCGAAGTCGGACGCCCAACCGACTGAGCCACACAGGCACCCCAATTAATTACTTTTATTAAGCCTTTGTTATATGCAGTTTTATTTTAGTATGCGTTTATAAAATGATAGTTTTTTTCAAATATTCCACAACTTAATTTTTAAAGGTAAGTTCTATGTCTTACTCAAATTTGTATGCACTAATGTCTAAAACAGTGGCTTCAACATGGTGTGTTCTTGAGGAATATCTGTTGACTAAACTTGATATTTGAAAACTTTGACATCTTTTACAAGTTAACTTAATTTTCAGTAAATAATAAGCCACATGGATCAAACAATGGCAAAAGAATACATGGTGAAAAAAATTCTCCCTTCCATCATCATCTGCCAGCCACTCTTCCCACGTATACAAAAACCTATGTGTGACAGTTCCCTCTTTTTAACACGATGATAGTGTACTATACATAATTTACTGCAGATTTATTTTTCTCCAATTAACAATATATCTTGGAAATCTTTCCATATCAGTACACATTTGACCTTCTTCATTCCGTTTTATGATTATATAACATTCCATTACATGGATACATCATACCTTGCCCTCATTCATAAACATCTTTCTTTCTGTTTTTATTTTACCCAGCATTTCCCAAGGTTTTTTAGTTGTATTTGTTAGTCTGCTACAAGGCACCAAAGACAAAGGTGAACTTCCTCATATGTATTTTTTAAAACTTACTTTCACACAGTATACCCATTTGTTAGGAAAATCTGCTGGTTTTACCTTAGAAGTATATCCAGAGTTGAACTGCTTTCCCCTATTTCCACTGAGCTATCCTCTCTCACCTGAATTAATACAATTGCCTCTTAAATGGTCTTCTACTTTCAATGTTCATCTCCTTTGCAATCTACTCTCCAAACAATAGATAGTAGGAATTATCTTTATAAAATACAAGGTGGAACTTCTAGAATTGACGAAGAGTAAATACATATCACTCTATCCCTCCCATTGAATAAAATTAAAGCCCTGGGCAGAATACATAAACAAATATCTTCATCATCTGAAAAATAAGTAATAAGAATAGAATAAGAATAGTCCCAGTAATGAAGCTACATTCCTATGGAGGTAACAGTGGACAGGGGCAGCAGTGGTGGGGGCATCAGTGGACTTGCAGGCACCTAAAACTCTCAGGAAAAAAATCCTCTTTTAACAGAGATACAGGAAAGAGGCCCTTGTCATATGAAAGGTATATGAGGAAGCCCCTTTCTTTTCTCTCTTTTTTCCTCTTTTGCCCCAAGTTGGTTCCAATTACATAAGTTATGAAATTAGTGACACTAACACCTTGACATAATAATCAGAATGTCAAAACTGAGGTACTCAGTATGGGGTCATCACGAAGAGAATGAAGCTGTAGAAAGCAATTTTTAAATTTATACATGAACTCTATTGCTCCTTCTACATTGTACGTATATGACACTGGCCTGAGTCAACACACTAAAAACTTTGAGGACTTGTCACATAAAGCCAATAGCTTTCCAGGTGACAAATTAGCACCTGATTGGTTGATATATTGGGTGACCCAGAATATGACTGCTAAGGCTTTGTCAACTGTAATGATATTGGAACTATAGTGAAATAAAAGTTGGGTCATAACATTCAGGCTGAATTTAACCAAACTAATTGCAAGCTAAAACAGACGAAACAAGACAAAACAAAATTTTCCAGAGGATTTTAATATGATCCAGAGTTTCATACATAATATTTAAAATATCCAGAATAGAAGCAGTGATTTATCAACATACTAAAGAACCAGGTGTACCTCAAAAAGTCAAAAAGAAAAAATCCATTTAAAGCCAAAGACATCAGAGACAAGATAACCTATTTGGGGAATGTCAATACAAATTTTAAAGAAATTTTTATAACTTTGTTTCCATGAAAGGAAGAAAAAAAAAACCCTCTTGAAATGAGTGGAAAAGTACAAGTCATCAAGTAAGAAATTGAAGTTATAGAAAGGTCACCATTGAAAGTTTTGTATCTAAAAATTATAATATCATTAAAAATTCACTGGAAATGAAACTACTTAACAGAAGATCAGAGAATTTGAAGGTAGACTAATAGAAAAAATTAGATAATAATGTTTGAATATGTACAAATATCCAATAGACCTGTGACACAATATCACAAAGTTTCAATGGAGTTCCAGAAAGTGAGGAAATGATTAATGAATAAAAGAAGAAATAGAGGCTGAATACTTTCCAGATTGGGTAAAGAACATTCATTTACAGATTAAGAAATTCAGAAAATCTCGAGCAGTATACAGTCAAAGAAAACCACATACAGACATACCTTAAACAAACTGCTGAAAACCAAAGATGAAAATAAAAACATGTAGGCAGATGGAGAAAAGTTATATATTACACAAGATGAGAAAAGAGATTAACATTTTTTAAAGTGCCAAAAGAAAATAATTGATAACGCATGTTTCTATATATAGTAAAAATATTCTTTAAGAATGAAAGCATAATGGGGCGCCTGGGTGGCGCAGTCGGTTAAGCGTCCGACTTCAGCCAGGTCACGATCTCGCGGTCCGGGAGTTCAAGCCCCGCGTCAGGCTCTGGGCTGATGGCTCAGAGCCTGGAGCCTGTTTCCAATTCTGTGTCTCTCTCTCTCTCTCTGCCCCTCCCCCCGTTCATGCTCTGTCTCTCTCTGTCCCAAAAATAAATAAACGTTGAAAAAAAAAATTAAAAAAAAAAAAAAAAAGAATGAAAGCATAATAAAGACATTCTCAGGTTAGAGAAAAACAGCAGAATATTTTGCTATTAGATTTGATCTCAAAAAAATGGTAAAGAAATTCCTTAAGCAGAGGAAAAAGGTAACAAAAAATCTAGAAACCTGAGGATGATAAAAGAGCAATAAAAATGGTAAATAAGTAGAAAATGAAATAACATATTTTGCCACTAAGTTCTTTAAAATGTATATATGCTGGGGCGCCTGGGTGGCGCAGTCGGCTAAGCGTCCAACTTCAGCCAGGTCACGATCTCGCAGTCCGTGAGTTCTAGCCCCGCGACAGGCTCTGGGCTGATGGCTCAGAGCCTGGAGCCTGTTTCCGATTCTGTGTCTCCCTCTCTCTCTGCCCCTCCCCCGTTCATGCTCTGTCTCTCTCTGTCCCAAAAATAAAAAATAAAAAAAAAAAATAAAAAAAATAAAAAAGATAATGTATATATGTTGAAAGCAAAAAAAAAAAAAAAGAGCAAAAAAGAAAAGAAAAGAAAAAGTCTGAGGGTAATTTTAAAGTAAGTAAATATAATACATATTACATAAAAGGATCTATCTGGTGTTAAGGTACATACTTTGCATTTGAATTAATTAGATATTAATTATATGTAGACTGTGAAAAGCTATGTTTATATATTGTAATTCCTAGAGCAACCTCACTCAAACATACCAAGATATGTAGTTGAAAACAGAAAAATAAAGTGTATTACTACAAGTATTCGTATAATCCAGAAAAGGGGGATGAAATAGATAATAGGACAAAACCAAAGAAAGAAAGAAAGAAAAAAAAAAAAAAACGGAGATGATAAGCAGAAATCTAATAAGATACACCTAAATCCCACCATATCAATAATTACATTAAATGTAAATGGCTTAACCCCCCCCCCCCCCAATTAAGAAAGACTTAATTCTTTGTCAGATTGGATTAAAACGAGAACAACAAAACAAGACCCTGCAAAGTACTTTTCAGGAAACACACTTTAAATATAATTATATAAACAAGTTTTCAAGACGTGATAAAAGTGATCAAAAGAAAGCTGCAGTAATCAAAAGAAAACTAATGTCAGACTAAGTAGATTTCAGAGTTTACTGATGACAAAAACCAATTACATAAAAATCAAAATGTGATTCTTCAAGAAGGTATAGCAATACTAAAGTAAATAAATCTAAAACAGATTGCTCTGCATTCATGAGGAGAAAAAAAAAACTGATAGAACTGAAAGAAAAATAGAAAAGTTCATAATTTATAAGTTAATAAATTAATAAAGTAATAAACATTACAAACAATAATAAATGTTGAAGAATTAAAATTGTACAAATTATGTTCTCATCTCATAGAGGTAATCTTGAAAATGAATAACAGAAATGTGTCTGTAAAAATTGTATAATATTTAGAAACTAAACAACATACTTGGAAATAATCTGTAGGTCAAGAAGATTTCTCAAGATAAATTGATAAGTATTTTAAATGACATTAAAAGGAAAATACAACATATCAAAATTTGTAAGATGCAGTAAAGAAGAATTTAGAGGGACATTTATAGCACTTAATGCTTATATTAGAAAAGAAGATACAACAAATCAATAATCTAAGCTTCCACATTAAGAAACTAGAAAACAAAGAGAAAAATGAAACTCAATGCAAACAGAAGATAAAATAATAAAGATAAGTTTCAAGTTTCAATAAAGATAAATTTTAATCAACTGATAATAAATGAAATTCAACAATGATAAGTGGTTTCAAACTCACTAAAATTAAGAACAGATAAACAATATACACAGTCAATGGAACCACACATTGGTTCTTTGAAAGTTTGATATTTTGATATTATTGATTAACCTTTTCTTGATCACTCAAAAGAGAGGGAGAAACAAAGAGCAAAAATTAGCAATATCAGTTAAAAACAGAGATATCCCTATAGAACTCATGGCCATTAAATATGTAATAAGAAGATAAAAAAGAAACAATATTAACAAATTTATGCCTATAAACTTAACAATTCAGATAGATGGACAAATTCCTTGAAAAAAAAAAAAAAACTACCAAATTTAACACAAAAAGAAATAGATACCCTCAGTAGTCATCTGTCTATAAAATCAAATGAATTTGTAAACATCTTTGAAGAAAATTACAGGGCCAGATCATTTTGTTAGCCTATTTTAACAAATATTTAAGGAAGTAATTATTCTAACCCTACCAAATCCCTCCCAGAATATTAAATAAGGGGGAATACTTCTCAGTGTGTTCTTTAAGGCCAGCATTCCTTGTATAGTAAAACCAAAAAGACATTACAACAAATGAAAACAACATACCTCATCAATATAGATACAGAATTTAGCACATTAGATCCAGCAATAATCCAGGAAAGCAAAAATGATTCAACAATTGAAAAGCAATTCATTAAGCCTTCCTAAAGGCTAAAGAAGGAAACTAAAGGAGGAAAATCACACATGATCCTTTTAATAGATACAGAAAAGTATTTCAGACAACTTATTCATGAAAAAAATAGCCTCTTAGAAACTTAGAAACAGAAGTGAACTTCAATTATTTTTTAACTTTTTAAGAATTTATTTCTGAGACAGAGACAGAGAGTGAGCAGGGGTGGGGCAGAGAGAGAGGAGACACAGAACTCAAAGCATGCTCCAGGCTCTGAGCTGTCAGCACAGAGCCCAACGCAGGGCTGGAACTGACGCCGTGAGATCATGACCTGAGCTGAAGTCAAAGGCATAACCGACTGAGCCACCCAGGTGCCCTGAAACAGAAGTGAACTTTAAAATGATAAAGAGCAAGTATGAAAATCCTACAGGTAACATCATATTTAAAGGTGTTTTCAGGTTTTTCACAGCAGATTTGTTTTTCCTCTAAAGAGTCCCAGGAAGAGTTAAACTTTCTTTTTTTTTTTTTTAAATTTTTTTTTTTCAATGTTTATTTATTTTTGGGACAGAGAGAGACAGAGCATGAACGGGGGAGGGGCAGAGAGAGAGGGAGACACAGAATCGGAAACAGGCTCCAGGCTCTGAGCCATCAGCCCAGAGCCCGACGCGGGGCTCGAACTCACGGACCGCGAGATCGTGACCTGGCTGAAGTCGGACGCTTAACCCACTGCGCCACCCAGGCGCCCCTAAACTTTCTTGATTATTTCCTGTAGTATATTTTCAAGGTCCTCTCCATCATAAGCCTATTTCTCCATTCTCTTGTGGACTTTAAAAGCCCGTCTAATTCTGGTATCAAATCTGGCTACCCGCTGCAACTATGACAGCTCAGAAGGTTACTGCTTTAGCCCCGAGTTCCTTCTCTGTGCCTCCTGAGGATTTCCTTTGCATTACTTTTTTGCACTTGATTATGTATTTATTATTTAGTTTATGATAGCTTATCCAATATTTTCAAGTGTTTGTGGCAGCACTGGAAAGTCCACATGGAATCAGAGCATCATATTGCTAGGACAAGAATCACATAGTTTCTAAGACCAAACCATTCCTCTCCCTTCTCTACTACAATTACAAACTGATTATTTCTATGTTTCTTTGCAATTCACCTTACATAAGAAAAGTTACATTTTGCCCTTTTCCAGCACTGTTGCAAAATATAAAATAGAACGTTTTATGCATTTCTGTAGTCCTACCTTCCATAATGTATTGTTTTTGCTTTGCTGGTTTCAAGTATAAATACAAAGCATCTGCTGTTGAATTTAATGAACTACTTCTTCATCTTCAATAGACTTTTTGTTAGACATTTTTATGGTGTTTAATTAACTTTGCAAACACAGATTTACTACTATTTGATCTCAGCTGAACTAGATTGCTAATAAGTATCATTTAGGACCCTACTTTATAACTTTTTCTTCTTTTTCTATTTTTTTAATCCTAACTCAATTTTTTTTCTGTACTATTCTTTTGTATTTCCTAATTCTGTTTCAGAAAACAGGATTGGTGTACATAATGCACAAATGACTGCTTTATTAGAAAGCAGAATTGGGGCATCGACAAAAAACGTAATTTCCTGTTCATTCAAAAATGATTATTGAGTACCAACTTGTAACATTTACTGAGCTAGGAATGAGGAACACTTCACAGTCAAAAGTGAGGAGATAATGACACAGTGTACTAGATGGTAGAATAAAGATACGTTATGGGAAGGAAAGGTAGAATGTCTTATTTACACAGAGAGTGACAGGGAAGTCTTCCACTAGGGGATGATACTTGCACTGAAACTTGACAGATAAATAGAAATTTTCAGCTCGAGGAAGCAACATGTATAAAATATCAAGGAGTGAGTAAACATGATGTGTAAGAAAAATTCAAGCATTTTGGTATAATTGAACCATATGCTGTATGTGAAAACTTGGCTGGTGATGAGTGTCAATGAGCTTCCAGATGTAAGCAGTTATCAGATCTTGAATGACTTTGTTTCTTTACTAAGGGAGTTGAATCTCCTTTGGAAAGTAATGGAGGGGTATAAATGGGTACTAATAAAAGAAATAATCTAACTAGATTCACAGAGTTGAAAGACAACTGTGGGAGCAGCATAGAGTACTAAGGGCAAAATGTGTGTGAACGACTCTCATCACTCAATAAAGTAGCTTTACCGTTCCTTGGTATTTGTTTCTGTTTGGTTTTGTTTTTATTTTGTGTGTGTGTGTGTGTGTGTGTGTGTGTGTGTGTGTGTGTGTGTGTGTGTGTGCCTATTTTATCTCTCAAAGTTCTCTGAGTTAATATGCATGCCTAATTCTCCAGGTATATTTATTTCAATAACATTGACGATGCCCTATGATATGCATTATGCTAAGTCCTAAGGGATGCCAACCCTCACTCAGTTGAAAATCTGTGTATAACTTTTGACTCCCCAAACACTTAACTACTGATAGCCTACTGTTGACCAGAAGTCTTACCAATTGCAAAGAGCTAGTTAACATATATTTTGTATATGTATTATATATTGTATTCCTACAATAAAGTAAGCTAGAGAAAATAAAATGTTATTGAGAAAATCATAAGGAAGAGAAAATACATTTACAGTACTGCACTGCATTTGTCGATAGCATAAATATACATTTTTAAAAGATGAATTATCCGTTAGTACCTACACCAATATTGTCTTTTGTGATATAAAACCCTATGGATTTTATATGTATTATGAACACTACACATCAAAGTGAAAAGAAAACGTGGAAAAGAAATTCACATTTATTCACAAAATAAGTAAAATTTTTCCAATATATTTATTGAAGAATATATGCATATAAGAGGACCTGTGCAGTTCAAACCCATGTTGTTCAACAGTCAGCTGTATATATATCTAAAGAGAGAGACAGAGAGACAGAGGTTGGAATCTTAGACCAGCTGACTTGGGACATATTTCCTGCAGGGAATAAAATTTACACTGAGACTTGTAAGATTAATAAAATTGCAAAATATGCTTGCTCCCCTTGAGCTAGTATTAGTTATTGCTCCAGGTATAGAAGACTACATATTCCAAAAGCCTTCTTTCTTTTCTTCATGCCCTTCACTCCCAATATTCCTAGATCTTATTAGTCACTTAGGATGTGCTGTCTGTAGCTGTGCATTGAGAGGGGAAAAGCTTTAACTCAGACATTTCCCTTAAATCCTGCTCTTCATTTCCGTCCCTTTCTTTCTAGTCTCTCACCATCTCTCACTTAAACTTTGGTAATTACCTCACTCCAGGACAATCAATCTTCCATACTGCTGCTAGAGGGATCTTTCCAAAAGATAAATTTGCTTTTAGGATTCCCTTGAAAAAAAATAAAATAAAACAAATAAATAAAACAACAAAAGCATTTGATGGTCTTCTACTGCCTTCAGGGAGAAGTCTGAAACCGCGCAGCGTCACAGAGCACCCCTCACTATGTGACGGTGATTCACCTCATTGGCTCTCCCACTGCCTCTCACCTTACTCTCAAATACTTTATTTATTTATCTTTTTAATGTGTCTTTGTTTGTACAGCTTCCCTCTGTATCCCAAAGGCAGAAGTAGACAGAACTCTGAGTTACAGCACGTTTCTTTTTGTATGAAATTACTTGTATGCTGTTTTCACTTCTAGACTGAATATTTAAAGGTGGGGAATGCACTTTATTCATCTTTGAATCCTCAATACTTTGTACAGTTCCTGGCCCCGTTCTTGTCATGTTGGAAGTACACAATACATTTGAAAGTGAATTAAATAAAAATAAATTAACCCTGAGTTGAGAACAAGACCTAGAAGTTAAATAATATAATAAATCATGAAAGAAATGTTATTTTTGAAAGCAGAAATATTAAGAATGTTCCTGTAGAATACCTCTGCACTTAAATATTTATAATTTGCCTTTAGGTCCTTCAAAGTTAATCAAGACATTTTAAAAGTCCATTAAATAATTTTTAGAAAACAAATTTAACAATATATACTGAGTAGAATAAAATTTTGTGTATAGTAACTTTATTATTAGGCTTTTACAAAGTATCAATTTAATTCAATTCAGAGTACTGAATGTTTGCATAGCTAACCTTTTCTTTATTTGAATTCAGAATATATCAGTTCATGTGTTTTATTATTTTTAATATGACATCAAGACACTCCAGGGTACATTTTATTATTCCATTTATTCATGCCTAGGGTATATTATGAGCTACAAACCTAAAGGCTAAGTGCTTTAACCACCCAAATCATGTATTAGTGGATCAATAAAACATACCCTGGAGTATCCTAATCCTATAATGTGTCTCCTACTTCTTATTAAAGGGACAAAAAGCAATTAATCTTGAACAAAACTAATACTTTAAAATCATATCATTCCACTGTTACATATTTCATACAGGATACAAATGAAAAACAACGGCACCCTCTTGTTAGAACATTACTAGAGAAATGATAAATTATGCAGTTCATCTATTGAAAGAATAAGAAGTATTTCTGTTCTAAAAGCTTCTATGGATTGAAAACCCAAGTTCATGAGAAGTATTATATATTTAGGTTAGGCAATTCCTTATATAGTGTCAATCCAAGACAAAGGATTTAGACAATGGAGTGCTTCATTTAATGAAATATACCTGATAAACTGTGACTTGTATCAACCGCAATTTCTTATGACTGCTTTTCTCTCTGCCCTGTGTTTAGTAGAGTTTCTTTTGTCACTAGATTTATCACAACCAATGGACCAATTTGCATATTGTGGATTCTCAACAAATAGGCTGTTTAAGTGATGGAATAGTTATATTACTAAACAACCTCGAATTCCATTTTATAAGTTATTGAATTACAAATAAAATCAAATATACTCATATAAACATACATATATAATATGGACAGCTAATTACCATAATAAAACTATCATAAAAGGCAAGGTAAGGCAATCACAATACTTGTGTGTGGGTGTGTCTAGACACACACATAAAGAGAGGTAGATAGACAGAGTCAGAAAAATTGGAGGGAGGAATATAACCCTAAGGTGTTGACACTGACAGAATTTATTTATTTTATCTGTTCTTTGACCTGCATTTTCAGATTTTTCTATAATGAATGTATAATTCCTTTTGTTAAAAGAAACAATAAAAACAATGCTCTGTTTTGAGATATGTACATTCTTTTTCTAATTTATTTTTTAAAGTTTATTTATTTATTTTGAGAGAGAGATTGGGGGAGGGTCCAAGAGAGAAAATCTTAAGCAGTCTTGGTGTTGTCAGCTCAGAGCCTGATGTGGGCTCGAACCGACAAACTGGGAGGTCATGACCTGAGCCAAAATCAAGAATTGGGTGCTTAACCAACTGAGCACCCAGGTGCCCCTAGATATGTACATTCCTACCCCAAGAAATTTACTGCACTCCCAACATTCTAAGTTGAAATGACAATAAATGCCAGCAGTCATTCTGTGACTCAAATATATGATTACTTAGAATGATACGTGGTACCTACTAACATTTGATAAATATTTGCTGAATGAATGAGGAAATTAAAAAAAACTGCTTTATTTAAGCATTCTAGAGATTCTTTATATAGGACAATGGAATTCATTTGGCTTAAAACAGGTGAAAAATAATTAAAAATGTACTTTCAATGATCATGATTTAAAGCTTGCTCAATCCTACTTCAATTTTCAAGAATCTAATCTCTGATACTGTATCTTTTCCTATTCTGCCATTCTCCAATCCATAACTCAATTTTGTCCTGACTTACATATGGGGTTCTTGTTAAATATACCCATTTAACATCCTGAGGTAAATTTATAAGCAATTGAGTGAGTCATTGCATGGAAAAATTTGTGGGGATTTGTAGTAAGCATTGTATAAGAGAAAAATTTGTGGGGATTCATAAGGGCATTGTAAATTTACAGGGGGTAGTATAGTCAAATATTATTCTAAGCTTTTACTCAATGACTTCTAAATTTGCTGGTGTCCTAGATATTATTGAATGGGAGAAAGACTAGAAATGGGTAGACCTAATACAATTATTTCTTACATGATTCATTTTTCCCCTTTTTTTGTGATAACACTGCCTAATGTGCTGTAACACTGGAATACATTAAGTCTGCTTAATAATTCTTGATCTACATCACAATGTACTGCTTAATAATTCTTGATCTACATCACAATGTACATTCTTCCTGTAAAGTAGAAAACACTAGGAAATAGAGCTTCTATAAAGGTTTCACTGATTGGAAATTACAATTGAAAAGAAATTGAAGAGATTCACTTATTTTCTGGAATGCTTTTAAATCTAGCTTCCCTTTCTCTTAGTTAAAAAGACTTGCCTTCTTAATAATGCTTAACAGAAAGAACAGACCTTTGCTGTTTTGAGGCATTACTACCTAAGCAATCATTTTATATACATCGGAATACTGCTAACATGTCAGAGATTATATCTATATCAATATTGATATTGATATTGATATGTATGCTAAAATCAGGTAACGGCTTTGATGGTTTCATTGAAAGAAGGTAAGAGCATGGATTTTGTGTTTTAATCTGGGCTGTCTCTTCAGTACCTGAAATGGTAAATGGATAAAAAATCATGATGAGACTAAACCTAAACATGATACTGGATACTGTGCTAAGCCAATTATATGCATTATTTTATTTAATCTTCATAGGAACAAAATGAGGTAGACCTTATTATTATTATTTTATGAAGAAGCTTAAAGGAGATCAAATATCTTGCCCAAATTTACAAACATGTATGTGACAGAGCAAGAAGTTAAATATAAATCGTGAAAATATTCTGCCTTTGAAAGAATAAGAATTACTTGTTCTCCTTTATATGATTTATATTGAAGTATAACCTAATATCCACATATTCTCATTTCCTTTCTGTATCAGCAAAACCAAGATGTGAGCCATGTTAACCAGATTAGCATAGAACTAGGCTTCCTGTTTAATGTCCTGTGCTCTGGGTGGGAAAGAACCTTAACCCTTCTGTAAATTTACAGCTGCTATTTCCTTTTCATATGGCCTATTCCTTGAAGTTTCTCATAACCTGCTCCACTGCTTCTGTGTCCAGATATACACCTGTCAATGGCACCACTCAGGAACCTTCCTGTCTTTTAAATGGTTGATTTAAAGAGTCAATTCTACCAATTTCTGATCCACTTAATTTCTCCTAAGCCCGTGTCTGTTGCTTAACTACTCCCACACTAGTCATTTCCCATGCCTGGTAAGAAAAAATATTTTGAAAACTGTACTTTACTATTTAAAATACAAAGTCAGTGCTCAATAAACACTTGCAGCAGTTATGGATCTGGCAGAGAGTTGCATAATTTTTAATTGGTTACTGGCGTGATGACATAAAACAATTAAAACAAGAATGAGATGTAATAATAATAAACAAAATAATGTATGTATTTCAGTTCATTTTAGGCTTCTTTCATGCTAAAGTGCTTTCTTGAGAGTAGATTCTATTCCTTCCTCCTCTTAAATTACACCTTTCAAATCTATCTGCATACTCTTATCTCTTATTGCAAGCCCTGTTCCTGTCACACCACAATTAATGCAATAGACTTCTAATTAGTTGCCTGTCTCAACCTCTCCTCTCCAATATGATAGCAGATTGATTTTATAAAAAGAGAATATTAGCCCGAAACTCTCTTTCTTAAAGTCTTTGAATGACTTCTCATTGTATGATAAAATGCAATGGCTCACGCCTAGCATGTGGGGCCTTTCATGGCTGGAGCTCTCACATCTCACCAGTCTCATCTCACTACTCACTGCTAGGCTAGTCCACTCAAGTCACATGACATTACTGCAAATGCACCATGAACTTTATGGGATTGGACTTGCTCACCTACACGTTCCTCTTCCTGCCTGTGCATCATGTCCTCCTTACTGACACAGGTCCCACTCAGGTCCTTTCATTCATTTGGCTAATTCTTTGCATTGTTGCAAATTAAATCCACATGGGACCTCTTCACACTATCTTTTTCTGTCTTCCAGTTGTGGCCTGGATGTGCACCTGTGTTCCCTCTCAATCTTGAACTGATGACAACATCACTTTCATCCATCAATATTATATTGGAGAATCAACTATGCACAGGTGCTGTGCCAGTTCTAGAGCGTGCAGGGGATGCACTGGCAAACACACCAGAGTCTAGCTAGAAGGAGTCCTGCATTTGCCTACACTTTCCACTATGCAGGAAACTCCTGAAGAAACGGGGTCTGCCTTTCATCCCCATGTTCCTAGTCTTGGCACCTAATTGCTAGCACTCACTGATGAATGAGCTTCCCTGACCCTGTGTGGTTAAGTCTTTTTCATTCTCAGGACTTCACCATCAGTTCAACATATTTGATTTTGAAAGATTACCTCAGGTACACATTGCAAAACAGAATTGTATGCATAGATTCTTGTCTCCTTTGCAATTGCATTGTTTTTTGCTTATTTCTAAGTTTGTTCCATGTGGTGAACAGAGGCAAAAAATGATAAGAAATTGCTTAAACTCAAATTATTTAATATTTTGGACTATTATTCTCCATGGAAAAAGGATCACTAGAGGATAAAGCTGATAACGTTTAAAAGATTTCAGTGAACCTCAATGAAATCTACTAAAAATTCAATGACATTGTATGTCCAATGATAGAAATCGTTTCTTTTTCTATTTGGCCTGTTAACTACATAGCACAAATGTATTCATACAACGTTCAATTTACCTAATGTGCTTGCACAGCTGACTAACAAAACAAACCACTTTAAATAACTTTCCTTTGAGAAGTCGAAGCTACCAAATGAGTAAAACGTTAAGCAAGTTGCCTGGATATATTTTGTCATTTTTATTCCTCATTTTATATAAATTGACTTAAATATTGACATAATTTTATGAATATTATATATCTAAGGTCAATATTTCAGGCACTGTAATGAGTTTCTCTTCTAACAGACTGCAAATACAAAATGTAAATAGTTGTCTGAAATAATCCTTTTAACTCTTGGTGAATTTCCAAATGATCTTGTGCCTATAGCAATAAAAATTTTACTGCCTACTTACTGACTAGTCCTAATCAACGCAGAGATAATGATTATGTGCCTTCTGACTTCAAGATTCACATAAGTTAATATTCAGGGCCCATTCCTTTTTCTTACCATTATTGCAATCCAAATGTGTATCCACATGGATACACACACACACACTCACATATGTGTAATACCTACACATTATTATCCATTTAGAATTAAATATATAATTTTTATAAACATGTTCACTTTTTTAGAGCAAGAAATTGGGGAAATATCTATGTTTAGATTATTTATTTATTTATATATCTATAGTATGCATTTACAATTACTCATGTTCATAAATAAATCCATGAGCCACACATAAAGAACTACTGAGGGAGGAAGCATAGTAAAAATCTATTTAACGAATATTCAATGACATTATTTATAAATGTTGTCAATTGGTTATTTTATCTAGAATGTGCAATAAAATGGGAAAATATTAAGTTAATGGATTCAATAACAAGCCCATTATTACTGGAGCTGTAGCATGACTTCTGCAGCCCTAAAGATTATAGCCGAGCAACAGAAGGGGAAAAAAAGGAGATCATCCATTACATTGAGCAGTTAATGATATTTTATTGCATTATTTATCAAATACTGTGGATGTTATTTGTAGCTGCAAGTTTGACCTTAGCTAATCATAATTTGATGAATGTGTATATCGTAAAGGCACTATGACAAAATGCCCTATTGTTTTATGAAGCAGGAACATGAACTAGTATTATGAAATTCAGTAAGAGTGTAGTTTCAAGATATTAATGTTCAGACACTTATGTGCAAGACAGAATAGATGCTTATAATTCAGACACGGCTGCTGAAATTTCTTTCTCCTTCAGTAATATAAATATTCAAGTCATCTATCTTGAATGATTCCTGCAAAGCATTTTTATAAATGCACAAGGAAAATGGTAATGATAATATATTATTAAAATACCAGAGTTCTCATTCAATCAGGAAGAAAAAAATCAGAAGCTTTTCACAAAGCTTTATGAGTTTGTATTTAATTAGATTTGAATATATATTTTTGAGAGAAAATAGAAATGTGACAAAAAACCAATACCTGCTGTATAATTTTTAATTTTATCATCCTCCTAGGAAACGAAATGCACTATGATTTCTAAGATGAGAGCAATTACTTCATTTTGTATATATTTTTGTAAAGATTTGGAATGAGAAGTTAGCTCATTAGGACTCTTTCATTTCATATGAGAAGTAATATAGGTGGCAATAAAACAATATTTTAAGGCAAGAATATAATTTTTAAAGCAGTTCTTAGATATCAAATCATAAAAGTTACTTTACAATGGGCCACCTAGAAAGGGGTGATAGAAATTAAACAAGAAGTGCCTCCCAATTAAGAGATCTTTCCATTAAACCACACTGCCTATCAGTGCAACTTGATGATTAATAAACTCCTTGGCTTAATTCCTAAATACAGATTTATCTTTTCCCTGCAGTATATAGAAAGAAGTTATAATTTATAAGGTCAACCTCTGTGGAGCTACTGAGTCTAAGTATCAAATTATGTTTCAAAACTTGTTAAATACAGCTATCAAAATACAGCTAAAATACAGCTGTCAAAACTTTATATAGTTTCCAAATGAATGTTTTGTGTGATACATTGAATTATCGCTTCACAAATGTTTACTTTTTCTCTTCTGTCTCAGTGTATTTCCCCCATAAAGGTGACTTTGGGTATGGTCACGAGACTTGCCTTAGCCATAAGAAAAAACTTGAAAGTATAGAAGCCTTGAATGTGCTTGTGTGGTTTGATTTGGTTTATGTCTTCCTATGATCTTCTGTGAGAGCATTCTGTCCATGAACAGCTTTATTCAGCCTGGCTCAGATTGAGACTCCTGAAGCCGACTTGGACACAATTGAGATTTCAAAACCATGCTCAATTGAACTACAGCCAAAAATGGACTCACTAAACTGATTCCAGCAGAATCCAGCAGAACCACTCAAGTTATTTTGCAAGTTATTTTCTTTAATGCAGCATTACTCTATAGCTCACAAATACACATATGGCTTTATGGAATATTATCATTAACAAACTATTATGTTTTTGAAGTAGTATAGTTAAGAAAAAAATATTTTTAAGTTAGATTAAATTCATATGTCTAGGTCTGCTATTTTATATTTTATCATTGGGTAGTGAGTTAGCAATTGGAGTCTAATCTGGGCAAATATTTACAGGAAATAAAAACAATAGCAGAAATACTTCATATTATGATGTATTATGATATATTCATTTAACATTTATAAATAAAATAAGAATTTATGCTTACTTTATCAATTAGGTCTGCAAAGGATAATGCATTTTAGGTCATGCTTAGAATTATATGTATACAGAAACAGCAGACATTTTTGGAATGTCAGTTTCTAACCCAAAATTTGAATCATAGACTAAAAACATGTCTAAAATGAATTTGGGACCAATATTAACAACCTTTTTTAATATGTGTTTTTTTTTAATTGATAAACAGGTATTTGAACCAGTTCTGCACCTTTAAAATCTTAGTTATGAGTAACAAAAACTGGTGCTAGAACAAAGGATTAGAGCTTCGTATGAGAAACTGAGACACAGGAAGACTAACATCAGACCCAGAACACAGAACTTTCATGGGTTAGAACTAAGACTTGATCCCAATTCTTCAGGTTTTGTGACCCCCCCCCCATACTCTCCATGTATTAACAACATGGAACTACTTTTTCCTTTTTTTTAAGTAAACATCTTATTTTCCAGAGAGGATCTAAAAAGCTACAGAATTTGGTGTTAGTGAATCACTTACTTTTTTCTTCTTTCTCATTTTATAGGAGAGGATATTCAAAATTTGATTTTTGCTACAAAATCTTTTTCCATTGGGTGACTGCCAGCAAAGGTAGTCCGTCCTTAGTTTTTAGCAGGTTTATTTAAGAGCCTTTGCCTTTTTGGATACTATGAAAGACAGCTGAAGAGAGTGAAATATCTACAGTCTGAAAATGCCTCAATCTGGAGAAAGAAATTCAAATATATGAGAAACCACAAGTAAACTTCGCTTTTTAGATGAAAACATTGTTACTTATCTTATTAGTACTGAGCATGGAACTCAGGACAACAATTGTACCAAGGGTTTCTTGTTGCCATAATAGTAAGAGGATAATCAGATGTGAAAAAATAGTGAATGCACAGAGCAATAATGGGAAAATACATATATAAATATGCTAGTCTTTTTCTTTTCTTTTCTCTCTTTTTTTTTTTTTTTTGAGAGAGAGAGAGAGAGAGAGGGCACAAGTGATTGAGGGTCAGAGAGAGACAGAGAAACCCAGGAAGGGCAGGGGAAGGAGAAAGAGAGAGAGAGAGAGATGTGGGGTTCACCCAAAGCAGGGCTCATGTTCACTGGACGAGGGGCTTGAACTCACTTGAAGCAGAGCTCAAGCTCACCAGATGTGGGATTAAAACTCACCAACCATGAAATCATGACCTGAACCAAAGTCAGATGTTTGGTGACTCAGCCACCCAGGAACCTGCTAGTCATTTTTAAGAGGAGAAAATATCCTTGGTTTCTCAATGAGGGGAAGTTGTGTGTGTGGCTGATAAGGTCCAGTGGTAATATTTATTGAGCAAGTTCATAGCTTATTTTATTCAATCAAAAAGTTGGTATCTATCCAAGGACATGAAAGACCTATACTCTGCAAACTATAAAACACTGATGACAGAAATTGAAGACGACGCAAACAAATAAAAAGATATTCCATGTTCATGGATTGGAAGAACAAATATTGCTAAAATGTCAATACTACTGAAAGCAATCTACAGATTTAATGTAACCCCTACAAAAATAGCAACACAATTTTTCACAGAACTAGAACAAATAATCCTAAAATTTATATAGAATCACAAAAGATCCCAGGGGCACCTAGGTGGCTCAGTGAGTTATGCATCCGAATCTTGATTTTGGCTCAGGTGATGATCATAGGTTTGTGGGATGTCCTGCGCCAGGCTCTGCACTGAGCATATAGCCTGCTTAAGATATTCTCTTCCCCTCTCTCTCTCTCTTCCCTTCTCCCCTGCTAACACACATTCTCTCTCTCTCTTTCTCTCTAAATTTATAAAAAAAATCACAAAATACCCCAAATAGCCAAAGCAATCTTGAAAACAAAACAAAACAAAACAAAACAAAACAAAACAAAACAAAAACCTGGAGATATCACAATCACAGATTTAAAGATATACGACATAGCTATAGTTATCAAAACAGTAAGGTACTGGCACAAAAATAGACATAGATAAATAGAACAGAATAGAGAGCTCAGAAGCTCTCAATTATATGGTTAATTAATCTTCAACAAAGGAGGCAAGAATATGCAATGGGAAAAGACTGTCTTTAACAAATGCTGTTGGGAAAACTGGACAGTTCCATGCAAAAGAATGAAATGGAACCACTTTCTTATATTGTACACAAAAACAAACTTAAAATGGATTAAAGGCATAAATGTGACACTTGAAACCATAAAAATTCTAGAAGAGAGGACAGGTGGTAATTTCTCTCACAATGGCTGTGGCAACATTTTTCTCGATATGCCTGTGAGGCAAGAAAGACAAAGGCAAAAATAAGCTTTTGGGACTACATCAAAAGAAAAATTTCTGCACAGCAAAGGAAATAATCAATAAAACTAAAAGACAACCTACTGAATGGAAGAAAGTATGTGCAAATGACTTATCCAATAAAGGTTTAGTGTCCAAAATATATAAAGAACTTATACAACTCATCACCAAAAATACCCCACAAATAATACAACAAAAAGTGTGCAGAATTAAGGAAGAGACATTTCTCCAAAGACATACAGATGGGCAACAAATACATTAAAAGATGCTCAACATCACTTATCATCAGAAAAATGCAAATCAAAACCACAATGAGATATCACCTCATACCTGTCAAAATGGCTAAAATAAAAAACACAAGAAACAATAAGTGTTGGTGAGGATGCAAAGATAAAAGAACCTTCACCAATAATTGGTGGGAATACAAACTGATGCAGTCACTGTGGAAGACAGTAGGGAAGTTCCTCAAAAAATTAAAAAATAGAATTTCCATATAATTCAGTAAAACCACTACTGGGTATTTACCCATAAATACAAAAAAGCTAATTCCAAAAGACATATGTACTCCTGTGTTTATTTACAATAGCCATAATTTGGCTACTATATATATCTCTATATATCTCTATATATATATATATATAGATAGATAGATAGATAGATAGATATAGATATAGATATAGATATAGATATAGATATAGATATAGATATAGATATATCTTGTAATGCAGGGTATTATATATATATATATATATATATATATATATATATATATATATATATATATAGTGGAGTAGTACCCAGCATAAAAAAGTAGTAGTGGAGTACTACCCAGCATAAAAAAGACATGGATGAACCTAGAGAGTATAATGCCAAGGGAAATAAGTCAGTCAGAGAAAGACAAAAACATATGATTTCACTTATATGTGGAATTTAAGAGACAAACAAAGGGAACAAAAAAACAGACAAATCAAAAAAAAAAAAAAAAAAAAGACTCTTAACAATTGAAAACCAACAGATGTTTACCAAAGGGCTAGCCAAGGGGCGTGTAATAGGTGAGGGGGATTAAAAGTACACTTTTCATGATGAGTACTGAGTAATATATAGAATTGTTGAATCACTATATTGAACACCTGAAACTGATATAATACTGTATGTTAAAAGTTAAAATTAAAATAAAAGTTAGCATGTATAAATACCTGTGGATCAAAATTGATTTGGACTCTATCTTCTGATACATAATGGCCATATGTAATGAGCACATTGTTTGTCCTTTTTATATCCAGATTTTCTTCCAATAAAATTCAGATAATATTACCCTGCCTTATGGGATTGTGGTAACAATGAAATAATATCTGCATAAATGATAAGCTTATTTTTACGACTACTGAGAAACTTCTACGATGTAACAGGCACAGTGCTGGTGCTGGCAATACCAAAAACAAAAGTTATGGTCTTGTGGATGAAGGCCAAATAATTAGCAGTAAGTGGTAAGTACCCTAAAAGTCTGAGAAGGATAGAGTGAAATAGAAATCACAAAGAAAAATATTTGATCAATACAAAGTAGTGAGAAAAGGCTTTTAAAGCAAGTGATACTTCACCTGAGTTTTGAAGGATGTATAGGAGTTAGACATGCAAAACACTAGATGTTGGGAAATCAAATTGTTCACAGTCTTTGACATCAGCATTAATATTAAGTAAATGTTTGTCTCAAAAATAAACATTAAAAATTTTTTAAAAACCCTCTTACTTAACTTTGTTTTTCTTATAATTACAATTATGTAGTAGGTGTTTTCTAAATTAGTTTGGTACAAATAGATAAATAAATGTTTACTCTTTAGATTGCATTACCAAGTGTCCCTTTGTGGAAAACTACAGAATCTCATAGGAAAACTGTAAAGTAATATATGCATCATCTCTCATTTATCTCATATATCCAATCTGCAATGCCTACAGTTAAACAAAAAACAAAATAAAACAACAGAAACCTTATACACCTTTGGTTTTTTAGGATAGAAAGCAATGCAAGAGACCACGTAGTCCAAAATGATCATTTCAGAGATGAGAAAATTTAAGTTTGGAGAGATGAAACAATTTTTCCAATAAAACACAATTAACAAACAGAAGTTAGGTTTATAGCACTTCTCCTATATTATCTGTAAAAGTGGGAATATATGAGTAAACACGATATAATCAAATCATTATCTTTTCCTTCCAGTAGTGGGGGCAGACACTGTTGGTCATCTACCCACGACCAATCGTCCCTTTTCCTATGCTAAACAAAAACCTGAATTTATTCTCTTGGCAACAGACGCAGCCTGTGAGGATGAATTGTAGATGTTCTAATTACTGGTTCTCAACAGATGGCAGTGCTATTCCTCCAGGAAATATGAAGAGTGATGTTGTCTGTCATGATGATTAGCCACAGGCATTTAGTGCTTAGGGATCATGGGACAGTCCTACACTATAAAGATCTGCTTCATCCAAACCACCAATGTTGCCAACTGGAAACACTGGTTTAACTAATCATGGTGATCTTGTCTCACTCTGCCAGGAATGAGTGTAAGGATGGGCATGTTACCCAGTTCAGGCCAAATAACACATAAAATGAAGTCTGTTGTAGTGATTTTCCTCTCTAAAATAAAGAGGTATTCCTGTGAAGAGAATTCATCTTTCCTCCAGTACTCCTCCTCATCGTTTTAAACACTCTCCTTATAGAATATGTTAGAGCTGAGCAGCCACCATGTGATGATCAGGTCACCAACAGGATGAAGAAAGCAACAAGATGGCAGAGAAGAAGGGGAAGTCACTGAATAACTCTGGGAATGCATACCATTATATTTCTCAATTAACAAACAATACAGAGCTACAAAGGTTAAATACAACCTACCAGGATCTCTGTCATTTGTTCTTCAAGGCATGCTGATACAATATCTACAATATCTTGGGTAAATTTGGTGGTTGGAAATAAAATATGTGATTGTTGTTTAGCTATTGTTAAGCCGTTCTAAAGTTAACGCTGATTTCAAAGAAGGTACATGCACTATTGGTATTAGGCCACTGAATATTTTCATTGACCTTGAATATTAGTGGGAATCTGATTATAGAATTTGTGTTTTGAGGAATACTGTATGTGAAGACAAAAATTACCATGTCACTAATTAAAGTATATTGTGGGAGTAAATATATGAGTCCTTTCGTCCTCACTTTTTTTTAAGTTTATTTATTTTGACAGAGAGCATGAGAGAGAGAGAGAGAGAGAGAGAGAGAGCGAGCGAGCTCGAGCAAGGAAGAGGCAAAGAGGAGGGAGAGGGATAGAGAATCTCAAGCAGGCTTCACACTGTCAGCACAGAGCCCAACGTGGAGCTCGAGCTCACAAACCCAGGAGATCATGACCTGAGCCAAAACCAAGAGTCTGACACTTTACCAACTGAGCCACTCAGATGCCCTTCCTCCTCACTTTTGTTAAAGTTCTCTTTCCAGGAAAAAAAAAAAAAAAAAAAAAAAAAAAAAAAAATATATATATATATATATATATATATATATATATATATATAACAGGTTTTAAAAAAACAAAAAGGAAAAATATATTCTTTGAATGATAAATACGTAAATAGGACATTAAATAATTTGGTAAAAGAATGTAAGATTATAATAAATGGCTTCCAGAAAACAAATAACCCAATTAAGTGAGATAACAAAGATTTGCAGGTTGAGTTCCAACCAGTTTCTTTTCCATATATTGAAACAATTTGCTAAATTTTAGACCTAGGAAAAAGGAGATCTTCCTTTGTATTATACAGAAGTTTTGACTTATCTTTAACAATTTTTTATTACTATAATACTGTCTGTGGTTTATTTATCTTTCCAACTTATTTAAGCGTTCATAAATGTTGGGGGATGTCATTGAGAGTATGTGACACCCCTCAACACCTGACCTATGAGCTGTACCCCAGACAATCAGAGGCTCCTTACTCTCTCCCTGTCCTTAGACTGTATACTCCGCTTATCTTACCCACTTCCAGAAGCTGCCCCCAAAGAGTTAGTCTGAAGATAATGATGTGGTGTTGAGAATATCTGGAGGTTACACATGACTGAACCCAGTTAAGGTCTCTAAATAAGCTCCTAAAATTTGGCAGGTGGACACAGAGATATACTCACCTTGCAGCCACCAAATAAGCCTTATATATAAGTTCCCTTGCTCGTTAAATTTGCCATTTACTAACCTGGAGTAGTTGTCTCTTTTTTCAGTCTCTCCCTGCTCTGTGTGCACAGGCCAACCAACAATTGGCTAGCCAGCCAGGAGACCAAAGAAATGGGCTTTGGAAAAGGGACATCCTTGAAAGAAATCGCAAGTTGTCCATCTACTTCTGTCTAAGGAGGGATTGCCACTATAAGCCTTGGAAGTTCTCTAGCCTTGGGAAAGAGGCACACTCAGAGGAAATCTCAAGTTTCCATCAATCTCTGTGTGGGGAGGGGTGGCTTATACGTCTGATTCTTGTGGACCATCATGTGAGTTTTTGGGATGCCTTGAAAACACTGGCTGCTTTAATGTGCTTGTTTGAGGAACTGAGCATAACACGCTGCAACAGAGAAGGAAAACAAGTAGTTCGTGTCGTGGGCTGGTGTCTACTTTGGACAGTTCAACTGGTCATTGATGCCCAACTAGAGGCTGGAGCTCAAGTGAAAAAGTTGGAAAAAGAGCCGAAGTTAGCAAAGGGCATGCATTTGTCCACTCTTGCTAGATTCAGGGCTAACAGACAAGGTGGGAGAGTTACAAAATAAATTGGAGACTTAGTGTGCCATTTTGCGAAGCTAGGAGAACACAGCCACCCCCCTCAGATTAAGATCTGAGCAGTTATGACAGAGCTTAATTAGGATGCTAGGAGATAAAATTCCTGAAAAAGTGAGGAGAATGAAGGGCGATGTTATGATCTATAATGAAATGGATGAAATGCTCCATGCTGTCTAACCCCCAGTACTAAAGAAAATTGAAAAAAAAAAAAAAAAAGTTAAAGTTCATTTATTTTGAAAGAGATAGAGACAGAGCAGGTAGGGGAGGGTCAGAGAGAGGAGACAGAGAATTCCAAGCAGAGCTAGCAGCACAGAGCGCAACATGGAACTTGAACTCAGGAAACCATGAGGTCATTACCTGAGCTGAAACCAAGAGTCAGATGCTTAACCAACTGAGCCACCCAAGCACCCTGGAAAATTTTTAAAAGCAATTATCTTAGATTTCTGATAATAGAGAAATACACTCCAAAACTTCTAGGAGAAGACTTGCATTGTTTCCCTTGAAGTTGCAAATCTTATCATGTCTTTGAAATGTAAATCCCCCAGGAGATAATAAAGCACTGCCCACAGAGACTAGAAGCACAGAGGGAAAAGCAGGCTTTTCAAAAGATAGATTGCTATGGAAGCTCCCTTGCACCAGAAAACTCCAGTCTTGCGAGTGGTATCTAATTCATGGCTAAAGTTTTGGAATATAAACTATGAGGTCTCTGTTTATGTCTGTCTGTATGTTTCTGTATGTTTATGGATGCATAAACATATATGGGAAGTATTGCCAAAATTATTTTGTAAAGAGCTCTATTTAACTGGCCTAAACAAATAAGTGTTAATATCAAAATGTGCTTACATAAAATTGAAACTTATTTTTCTTTCATCTGCTAAAAGGGCAAAATTTTCCTCACTGTTGGTCTGTTCCTGATGGGGTTATGAAAGAAATGTCTTTATCTTTTATGTAACCTGCCTAGGAAACAAAGATTTTGTGTTTTATCAAAACAATTTCCTGTTCTTCATGTTGTCTTTAGCAGGACTTTTGTTGCATATGGAAACTTAGGCTTCTCTATTAACAGAGCTAAGTTTTTTACAACTATGTAGCTTTCTTCATTTGCCTTTGAAGTCTTTGTCACTTTGGTTGATTGGATAACTAAATATTGTCTCATAGTGACCTATGACCCTATTTAATCAAGTGCTTTAAACTTTTTAATATGTTTGACAAACTTCCCAAATATCAAATTCTAATGAAGTCTTGTTGATTTTGAAGTAACTTTAAGATTTTCCAGAGGGGTCCTGGAACACTTTAAAACATGTATTCTCTGTCCTTGTGAAAAAAAGATGTTGAACTAATCAGGCTTGTTTGGAATGGGAAGCATACAATGCTAAATGCTAAATTTTCTGTAGGGTATGTTTGTATGAAATTCCAAAAAATCTAATAAGCCCTTGTATAGTATTATCTGTCATAGTTTTAAAATGTATGCCATGGAAATAACCAAGTTTCCTTGTCAGTTATGTTATAATGAGCTCTCCTCAAATTTTTAACCATGGTCGTTTTAAAATCTTTTGTCATTTATAGATAATAATTCTTTTACTCTGATACTTTTTCAAAAAGTTTTCCTGTGAAAGTCCGTACTCTTTGTGGAGATTCATGTGAGAGACTCTGGCAAGCATAGTTTCTGATAACTAAGATCAATTTGCTCCTACGTGGGAGGCACAAAATGTCCTTAAATGCATCCCCAAGGTTACCTGCAAAGTCCCACCATATGTCATGGGATGGTAATCCAAGACTGTCCCTGTCCTTCCTTACATCTGTAAAATGGGCCCATAACATTGATGATAATAATGGTAAGAAGTAAAGGCTTGCCTCCGATGCTGAACACTGCAGGCTTTGCAGGAACATTTGCAAGGGAGGGGAGAGAACTACGCCCACAGAAAATTCAAGGCTCATACACTACTGCAGAGTTTTGGGGAATCATTTGATGAGGTAAGACACACTTTGTCCCAGAAGTTATGATTATTAAGATATAAGCTTTATCAATCCCTAAAAGCATGAAAGACATCCAAGTCTTTGTAGAGATTTGGGGGTTTTCCTATCGAGCACAGGGTATTCGTCCTTCAACAGTCTGGTAAAGAGAAGGTACTATGAAACTGAGGATCAAAACAGCGAGCTGTCTTTGGGAAAACAAAAATACTGTTGAAGCAAATTAAAACTCTGAGCATCTTCCGAACATCCGAGTTATATTTATCTGGAAGATAAGGGCCAGGCATTGTGGCAGAGACAATAAGAGAGAGTACCCCTAATATGGTCCCAGCTGAAGAAGGGGACAGAGACCTGATATATCCCTTAGAGTAACAGCTGCTAGCAGTGTATGCAGCTCTTCTCCAGGGAGAGCTTCTCACACAGCAGCCAGTGCAGCAGCCAGTGGGTTAAACTCAGAACAGTTTGGCTGATGATCACTCATGAGCCCTGGCCATTAACCCTTCTCACTGACTGTTGGGTTGTGTTACAGGGATTAACCTATGGCTTGGATGATGGGAAGCCAAAGGGTGGAGGATTATGAATGGACCCTTGTGGAGTCAGGATATGTTGGGGGTGACATTTGGGTTCACCTACAAGAAGTCAAGGCTGTTCTCACTGTCTTCCATGTCCAGTTCATAGACACTGACAATCCCTGGCAATCACAAAGCTGATGTCCTAACTCAGTACAAGCCCTAGAAACTGATCCTTCAGTAGATATAGCACACTGGGTAAAGAGTGGCCTCCACCGTGCCCAGGGAGGATGGCATGTTGCCAAAATTGCCAGATTACCCTTAAAATATAGTGACTTGGTTAATGCAGTAGTAGTGAATACTGTGTGTTCTAAACAATGCCCAATGTAACTGCCAAAGAAGTCTGGGGTCATCCACCAGAATTCCAAACTGGTGAGGGATTGGCAAACATTAGCCCTCTACCTCTGAGTGAAGATTCTAAATTATCCTGGTTTGTGTGCACATTGTAGCTGGCCTAAATGCAGATTTTTCCTGTCACCATGCAAAGCAGGCTACTACCATTAGGAGATTAGAGAAGCTGAATACCATATATAGATAGCCATATTGACCAGATAGTAATCAGAAGTCACATTCCAAAGGTCACAATATTCAGGACTGGGGAAAATAACATGACATTGAGTAGAGGTTCCATCTTTCCTGTAACCTGCTAACAGCTGGGTTAATAGAAAGGAAAAAAAAATATTAAAGCAGCAGATATTACTAACAGCTAAAACTACCCTGTCCATGTGAGCTAAAGTACTGATCCAGGCTTTAGTACATCTGAGTAATCAACCAGTAGGGCCCACTGCCCCATGAGTCAGACTGTAGACTCTTGTCAAGGCACCCAATACTGTAAAGATATAGAAATCATAGAAAACAGCCATTGCCCTGACTCTCACCATAGATCAATGTGCTATGCAGCTGAGAATACCAAATCCCATCTGCACCTGGGAAAGAAATTATCTACCAAAATTTTCAATGGAATGTCCTGCCAGGACGGATGAGTTACTTTGTACCACAATCCTCCCTGGGATCCCATTATCCTGCTGCAAGCTGGACTTGTTCAAATGCACTATACCCGGGTTTGAACATGCACCATTGAAAGAGGGGGAAAGGTGGAGTCCTGGTCTAGTGTATCCTGCCCCCAGTCCATCTCACACTTGACACTGCGGCCTTCTCTAGCCAACATGTATGCTTTGTACAAACAGGTCAAGTTCCTAAAGCTGCCAACCTCCTTCTCCTCAAGTCTAGTTGAGAATGCTCTGTTTCTCATGGTCTGATCATTTGGCCACCATATTTGTTCTTTCCATTGGTCTAGAGGACAATAGCACACATAGAAGCCCTTATTAAATTCACCCAGCAAGCCTTAAACAAAACCTGTCCCTTACTGAACACTGAAATATCTCTAATGAGAAAAACTATCCTCCAAAGTAGGATGGCCTAGGATATTATTACTGTTTTACAAGGAAGCATGTATGCCATCATCTAAACAGAATGTTGTGAGTTTATACCTAATGAGTCTATTAATGTGTCATTTTCATTAAATCACATAAAGATACAAATGGGTGCCCTAAATGATCTGGCACTCAGCCTAGGGGACTTAACCAATCAATTATAAGGATCATGAGAATCTTGCTGGAAAAATTTGTAGCCAATTTTGAATATCATTGTCTTATCTGTGTTTTCTCTTCTACTTACCTATATTGTTGCTGGCATCTGCCTCCAATGGAGCCAGATAGCCACCAAAGGAGTCACCTCCATGCTAGGGAAACCCTTTACTGCCACTCAGGGCACATTGTGGAAGAGCAGGTGCAGCATGTGAGATTGTAAGAGCCAGTCACAAGGGGTGAGATGTTGGGGGAAGTTACTGAGAGCTATGAGCTGGACCCAGGCAACCAGAGGCTTTTCACCCCCTCCCCTTTCTAGGTTGTGTGTTCTGCTTGTCTCCCCTACTCTGAGAAGCTTTCTCAAGGACATAGTCTTGAAACAATGATGTGGTGTTCAGAATATCTGGACTGTACTCATAAGTGAACCACGTTAAGATCTTGATATACACTTTTAAGATCTGGCAGGTCGATACAGACATCCACTCATCTTTTGGCCACCCAAGATGAGCCTCATATATAAGTTACCTTAGTTATTAAAACTGCAATGCACCAATGTGAAGTGGCCTGTCTCTTCAGTCTCTCTCTGCCCTACATATACAGAGGCCAGTTTATAAACCAACAGTGAGGAAAATGTTTTAATACATAAACCAGTGCACATTCAGCACATTTTAAAATCATGCTTTTAAATAAGCACAGCAAAATGGAAACTACTCTATGCACCTATGAATTGTATACTGTCCAATAAGTAAAAGAAAATTGAGCTGAATTATTAAGCTTAGGTTACATTTCCAAAACTACATTCAAGGGAAACTCCTCCAGTAAAATTTGTGCTTTGTTATGCATAGTCAACTAAAGTGGATTTTTGATGTGTAGCACTGAGCTCTTATATTTTAAAAGTGCAGTGGGCTTTCACATTTGCAATTCAGTGCACAGTAACTATAATACCACAATAAGTCCTTGATTTTCTTTCCCTTGAAATGCACAGCATAGTTTAAAATGAGTGCCTTCACAACACAGACCCATCTGTTTTGTGTGTGTGTGCCTGGTGGTAGCGATCTGTATTACATGCTTGTGGACATGTTAATATGTCTCAGAGTCACATCAAAATAATTAAATTACTGTTATGAGTATATAGATAAAAATGCTAGAGAAAAATATTATGCTGAAATATGGTCTAATCATAATTTTACATTTTCTAGGCTGGAAATTTTTTTTTACTTAGTATAATCTCTTCTCTACCTATTTTCTTAGCCCACATTTAAATATAAAGTGAATATTATTGGGTTGTGTGTATTTGTTTTGTTTGCTATTTTTTTTCCTATAGAACATTTCCTCCAGATGATAACTAGTATTAAACACTAATACTGTGGATTCTATGAACATCTTATAAAGTACAATGGAGAGTAAAATGTAAAATGAATTCAAAAGTAATACTGAAATTTAAACTTTTATATTCAGCTCATGGACCTAAAATGTGGATACATGTTACAATCATTTCAGACATAAGTTAATATTCTGATTCCTAGGTCACATTTTAAAAATTTAACTTATTGTTCTGGAGAGAAGTATGTCTATCATTACTTTTTAGAAGCATTACAGAAGATTCTTATGCATTGCAAACTGAGAAACTTGACATAAGAGACTCAAAGATGATCAAGTTCCACACATTCTTTTTTTGATGTTTATTTACTTTTGAGAGATGAGAGAGAGAGGGAGAGAGAGAGAGAGAGAGGAGGGGCAGAGAGAAAGAGGGAGACACAGAATATGAAGCAGGCTCCAGGCTCTGCACTGTCAGCACAGAGTCCTGATGCAGGGCCTGAGCTCATGAATGGTGAGTCAGACGCTCAACTGACTGACCCACCCAGGTGCCCCAAGTTCCACACATTCTTAAAAGACTTTTGTTCCCATCACATCTTTAGGTTAAAGGGAAATATTGCATTTGACCACCAGCAGGAAATTAACTCTATTGGCAATTATCTGGATGCCCACTGATCATTTGGCTACTCACATTTCCACTGGAATAATTTAAGTACTGTATATGTTTTATCTGCACCTTGTCTTTAGCAATAATAACAAAAAAGAAAAACAACAACAAAGGTGTGTGTTTCAGAGCAGTGAGGTAGAATGTAGAAAAGCAGGAGGTGACAGATGGGGCAGAGAGACCAAGTTTACTGTCTACAATGTAGTGCTACATATTTTATATAATTCATTATCCTTTTAGAGTAAATGAAACTAGAATTAATTGGCTCCATTCATGAAAAAGATTAAAATACATCTGTAGTGATTTCTACCAGCCTAAACTGTTAAAATAAAAATAGCTCTGTGACACTTCATTCTGTACGTTTCCAGCAATATCTTTGCCTACTAATTTGGCGTTGTTTCTGGCTAGTTTTCCTTTTCCTCCTTTTTTCTTTAATGCAGATGTTCCTTAGCATATACTCCTCAACCTGTTCTACAGAAGCATTTTTCAAAGTGCCACTTGACAACTACTTGTATTAAAACCACCAAAATCTATGCATTTCAGAGCCTCTTTCAAAAATAGTGAATGATCCTCAAGAATTGATAGCTATATTTTTATTATTACATTTATTATTGTATGCATTAATCTTTTAATACACTATTTGCCTCAATAGTGTCAAAACTTCCTCTACTTTTGTTTTACTCCTTACAGCATGTGCCATATTCTATTGAAATATTTAAAAATACAGAGGAATTTCATGAAGAGCAAGGAATGAGTCCTTCTCTCTACAACCCCAGCTACTGGCACAGTACTTAACACATTTCATATATTGATATCTATGTGTGGAATAGAGAAATGGCTCAATAAAATGAAAAGATAACTCAATGACTTTACCCCCAAAGTTCTGTTTTAAACCATCTTGATCTTCACTGCTTTCTCCAATTGTTGTTGCCTCATAACCACATCCCACTAGGGTTTTTTTTCCCCTTAATGATGAGTCACTGATTAAAAGCTCATAAAACAGCACATGGACCAAGTTCAACCCATCCCTATATCTGATTTCTACCTTATTTTTATTAGCAAGAAAATAAAAGATGACATAAATCTATCCTTATTTGCAGATGATGTTATTATCTATATAGAAAATCCTAAGAATATATAAAATCTTAGAACTAAAGGTAAGTTCAAAATAGTCACATGGTACATAATAAGCACACAGAAATCACTTGTATTTTTATGTACTAGCAATGAACATACAGAAACTAAAATTAAAGATATAATGCCATTGATCACAGAGGAGGCTATGCATGTGTGAAGGCAGTACATTTATAGAAAGTCTTCGTACCTGACACTTAATTCTGTTGCGAACTTTAAACTTCTCTAAAACAACAGCAAAATAAGTCTTTAGTAAAAAGAGTAATATCCCTTATAATTGTTCAAAAAAGGGAAATATTTAGGCATAAATATAGAAGAGTATGCACAGAACTTATACAATGAAAAATACACAACACTATTTAAATAAATAAAAGCATATGTAAAAAATGGAGAGACCTGTGGTTTCATTGGCTCAAAATAGTAAAGATGTTGCTTCTCCCACATAAATGAACAGATTTAACTGAATTTTTATCGAGATCTCAGAAATATTTACATATATATGTTGACAACATTATTCTAAAATTTATATGGAAAAGCAAGAGCCAGAATGCCTAAAACAGTTTTGAAAAAGAAAAATTAGGTGGGCAAAATCAGTTCACTGATTTCAAGATTTAACACATAGCTACAGTAATCAAAGCTGTGGTATTGGCAGAGGGATAGATACATAAATTGATGGAACAGAACACAGAGCCCAGAAATAATCCATATAAATGTATCCAACTGGGTTTTGACAAGGTTGCATAAACAATTCAATGGAGGAATAGTTTGTTTTCAACAAATGGTGCTGGAACAATTGTACATATGTGGGCCAAAAGAGAGAGAGAGAGAGAGAGAGAGAGAGAGAGATTATGGATTTAAATATGAAATAGAAAACTAAAACCTTTATTTTTTTATTTTAATTTTTTAATGTTTTTATTTTTTATTTTTGAGAGAGAGACAGAGCATCAGAAGGAGAGGGCAGAGAGAGGAAGACACAGAATCTGAAGCTGGCTCCAGGCTCTGAGCTGTCAGCATAGAGCCCGACACCAGGCTCAAACCCACAAACCATGAGATCATGACCTGAGCTAAAGTGAGACACTCAAATGACTGATCAACCCAGGTGCCCCTGAAACTAAAACTTTTAGAAAAATAAAATATAGGTGACAATATTTGGGATCTAGGGCCAGGTAGAAAGTTTTGATATCAAAAGGATAATCCATAAAATAAATTATTGATAAATTGGACTTCACTCAAATTAAAATTTTTTCTCTATGATATTACCTATTAAGAGGAGAAGGCAAATCTGAAAGTGAGAGAAAATACTTGTAAACCACATATCTGACATAGAGATGGTATCTAAAATATATAAAGAACTTTGAAAACTCAGTAAAACAAACAAAACAATCACATTAGAATGTGAGTCAAAGACAGGAAGAGACATTTTACTGAGGATAATATACATACAAATGGTAAATAAACACATGAAAAGATGTTTAACATCATCAGTAATTAGAGAAATGCAAATTAAATTACTACACACCTATCCAAATGGCTAAAATAAAAATTAGTGACAGAATCAAATGTTAGTGAGAATACCAAAAAACTGGTCATTCATATGTTGTTGGTGGGAATATAAAAAGATACAGTTACTCTAGACATCAGTTGGGCAATTTCTTTAGAAACTAGAGATGCAACTACTATACAACAACCCAGCAAGAAAATTCTTAGACTCAGGGAAATACAGTTCTAGGTTTACAAAAAAAAAAAAAAAAAAAAAAAAAACAAAAAAAAAAACAAAAAGAAAGAAAGAAAGACAACAAAAAACTGTACATGAATGTTTATATTATATCAACTTTATTCATAACATTTTAACCAGATATCTATAAATGAGCAAATAAACTATGGAATATTACTCAGCAGTTAAAAGGAATGAATACTGAGACATGAATAACCTTGCTGAATCTTGAGGGAGTTAAATACTAAGTGAAAAAAAAAATCCAAAGGCAAATGGATACAGTCTGTATTATTCAATTTATATAACATTCTTGAGATGACAAAATTATAGGAAAGAGAAGAGATGAATGGCGGTCAGACATTAGAGGGAGAGTAAGGCTAGGAAGGATGTGGATTTGGCTCTAAGGGGCAACACGAAGGACTCTCGAGGTGATGGACATGGTCAGTATCTTCATTCTATCAATGTCAATGTTCTGGTTGTGATATTGTACCATTATTTCACTAGATATTACCATTTGGTAAATAGTACATAGTATCTCAATTACTGTGTAACTCCATGTGAATCTACAATTTTCTCAAAATAAAATGTTTAATGTTAAAAAAGGTGCATCAGAGTCTCAGAAAATAGAACTTTAGGGGCGCCTGGGTGGCGCAGTCGGTTAAGCGTCCGACTTCAGCCAGGTCACGATCTCGCGGTCCGTGAGTTCCAGCCCCGCGTCGGGCTCTGGGCTGATGGCTCGGAGCCTGGAGCCTGTTTCCGATTCTGTGTCTCCCTCTCTCTGCCCCTCCCCCATTCATGCTCTGTCTCTCTCTGTCCCAAAAATAATAAATAAACGTCAAAAAAAAAAAAAAAACTTTAATAAAAAAAATAAAGAAAATAGAACTTTAGAGTCTTTGAAAAAGTAGTTCACTATATAGGCTGACACAGTTGAAGGGACCCCAGCTGAACTTAGACTTTGACAAAACTTTCAGCAGAGACTGGTCAGAATTTCTTAATATGAGGTAACTTTTAGAAAGAACAACCAACATCCTATCCAGAAGAGTAGAAACTGAAAAATAAAATCAGAGAGCTTTTAGCACAAGTTTGTTTTTTGGTTTTTGGGTTTTTGTGTGTGTGTTTTGTTTTGTTTTGCTTTGTTCTCCACAAAAAGAGCAGTGTAGCCCAGGCCAGTTGCACAGGCTTTTAAAAACCCACCATGCTGTGTTTACATATCTCTGTGATTCATTAATCAAATACTATTCCTCTATCTCTAAGATGAGTTAATGTTGTCAGCTACTTAGCATCAGCAAAATATTAAATGCTTCGGTGCATTTCAAGGGCCCAATATGGCATCATATTCACAATAGTCATTTAATAAATGCTGGTTCTCAATCATCTCCACTGCCAAACTCCAAACAGTAATATCAAGAATGTCACAGAACGAACCAAAGTAGTGAAACATTTCTTGCACTTATAGTTTAGGTGAATAGAATTAAGGATTATGTCAGTTAAACCATTAACAAGACTCTACCTACTCTAATATCTCAGGAATTCATACACTCCCATGCAACTGCATGAAATCTCAAGGTTTCCTAGGCTTCACAAATTATCTCACTTTAATTATAATACAAAGGAAATACGTTTTCCACACATAAATGTCTAACTTTAGGCTGCATGTTTAAATCACAGTGGAAAATGACTAAAAACTTTACTACTATATTTCTTGGTAAAAATATTGCCTTCCCTTATATAACAAAACATGTTCCTTATGAAAAAGCAGTAACTGATATTTAATGGACAGCAAAATAAATATCTTATTTACTGTTATTATCTGAGAAGAGGCAAGAAAATGTATATGTCAGCATATGCTCTTATTTCTCCTTCTTAACTAAAAACTCAGACAAAAAACAATCTACATCATATCTTTTGTGAGAAAAATATTCCTGGAAGCATTTTTGTACAATTTAATGGGGCTTATTCCAAAGCAAAATAAGTTTCCCAATTTATTATCATTATTGTGTAAAAGTCACTTACCATAACATACTTTTGACATTTTATAATTCAGTGTTGACCAGTGACATCAGTGTTTAAATCTCCAGATGAATGCTATGTATTTTCATTGAATGTAAAACAAAAATTATATCCATTATTATGCAAAATTAGGAAAGTGTTTAAGTAAAAATAATTGCCTTTGTCTTTGTTTGATATATTCAACTTACAAACATTGTTAAAAATAAGATTTGCATGGGGGTTCCTGGGTGGCTCAGTCGTTTGAGTGTCCGACTTCAGCTCAGGTCATGATCTCCCAGTTGGTGAGTTCAAAGCCCGCATGGGGCTCTGCGCTGACAGCTCAGAGCCTGGAGCCTGCTTTAGATTCTGTGTGTCCCTCTCTCTGCCCCATCCCCACTCATGCTCTATCTCTCTCTCTGTCTCTCAAAAATGAATAAATATTAAAAAAATAAGATTTGCATTTTATTTGCCATTTTATTCATATATTTCATAATTATTGTCTTTAAGAACATGTGATATATAAAGAACAAATTTAGTTCTCACTTACTCAATATTCTTTTTAAAACTACATGGCAAAAGTTGATATCTTCATTGAAAATATTCTCATAGGGTATATAATAAAATAGTTTTCCTCAGTATTATAATATTTGGTATTGTATATCAAATTATAATGGAAGATGCTATTTAATATTCTATATGCTCTCAGGATGTAACCATAGGGTACAAAGAGGAAATAATTATAGCAGATTTGACCATTCTCATCTATTCTGAAACCACTTTTATGAGAATATTGGACATGGAGAGTTCAGTATTTATGAGAAAGAAAAGAAAGTTTAGGTGAAGTTTGTATTTGCTTAAAAATGTATACTTCACTGTGGTTCAGTAGGATTAATGTCATTTTAAAGTGGAGGTTACTAGAGTTGGATATTGCTTTTTTTTTTTTTTTTAAGTTTAATCAGTTTGCTGTTTGGTTCAACAATCCCCTTAGGTGCAATTTGATTCAGTGTC
Organism: Puma concolor; assembly: GCF_028749965.1. Taxonomy (NCBI): domain Eukaryota; kingdom Metazoa; phylum Chordata; class Mammalia; order Carnivora; family Felidae; genus Puma; species Puma concolor. The sequence continues at coordinate 33,504,387 of NC_141673.1, read as the reverse complement.
ATAAAACTGTTTATCCCGTATGAATCCGTGAATAAATCATATCCCTCACTACTCTGTAAGGTCCATTTAGTACACACTTGGTAGAAAGACAATGTTTTTCCAAGAAGATGAAGACATATTGTAGCCTTATGTCTGCCATAAGGTTTAAACCCATCACAGAAATTTATAGCTGCTTTTTTTCTTTTTGGAAGCTCAGTCTAGTCAAGCATTAAATGTATAGTTAACAGATATCCAATAGTCACAAGAGAGTTGACAACTGAAATTACTTAGTTATAATGAAGATAAATAGCAATCTAAACATGGGCATATATTGCACCCTGAAATACAATTGACTCTAATGCTGTTGCCAGGCAACTTCCCAGGACAGATTAAAATATTTCTGGTTATTTGATGGCATCAGAACACACACACACACACACACACACACACACACACACACACACACTTACTTGCAGGAATGACCAAAGCTCTTGCGGTTTAGAAAATAGCGTGACCATAAAATGTATTTGAATGCACACGTGGGAGATATCAAAATGAAATTTTGTTTTATAAAATGTATGCCTCCTGGTGTGAGCCTTTAATAACAATATGACCTATCATACACTTTCCATCACTCACAATATATTTAAGGAGTGGAGCCATTTATTTTCTGAGATAAATTGAGGGTTCCCAGGGTATTTTTACTACTGTTTGAGGAGATATTTGTGAAACAAAATTAACTGGAACAGCTTCTTTTTCCTTGTCATTCATATAACTGGAATAAAGATGGCATTACTCAGCAAATGGTGTGCACGTGTCTTCTTGGATACGGAAGATTTTTAACTTTTTCTTGTTTTATCTTATATATTTTTATTTATTGTTTGCTTTCCTAATTGGTCTATCACAGCTAGATTCTCTCTCTGAAATTCACATACATAGTCTATTATCAAAGGAAGAATTATAGCAGTGTTGGTTAGTCAGGAATGTATTAAAAATAAATTCTGTAAAATTTGTCACTCAGCTAATCAAGCATGCTAAACTTTTTTTTTTCTTCCGTCCTCTTTGAAGAAGCAACTGGGTTGAACTCACTACTTAATTTCGTATTCAAATTGAAAGAACTCCAGTTCCCATCTTTTCAGAACAAAATATCCATGTATTTCCTTGGTCGTGTTTACTGTCCTCTAAATAGTATCTAGCTAATTTTTTCCCCCAAAGTTTCAGAAATTTCTTCCAGAATGGTTTGTGGCTCTCTAGTTTCAGTCAATGATTTTTGGTTAAAATAAAAAAAAAAGATTTCAGACATTTCCATTCTGACTTATTTCCTGTGATGCCCACAGGTTATATGCTGGTTGGGTTATAGCAGCTCAGCAGGGAAAGAACTAAGCCTATGAATAGATACACTAAACATCTAAGAAAGCAAGTGATTTTAGGGAGAGCAAAGGGTTCCACTTCATTACACCGCTCTGCAATAAACTGTAAATTCTGCAGTAGTCATTGCATTAAGTGACTCTATTTCTAGAAATTGGTGAATACAAATATTAATAAAAGGTAAGTACAAGTTTATCCATTGGGCTAAGTTTTATCCAAGAAACAGGATGTTCTCAGCATTGTGCTAACGATACAACAATAACAACAATAACAATAACAACAATAAGAAGAATATGCCATGACTGAAGTGTCTAAAGAATTAAAAGTAAATAGAGTAATAATGATAATGCAAATTGGCATTTATAAAATAGTGATGTGTTCTGAGCACTTAAGATCTTTATATGCATATCATTTTATCATTAAAATAAACCTTTAAAGGTTACCATTGTTATTCCTAATTTACAGACAGGGAAACTAGGGCATAAAAACTTACAGAATTAAGCAAAACCCCAGAATGGCAGAGCTGTCACTTAAATGCAAGTTATTTTACTTCAGAGTATTTCCTGTTAACCAATAAATTATTACAATGCACTGGTATAATGCATTTTAGCCATGAAATGTGCATATTTACATTTGTATTTAGGTTGATTACTGTTTGTAATAATGTGCAAGATATATTGAAGATTTAGATTCGAGGCAAAGAGATAAGCTATAAAGGAATTCTAATAGCCCAGATACAAGTTTGAGAATATACACATACAAAATACTTGAAGCGAGAATGGAGGGATTGTGGACCAGCTATACACATAAAACTGAAATTCATGTGGGTGGTGCTGTTGAGGAAGAGGAAAGAATGAAAGATCACTTCACTAGTCTAGGTTTTGGCTAAAACACCAAATGAGAAAGCACTAAGATGCAAAGAAAAATTTTCAGAAGAAAATTAATGAAATGAAATGTTGAGCCTGAAGGTAAGATGACGAATAAACTAAACACAGGACTTTGGAACTCCAGAGAGTATACATAGCGAAACATGTTTGCATGTGACCTATTAATGGGATTATGATCTGAACTAGGTGGTAAGGTATAAGACCGATCTATTGACCTGGAGGTGTGGATGGTAAATCGCAAGGGTGTGGAAATTCTCTTCTGAGAGCTTTTGTCAGTAAAATTGAGAAGAGCCAGCTGAAAGGAGACAGAGGAGGTGTAAGACAGTTGAGCAGAGCAGAGATGTTATAAAATAGGATTCATGACAGTAATATTTCAAAGGAAATGCAGTAGGGCTGTGATGTCACCACAAGGGGTTCACCTAAATTAGTATTTATGACTTTCTATGAAACTGTTCAGCAAAGGTATATTGTCTTCTTCCAACATCTTCAGCTTCCTAGGAACAGACAGGAGGGTTGGATCTAATCTGCTTGTAGTTTGGCCAAGTTAATATAATGGAAGGGATTGGGAGAGGAAGGGAAAAATGGAAGAGGAAGAGCAGGAGGAAAAGAGGGAGGGAAAGTAGGATAAAGAGAGAGTGAGAGGCATGAGAGGCATGAAGGGAGAGAGGGAAAGAGGTAGGTAGAGAAACAAACTGCTTTGTTTAGTAGCTATTTTGCTACTAACCACAACTGTCTGTGCACAATATATAATTAATAGCAAGCTTTGAATATCTAGAACAAGGAAACATTTCAAAAAAGAAAATCATCAAGTAAACTCACAGAAGTTTTTCATTTGTTAATTTGTTTAATTTCCTTTACAAGTATTTAAGTAATGATGTGAATAAACTGTTGAGAGGAGAGATAGAAAAAGATAAAATGAATAATTTGATAGTTTCTATGCATCTAAATTAATTAAGAATCAAGACCTTGTACTAAATTGATAATTGTAAAAACAACTAACATGAAGATTCTAAGAATGGATTTTAATTAGTGTTGAACAAATTCTCAGACCAGGAAATCATATGCATTAATCGATATACTGTACAGAAAAATAGATTCTTGCTTTTTTATTATTCCCCTCACAAATATAGTGTTTACAATATCATACTTGTTCAGCAAAATGTAGCAAGTTAATCCTATTCTCATAAGAATAATTTCAAACCCAAGAGCCTCTTTTATAAAATGCTGAGCACATATTAGCTACTTTTATTGATTCAGACAATATAGGAGTTGTCAGAAAGTCCCCAATTTTTTAGAGCTATAACAAGATTTTCTTGACTACAGATACTTTAGAACAATCATTAGTTACTCCCCGCCCCCACCCCCTGCAATGAAAATACATTTAGTTCATGTTGAAGATCTATAATACTAATCATTGTGTCTTTTCTGTTTGTGTTTTTTATTTATTTTTTTTTATTTCTTGGGTTTTGTTTTTAACTATGTAACTTAACGGCTGACTGCTCAATAGGAGATTGGATGTTCTGTTACAAGTGTAGTTGTTACAGGGATCTTTCACTTTGAACCAGATGGAGAGAACTACTTACTAATTCAAGCCACTTTTCCCAAACTGACATTTCCCTAATTTCATCAGAAGTAGTAGCTATTTGAAGCTGCCGGATCCATTTTTTAAATGATTGTTCATTTTATAGGCCAAATGCCCCTTCTCCCAAAAAGCAAATTTAACCCATAATGAGACTGAGCCCTATTTGGACTGCAACACATAAGAATTTATAACAATGATCAATGCAAGGTGCACCCTGAGTTTCAGTTGGTGATGCTCGACAAAGCTCTCCTTTCTTTACTTTCCACCTGTGTCCTAGCAGCACTAATGGACTGGTAATCTATGGGAAAACTGTGGGGAGAGAAAGGAATGGATGAGAGGTAAGAAGACACCTGGGCCCCAATGACTTATTCTTTATAACTAGCAAAAGAGAATTATAGCACTACATCAGCAACCTGAAATACAGAAGAGAGTTTAGTTACTATTAGGTTCTCTAATTGGGGCATCATTGGAATAGCTTCTTGAATGACATGGATATCAGACCCCCTTTCCTCACTATCATTCATTCCACATTCATCAACATCCATGGTATACTCGACATTATGCTAACAATTACACAAACAAAGGTGACCACAGCACTGTGCCCTGTGAATGGAAGAGGTAAGAATGGAGAGAGGTGATGACTGGGTAGAGGGCATGTGAACACATAGGAATATAGTGTTATTTCTCAAGAAGTAATGAAACATGAGTTGGGAGGCATAGACTATGCCCATAATATGAAGGACCTTGTGGCAATCTAAGTTTGGATTTTTTCCCCCAATAGACTATGGAGACCATGAATGAATGAAGATTCTTAAGGTCAGGGAATAATACCCTAACATTTGAGTGTTATAAATATCATTCTGGCAAGGCTGTGGATAGGATTTAGGCTGTGGATAGGATTATATATAAATATAATATTTATTGAGTCATGGGACTCTTTTAGAAGAGAGGGAGGGATGAAGACTGGGTCTAATTTTGAGGATAGAGAAAAGAGTATGAATTTAAGAGATAGTTGGAAGAATAAAAATGTGTAAGAGGGACTGAAACAAAGAATATGGTGTTAGGAGGACTGTTTGGGGCTGGAGAAGACTCTTGAGATTGGATATGATTATTTAAGCAAACTATATAGAACAACGTAGAAGAGGAATAATGATTATAACTTCAATGTACCCTAACATTTAAACAGAATTCAGAGGAATTTCATAGGATTCTTGGAAAGAAACACAAAAGGGAATCAAAGAATGGAGGTGTCAGCATGATGAATGACCAAAATCCTATTCAAATGTGTCTTGAAATGTAGCAAATAATAATCATTAGTGTTCTTTGTCATACTAATTTCAGTGAGGTACTGGAGATGAAACCACAATTGCACAAATAGAATTTGAGGAAATACAGTCAGGCGAGGATCCTCCTTAAAAAAATAAAATAATATTAATACAAGGCCTAGGAAGAGAATGAGATGGAACTCCATTTATAGGGTGAAAAATAGGCTCATGATTTTTACTTTTTCACTGGTTTTGTTGTTTGATTTATATTTATATTGAGGTATGCTAAGTGCAAAGACTCCAATGGAACAGATATTGAAAAAGAACTAAAAGGGGAAATATTAACCAAATCAAGATTTGTAGTCAAGTATAGACAGGATGTAAGACCAGCTGTAAGTATATCTTATTCAGGAGAAGGAAACTGAGGTGGAAAGGGAGGTGGTATAATTTTCAAGATAAATTACTTATGAGGTGGAAAATTTTTTCTTCTAAGAGTCAAAAATTTTCCCCTTGTGAATCTGAAATTAATTTAATTATGCAATTAATTTAGTTAATTTAAATCTGCAATTTATGTTGAGGTGGTAGAGAACTTAGAAGGCTGAAGGTTTTTAAATAACTGGCATAGAGAGCAGAAGACGGGCTAGCTAAGACATCCAGTGGCACTGATTTCCCAGTGTATTTAGCAGCACTCTTATCAGTTTCAAAATTGCTTCAGAACTATACGGTCACCTATGTGCAGATGAAGAGAAAGTATTTTTCCCAGGTGTGGGGGTAGGAAGGTTTTCAGGCTGGACCTTGTAGAATAGCAAGAACAAAGTATATGGGTGTTATAAATATGGTGCTTGATGAATAGACAAAAAAGTGCAGACAGGAGGAGACTATGAAAGACTGGGGAAAGAAAAGAATAAAAGACATGTTAAATGTTATGGGGTGAATTGTGCCATCCAGAAATACACATTGAAAGCCCAACCTCTAGTATGTATGAATGTGACCTTAGTTGGAATTAGGGTTTTGTAGATGGAATCACATTAAGATAAAGAATGCTAGGGTGGGCTCTAATTCAATATGACCAGTGTCATTACAGGAAGGGGAAATTTGGCCACAGACACAAACATTTACACTGGGAAGACCATGTGTAGGTGGAGACACATGTGGAAAAGATGGCTATGTGACAAAGGAGGCAGAAATTGGACCAATATATCTATAAGCCAAGGACTGCCAAGAATGGCTGGCAAACATCAGAAACCAGAAGAGGCAAGGAAGGATTCTCCTGTATAGGTTTCAGAGAAGGTGTGGCCTTAGCCAACATCTTGATTTCAGACTTTCTAGCCCTCAGAACTGTGAGACAATAATATCTCGTTATTTTGAGCTACCTGATTTGTGGTATTTTGTTATGGCAGCCGTATGAAACGAATACACCAAATAAGAGTTATCATCAATGATCTTCACAGATTAATCAGTTTTTAGAATGTGGAGAAAACTGGGGCACCTGGATGGTTCAGTTGGTTAAGCGTCTAACTCTTGATTTGGGCTCAGGTAATGATCTCACAGTCCTGGGCTCAAGCCCCACATAAGCTCTGTGCTACAGCATAGAGCCTGCTTGGGACTCTCTCTCTTTCTCTCTCTACTTGTCCCCTTCTCATGTGTGCTTGCTCTCTTTCTCTCTCTCAAAATAAATAAATAAACTTAAGAGCTTTTAAAAAATAAGACTTTGGAGAAGACTAATTAGTTATATATCCATAAGATGCATTTCATTTTGTTTTTCAAAAGTGATTAGTTTATGAAATATATGTCAAAAATATGCATAAGTAAATTGGAAAACCATTTAAACAGCTCAATCTTGAAAAAAACACAAATCTTGGGGTGCCTGGGTGGCTCAACTGGTTAAGCACCCGACTCTTGATTTCAGCTCGGGTCCTGATCTCATGGTTTGTGAGATGGATCCCTGTGTCAGGCTCTGTGCTGATAGCATGGGCTGCTTGAGATTCTCTCTCTTCCTCTCTCTCTCTGCAACCCCCATTCTCTCTTTCTCAAAATAAACTTTAAAAAACAAACACCCACAAATCTTTTAACATGTTTTATTATTCAATGACCATAGTGTTTCTCAGTGTTGAAAGAACCTGATTTTTTCATGTTCTTTCAGGTTAAAATATGCTTTGTTAAATAAGATATAGGAGTGCTGGGTGCCTTAGTTGGTTAAGCATCCAACTCTTGGTTTTGGCTGAGGTCATGATATCATGGTTCATGAGATCAAGCCCCATGTCAGGCTCTGTGCTGACACTGTGGAGCCTGCTTGGGATTCTCTCTCTCCCTCTCTTTCTGTCCCTCCCCTGCTTACACATGTACCCTCTCTCAAAGTAAATAGAATAAACTTAAAAAAATAAAGTAAAACATTAATGTAAACATGTTATATATTTAAATGTTGTAAAATCTATTGATGGAATTCCCTTACTTGCATTTTCTATCCCACACAAAGTACATATAAATAGTGATTCTGTTTACCTGCTTGTATATAACACTTATTTAGTTTAATTAAGTTGTAATTTATATAAATTAAACAAAAAAATTCATTGTAATTAAGCATTGGCCCTAACTGTAAATGTGGGTGCCTGTATATATTTTTTAATTAATAAATGTTTGTGAAAAATATTTATTTGTACATATAAATTATTTGAATGGGAAAGTATAGGCAGTATTTACAATTGAGAATTCCATTGCCACTTTAGATATGTATAATGCAGGGAAGAACAAAGATTTTTTTTTCTGTAACACTAACAATGGTGATGATGATGATAATAATGATAGTTAGGCTTTAAGGAATGCTTACTGTATCACAGACTTTACAGAGGCTATCCCATTTGTTTCTCAAGAACAAAAACAAACAAAGCAATGAAGTAGCTACAATTATGCCGAGAAAACTGATGCTTAATGAGCGTGAGTATCATGTCCAAGATCACACAACTAAGAAATAGTTGGGGACAGGGCTGGAGCCCAGTCACATCCCAGAATCTTTATGGTTAATCGCTATCATTCTTGAGTACATTTCATAACTATGTATTTAAGGAACATCCAATCATTTCATTTTCTTTTCTTATTTTTTAACAGTACAAACAATATCAAAATACTACTGATAAAATACTCTGATATTAATATGCTCATTTCAACCCTACTTATGAAATAATTGGAGATACAGTGAATCTCCATTATAGAGCATATAATTTGTAAATAACACATATTTAAATATAAGTCTAGGTTATGCCAGAGTGGTTGATGGATTACTGAGTATTTCTCATAAAACAGGCAATGAATAATTACTCTTGTACAAAAAAATTCAGAGTTAATTATGAATTAGTGTTAGAGAATACTGAATAAAACTGAGCTCATCAGCAATAGATTATAGAAAGAAGAGCTAGTAAGAGGAAACAAAGTTTAAAAAAAACAGTAAAGTTTCAGGTAAGATAAAGTAGAAAACAATATTAGAAACATTGTAAATACAACTGGGAAAAGGAAGAAAATTGAAGAAGTTGATTGGATTTTGCCAAGAAACCATTTATGACTCTGTAAAATAACGCTGGTAGAAGGTTGAGGTCAAATATTCTGCTGAAATAACTTCCTAGAAAAATCCTGTTCTTGTTTTTTTTTTTTTTTTTCACCCAGAACAATTTTAAGAACTTTCTCTAGTTTGGGGAGTTATTATGGTTATTGAAAAAATGGTTTATATTACAGAACTGTAAAACAAAGCATTTTCAAAATATTTCACCTACTATAGTATGTTTCAATCAAATAGATTCATAGGAATTACTAGGAAAACAAAATAACATTATTTTTCTCTCCATACCTCATGACTTCATGATTAGGTAATTATTTTCTAAATATGGAGGAATAAATGTAAGATTTATTGTACCTAAATTAAGAGGATTTCTTAAACTTCACAGGTCTAGTAAAAAATTCCTGCTGAAAGTCCTACCTTTCAAATCTTAAACTCCAAGATGTTGAACTCAGTAATATTAAAAAGTAACAAAAGAAATCTGATTTTCTTCCAGCTTCTGCATAATATATAGAGAGATGCAAAATATATAAATATATAAATATGTAACTGTAAAATTATAAATATAAATTCATATCAATACTTTCTCAGCTTAGCCAGTTTTCCTCAAGCCATCAGCATGGTCGTGATAGTGTGCGGGGTGTTTGTGGTGGTATTGAGAGAAGGAGGGTGAATTTTGACTTACTGAGTTCTATGGTAGCACAGAAAAAAAGAGAGTGGAGACCATTTTGTGTGTACTTGTTGGGTAGAGAGGCGAATGTGAGGAGAAAAAGGATAGAAAAGAAGTTATCTACATTGAAGATAAATATGACTGTGTTCAATGTTCCCTTTAGTGAAGGACTTGCCAATAAACTTCCCTTCCCCACTTTTTAAAAAGTTAACTATTTTAAGTCTGGTTACAAAACTGTATTATTCAAGTAGATTTTGACAAACATATCTTTTACAAGGATTTACTGTTTAAGCTAATTCATAGGTAGCAAGCCTATTCATAAATCCTCTAAATCTGAGCAAAATTTATATTACTACAAAATAGGCTGAGCCACATTTTAGCAGGTTATAATATAAAGTCACTATCTAGGTAAATTCCATACATGACCAGTCTCTATGCTTAGAAATAAATAATGTAAAAATGGGCAATATTCTACAAACCACATTGTGCTTTAGGGTGTATAACAACTTGCATTTTAAATCCCTCTAGTTTAGGAATATGATCTAATCCCATATGGCCTACCACTTGAATAATTTGACTATAAAAAAGCCCATGTATAGATCTTTACTTGGTAATTTTTTTCTGGTAAAATCGGAATGACAGCCAACTCATATTTAGGTTGAAGCTCTGAATATCCTTTCAAATTGGAACACATTTCAAAAATTTTTTTCACAGTGAGAAAACCAAACAGAATGTAATTTGGGTCAGAACCTAAAGAGCTCTTTTGGATACAACATATCTTAAACTTGGGTCTTCTTTACCCTTCTTTTGAGAATATCTACATGGTAGAAGTAAAAGAAAGCATTTTTATGTGTTAGTATTAATGACCAGATGCTCAATTATATTAAAAAGAAATGAAAACATGTCTATGTTTAACATAATTACTCTAAACATGGCTGGTATAGTGACTTCAACATTTAGATTTCCAGAAATTAGGCCCTCAATACATTTATCATACCTATCATTAATCTTTAAGTACGGACTTCCACTGAGGCTCATTTATTTGGTTCTCAAAATCTATCCACTATAGATAGCAATTTATCCTGAATAACCTTCCAGAAAGATATTATTCCACAAATCCATATTTTACAATTCACCAAGAAAACTTGTATTTTTTCAAATCCTTTAGGATCAAGACCAAATCTAAAATGTAAGGAGAAAAATATAAATCCCATATAACATCTGTAAGTATATCTGGCATAGAATCAAGAATTTATATAAAATGTATAAATATGAAACATGAGTAGGAGTCACAAATCTTAATGTGTAAATGATTCATGAGTCACTATTAATAATTAAGCGCAGAAAGAGAAACCAAGTTACTTACTAATGGCTTAGTATAAAATATGATTTTGATTTTTCTTGAATCAAGGCTTAGAATCAGGATTTCTTTCAAAGAGGTAGTATGGTACAAAATGACAGAAAGCCAGGAGTCAAGGACCCACAAACAACACTTGGATAAATGGAGATAGAGTTTATATTAAACACTTTACCACCCAAACACACTTCTACACAAATGTGCATTTCCACCATCTCTATCCCTCTTTTATTCCACTCTCATGCTGGCTTAAACACAGTTAACCGAAGCACAACAATTCTATCAGCAGATATACAGCTAATGTTCAGCCCCTTGGAATTGTAAGGATCCCTAGCTAGCTGCCTTAACCATTAAAAATGGAACTTAAGAGAAACCAATTTCTTTTCAAAACTTACAGCTCAGTTAAAAGAATATCAACACACATTTGGAAAAATATTTTTCAACTCTCGACAATCTTAAAAATTGCTATAGCATATGAAAACACAAACATACCAATAGCTCTGGTCATAAGGCTGCAATGAAGTTTAAATCTCCTGGCCAACAAGCAACTTATGTGTCAAAGAGGTAGTATTTTAAAATCAATATTTATGCCCATAGTAATTCTCAATTGAAATGAAACATAAAATCCGTACTTTCTCTTTATAAAGTGATATGGGTCAATGTTTTGGCTAATGTTACAAAACTAAATGAGGTATTGCAAAATAATTTAAAATTTAGATGTGCAGGCAATTAGGTTCCATTTTAATACACTATTATGAAAAGTGTTTATTTGTTTTGGGAAAAAAAAATAAACAGCATCTTGGCTATAATGACAAACCAGCTTTTCTGCAGTAGGTCCCTCCAGCAAAGGCTTAATATATCTGATTTGTCAAAGTCAACATTCCTGCTAATCTTTCCCACCAGTGTCAAATGCTGAGAGCTATCACCTATTCATTTTGTTGGGCAGTGTAGGGAGAAAAATGGACAACAGGCAGAAAGTAATCTGCAAAAACATCAGAATAAAGTGGTCTCTTTGCACACAGCTGTAAGAAAGATGCAGGAAGAAATAGAAAATCTTTGAGATTTCCTTTGCAATTCTTTGCCTATACAAAGTTTGTTTGAATGTAAATTATTCCTACCTTCACTACATTGGTTAATAAATGTTTTAAGGCCATAAAAAATTTTCTATTAGTGCCAAAATATTATTTTTTACTGCATTGTATAGGCAGGGTGAAGCAAATAAAATAATATTAAATTTGAAATGCTTTAAAAGCTTTAAAGAAATATTATTACTGGAATTTAACCTGAAATAAAAAAAAATTTAAGTGAGAATTTTAACATTATGTCTGCCTGTAAATATTCTGTTTAAATTTAAAAAAAAAGTCTTTTGGAAGTTTCAGAAAACATATGGCTACCATATTTTTTCTTTCAGTTCTACAGACATGAATGGAATTTTCTGTAATGGAACAACTAAGAATTTGGCTATCAACTATATGATATCTTCCACTACTGAGTACATGTGTGCATATGTGTGTGCATGTATGTATACTTGCATGCGTAGATTGGGAATAGCATGCTGTAATTGAATTGCATTATAATAGAAATACAAGTTTAATGAGTCTGAAAATGCCTCAAATTAGAAAGGATTGAGAGTAAAAAGTAGGGAAATGCAAGTCATTATGTATTAAAATATCCATCCCTAAATGTATTGAAACTTATCAGCATGATTCTTCACCTTAGGATTAGCACTCTCTCCCTCCTCAATATTGGGAGAGTCAATATGAGGACCTTCATTGTAAGTATGTGTCCACGTAGAATCATTCATTAAGCAAGACAGATAGTTGCAAGACAGATACTTAGAAAAATGTCAAAGATTTAGAGCAAAAGGAAAATAAGTAGACCTATGCTTTCTGGAAATAAACCTTTTACTTCCACTCAAATTATATCAAAATCAAAATTCAAGGCATCTGGGTGGCTCAGTTGGTGAAGTGTCCAATTTTGGCTCAGGTCATGGTCTCATGGTTTGGGAGTTTGAGCCCGGCATTGGGCTCTGTGCTGACAACTCAGAGCCTGGAGCCTGCTTAGGATTCTGTGTCTCCCTCTCTCTCTGCCCCTCCCCCTCTCATGCTCTGTCTCTGTCTCTCTCTGTCTCAAAAAATAAACATTAAAAATTAAAAAATAAAATTATTAGTATAGATCAGCAAATTATGAAAAATTGATCTGAATATTTTTTTTTCAACATTTATTTATTTTTGGGACAGAGAGAGACAGAGCATGAACGGGGGAGGGGCAGAGAGAGAGGGAGACACAGAATCGGAAACAGGCTCCAGGCTCCGAGCCATCAGCCCAGAGCCTGACGCGGGGCTCGAACTCACTGACCGCGAGATCGTGACCTGGCTGTAGTCGGACGCTTAACCGACTGCGCCACCCAGGCGCCCCTGATCTGAATATTTGTGTTAGCATGTAAGACATGACAAGTAAAGGTTTTCTTATTACAGTTCAGATATTTTGGTTAATTGACATATATAATAAAACACAGAAGTAAATAAGCGTTAGGACACTGGATTTAAGTCAGAAAAACGTGGGTTCCAGACCATCTCTATTACGTTAACATCCTTAAAATCTTTATTTTCTCATCTGTAAAAGGGGAATAAAAATAGTGCTTCTTATAGTAACCCTTATCATTAGCTTTTGCCCACATTTTCCTGAGGCAATCACAGGAGGTATACTATTCTTTCTCCGGTTGGTTAGAACTTCTCTTAGGTTGTGCATAGCATTCTGTTTTACTTTGGGGTAAAATTCAGTACATACTTTTCCTTTATATGTAAAGAGAGTTTGGGACTATAGTGTTGTATATAGTATTGCTGCTGCTGCTGTTGTTGTTATATTAAATGGTTAGTTTTTCAGCATACCTCTTCTCTGATTGATTTACCAGAGTAATTTGACCACACTGAGAAATGGATGAGTGTTCTAGGCAATATCTGCTCAGTCTCTGAAGCCTTAATGAGTGAGGATTAGCTGGGCATGAACGTTATCATCATCATCATTAAAAACACCTATAGAGAGGGGCGCCTGGGTGGCGCAGTCGGTTAAGCGTCCGACTTCAACCAGGTCACGATCTCGCGGTCCGTGAGTTCGAGCCCCGCGTCAGGCTGTGGGCTGATGGCTCAGAGCCTGGAGCCTGTTTCCGATTCTGTGTCTCCCTCTCTCTCTGCCCCTCCCCCGTTCATGCTCTGTCTCTCTCTGTCCCAAAAATAAATAAACGTTGAAAAAAAAATTTTTTAAAAACACCTATAGAGAGCTTAATGTCTTTATGCCAGGCACTAAGAACACGTTTCTTAATCTTTTCATTATTATAACAACTCAGTGAAGTAGGTACTATTATAATATCTTTTTTATAGATGAAAAGTCTGAGGCACAGAGAACTAAAGTAACTTGTTCAAAGATACATAAATCATTAGTGATAGAACCTGAACTTAAGCCAAGGCAGCAAAGTAGTGGCTCCAAATCTTTTGGTGTACACATTATGCATATTTTCATCATAATTTAAGATGAATGAGAAATACATATACTGGCTTGCTATTTTCAAATCTAAGATGTACATATTACACTTGCGTTTGACAATGTGCATACTGACAGTGACAAGTGTTAGCACTGGGTCCATTCTCTCACCTTTCTGCTTCAAGGTGTAGAGTGCCTTGCATCAACCCACAAACAAATTACATAATGATTCCTTTTCCAATGAAAATATTGAGTATCACATACATACAGTTTCACTAATAAATTGGGTTTTTTTTCCAAATGGATCGGTATCAAACTTGCTTTTGTGTAACAAAGCTTCCTTCTGATTATAGGGAGACCTTACAAAATTCCTTTCTGTCTCTGCTTAAAGAGTGTTGATTAGGGGCAACTGGATGGCTCAGTCGGGTAAGCGTCCAACTTAGGCTCAGGTCATGATCTCACGGTTTGTGAGTTCAAGCCCCGCGTTGGGCTCTGTGCTGACACCTCTGAGCCTGGAGCTTGCACAGATTCTGTGTCTCCCCCTTTCTCTGCCCCTCCCCACTCATGAGTTCTCTCTCTTTCTCAAAAGTAAATAAACATTAAAAATAATGTTTAAAAGTGTTGATTAAATTAATAATAGCAATAATAAAAATCAACACTTATATCAATAACTATATACTTTGTTCCATGGTATACTCAGTACATATTTTATCTTAAAGAAATAAAAATGTAAAACTTTTTCCTCTTTCCATAATAGAATCTATGTAAATGCAATATAAATATTTAAATATCTTGAGGACATTTCATTTAAAATTTTTTTTTCAACGTTTTTTATTTATTTTTGGGACAGAGAGTGACAGAGCATGAACGGGGGAGGAGCAGAGAGAGAGAGGGAGACACAGTATCGGAAACAGGCTCCAGGCTCTGAGCCATCAGCCCAGAGCCTGACGCGGGGCTCGAACTCATGGACCGTGAGATCGTGACCTGGCTGAAGTCGGATGCTTAACCGACTGCGCCACCCAGGCGCCCCAGGACATTTCATTTTAAAACTATTTCATCAGTATTAGAGAGACACCACCTATTATTAGATAGTCACCTAGATAAGCAATACCTTATGGCATCTGCCCCTGACAATTCTAAATATGTAGTCCATCACAGTCGATGACTTTCTGGGTATTTTCTATTTCAGCACTGTCCTAAGATCATTAGTGAATGTTTTCATTTAAAAAAAGGGAAAATCTTATGTTGCCATTCCTTCACCCACTGGCTCATAAGCCTGCTGCTTTATTGTTAGATAGAACATTAGGAAAAGAAATACATCATCATAATAACATTCTAATAATTATCATGTATTGATCATTTGTAAGGTATAAGACACTATACTAAATAAATATGCCATCTCAGTTAAATTTCACATATAAAGTATAAAATCTTATGTAGAATTAATAAGTATTACTGACCTTGTACAGATAAGGAAACAAAGTCCTAGGAATGTTAGGCAACTTTCCAGGGGTTATATGGCTAACCTATGGCAGAAATGGTTCTGGAACCAAGCCCCTGCTCCTAATTAACCCCTGTAGTACTATATGGAGGCATGTCTACTTCTCAAAGCTATAATGAGAAACCACATGTAAGTATGTTTCTCTGACTTTCCTACATTGTACTTCTATTCAAGTGTCCACACTTTATTTTTAAAAATAGCTTTATTGAGGAATAATTGATATGCAAAGAACTGTCCATATGTAATGAGTCTATGCCTTGCTAATTAATGTCAGCTAACAGGTGCAAGAGCACTGAAGAAAGGCATTCACAGGTTTAGGATACTATTCTTATAGCTTTATTCTATAAAATTTTGGAAAAAAGAGGGTTGTATTTTGTAAAGAGAGGCCACCCTCTTCCTTTAGAGTGCAATTCTGATGTTCCCATTCTACATTTCTTTGTGGTAGGATATAGACCATTAATGGATATATTTAATACAGAAAGTCCTGACTTTGACTATCTAGTTACTGGAGAGGTATGGAGTACTCTCTACACTATCATTATAATGCTACATTAATACAGTTATAAATGTTTTAACATTTTAAAACATATATTGTCTGCTTTTCACTTTCTGTCCCCTCAAAAATAAAGTTTTTAGTATCACAGAACCTGTATTTGAATGACTCAAGCATTCTTTTCAATTATGGAAATATTTTTGTTATTTTCCTAACCCCTTGCACACACACACATACACGTATGCCCTTGTGCATTTTCAGACCCTCCTATACATTCAGGAAGGGAAGTTTTCATATCCTTACTAGTCATATTTGTAGTTGTCCAATAATAGATAATTCTGTTCCATTTATATTAGTGGAAGTAAAATATCTGATCACCATATGTTTTCTGAAATGTCACAAAAGGTGAGCCTTTTCATTCACATAGAATATTTAAAAGCTAATATAGTATAAAATCTCTGTGACAAATTACTTTATATCAGGTTATAGAAATGTGAAATGCATGTATTATATGTAATTCAAGACTGAATTATTTATCTAGATTATCTCATTTAATACTATAAAATAGATGTTATTATCTCCATGTTAGAGATAAGGAAATGAAGGTGTATAGAGGTTAGATTAATCGCTCAAGTTTTTACAACTGGTGGGTGATGGAACTTGCTTTTGAACTATGGTTGTCTCATTCTAATGTCCTTGTTCTTAGACATGCATCTGCAGAGAGTAGGCCCAGGGTACATAACAGAAAAGAATCTCTGAAGGTTAGGGCTCACTTTCATTGCTGGGTTATTCACAAAAGTGCTGTGAAGTCCCATTAGCTTGGTGCAGTAAAGAACTAGGCATCAAGATCCTGATACTAAAAAATTCTGAATCTTTTCATTTATCAGCAAATCTAATCTGAGGAACAATAAAGGAGGTGATATTCTTCATATAGTCATTTACTTTTCAGGGTATAAAATCAGTGACATTTTATCAAAAATATATCTAATGTAAAATATCTTTATCTATCTATCTATCATTTGTCTATCTAATATATCCATCCATCATCTACCTATCATCTATTTACCTATCAATCTGTTAATTTATTATATATGTATGTGTGTATTATTTCAAGTTGACAGCAATCTTAAATTCTGTTGTACACTAAGTACATCAAATTATTTATTTTTCTACCAAGTATAACCTGAAAAACCACTCATAAATATATGAATTAGAGTTTGAGGTAACCAAGATAAATTGGTCCAAATGCTTTACACTTAAAAGAGATATAAACATAGATCATTGCATTAGATTACCATTAGATTCAACAAAAACCGACCATCAACAAGGCATATCATAGTCAAATTCACAAAATACTCAGGCAAGGAGAGAATCATGAAAACAGGAAGAGAAAAAAAGTCCCTAACCTAAAAGGGAAGACAGATCTGGTTTGCAGCAGACCTATCCACAGAAATTTGGCAGGCCAGAAAGGAGTGGCAGGATATATTCAGTGTTCTGAATCAGAAAAATATGCAGTCAATAATTCTTTATCCAGCAAGGCTGTCATTTAAAATAGAAGGAGAGATAAAAAGTTTCCCAGACAAACAAAAATTAAAGGAGTTTGTGACCACTAAACCAGCCCTGTAAGAAATTTTAAGGGGGACTCACTGAGAGGAGAAAAGATGGGGGAAATATATATCTATATCTATAGATATATATCTATAGATATATCTATATCTATATATCTATATCTATATCTATATCTATCTATATATATCTATATATCTATATCTATATCTATATCTATCTCTATATCTATATAGATTATAGATATAGAGATAGATATAGATATAGATATAGATATCTCAAAAGCAACAAAGATTAGGAAGGACCAGAGAATACTACCAGAAACTCCAGCTCTACAAGTATCATAATAATTCATAAATAAATTCATATCTTTCAGTACTCACTCTAAATGTCAATGGACTCAATGCTCCAATCAAAAGACGTAGGGTAGCAGAATGGATAAGAAAATAAGATCCATCTATATGATGTTTACAAGAGACGCACTTTAGACCGAAAGACACCATCAGATTGAAAATAAGGGGATGGAGAACCATCTATCATGCTAATGGTCAACAAAAGAAAGCCAGAGTAACCATACTTATATCAGACAATCTAGACTTTACAATAAAGACTGTACCAAGAAATGCAGAGGGCATTATATCATTTATTTTTCAATAATATGTTTTTCAAATTATAAATCTAGCTTGGTCATGAATTGAATTATATATTCCATGAATTGGAGCAAAATACATGTTATGTTATATTTCAGTTTTTTAATTTTATTATTTGCTATTACTTTTTAAAATTTGAAATAAAATGTGCCAGTATTAAAACATATATGCTTAGAAAAACATAAATAAATTAATTACAAATCACAGTAAATATTACCCTGTCAGTAGGAAAAGTCATAGGTTAACTTTGTGATAAAGTTAAAAATTTTGTATACCCAGGTATGCAACTCTCTGCATACATGAATCATCTTACAAATTGTGCTGTGTTTTAATAATATTCTATCTTTTCTAAAGGATTGTTTCTCAATTAATTATATTCTGTGCTTAATATCTGGGAAGTGAAATATTCACAGAAGATATATGTTTAAAATATGAGGAAAAATTAAGTCTTTGGAAAATGAATTACTCTTCACTTCAAAAAGTTCAGCAAAATAATTGAAAGTAACTTAAAGTGTTACAGGAAAATCACAAAATGATGCAAACACCCTGAAGGAGCTGACTGGAGTTAAGAAAGTCCTTTTCAATGAGGTCCGGTAGGAAAAAAAAAAAAAAAAAAAAAAAAGAGGTTAGAGTGGGAGAGAGCCAAAGCATAAGAGACTCTTAAAAACTGAGAACAAACTGAGGGTTGATGGGGGGGTGGGAGGGAGGGGAGGGTGGGTGATGGGTATTGAGGAGGGCACCTTTTGGAATGAGCACTGGGTGTTGTATGGAAACCAATTTGTCAATAAATTTCATATACTGAAAAAAATAATAAAAAAATAAATAAAAACAAAACAAAAAACTCAAAACAAAAAAAATTGATTTTAAGATATAATTATAGGGGCGCCTGGGTGGCGCAGTCGGTTAAGCGCCCGACTTCAGCCAGGTCGCGATCTCGCGGTCCGTGAGTTCGAGCCCCGCGTCGGGCTCTGGGCTGATGGCTCAGAGCCTGGAGCCTGTTTCCGACTCTGTGTCTCCCTCTCTCTCTGCCCCTCCCCCGTTCATGCTCTGTCTCTCTCTGTCCCAAAAATAAATAAACGTTGGAAAAAAATTTAAAAAAAAAAAAAAAAAAAAAAAGATATAATTATATTACTATAATTGAAGAAAACATTTAATTTTCTATACTTCAAAACGAACTTCATGTGAATTAAAAGTATACTGAAAATATATGTGTAACATTTATTGACAACATATTTTCACTCAATATGTGATTATTACTATAATATATAACTTGAAAATTTCAGTCTAGCTAATATATTAATAGTGGCTCTTTTAATTTTTTCACATAAGATTTTCAGATTGTTATATATTTGCTATAATTGATATGCAATCTCTTTTATAACAATAAAATAATAATAATACAATCTCTGAGCATTTCTTTAGATAGCAGGCATAAATTAGATTATTATTTGAAAACACAGATCTTCTCCTTCTCTCATATCCACAGACGGAAGATACTTTCACTCCTCTTGACTTTAGGCTTAGTCACGTGACTTGCTTTGGCCAATGCGACGCTAGTGGCTATTGTTGCAGCTTGAGAAGGCTAGAGAAGCTCTTGGGCTTACTCACTCACACTTCTACCATAAGAAGAAAAGGGTAGATTCTGGCTAGCTTGCTGTTACTGAAAGTAGGTTGAGCTATGTGGAGCAGAGATGACAAATTCTAACATGACACTGACTGTAGGAATCAATTACAAATAATTTGATAAAAACCAGAGATACTAAAATTAGGATTTTCACCCACCTACTGCATTTAAATTACTGCAAAATGGAGGTTTAGTGAAATTCCTTTGAGGAAGTGCATGTGGTCGGATAGTGCTTAAGTTGAATGACTTGATAGGGGCAAACACATAAAAATAGATTAGTGACTTTTCAACAATTTAGATGAGAGATATTTGCAAAATTACTTATCAGGGTAAAACAATGTACATGGAAAAGATGAATCAGGAGATACTTTGAGAACAAGAAATTCTAGAACTCAGTATTGATTATATAGCATGGTGTCAGTCATATGTGACAGAGAAAAGGAATATATCAATATTTAGGGACAGATTGAAGAGGGAATGATGCCTGTTAAAACCAGAGTGCAAAACTGTTAGTGCAATGGTGACCTAACAGAAGTACCAGAAGTGGAAGAAAGTATGGCTGACTTCTGAGCATTTTCACATAAAGATAATTGTCAGGGGATACCTGAAGTCTAAAAATATCTCAAAATAATAATGACATGGGGTGCCTGGGTTGCTCAGTCAGTTAAACATCTGACTCTTAATTTTGGCTCAGGTCATGAGCTCACAGTTTTTGAGATTGAACCCCACATGGGCTCTGCACTGACAGTGCAGATCCTGCTTGGAATTCTCTCTGCCCCTCCCTTGCTTATATGTACACGTGCATGTTCTCTCTCTCTCTCCCTCTCCCTCTCTCTCTCTCTCTCTCTCCCTCTCTCTCTGTCAGAATAAATAAATAAACATTAAAAAAAGTAACAACTAACCTGTTCATAGTAATGTGTGCTAGGCATTCTATAAGTGTTACATATATTTTTTTCATATTTAATCTGAATCATTTTATAGTGATAGAAATGTTATTTTTATTATCTTGATGGAAAGCTTATATTTTTTGTCTAAATTCACAAACAATAAGGAGGAGTGGTGGCAGAATTAAAACAACAATTGTCAAACATAAGACCTCATGGCCTTATTCACTAGCTTTGTTTGAGTAATAGAAAGGAACGAATGAGAACAGATTCCCTAAGGAAATTTCATAGGGATCAAGTTTAATCATTCTTGTCATGTACAGAGTATTTTCTCACAAAAAGCCATGTGAATTGGTGAAGAAAAAACAAATCTCAATTTTTGTACCTTTATAAGTAAATGTCATATTGTGTGTGTGTGTGTGTGTGTGTGTGTGTGTGTGTGTGTGTGCTGGCCATACGGTGTTATGGTTAAGTAAGTCATGTTACATGCTCCTCACATTGCAATAATTACATAACAGACAATTCCAAAAATGAATAGCGAGGGTAATCAAGCTAGTATAATCATAATGGTTTTCTTGAAGATACCACGCACTTCCCACACAGTGTTAAACTTAGTCTCTCTTAGTCTAGGAGAGAAAAATAAAGCAAGTAAGTAAATAAAATATCAAGTAGTTGTATACTATAAGAAGGAAAAGGGGAGTCTCAGAATACAGAGTGTCCACAGGAGGGGAAAGATGCACCAGGCTTTCTGAGGAGGTGATATTTGAACTGAATATATACAATGGGAGAGTAATCCATGAGGATATCTGGAGGAATGATGTTCCTGGTAGAGGAAATAGCAAAGTAAATATCCTATGGCAAGCTCATTCTTGGTGTACTCTAGGATTAGCAAAGATACCCATGTGGCTGGAGCACAGCAAGCATGAAGAAATGCTGTAGATGGGATGGCAGAGATGACCATAGCAAGATCAAGCAGAATTGAGAATTTATAGTAAGAAATTTTGATTTCATTCCAAGAGTGATGAGAAATAATTTGTGCTTTTAAACAAGGAAATGACATGATCAGATATATTAATTATATGTAATCTTACTATCTTTTGAGTTAGGGTAAATATTCACATATGTACATTTTCAGAAGTTAATGCCATTAAATCATAGATTTAAGCCTATTTTCCAAAGTCTAAGTGATTAATACATGCTTATTTCCCAAAGTGTGTTACCTAGAGTACTGTTCTTATGATATACTCTGGAATAAAGCAGGGTGGGGTGAATGGACTAAGTAAGTTTAGAAAGAAATGGTGGGAAGCCAAGATGAGAACTGAAAAGTGTCCAGTGGATTTATTAACAAGAGAGTCAAGGGGATACCTGAGAAAGTTTGGAAGACACATGAAGATGGAGGAACATTGGAAAGAACTGAAGATAAAGTCATGAAAATGGTGCCTGGGGGGAGAAAAGTCTTTGGGCAGAAACAAGGACGACCTCTAGAGGGGAATGTGGTATCTCAGACATAAAGGGTAAATATGTGTAGTGAACACAGAGAATTCCAATGGGACAGAGTTTACAAAGAAAACAGAATAGAAGATCATAAATGAAAATTTTATAGACTGAAATAGATACCTGAGAAGTCAGAAGAAAAGACTGAAGGGGCGCCTGGGTGGCTCAGTGGGTTGAGTGTCCAACTTCGGCTCAGGTCATGATCTCATGTTCATGTGTTCGAGCCCCGCGTTGGGCTCTGTGCTGACAGCTCAGAGCATGGAGCCTGCTTCAGATTCTGTATCCCCCTCTCTCTCCGCCCCACCCCTGCTTGTGCTCTGTCTCTGTCTTTCAAAAACGAATAAACATAAAAAAAATTTAAAAATTTAAAAAAAATAAAAAATAAAAGTCTGAACATTGTAAAAGTTCAGGTGCTTCCTCCCACTACCAAAGGTGGAAAGAAGAGAGAAATAGATACAGATTGAGGTAAGCTTTTTAGATTTAGAAGCAAAAGAATGTGGGAGAACCTGCCAGACGATTCTATTTTCTCAATGAAATGAGGTACAAGATTATCAGCTGTAAAAAAAAAAAAAAAAAAAAAAAAAAAAAAAAAAAAACAGGAGACCAAAGAAAGCAGACAATTTAAAAAGCAATAAAATATAGTCTTCTAAAAATATAACTTTCTAAAAAGCAGACTTCTCAAACAGTGTGGGGAAGGAGAGAATATGTAACAAAGGTGTCTCATAGTCTTTGAGATTATGAAGCACTGAATTTGCATGCTATTCATACACTTCGGTCTTTCCCGCAATGATAAAGATAAGAATGTTCCAGGATGGAATAATTTCACCTGGAGTGTGCACGAGGCTTGTGGGGCAGATATGGTGATGTAAAGTGCCCTTTACTCTGAGCCATGAAGGGCACATGGAACCTACATAGGAGACAATAGAAACAGCGGTGTTCTTGGGCATGAACACTAAAAGGAAAGGCTTCAAAGAAGAAAATTCTAGGAGATCCTACTGTGCCATACTCATCAGAGGGTGAAGGTGCTATCTCTACTTCCCTCTCTTTCCTGTCTTCTGAATAGGGTGTGTGTACGTGTGTGTGTGTGTAAGTGTGATAATAATTGCAGTGTCTAACAGCAAAGGTAGAAATGAAAATGGTTATATGTGCCATTAAATGTGGTTGTTGTCTTAGAAGGATTTTGTACATCTGCAATTTACTTCAAGATTGGGAAAGATACAAAGTAAGAGAATTGGGGAACTTTGCTGTTTTGCTGGCTGCATGCACCTACAGGCAAAAGACACTCTTTAAGAGGGCAAAAACCATGGAATACTGACTGACCTTTTCTTTTCTTTCTTTCTTTCTTTTTTTTTTTTTTTTTTTTTTTTTTTTTTTTTACTTTACTCTATGGACTCTTGGTGATATAATTGTTCTTTATTTATTACTATTATTATTTTTTTGCCTCAGTTCCCCTTAAACGAGAATCTCTTTCAGGGGCAGGGCTGTCTCTATTGCTTTCAGTATAATGTACATAGCTCAAGTACTTGAAATGAGTTGTATTAAATGCACACATAGTTTAAAAGAAGGGAAAAATGGCATTGCGACAGTTGTTTAGGATCATACATTAAAAGTTGAACTATTTTTAAATCTGAAAAAAAATAATTCTCATCGCATTTATTGTTGTCCCTGGTTGTTCCTGACTATATAAAGTACTCACCTATTTGTCCTTAGCCAAAACTATAATATAAATTAGTTATTTTCAAGCACATTTACTGAATTATCATTAAATCTTCACAGATATCCTATGTCCCATTTCTTTTATAAATTACAGTTTTCCTCTCACTGAAACATTTAACCAGATAGATTGTCAACAAATACTTATTAAAATGATCAAACGAGAATGAATATTTATTAGTGACCCATTTGACTGACATTGCCAGTTGCTTGTATCTTTGAATCTGGGAATACTACTCTGAGGTAAATCCCTAAAAATGTTTAGAATAAAATCTCATGGTTATATATTAAATTGCAAATGTAATTGAATTACTCAAAAAAAGAAGAAACTACAGACAAGTACACTTAAAAAACAGATTTAGCTTTAAATGTGGCTGATTAGTCATAGTCCTTTCAATATTTATATCATTGTTTTCTGAACAAATGCTTACCAAGAGGATGAGGAGTTATACAAATGCAACTTCCAGTTAGAAACTGCTATAATGTATAAATCTGCTATTATCTCAAATGAATTGTGTACATGTGAAATATTTGTGTATAGTTATGTGTGTGTATGTATCTATTAATATCTATATATCTACACAACTATTTCTTGCTATTGTAGACAGATACGAATTCAGATGGAGTTTGTAACATGTAGAGATTTTTGTGCAAATATTGAGGCACATTACAGGTCAAAGAAATTTATGTGACAAACAAAATCGTGTATTTTGTACGTATGTGTACAGTTACATTGTTTAGAGCTAAAGTGACAAAAGCAGTGTGCAGACAAACTCACCCAGAATACTATCTCCAGATTTTCCAGTTTTTAAAATGAAAGATTAGGGTGATCAGAAATATCTGCAAGTAAACCCAGAAGCCAGATCTTGTTGGGCTCTTGAAGCTTTATGGTGGTGAGCTGCTGGACACTAACAATATCATTGGTCAGGGGAAACTTAAAAACATGGATTCACTCTCAGCCGTGGTATCAGAAAAATCCTGATACTTTTACCCCTTTGTCCTGACCAGTGGCATAAAACAT
This sequence comes from Puma concolor, assembly GCF_028749965.1. Taxonomy (NCBI): domain Eukaryota; kingdom Metazoa; phylum Chordata; class Mammalia; order Carnivora; family Felidae; genus Puma; species Puma concolor. Next base: position 33,479,306 of record NC_141673.1, on the reverse strand, counting down.
GAAATAACACCACATTTCACTCAGCAGAAGAATACCTTAAGACTCTTCTACCTCAAATACAAACTTAACATGTACAATATGACTCAGTGTTTGTTTTATTTTGCTATAACATACAGACAAAAAGCATTCTGAAAAAGTAGTTCAAAAGAAAACATTTTATGACTTGTAACATAGAACAGCGTCTCTTCTCCGTGACCACATTATGATGTAAAAGGATTTCTTATCAAACTTTCACCATAGCAAAGAAAAAGAAAGCTTCTCTTACCAGAGTGGAATAAAGCGTCAACCTTGCTCTAACGTTTTCTGCAGCTCTTGTTTGAAAAGACAGATCCAAAGCGGCTTTGTGCATATAACTGATCTGGCTGATCTCCAGTCTCTGCACACAAAAAAAAAAAAAAACAGTATAATTGGCTCTCAAAAAAGTGTTGTAAACATTCATCATGATGGCACTTGCATGTTGAATCTAGTCACTGTTACCCTGATGGACTTTTTCCAAACAGACCAGTTATGTTTCTACTTTCAATATTTGCTACTTGGTTTTCTCTATTCAATGCTGAGATTAATATCCTTAAAGAAACTATGAATTTGTGAGTGTCAACTTGATGACTATGTCAAGACCCTTGGGTCTGAAGGTACAGCTCAGACTTAAAAATCTCAATCAATCAAGATGACATTGTCTGATAAATAAATTGACTTGCATCTGTATGTCTTCATTTCTAAATTTGACAATATTCAGCTCATTATTTACATGTGAATGAGATATCAGTGTTTCTAAGTGTCTTTCATTCACTATTTGATAAAAGTCAAGTGAATATTCCACACCTCTACTTTGTGCAAAAGCCACATCAATAATGCCTATAAAATACCCTAGAGTCTGAGACCAACTGTGCTGCATTTCTAAATCACGTTAAATATTCCACTGTGCCTTTGCCCAAACCTTCAAAGGGGTCCAGATTCAGTCACATCCTTTAATTTTTATGGGACCAATGAAGGCGTCACACAACCTGGGCTTTTTTTTCTTATTTTTAATTTTTTTTTAATGCTTATTAATTTTTTGAGAGAGAGACTGACAGAGTATGAGCAGGGGAGGGACAGAGAGAGAGAGAGAGGAAGACACAGAATCTGAAGCAGGCTCCATCCAGGCTCTGAGCTGTCAGCACATAGCCTGACGCGGGGCTTGAACCCACAAACGGTGAGATCATGACCTGAGCTGAAGACAGGTGCTCAACCGACTGAGCCACCGAGGCGCCCCTTTCTTATTTTTAAACATTCAATTTAATGGGAGCATTGAATGATTATAACTATGAGTGGCATATTCCTATTACCAAGAAAAATGTGAACACTAGATCAAAATGATAAGCCTCAATGAAAAATGCAGCCTCAAATTGTACTACTTACAACAATCTCAGCAATATTTTCTTACAACTACATGAAAGTGTAATCTTTGTCTTGCTTCCCATGTGCATAAAGCCTGGCTAACAGTTATTGGCAATGCCACCATTTAAAAAAAGATGATATGATTGCATCAGAGGGTTTTCTTTTTTATATTTGATAGTTTATTTTTCATCATACAAATTAAACAACTACCACAAAACAGTTTATGAATGTACAAATTATGATTTTATCAATTTCTAAAAGTGACAAATTATGATAATTTATAACTGTTTCCAGAAGCAAGTAAAAATTTAGATACACTACAAGGATAAAATTCTATGTATTCCTGAGTCTTATTAAGTAACATCTTTAAATTAAAAGAACCTAAAAGTTTGGATGCTGAACACTTATTCATATTTGTAAATTTCAGAGCGATTTAAAGACTTTTATTATAATTCAGATTACTACAGATATGTGTATATATATATACACATGTATATATATGTATATATATGTATATATATATATACATGTGTATATATACATATATATGTGTATATATATGTATATATATATTATTCTTCTATGAACACAGATGACTAATCTCATCATGCTACTTATAGAGGTAGGGTGTGGAGGAAGAAGCCCCTACATACTGTTTTTTTAAAGGTTTTTATCACTGAACTATTAGCTTGCTTATTATATAACATTTGCTTTCATAAAATTTTCCACTAACATTTCTTTATTCAATTCTTTCATCAGAATAGTGAAGAGGGCATTACTATTCTCCATTTTACACATGAGAAAAATAAGGCTCAGAAAGGAGTAATTTGAAAATTACAACAGTAAATTCTTAAGGTAGTACCCACTGATGCTGTTCAACTATGTCCTAAAACCATTGCTTCCAAAACAGTATATCTAAGATTTAAAAAAAAAAAAAGAAAAGAAAAGAAAAAGAAAAACATTTGTGTGATTTAGCTTGCTGATTGGAAATCGGAACAAACATTTAGAGAATTATTATCATATATTTGCAGCTGTGATACATTGAGGAACTTAAAATCATTATGGGCATGATGACTTTAGAAATGATTTGCAAATGAACTTCAAAAAGATAATTTTTTATGATTTTCTTTTAAACATTTTTTTGTTAATTTAGGAATTACCTATTAAGTATCTTTAGATGATACACCCTTTGTTAGGGTCTTAGGATACAGTAGTGAACCAGATAAATATCTTCTCTTTCTTCATGTTATATTCAGTCTTCCTAATTACAATAGATACAATAGCCTTACATTTTCTTCACTGAGAAAACAGTAATTACCATAGGGGTCTCCAACTCACCCAATCTGCCCCAACTATCTACCAAACTCCTTTGAACTTTACAGCTGGACCTTTTCAGATGGTCAAGGAGCTTTCTTATGCTGATTCCTCTCATTTACATCAGATGACTCTGCACTGAATCATTCTCAACAGTTTAAAATCCTGCTTTAATATTTCCCTGCATTTAAGACCTTCCCACCACCCCCACTTCTCCCTCTTGCTGCTCTGTTTCTGTATTGAAAACTATTTCAAAAGTTCTACTTTAGAATTCCTTTCCAATTCCTTCCCAACTGAGTCTCACAGAGGGTCCATCAAGCCATTAAATTAGATCCCATCTTACCTGATCTCATGTGAACTCATTTAACTAATTCCTTCTTGAAACATTTTCTTCTCTTGGCTCTAGTGATGCCACCTTATGATGTTTCTCCTAACCTGCAGATCTTTCAGTCCCAGGTTCATTTGATAGCTTCTCCTCCTCTGCCCAAATGATGATTGGACAACTCCTTGATTGTTCCTGGACTCCTTTCTATTCTCAAATTCACACTTTCCCCATAGATGTTCTCATTCAGGTCTTTGGCTTTAAATAATATCTATCCTTTTCACTACCAAATATACATCTGCAGCCTGACCTCTCCTCTCTTCTCCAAGTGGGATACTCCATCTGCTTACTGATCTCAATTCTTGGCTCTATAACAGGCATTTTAAAATTCAAACATGACAAAAGCAGAGCAATTGATTCTGCCATGTCTTTGTAAATTTCATCTTTTTTCCATTCTTCCTTATTTTAGTAAAAATTCACCAATCGTTTAAGCTAAAAAACAAAGATTTTTTAATGTTTTATTGTGTTAAAAATGTATAACATAAAATTTACCATCTTAACTATTTATAAATGTACAGTTTTGCAGTGTTAAGTTTATTCACACTATTCTGTACCCATCTTCAAAACGTTTTCATCTTGCAAACCTTAAACTATATACCCACGAAACAACTCCCCAATACCAATGATCTATTGATACATACAATGATACAGATGAATCTCTAAGTAATTATGCTTAGTGAAAGAAACTAAACAACATGAGTATATACTGTATGATCTCATTCATATCTAAAATTCCAAAAATGCAAACTAATTTATAGTGACAGAAAGCAGATCACTTGTTGCCTGGAGACTAGAAAAGAGGGTGGTGGAACTGGTGTGAGGGACAGCCAAGGATAATGAGGCAACTTTTGGGGGTAACAGATGAATTCATTATCCTGATTGTCTCAATCATTTCATGAATGTATGTATATGTCAAAATTAATCAAACTGCATACTTTAAATATGTACAGTTCAATTCATGTCAATTATCCTGAGATAATAACATTTTTAATAAACATAAATAAAACTCTTTAATAAGCACATGAAAATCTATCTAATGTTTAAAGGAAAAATATTTGTAAACACTTCACAAAAGAGGATATCCAAATTGTCAATACCATATGAGAGAGTCCTCAACATTATTTCTTACCAGAGAAATGCATGCTCATCATATAGAGTAGAATATCTAAAACGTTATTTCAATATTTGGGGAGAATGGAAAGCAAGTGGAACTCTTACACACTGCTTAAAGTTTAGCAAATTGGCACCCACCAGCACTTTGAAAAACTGGCAGTATATACTGAAGCCGAAAATATTCTTACCCTGTGATCCAACAACTACACTTCTGGTGCTAGTTTACTGATTAATTATTACTATTGGAGTAAACTGAGGAGAGTGACTAGGAAGAGGTACAAAATAAAATCCTGAGATTTGGGTAATATTTTACTTCCTGTTAAGATTATACTTACATACGGAGGTATGTTCACTGTGAAAATTCACTAAGTTCTTCACATAAGAACTCTTCACATAAGAGTTTGCACTTTTTTGGATATGTTTCAATAGAACTTGTTATGTATATATGTATGTATGTATTTATAGTCATATACATACATATGTACATACATGCCATATATGCATGTATATGTATATATATGTATATATATAACGACATAATAATTACAGTATATGTTCTAAAGAACAGATTTGAAATGTTTGTGGAAACACATTGCTAGGGCAATATTACATTTTGTCCTGGTAATGAAAATAAATCACACAGAAGATAAGGTTAAAATATTCCAGTAGGAAAATAGCCATTTGTATAATTATTTATCCCAGGAAGGCTGCTTCAGATGACATTGTCAAGAAAAATATTTAGTATTTTATTAGTATACTAAATACTAATAAATAAATACTAAAATACTAGTATTTTAGAATTTATTTCTAAAAATAATATATCATTATAGTACAGATATTACTCAGTATTTATTTTTCATCTTTTTTTTAAGTTTATTTATTTTTGAGAGAGACAAGAGAGAGAGAGTGAGCAGGGGAGGGGCAGAGAGAGAGGGAGAGAATGTCTGCACTATCCAAATGGAGCCCAACATGGGGCTTGAACTCACAAACTATGAGATCATGAACTGAGCCAAAACCAACAGTTGGTCGCTTAACCTATTGAGCCACCCAGGTGCCCCTTATTTTACATATTTATTTATGAAATTTCTTGAGGTTCTGATTTAGAAATATAAACTTGTTTTTTTCTAATAGATTTACAAAATCAGTGTCTTAACAGAGAAAAGGTGAAACAAAAAATAGTATCTCATTTATATTATCTCATTGCTTGGGGCACCTGGGAGTCTGACTTCAGCTCAGGAGTTGTGATCTCACAGTTTGTGCGTTCGAGCCCCGCGTTGGACTCTGTGCTACCAGCTCAGAACCCGAAACCTGCTTCAGATTCCGTGTCTCCCTCTCTCTGCCCCTCCCCTGTTCATGCTCTGTCACTCTCTCTCTCAAAAATAAATAATAAACATTAAAAAAGAGTGTATGTTTTCTCATTGTTTTTTTTTTCTCATACTAATATGAGTCCTATGTATTGCTATATTATCTACAGTTCACATAATAAGATGAAAATTGCAATCAGGGCTTAGAGCTAATCATATAACCCATTCTTCTGATATTTATGGATATGATTAGTCATGGTTGGGTAAAGTGTGGGTATCACAGTGATAGAGAAACAGGCTTCAATATATGTCAATTTTTTCAGGTTGTGTTTTAGCGTCATGCCTCCTTTTCCTCATCTATGAAAGGGGATGGTAATACTCAACTTCCTAACTGTGAGGAGGCAATAAGATACTGAAGGTGAAGTGCCTAGAATGGACCTTTACACATTGTAAATGGAAGCATTATATGTGAACATATAAAATATGGTATAATCTATATACTTATTATCACATGAAGCACTAATAATAACAAGATGACTTCTTTGCCCATACATCACTAGTGTTTTACACAATAGATAATTTGGGAACATAATGATATAAAATGAATAACAGGTCAATAATACCAAGGAGAAAAGGTATTGTACAATACTGGTCCTATAGCAAAAACAGTATTCCAAAGGGTGCCCTTTTCCTGAATGAACAGAATTCTGTTTATATAACTGTGATGAACACCTTGGTCTCAGTGAAAAAGAATGATTGGAAACACCTTGACTAAGTAAAGTAACCAGAAGAATGTCAATAAACTTATAAAAGTTTAAAGATTATTATTTACTACTAAATAAAATTATTACATTGCATAAACACCATTTATATTAAAAAAAAAAGAAACAAGTTTAACAGAATTGCTTTCAATAAGAAGCATGTGGATTGACCAGAGTCTGAGCTCATTGTAACTTTTACTGCTTTTAAGTAGACTTCGTTTATAGTCTCCCTCAGTGTTTCTTTAGGGGGAAAAAAAAGAGAGAGAGAGAGACCACTAAATAATCAGGACAGCAAACATAAACCCAAGAGACAGAGGACATAAGAAAAATAAAAGCAATGAAGAGCAAGTAAGAAAATACAAAAATAAACAAAATCCCATTGAGAGTCCTATCTTTACTCATGTTTTTTGCCATTACAAGCATATGCCATGACATTTTGTCAACTAACCTAGTATTTCAGAGTATGATTCCATGTGTATGATTAATTTTTTTTTTTCAAATGTAAGGGCCATTAACATTTTTGCCTCTTCCTAAGAGCAAAATAACTTCTGTGATTTTTCTTTGAGTATTTTTAAATGGTTGGATTCTGTCAGAAAGTAGGTCAATGACTTGCTGGAGGTGGAGGCAGGGAGTGAGTTGAGAGATGCTGACTAAAAAGAACACTGTTTAAGAGGAGGAAACTCTCCCATATGATGATGTGGTAGTACTTACATGGTTGCATACGTTTCTCAAAATGTATGGCATGTATTGAAATATGTTTTTGAAATGGATGTATTTTATTGTTTGTTAAGTATATCTCAATAAAACATATTAATACTAAGAAAAAATGAAAAGGGCCCATCTCCCCAAACAGCAAGAGAAGTTGAACTTTAGATAGGCTACAGCAGCGCACAACTCCAAGAGATTACTATTCACAAACGTAATGGTTAGGCAGTGGAGAGGGTCTTTCGCGCCACGTCTTAGTCTTCCATATATCATCTAGAGCTTCACCTTCTCTGTGAGATGTTTATCAAATCCACACTCTCTCCTCTTTTTCTCATCTGCACAGATTTTACAACTTAATAAAATTAAACATGCACAAAACTGTACTTATATAAAAAGCTTATGATAATGATCTTTTAATAGAGTATAATAAACTTCTCCATAGTAAATAAGCTGGTCTTCATATTCGTTTTTAAACATTTTAAACAAACGCATAAAAATAGGATATAACAACATTGACTATCGCTATAAAACATTCAACATAACACATTAAAAAGTGGCATGCAACATAATAAATGATGGTTAGATGAAAATTGAATTTAAATGGCAAGACTCACAGTTAATACAATTTTTTGCTTTTTCTTATCCTTTTTTATCTTCTTATGTTTTCCCTTCTCAATCCTGCCCCTCCTCACCTCATTCTCTTCTTTCTTATGTTTAATTTTCTCATTATTACAGCAGCTAGTATTTATTGAATACTTTCTATATGCCAGGTGCTAGTTTGAATGGTTCATATACTGCATAAGTTACTTTCTTTTCTTTTATCTGCCACATCTTTCTCTTTATTAGGTCCTTCAGCTTCCACTTTCAAAGTAATTTGTCTCCTTTATTTTTAGTCCCAGCTTGAGGTACCAACTACTATTCACAATATTCACCTTTTCATTTACAAATAAACTCTTTAGAGGATTATCAGGCATTGTTGTTTTCTTCTTTCCTATGAACTAATCGACATATCTTAGCACATGGATCCTGTCCTCAGCATTTCTATTAAAAATTTCTATTTTATATTCTATAAAAATAAATCTCCTGTTTAGGCTGTATTGCAGTATTATTTATTCTCAAACTCTGAGTCATTTGACATTTAAAAAATAATTTCCATTTAAACTTATGACAGTTCTCCAAATTAAGCACTTATTGAAGTATTTCTTCCTTGTTGAATCCTAGCTTTCTTACTCAAATCTCAAATTGTTGATATAACCACTCTGTGACTCAGACTCTATTTTAGAATCTTCCCTTCCGGTGTTAACAGTTTTCAAATTGATCACCCACCATCTTAAGCCACTCTGTTTAATGCTGTGGTATTCTTAACTAATATTTTGGAGATATTGTGCTATTTGAAGAAAGGTAAACCCAGAAAAGCTAACCCAATATTGAGAAGAACAAAGTTGAAAGGCAGATACTATCTGAAATCAAGACTACTATAAATCTATGGTAATTAAGACAGTGCGGTATTGGTGAAAGAGTAGACAAATAGACCAATGGAACAGAATAGCAATCTCAGAAATAAATGAACTTAATGTAGTCAAGTGATCTTTGATGAAGGATAAAAGGCAATCCAATGAATCAAGGATAATCTCTTAAGCAAATGGTCCTAGAACAACTGGACACCCACATTCAAAAAATGCATTTAGATACAGACTTTTCATTCTTCTCAAATTGTAACTGAAAATGGATGACAGACAATGTAAAACACAAAATTGTGAAAGTCCCAAAAAATAATTTAGGAGAAAACCTGGATGATATTGGGTATAGTGATGACTTTTTATATACGGCACCAAGGTAGGATCCATGAAAGAAATAATTGACAAGATGGATTTCATTAAAGTTAAAATTTCTGCTCTGTAAAAGAAAATGGCAGGACAATGAGAAGACAAGCCACAGATTAAGATTTTTAAATTAAATATTTGCAAAAGACACATCTGATACAGGACCGTTATCCAAAATATGTGTAGAACTCTTACAATGCAACAATAAGAAAGGACCAATCCAACTAAAAAAATGGGCTTATTATTGTTTCTTCTAAGTTTTTATTTAAATTCCAGTTAGTAGAATTTAGTGATTCATCAATTATACACAATACCCCGTGCTCATCACAACATGGGGAAAATGGCCAAAGACCTTAATAGACACTTCATCAGAGAAGATAGACAGATGGCAAATCAACAAAGGAAAAGATACTCCATATCATATGTCATCAAGAAAATGCCAACTAAAACAATGAGACCCCATACACACTTGTTAGAGGGGCCGAAATCCAGAATACTGACACCACCAAATGCTGGCAAGGATGTGGAGCAACAGGAACTCACACATTGCTGAGGGGAATACAAAATGACACAGCCACTTTGGAAGAAGGTGTTTTTTTGTTTTTGTTTTTTTTTTTTTATTTGTGATATCTTTTTTTTTTATTTATATATGAAATTTATTGTCAAATTGGTTTCCATACATCACCCAGTGCTCATCCCAAAAGGTGCCCTCCTCAATACCCATCACCCACCCTCTCCTCCCTCCCACCCCCCATCAACCCTCAGTTTGCTCTCAGTTCTCAACAGTCTCTTATGCTTTGGCTCTCTCCCACTCTAACCTCTTTTTTTTTTTTTTTTCCTTCCCCTCCCCCATGGGTTCCTGTTAAGTTTCTCAGGATCCACATAAGAGTGAAACCATATGGTATCTGTCTTTCTCTGTATGGCTTATTTCACTTAGCATCACACTCTCCAGTTCCATCCACGTTGCTACAAAAGGCCATATTTCATTTTTTCTCATTGCCACGTAGTATTCCATAGTGTATATAAACCACAATTTCTTTATCCATTCATCAGTTGATGGACATTTAGGCTCTTTCCATAATTTGGCTATTGTTGAGAGTGCTGCTATGAACATTGGGGTACAAGTGCCCCTATGCATCAGTACTCCTGTGTCCCTTGGATAAATTCCTAGCAGTGCTATTGCTGGGTCATAGGGTAGGTCTATTTTTAATTTTCTGAGGAACCTCCACACTGCTTTCCAGAGCGGCTGCACCAATTTGCATTCCCACCAACAGTGCAAGAGGGTTCCCGTTTCTCCACATCCTCTCCAGCATCTATAGTCTCCTGATTTGTTCATTTTGGCCACTCTGACTGGCGTGAGGTGATACCTGAGTGTGGTTTTGATTTGTATTTCCCTGATAAGGAGCGACGCTGAACATCTTTTCATGTGCCTGTTTGCCATCTGGATGTCTTCTTTAGAGAAGTGTCTATTCATGTTTTCTGCCCATTTCTTCACTGGGTTATTTGCTTTTCGGGTGTGGAGTTTGGTGAGCTCTTTATAGATTTTGGATACTAGCCCTTTGTCTGATATGTCATTTGCAAATATCTTTTCCCATTCCGTTGGTTGCCTTTTAGTTTTGTTGGTTGTTTCCTTTGCTGTGCAGAAGCTTTTGATCTTCATAAGGTCCCAGTAATTCACTTTTGCTTTTAATTCCCTTGCCTTTGGGGATGTGTCGAGTAAGAGATTGCTACGGCTGAGGTCAGAGAGGTCTTTTCCTGCTTTCTCCTCTAAGGTTTTGATGGTTTCCTGTCTCACATTCAGGTCCTTTATCCATTTTGAGTTTATTTTTGTGAATGGTGTGAGAAAGTGGTCTAGTTTCAACCTTCTGCATGTTGCTGTCCAGTTCTCCCAGCACCATTTGTTAAAGAGTCTGTCTTTTTTCCATTGGATGTTCTTTCCTGCTTTGTCAAAGATGAGTTGGCCATACGTTTGTGGGTCTAGTTCTGGGGTTTCTATTCTATTCCATTGGTCTATGTGTCTGTTTTTGTGCCAATACCATGCTGTCTTGATGATGACAGCTTTGTAGTAGAGGCTAAAGTCTGGGATTATGATGCCTCCTGCTTTGGTCTTCTTCAAAATTACTTTGGCTATTCGGGGCCTTTTGTGGTTCCATAGGAATTTTAGGATTGCTTGTTCTAGCTTTGAGAAGAATGCTGGTGCAATTCTGATTGGGATTGCATTGAATGTGTAGATAGCTTTGGGTAGTATTGACATTTTGACAATATTTATTCTTCCAATCCATGAGCAGGGAATGTCTTTCCATTTCTTTAAATCTTCTTCAATTACCTTCATAAGCTTTCTATAGTTTTCAGCATACAGATCCTTTACATCTTTGGTTAGATTTATTCCTAGGTATTTTATGCTTCTTGGTGCAATTGTGAATGGGATCAGTTTCTTTATTTGTCTTTCTGTTGCTTCATTGTTAGTGTATAAGAATGCAACTGATTTCTGTACATTGATTTTGTATCCTCCAACTTTGCTGAATTCATGTATCAGTTCTAGCAGACTTTTGGTGGAGTCTATCGGATTTTCCATGTATAATATCATGTCATCTGCAAAAAGCGAAAGCTTGACTTCATCTTTGCCAATTTTGATGCCTTTGATTTCCTTTTGTTGTCTGATTGCTGATGCTAGAACTTCCAGCACTATGTTAAACAACAGCGGTGAGAGTGGGCATCCCTGTCGTGTTCCTGATCTCAGGGAAAAAGCTCTCAGTTTTTCCCCGTTGAGGATGATGTTAGCTGTGGGCTTTTCATAAATGGCTTTTATGATCTTTAAGTATGTTCCTTCTATCCCGACTTTCTCAAGGGTTTTTATTAAGAAAGGGTGCTGGATTTTGTCAAAGGCCTTTTCTGCATCGATTGACAGGATCATATGGTTTTTCTCTTTTTTTTTTTGTTAATGTGATGCATCACGTTGATTGATTTGCGAATGTTGAACCAGCCCTGCATCCCAGGAATGAATCCCACTTGATCATGGTGAATCATTCTTTTTATATGCCGTTGAATTCGATTTGCTAGTATCTTATTGAGAATTTTTGCATCCATATTCATCAGGGATATTGGCCTGTAGTTCTCTTTTTTTACTGGGTCTCTGTCTGGTTTAGGAATCAAAGTAATACTGGCTTCATAGAATGAGTCTGGAAGTTTTCCTTCCCTTTCTATTTCTTGGAATAGCTTGAGAAGGATAGGTATTATCTCTGCTTTAAACGTCTGGTAGAACTCCCCTGGGAAGCCATCTGGTCCTGGACTTTTATTTGTTGGGAGATTTTTGATAACCGATTCAATTTCTTCGCTGGTTATGGGTCTGTTCAAGCTTTCTATTTCCTCCTGATTGAGTTTTGGAAGAATGTGGGTGTTCAGGAATTTGTCCATTTCTTCCAGGTTGTCCAATTTGTTGGCATATAATTTTTCATAGTATTCCCTGATAATTGTTTGTATCTCTGAGGGATTGGTTGTAATAATTCCATTTTCATTCATGATTTTATCTATTTGGGTCATCTCCCTTTTCTTTTTGAGAAGCCTGGCTAGAGGTTTGTCAATTTTGTTTATTTTTTCAAAAAACCAACTCTTGGTTTCGTTGATCTGCTCTACAGTTTTTTTAGATTCTATATTGTTTATTTCTGCTCTGATCTTTATTATTTCTCTTCTTCTGTTGGGTTTAGGCTGCCTTTGCTGTTCTGCTTCTATTTCCTTTAGGTGTGCTGTTAGATTTTGTATTTGGGATTTTTCTTGTTTCTTGAGATAGGCCTGGATTGCAATGTATTTTCCTCTCAGGACTGCCTTCGCTGCGTCCCAAAGCGTTTGGATTGTTGTATTTTCATTTTCGTTTGTTTCCATATATTTTTTAATTTCTTCTCTAATTGCCTGGTTGACCCACTCATTCCTTAGTAGGGTGTTCTTTAACCTCCATGCTTTTGGAGGTTTTCCAGACGTTTTTCTGTGGTTGATTTCAAGCTTCATAGCATTGTGGTCTGAAAGTATGCATGGTATGATTTCAATTCTTGTAAACTTATGAAGGGCTGTTTTGTGACCCAGTATATGATCTATCTTGGAGAATGTTCCATGTGCACTCGAGAAGAAAGTATATTCTGTTGCTTTGGGATGCAGAGTTCTAAATATATCTGTCAAGTCCATCTGATCCAATGTCTCATTCAGGGCCCTTGTTTCTTTATTGACCGTGTGTCTAGATGATCTATCCATTTCTGTAAGTGGGGTGTTAAAGTCCCCTGCAATTACCACATTCTTATCAATAAGGTTGCTTATGTTTATGAGTAATTGTTTTATATATTTGGGCGCTCCGGTATTCGGCGCATAGACATTTATAATTGTTAGCTCTTCCTGATGGATAGACCCTGTCACTATTATATAATGTCCTTCTTCATCTCTTGTTACAGCTTTTAATTTAAAGTCTAGTTTGTCTGATATAAGGATGGCTACTCCAGCTTTCTTTTGGCTTCCAGTAGCATGATAAATAGTTCTCCATCCCCTCACTCTCAATCTAAAGGTGTCCTCAGGTCTAAAATGAGTCAATTGTAGACAGCAAATAGATGGGTCTTGTTTTTTTATCCATTCTGATACCCTATGTCTTTTGGTTGGCGCATTTAGTCCATTTACATTCAGTGTTATTATAGAAAGATATGGGTTTAGAGTCATTGTGATGTCTGTATGTTTTATGCTTGTAGTGATGTCTCTGGTACTTTGTCTCACAGGGTCCCCCTTAGGATCTCTTGGAGGGCTGGTTTAGTGGTGACAAATTCCTTCAGTTTTTGTTTGTTTGGGAAGACCTTTATCTCTCCTTCGATTCTAAATGACAGACTTGCTGGATAAAGGATTCTCGGCTGCATATTTTTTCTGTCTAGCACACTGAAAATCTCGTGCCAATTCTTTCTGGCCTGCCAATTTTCAAAAGAGAGATCAGTCACGAGTCTTATAGGTCTCCCTTTATATGTGAGGGCACGTTTACCCCTTGCTGCTTTCAGAATTTTCTCTTTATCCTTGTATTTTGCCAGTTTCACTATGATATGTCGTGCAGAAGATCGATTCAAGTTACGTCTGAAGGGAGTTCTCTGTGCCTCTTGGATTTCAATGCCTTTTTCCTTCCCCAGTTCAGGGAAGTTCTCAGCTATTATTTCTTCAAGTACCCCTTCAGCACCTTTCCCTCTCTCTTCCTCCTCTGGGATACCAATTATGCGTAGATTATTTCTTTTTAGTGTATCACTTAGTTCTCTAATTTTCCGCTCATATTCCTGGATTTTTTTATCTCTCTTTTTCTCAGCTTCCTCTTTTTCCATAACTTTATCTTCTATTTCACCTATTCTCTCCTCTGCCTCTTCTATCCGAGCCGTGGTGGTTTCCATTTTGTTATGCATTTCGTTTAAAGCGTTTTTCAGCTCCTCGTGACTGTTCCTTAGTCCCTTGATCTCTGTAGCAAGAGATCCTCTGCTGTCAGCTATACTGTTTTCAAGCCCAGCGATTAATTTTATGACTATTATTCTAAATTCACTTTCTGTTATATTATTTAAATCCTTTTTGATTAGCTCATTAGCTGTTGTTATTTCCTGGAGATTCTTCTGAGGGGAATTCTTCCGCTTGGTCATTTTGGATAGTCCCTGGCGTGGTGAGGACCTGCAGGGCACTTCCCCTGTGCTGTGGTGTATAACTGGAGTTGGTGGGCGGAGCCGCAGTCAGACCTGATGTCTGCCCCCAGCCCACCGCTGGGGCTACAGTCAGACTGGTGGGTGCCTTCTCTTCCCCTCTCCTAGGGGCGGGATTCACTGTGGGGTGGGGTGGTCTGTCTGGGCTACTTGCACACTGCCAGGCTTGTGATGCTGGGGATCTGGCGTCTTAGCTGGGGTGGGTAGGCAAGGTGCACAGGGGCAGGAGGGGCAGGCTTAGCTTGCTTCTCCTTAGGTGATCCACTTCAGGAGGGGCCCTGTGGCAGCAGGAGGGAGTCAGATCCGCTGCCGGAGGTTTGGCTTCACAGAAGCGCAGTGTTGGGTGTTTGCGTGGAGCGAGCAAGTTCCCTGGCAGGAACTGGTTCTCTTTGGGATTTTGGCTGGGGGATGGGCGGGGGAGATGGCGCTGGCGAGCGCCTTTGTTCCCCACCAAACTGAGCTCTGTCGTCCGGGGGCTCAGCAGCTCTCCTTCCCTTTGTCCTCCAGCCTTCCCGCTTTCTGAGCAGAGCTGTTAACTTATGACCTCCCAGACGCTAAGTCGCGCTTGCTGTCGGAACACAGTCCGTCAGGCCCCTCCGCTTTTTGCAAGCCAGACTCGGGGGCTCTGCTTGGCCGGCGAGCCGCCCCTCCGCCCAGGCTCCCTCCCGCCAGTCCGTGGAGTGCGCACCGCCTCGCCGCCCTTCCTACCCTCTTCCGTGGGCCTCTCGTCTGCGCTTGGCTCCGGCGACTCCGTTCTGCTAATCCTCTGGCGGTTTTCTGGGTTATTTAGGCAGGTGTAGGTGGAATCTAAGTGATCAGCAGGACGCGTGGTGAGCCCAGCGTCCTCCTTCGCCGCCATCTTCCTGATCTGTTTTTTTTTTTTACAAAACTAAATATACACTGACAATATGATCCAGCCATTATGTTTTCTGGTATTTATCTAGAGGAGTTGAAAACTTATGTCCACACAAAAACCTGCACACAAATATTTAATTTTTTTTTTTTCAACGTTTTTATTTTATTTTTGGGACAGAGAGAGACAGAGCATGAACGGAGGAGGGGCAGAGAGAGAGGGAGACACAGAATCGGAAACAGGCTCCAGGCTCTGAGCCATCAGCCCAGAGCCTGACGCGGGGCTCGAACTCACGGACCGCGAGATCGTGACCTGGCTGAAGTCGGACGCTTAACCGACTGCGCCACCCAGGCGCCCCCACAAATATTTATATCAGCTTTATTTACGGTGCTAAACCTTAGAAACAAACAAGATATCCTTCAGTAGATAAATGGGAAAATAAAGTGTGGCACATCTAAACAATGGGATAGAATTCAGTTAGGAAGAAATGAACTATCGAGCCGTGAAAAGATACAGAGAAACTTTGTATGTTACTAAGTGAAAAAAGTCATTCTGAAAGGACTATGTACTGTGGGACTCCAACTATACGACATTCTGGAAAATTCATGGAGATAGCCAATTTATAGATAGTAAAAAGAAAAGTGGATGGGGGAAGGGAGGAAGGATGAATAGGCAACACACAGAATTTTTAGGGCAGTGAAAATACTCTGTACAGTACTATAATGATGGCTACATGCCATTATATGTTTGTCCAAACCCATCAAATGAACAACATCAAGAGTGCACCATAATATGAACTATAGACTTTGGGTGATAATATGTCGATGTAGTTTTAGCAATTGTAACAAATGTCTGACTCTCCTGGGGGAGTTGATAATAGAAGAGGCTATGCATGTGTGAGGACACAGAGTATATGGGAAATCTCAGTATCTTCACCTCAATTTTGCTGTGAACATAAAACTTCTGTTAAAAAAATCTTAATTTATAAACCTAATAAAACAACAGCAGAATATACCCACATAATATAATATGCACAACTCTAAAGAGCTTGATGAATTTTTACCAAGTTAACACATTAATTGAGCCAGTATTTTAATAAATTGAATTATAGAATATTTCTAGGAGCATGGAAGCCTTCCTAATGGTCCCTACAGGCATCACTCTGCCCCACCATCCTGTAGTAACCACTCTTTTCACTTCTGTCACCATGAGACTAATTTGGGTGGCTATTTAAATTTTTAATAATGGAACAACACTGC
This sequence comes from Puma concolor, assembly GCF_028749965.1. Lineage (NCBI taxonomy): Eukaryota > Metazoa > Chordata > Mammalia > Carnivora > Felidae > Puma > Puma concolor. The sequence goes on along the minus strand of NC_141673.1, from coordinate 33,462,719 downwards.
ATATTATTTTAGACCTGACTTCTTTTGCAGAACATTTTAAATAGAATATTTAGTACTATTGTTCTACACAGCATCTGTAGCAGTGCTTAACCATTCCATTTTTGTATATTATTATACTGAATTATCAAGAAATATCGAATTTATCCATTCCAAATTTGATGGAAATTTGAGACATTTTGGCTATTAATAATTATTTTTCTTTGATTGCTTAAAGGGTATGTGGGTAATGAAAATGATTTGGAGCTATATGAAAATGGTGTTTGTACAACTTTTTGAATGTGCGAAGTGTCACTGAATTGTACATTTTAAAATAGTTAATTGACCCAGCAATAGCACTGCTAGGAATTTATCCAAGGGACACAGGAGTACTGATGCATAGGGGCACTTGTACCCCAATGTTCATAGCAGCACTCTCAACAATATCCAAATTATGGAAAGAGCCTAAATGTCCATCAACTGATGAATGGATAAAGAAATTGTGGTTTATATACACAATGGAATACTACGTGGCAATGAGAAAGAATGAAATATGGCCTTTTGTAGCAACGTGGATGGAACTGGAGAGTGTGATGCTAAGTGAAATAAGCCATACAGAGAAAGACAGATACCATATGGTTTCACTCTTATGTGGATCCTGAGAAACTTAACAGGAACCCATGGGGGATGGGAAGGAAAAAAAAAAAAAAAAGAGGTTAGAGTGGGAGAGAGCCCAAAGCATAAGAGACTGTTGAGAACTGAGAGCAAACTAAGGGTTGATGGGGGGTGGGAGGGAGGAGAGGGTGGGTGATGGGTATTGAGGAGGGCACCTTTTGGGATGAGCACTGGGTGTTGTATGGAAACCAATTTGACAATAAATTTCATATATAAATAAAAAAAAAAGAAAAAAAAATAAATAAAAATAAAATAGTTAATTGATGTTATGTGAATTTTGCCTCAATAAAAATCATTGTGCTGCTTTGGCCTTCTATCACATTTTTAACCGACATGTATTATAGGATATTCATATGTTCAGCTTTAATAGACATTGCCAAGTTTTCAAGGTGGCAATGCTAATTTACTACATTCACTGTGAGTTGCTAGTTCTACATCCTTGCCAACATTGTTTTTTTCTTCCCCCTGAACTTACTGTGGTTTTAATCTACTCTCCTTGAACCTGAATGATGCTGGGCACCTGTACGTAAGTATACAGGCTATTTGGATATTTAAGTGAGGCACCTAATTTTTCATTAGACAGCCTTATTTTATTAAGTTGCCTTTTCTTGCTGATTTGTAGGAATTCCTTATTCATTTTGGACAAAAATTCTTCATCATATAAAAATGTTTCTTGCCATTTATTCAAATTTTCAAAATATCCTCTCATTCTATGACTTGATTTGTTTTTTACTCTCCTAATAGTGAACAGTTCTGTTAATGTAGTTTAATTTCTCATTTTTTCCTAACTATAAGTTAGTGCTTTTGAGTCTTGCTAAAATTTATTTGCCTACCAGGAAGTCATGAACATCTTTTATCTTATCTTCTAGAAGTTTCATTGTATTACCTTTTACATTTGGGTCTAAGATCCCTTTCATTAATTATTCTACACTATGTGAGGTATTTATCATGCTTGTTTTTCTTTTTCTTTCCAGTTTTGGTGTGTATGTATATACACACATTTACTAATGTATAAATATATATGTATACACATGTATATACATGCATTTATATCCATATTCACACACATAAATATATATTGGCAAATATTGAAAATACTGTCCTTTTTTTTTACTACACTTAGTGTTATATTTGATATGTATATATAATGTGTACCTGATAATCATCTAATGAAGAAGGGTCATCTATCAGTCTCATTTAGTTCCTTTGAAGGCAGTAAGCCTTCCATCGGGCTCCTTTTAAAGATCTTCTCTTATGTTTGGTTTTCAGGAATTTTACTATGAAGTACCCAGATTTTTATTGCATTTGATATTCTTACAGTCTCTTCAATCTTTGGTATCATATCTTTTGTCAGATTAGAAAATTTATTGGTCAGTATCTCTTTGGATCTTGCTTCTGCCTCTCCTTTTCTCTTGTTCTAGGGCTTTAATTAAATGTACCTCTCATCTTCTTTTTTTTTTTTTCTGTTCAAGATATTACTTGCTTAATTCAATAGATTTGTTTTAAAAGAAGATTAGACAGTAATCTTCTCTTCTGCAATGTCAATCTTCCTTTATACCTACCTATTGAATTCCTTATTCAGTTATCAAAATTTTTCAGCTCTAGGAATTTTTTCACATTGCGCACACACACACACACACACATTTAGTTCCAGTTCTTTGTTGAGTTTCTATATTCTATTAATTTCTGGATATAGTATATGATCGTTTTAAAGTCTGTGTCTGGGGGTACCTGGATGGCTCAGTCAGTTAAGTGTCTGACTCTGGATTTCAGCTCAGGTCATGATCTCACAGTTCATGAGTTTGAGGGCTGAATTGGGCTCCACACTGATGGTGCAGAGCCTGCTTGGGTTTCTCTCTCTCTCTCTCTCTCTCTCTCTCTCTTTCTCTCTCTCTCTCATTCTCACTCTTTCTCTGCCTTCCCCTTGCCGTCTCTCTCAAAATAAATAAATAAAGATTATAAAGTCTGTGTCTGAACATTCTAATATCTACATGACATGTGGGTCTAGTCTGCTTAATTTTCTCTTGGTTTTCAATAATTTGGGTCCTATTTTCTAATGGGATCAATTATTTTTCATTGATAGCAGACAGAAATTCATGGATAAATTCTCTAATTCACTTGAGGCTGATTTATTTCTTGTTTGCTTTTATGCTAGGTGGAGCTCTCTCTGTGGGTCTCCACTGAAGGTGTAGGGGCACTAACCAGTCACTCTTCTTACTGGTTCCTGAATGCCAGTTGTTGCTTCCTAATGCTTGTGTCACTGCCAGGTTCTTGGTTTTGTTTGTAAGCCCTGAGCAGCTGTTTTCTACTTGTTTTCTCTTAATTCAGCTCGAGTTCTTATTGTGATTACATGAGAAATTAAGAAGACTGATATCTGTATATTTTTCTTGCCTGAAAGTTTGGACAAGTTATTTCAACTCTTTAAATGTTGGCTTCCCAGGGTGCCTGGGAGGGTCAGTTGGTTAAGCGTCCAACTCTTGGTTTCAGCTCAGGTCATGATCTCACGGTTTGTGAGTTTGAGTTTGAGCCCTATTGAGCTCTGTGCTGACAGTGCAGAGACTGCTTGAGATTCTCTCTCCCTCTCTCTCTCTGCCCCTCCCTCGCTCACTCTCTCTCTCAAAAATAAATAAATAAACTTAAAAAGTTTTATTTTGTTTTTAATGTTGGCTTCCTATTCTTTACATGGGAATAAAAACAAAAGAGGGTAGTAAATGTGCTTGAATGAAAAGTGATTAATTTCCACTATATTCCAGTATCAAAGAAACCAGCCATATAAAGAGGACTTCCTTCAAAGTCATGCCCCAACTATTCAACACAATTCCCTGTCTGTCCAAAAGCCCAGTGGTATATATACTAATATAGTAATTGAATCACTCTTTGTGTGAGGAATGTCTATTTGAGGAAAGTTTTTGTTCCTCTGGATTGAGGTTGACCTTCGTTCAATTCCTATTACCAAATATGACTCCTTGTTAAATAACTGAAAGTTTTATTTCTTTCATGTTATTTTACTGGGAAAATGGGATTTTTTAAACCTCTTACTCTTTCTGAAAATACAAAATGAAAAATAATACACAAAAGAAGGATCTTCCTTCATAGGGACAATGAAGTATTTCTAAACATAATTCTCTGAAAATCATATTTTAGGAAAAGAACTTAATGACAAGCATCACACAGAGGTTCTCACTCATACCTCTGAAAGGACTGTGAATGTGCTTCCAAATAAAATTGCAGAAACAATATAATTTTAAAATTGGAAAATATGCAACTAAAGTCACATATCCATGCTTACAGGCAAAAATAGAGGGCAACTTTACAAATTCCAATTAGTTTGTTAGTGGTGTTTTAATTCCTAAAATTAAATATATCTAATTTTCAAATATCCAGGTATGCTCCTATTCTTATGGGTTAGGTCTGATATTGTTCATTTATTCAGCATTCTACCAGAAAGGACATTTTTTTAGACATGAATAAATTATAATAATTTGAGTTCTAGATGTTAGGAAAGGCTTTGATTATTGAATATATCCTGATAAATTAGGAGATTCACAAAACAGGGGTAAAGTTTAATCTGTTGTAAAAATTTCAGGATATGTCCATTTTAGTCAACTTCTCTTCAATCCTTTTAATAAGGAAAGTCTGAGGATGAGGAAAATGTCATATACTGGTATGACACAAGGAAAGTTAGGGGTCCAAGCTAAACATGCACATTTTTAAAAATTCATAATATAAAATCTTATAGGAATTTGTATTGTCTTAGCTCTTCTGTCCATCAGGAACGTCCATTAGAAACTTCACCACTGTCTGGTAGAATAGTGGTTTCTGAATCAGCTATGTATACATTAGATATATATCTAGAATATGTCTGTCTAGTGATATATACTGAACCATCTTCATGGATGGGGAGAAGTTTCGAAATCTAGATTCCTGGATACCATTGCAGAGTAATTGAGCTGGACTCTCGGGTAGGCAAAATGTCCAGGAAGTGCCTATTTCAATCAACTGAGGTGATAATGATTCACAACTGAAGTAAGTCAACAATTTTAGACTCTGTTGCTCTGGGATACATATAATGGATAAACTATGACAAGATTATTATTTTAAAAGATATCCAATTCTTTCATTTTTTTCCTTGAATTATTGAGTTTAACACATCATCATTTCATTTGAATAGAATTAAACAATTTCATAACTGGTATGGAGTTATAAGGCGGTGGTACTTTTTGCCCAATTCAGACATGTCAATTTTCATTACTTAACTTTCATCACTTTCTTTTGCAAAGCACATAACACAGAGAATTAATGGAAGGCAACATGCAAATTAATACTTAATCCTATTGACCTGTCAGAAAAAAAAATGCATAAAAGCCAGGATTAAAATAATTTAAAATAATAGATTTTTCTCACTGTCTCAATAAGAGTGCTTGATTTTACTTATGAATAGATACATTTCAGCTAAGCCATGCCATAACCTGGTGGAAAAATAATGTTGTTTCTGGTTTATTGCTATTTGCTCTTAGCTCATAATGGAAAGAATATATATGCTGGAGATTTTTGATTTGGGAAATTATATTCAATATAGTTTAGCTGAAATACCATCTTTTTCAAGGAAAAGAAAATAGCATGTTAATTTATTCAGCAAAAGAGACTTCTGGTCACAGATTTTAGACTCTAGAGGCTATGGCTGATGATGAAGCTGTCAGCAATTGCTGCTATTTTCATCCACTAAAAGAATAATGGTATCTCTAGGAAAATCAAAATATATTGCTTTGGCAGCACCTTGCTAAAAACCAAAAATGCAATAATAATAAATAAAATCACAGATTTTTCTCTTTCCTCCTCATATCATGTAGGTAGTGTGCAATAACCCATGCAAATATCTATTGTCATAGAATACAAATAATGTTTTAATGTGAAATATTTTTAAATATCAGTATTTAAAGTCAGAAAATCGTAGACTAGAATTTTAATTGTCAACGTAAAACAAAAAAAAAAAAAAATTAAAAGAAAAACCTACTACCAACAGCTAAAAAGAAAGTAACTCATAAATTGAACATTATCTTAGAGGTGACTAATGTGTGATTAGCTACCTGAAATATTTTAGCAGCCTCCTTAAGTTCATTTTAGAAGAACAGGTATGAATACCTTTACAAATAGTTAAAATAATTACAGATTGTAAAACTAATATATCCGTAATTGTAAGTGTTTATTTTACTCCATATCCTCTCCAGAGTTTTACAGCCTTCAATAACTCCACTGCCAAGTGGTCCTTGTAATCCTGTCTATCCCTTCTCTGAAAACTGTCGGAAGTGCAACTGACCATCAGGAATGTCCTTGGTAGTTTCTGACTCCCAGTCCCCCATTTCACAATAAAGTATCAGACTGAGACTCTCTTAACCATTCTATGAGGCTGTATTTGTATTTAATGTTTATATACACAACAGTTATATAATGTTTATATACACAACAGTCATAAATCTCCATTTGGAAGTAAGAAACAGGAAGAAAGAAAACAGTTATCCATTGGGTACACAATGTGTGTTCATTACTACATGATATGATGACACACACATTTACTCCTCACAATTATAGAAAGCCATACTTAAGAGTGTGGAAAAGCCATAAATAGGCATGATCTACACAAGGAATGAATATCACAAAGTCCTTTCTGATAGGGTAAAACGCAAACAGTGGTAAATTTGTGATAATGTCACAATATTGTTAATTCCAACAGGCAATTTTTTCTTCTCTTTTTTTGTAACAAGTCATTTACAAAAACATTTAACATAATGTGTAGAATACTTTTGGAATGTATGCACACCAAAGTCAGGCTATTTGACTTTGACTCCAGGTTTAGAGATAGTAATGCAGGGAGTGAGCTAAGTTGTCAGATGTTATTTCCAATGACTTTATTTTTGTTTTTTTTTTTTAAATAATATTTTCATATGCCACTACAACCACTGCACTACATTCACTTCTTAGAAAAGAGGCCTATGGGGCGCCTGGGTGGCGCAGTCGGTTGAGCGTCCGACTTCAGCCAGGTCACGATCTCGCGGTCCGTGAGTTTGAGCCCCGCGTCAGGCTCTGGGCTGATGGCTCGGAGCCTGGAGCCTGTTTCCGATTCTGTGTCTCCCTCTCTCTCTGCCCCTCCCCGGTTCATGCTCTGTCTCTCTCTGTCCCAAAAATAAATAAACGTTGAAAAAAAAAAAAAATTAAAAAAAAAAAATAAATAAATAAAAGAGGCCTAATATGAAGACATGTTGAAAACCTATCCCAAAATATTCATATATTTATGAATCATAAAAATATTACTAAATTTTTGTAAGTGCAAGGTGATGGATGTTATTTTGTTATGTTATGTTATGTTAAAACTAAATTAGTTATGATGATCATTTTGCAATATATACATATATTAAGTCATTATGTGCACACTTTAAATTAATAACAATGTTATATGTCAATTATATCTCAATTGTACTGGAAAAAATAAAGTAGAATCCAACCCTGATTACCTTAAAAAAAGTGTTACTAAGTTAATAGAATATGTATATTATAATATATACCTAGAATAGAACTTTTCAAAGGAGAGATAAAGATTTAAGAAAAAACATTGAGTGATGTCTTTATCCTATCATTAGTATGATAAGCAAGTTTTTAAAATAGCTCCTAAGACTCCTGTACCTGATGTGACATACTATATAATTGCCTTCCCTTGAGTGTGGGCAGAATCTATGACTATGTTGGGAATATCACTCCTGTTTTAGGTTACAAATCAGTTGATCTTTGACTGAGTCAAAAGGGAGGCTATACTAGGTGAGCCTGGCTTAATCAGATGATCTTTTAAAGAAGTAAAGTGTCAGAGAGACTCCCTCTTGGTTTTCTGGAGAAAGCAAATAACCATGTTGTAAACTGCCCTAGAGAGGAACCAAAAGCAACCTCTAGAAGCTGAAAGAATCTCTGGGAAACAGCTGGCAAGAAAATGAGGACCTCACTCACATAGTCACAGAAAGTGAAATCTGCCAGCAACCAGTTATGTTTAAAGAAAACACCAAGCCTCCACATGAAAATTGTACCTGTACACTTCAATGTCAACCTGAGCAAATGAGCCAGTGTGTGTGTGTGTTTCCACATGGATCCTGGGTCTGAGTAAATCTAACCAGAGTTAAGAAGTATCCACAAGCTCACCCACAGAAATAAATCTCCTTTCCTTCTCTTCCTTCCTCTACACTCACCCCAGGAAAAAAAGGAAACCGAGACTTAGATTAACAATTTATCTGAATAAAGAATACATTATACCCATTACTGTATTACTTGAAGAACCTATTCTTCAGGAGCTTTCTATTTTAAAATGTATATTCCCTGTATTTATTGGTATTCAGACATCTTTCTTTAGTGAGATATTGAGTCTATGCTGCCTAATCCAATATATCATCATTTTTAGGGTCATGATAATGGAACCTGGAAAGAGCAAAAACACACTGACACTGTAGTAGGTAAGGAAATTGTCCTACTTAAAACCTAAATAGAGGATAATACCTTGTGAATACACATTTAGACTTAATATTCTGCAGTTCTTCAGTAGAATCTCTATGGCTTTTTTCTGAACTACTTCTGTGGTCTTATATTTTTATCACATTGTAACATTGTGTGTGTGTGTGTGTGTGTGTGTGTGTGTGTGTGTGTGTGTGAACACATGGTTGTATGAACAGGCTTTATTTTTAATAATAGATAAAAGCATGTTAAAGATAGTCTAGAAATCTGACACTAACTCAGGAGTAAGTAAAAATATAGCCTGTAGGTTTTACTTTCCTGAGAAATGTATTTTGTAGAAAGAGAGTTCAAGAGTCACTTGTCTAATTCACAGCAGTTAAACTGTTAAAATTTTCGAAAAAATTACTAAATATCAATATGAAACCAGGCCAGGGCAGCAACAACATACGTTCTTAATTATACCCCAATGAAAATTATGTCTTATTGAGTTTTAAAGTCTTGGCACATTTTTCCTGTTAATTCTCACTTTTTACAGACCTTAAAATGTAAAATATAAATATTTATTATGCTTCAAATTCTTTCCAGGAATAAAGCTCTCTGGAAAATAGTAGGTCTGAAAGCCATTCACATGTTTATCTTGATGAATGGATGTAGATATGACAAACAGTACTAAAATACACATTTTATTTTTCTTTTTGATTACTTTTGTAGTAAGTTCCACAATGTAGGTAGGCCAAATTAAGCATGTTTGTTAAATTTTAAAATGTCCTCTTGCCAGTGATTATATGGATGACTATACTTTAATTGGTCTTAGTAAACCATTATTTTGGTGGACCTTTATGTCTCAATGCAAAGAATCCACAGCAAAATCAATAAAGCCTCATGAGGCACACTCAAAATTACAATAGGGACACCCATGTTCATTATTTCAGGACTTCACAGAATTTTGTAAATTTCTTAGAGAAATTAAAATGTACTCATGAGCAGATGGTTTAACAAAATAGGGATGGGAGGAATTATAATTTATAAATGAAATCCATTACTGAGAAAATCAATTTTGTGCTATGGTAAAGACTTGACCTTACAGTGCCATTATAAAAAGTCATACAGCATGAAACTCCATATCAGGGATAAGCAAGCATTCTCCTTTAGTGTTTCTGTTTGTAACATAAGGGAGCCCCATACCAGCTGCATGAAGCATTACTTCATGAGTATATAACTGTATTTAAATCATTTATATATTACATTTTACAAATGTAATAAGGAAATGTGTTCTTTTGCATTCACAGTTAAGAGTTGGAACAGATGGGGAAAGGCTCAGTTTAAACTAATATGGGCATTAAAATAACTGATATTGCCAGCATTCCTTGATATAACAGAAGTTTAGTTCACTATAAAATGGGCTTGTGACTTTCTGGAATATATTAAACATAATGTGTCTTTAGCAATAGTTTTTCTACATGAGGAAATTTGCTGGTAGAATTTACTCATAAGAATTTTTCAAACTTAAAAAAATGAAGTCATGCATTCAACAAATATTTACTGAGCACCTGTTATTTCAGACAATGTGCTTAGTATAGAGTTGCTTATGAAGATGAATGAGACATGGTCCCTGCCTTCAAGATAAGATCATGATTTGGTAGAGAAAATGGAGATGATAGAAAATAGTAACATATGGAACATTTGGAGCACCTCTATTTGCAGTGACTGGGTCTGTGGTATTTTCATACACTCTAGGATCTAAGTCTGCAATGCTGGTATTTGCAAAAAGTTAGCAACAGAGCTCAGGTCTAGAGTCCAGCTGAGACACTCTGCCCTTTTTTGTAGGCATGAACAACTAAGAAGGAATTAACTTGTTATTCATACATTCATTATATATTTTCCATCAAAATAGCTAAAAAAAAAGAAGTCAATTAATTAAAAAATTACAATAGTGAGCGATCATTTGTAAAAATAAGACCTTTTCACATAATGAAATTCTACATCAGTCTTAGTATTTTGCTTGGGATCTTATCTTGTACGTTATCTTGCCAGGTGTTGATAATTTCCACAATATTTTTGAATAATTTTGCATGAAGTCCAAGTTCTATTCAATTTTCTATGGTTCCTGGCATGCATCTGAAATTCCTTTGCCTCAAGGATTTTATATATACTATTTCTCTTACTATGAACACTCCATCTTTTTTGGCCTTTCTCTTTGCAAGTTCCTATTCATCCATCAGCACCTGACTTAAAGATCAATTTTTAAGAATATCTTCCCTGAAATATAAATTATGTTGGATTCACCTGAAATATCTTCATTAGAACTTCTAATTTTTTAAGAACATTCATCTTACTGTTTTAATTTCTTGCTTAATATTAACCATGTGCTGCAAGAATACAAACAATAATTAGGTGCTTAATGAATATAGTAAAAAAGAAAACTATCCTATACTTTCTCTCTGTGTGAAGTAAAATCCTCTTTAATTGGCTAAATTTTTTCTGTACCGATATCTACTGGGAATAAGGTCTGTAGACAGGGATAGGTAGAAAAGAATGCGAACTTCAAGTTTTAAAATGCATACTAAAAATGTTTTATTTAAATCAATACATTATAATCTTTCTTGTGATTTACTAGTTATATCCAGTTCTTTATGCTATTTCCGAAATGTTGTTGTTACTTAAGAAAGCAGCACCACAGAGTTAATGAGTTTTTAATTTAGCCAGCCTTCTCTCTGGGCACTTTTTAAGTATGTTCATCATCTCATTTCTTCACAGGTGTTGCCATACTGTTAGGCAGCACGACTTGGGAAGTAGCTTTACATATATTTTTCCTTGACACCTCATTGATGATTTCAGGCAAAGTTTACTAGGTGATTTGGAGAATATGGGGCAGTTTAACCACATAGAATATTATATAGGTCTGCCATTCAGTCTTCTGCTAATCTAATGAAACTCTCTAAAGTTACAGGAAAATTGTTTACTTAAAACATTAAAGGATCATTTTGCAGTATTTAAGTGAGAAAGAATAAGCAATGGGAATAGAGAAAACTGCATCTGTACTTCTTAAAATGATTTTATATCAAAATCACTGAATATGGAAGTCATGATCATTCAGACATGTGCACCTGCTTATATTTGATTGTAACATCAGTCTTTCAAGTAACCATCTATACTCTCAATATATACCTAATTCATCTGCACTAAAATTTTACTTTGATGATTGTACATTCAAATTTCTGCAGATGTTCTTGGAGAAAATGTTTATGAAAATAAGCTCCTCAAGATCTGATCTTTCAAAATTTATAAGAGTGAAATAACCCTATCCATCTAAATATATTCAGCTTTTTTTCCAAATAAGTACTGACTTGTTTATTCAATTCTCTACAAAAAAGTGTATCTATAAAAATATTAAAACTAAACTAACATTCACATAAATATCATTCCTCTGTTATCTAAAGTAAATATTATTAATCAATTATTTATTGAATACTAATATTTCACTTACTTTTCGCAAACAAATTTATGACTGATGTAAGACTCAGCTTACTAGTCAGATATGAATGATACATTTTATTTATATGATTCATTGCACTATACAGAATGCTTTCATATTCACAATATTTTGTTGGATCACCTAGCAGTTTGTTGAGAGCCTCAGTAGAATTACCATCAACTCTATATGGCAGGTGAGAAATTGGGCTAACAACAGTTAAGTAATCTACCATAAATCAAATAGATAGTAAATGATGAAGATGAGGACTATTAACTCTGGGTTTTCTGCTCCTTCTACTGAAAAATAATTTTATTTCTGCATGATGCTAAATATTTTGAAACTCACATAATTTCTGTTTATTTCTATATATTTCCAAGTTGTGCAATTTTCACTAACCTGCAGATATTTATATTAATTTGCTACATGACATATATCAATATATTTAATATATTTTATTTACATTAAAAAATACCCAACAAGGCTTTGCTATGGCTAGTGCTTTTCAAGCTGATATAGAAGCATAGTAATTCTCTCTAAATTTGTTCATGAAATTACAGATGATATTTCCCATCATTCTTTGAAGTCCCATGTGACCTAGCTATGCTAACTTCTATATTCTAGCTATATCAAATGCATATGCACAGTTAAAAATTATTTCCTCAACCTAAAATTCACAGACCCTACTGTCTACCTGGCATTTCCACTATATACGTATATGAAACTAAATCCTGAATCCCTCTACCCCAAAATAAAACCTACTAGAAATACAACTTTCTTCATGACAACTGATGATTAATTCATCTGGGTAATTTTTCTGTCCAAGAATCTTCCAGGCCAAAAACTTTGAAATCATCTTTGATCCTCTCTTTTCCTCATACTTCACATTTTACCTATCATAAAATCCTCTTGACTACATTTTAAAAGTTTTTCCAGAATACAGCCAGACTTAGCCTTTTCATTGCCATCATTGTGCCCAATAAAAAATCATACCTTCCTAGATTTCTACAGACTCTTAATTTATCTCCTTGCTCCAACCATTTCCACCCTAATAATATATGTAAATTCAGGTGTCTTAGGGGTCTTTTAAAAATATTAGTTGTGGGGTGCTTGGGTGGCTCAGTTGGTTAAGCGTCCGACTTCAGCTCAGGTCACGATCTCGTGGTCCGTGAGTTCGAGCCCCGCGTCAGGCTCTGGGCTGATGGCCCAGAGCCTGGAGCCTGCTTCCGATTCTGTGTCTCCCTCTCTCTCTGCCCCTCCCCCGTTCATGCTCTGTCTCTCTCTGTCTCAAAAATAAATAAAAAAGTTAAAAAAATTAAAAAAAAAATAAAAATATTAGTTGCATCATATTAATCCTCTGTTCAAAACCCTATGATTGCTTCCCCTTTCATTTAAAACAAAAGTCCAAGTCCTTTGAATTGCCTACAATGTCTTACACAAACATACCTTTGTTATTTCTCCAATTTCCTCAAACTTTCCCCCTTTAGTTCTGCAACACTGGTTTTTTGATGTTTCGTAGACAGACCAGATACATTCCTATCTTAGTGCCTTTACCCCAGCTTTCTCTCTGTCTGGTGTACTTTCCTCCCAGACATTCATTTTATTAGCTGCTTCCTCTCCCTCAAGTCTTTGCTTGAATCTTACACTCTCAATAAATAACATTTTTAATATCATGACTTATCTCTAGCTCCCCATCTGCCCTTCAGACTCCTCAATCTTCTTTAGTTTCTTCTAGTATTCTTGTTTCCATAACATATGCCATCTTCTTATATATTACCTGATTTAATTATTTATTTTGTCATTCATTATCTCTCTCCTTTCTCTTCCTTGTGGGTGGGGAATTTGTTTAGTTTTTTCCCTGATGCATCCCAAGTGCCTAGCACATATGGTATTTGCCAAAAATATACTTACTGAAATACTACATACCTGATGTTTTTCAGTCATAGTACTATACATTTTAAGTATATATACGTAAGTATATAGTATCAGCTAATCCTGTGGTAAGCACCTTCTGAGATGCGGTCCAATGATACTTGTTTTCTGACATTCAGACACCTGTGTAATCCTTCTTCTTGGGTGTATGCTGGACCTAGAGATTTGTTTCTAATGAACAGGATATAGTCAAAGTGATGGGCTGTCACATCTATGATTAAGTTACATAAGATGGTGCCTCATGGTCCTGCAACCATTCTCTATCTTGTTGGCACTCTCTCCTGTTCTCTAGCTTACTTTCTCTGATATATTAAGCTGCCATGTTATGTAATGCTCCATGGAGAGGCACACATGGCAGGCAACTGAAAGGGTCCCCTAGGTAACAATCAGCACCTGAAGCCTCAGGACAGCTGGAAAGGAACTGAATCCTGCTAATAGCCATGTGCATGATCTAAGAAGCTAATTTCGCCAGTTGAGACTTGAAATGACTGCAACGTTATGAGAGCTTGAAGACTAGTTAAGAAGCATTGTGACTCACAGAAACTGGAAAATAATAAATGTGACTGTTTTGAATCACTAATCTTTGAGGTTGTTACACAGGAGTAGATTGCTAAAATATATCTCAACATGAAACCATCTGTATACCTGATAACCAAATTCCATAGGAAGGGTGGAACCAAGAATATATAGTTTTTTCTAGTGTAAAGTTTATATTTCATAAAGACATAACTGGGCTTTTATCCCACAAGGTATAATGCCAGCTTACATCCACCATCTTATGTTATAGTTTTTTACTAATCAGTCCTAAGCAGAAATCTTAAGTTAAACATAGGATTTTAGTTTTTAGTGTTCTATTAATTTGTTTATACATGACCACATGTATAAAATACAAAAAATAAAATAAAATATTACTTAAAACATAAGTGCAAAGTTATCTTATTTCCCCCATTTTCATAGCCCTTTAAAAATTCTAATGATGCCTTCCATTAGTGACAAAATATCTAAAATATATAACCATATGATATACAAGCATGCCCCACAGTCCCGCCTTTGAAATTAAATTATCTGTTTATATATGCCATTCAGACCAATTAATTAACTTTTAGTGTTCCTTTATTATATAACAAAAAGAAATAAAGTAAGACTTCAGGAAAAACTGGACAATGTGATAAGAACAACACTATCTAAATTACCCCTTACCTCAAAAAGCATATTTGTATTCTAAGACAGGAAAGGCACTGATTGTTCAATTAAAGTATGATCTCGGGAAATACCACTAGACTTGGATAAGGAGATGATATTCTTTTTCCACCTCTGACTCTGAGAGGTTGGCTGATCCAAAGTCTTTGTGGGCCTCCATTCCTACATCTAATCAATGAGCATTTGGTTTTCATATCTCTGAAGTCCTTTCCAATACCAGTCCTAGGATTTATGAAAACATGAAACTAGGTTTAGAAGTAACATTTCTACAAGTTGTGAAATTCTGGAGCATGTTGATTATTTCTCAATACTTAATATATCTCAATTATTTTTTTTAAAAAGGCTAGTTGAAAATGAATACCAGTTACTTTCCCCATATCCATTTTGCCCTTTCTTACTAACCAAACTCTAATTGTATTTCTCCAAAAATTTTATATTTATGTTTACTTTTACAATCATAATTGTATTATTCTTAACTTCCCAGGAAAGATAAAATTATTTCATTGACCATAGATTTCTTACCAGACACTAATGACAGTGGGAAGACAATGGAAGAGTATCTTTAAAACACTGAAGGCAAATAACCATCAGGCCAGAATTCTATATCCAAAAAAATATTTTTCAGAAACAAAGGAAAAATAAAAACATTGTTAGATGAAGGAAAACCAAACGTATTTATTTTAAGTTGACCTAATTTAGAAAAGACGCCAAGGAAATTTCCCAGGCTAAAGGGAAATAATACCAGAGGGAAATTTTAATATTTAAGGATGAAGGAAGAGCAACAAAAATGATAAATCATCTGGAGAGACATAAAAAATATTTTTCTATTTTTAAGTGCTTTAAAATATGTATAACTGTTGAAAGAAAAAACTCTTATCTGGCATATTCACTGTACATACACAAAATATACATGACTACTATAATATAACATGGAAGTCAATAAAGGAGGTTAAGTGGCCAATATTTGTGCAGGTCTTCTACGCTTTACTTGAAAGAGTAAATTATTAACTCTAAGTAACCTGTGATAATTTAAGCAAGTGCATTGTAACCCCTAGAGGAAACACTAAAAAAAACCCAAAGATCCACACCTAGAAAGGCAATAAATTAATTAAAATAGTAGAGGGAGGAGCCAAAATGGCAGAACAGCATGGAAGTTTTTTGTGTCTCCCATCCATGAAATAACTGCCAGACCAACACTAAACCATCCTACACACCTAGAAAACTGATTGGAGGATTAACAGAACAATCTGTACACCCTGAATCACAGAATTCAGCAGGTATGTAGCGCAGAGAGGTAAATTTGGGGAGCAAGAAAGCCGTGGAGAGTAGGGAACCACTTTTGCAGGTGCAGAGAGGAAGGAGGTTGGAGAGGGGGGAAGAATATGGGAAAAGCACCCCTCCCCAAAAGCACCTGGAGAGAAAGTGAAAAATTGGAAACAGCCGCAGGAACTAAACTAAAAAGGGAGAAAGGAGAAAGGAGATGGTTTAAATTCCATTAAAACTGTAAACAAGGGGAGCACAAAGGCTGCAACTGCAGCTCGATACCTGTCGGTGCTCTGGTAGGAAGGGTGAATCCCCAGGAACAGAGTGGGGTCCGGAACATTCTCAGGCCACATGGAGAAAAGCGGTTTCACTGCTGGAAGGACATTTGATAGACTGTTGAAGCCACCTGGTCCCAGCAGACCCTAGAAAACAGCCACATTCTCTGGTGATGGACCAAGGTCGTTGAGGATGAAGCCTGGTGCCAGATGTGTGTTATGATTTTCCTAATCCCTGAAATGCTGCTGCTACACTATCTTGCAAATTTTTTCTGGGGTGGGCTGGCTCCTGGCCGCAGTCTCATGGCACCGGCAGCAGCAGGGTCCAGCAAGCGTTCCGGGGTGCCGCCGACATTTGGCCATTGCTCATTCGGCCATTGCTTGGTGAGACCCTCCCGCAGAGGGGCGGAATGGGTCAAAGCCGCAGTCCTTCAGAAGTAAGGGGCCGGGGAAAACAGCCGTATCTGAGACAAAATTCAGGACAGAGGTACTGCCTGGGGCCTGGTCACGGAGAGTGAACAAATGGGGAGTGGACGAGAGCTGAAGACAGAGGACAGGTGCAAGATTGCTGATCCTGGAGAACAGACCGGGTAACTCTGTGACTCCATTTTCACCCCTCCCGAGCATGCGCATACACATCTACCAGTGCCACAACACTCCACCTCAGTAGGCAAGCAGCGTCATCCAGTGGAGAGCGGAGCTGTTACACCGAGCCCTGCCCAACTGGGCCAACTTCACTCTTCAAGAACACAAGTTTCACCGCCGGCTTAGTTTATGGACTATAAAACGCTACATAGACTGACTTCTAGGGGAAAACAAAGTAATTTCAGTCCTACTTCAATCTGTTATCAGGTTCATCTATTTAATTTTCTTTCTTTTTTTTTCTTTTTCTCTTTTACACTTCTTTTATTTTTCTTGAATACAAAAAAAGAAAAAAAATATTTTCAATTTTTAATAAAAATATTTTTCTTTAACTTTTATTACTATATTTTTTATTTTTGTGTATATTTTTTCAAATTCTATTTTACTTCCATCATTTTATTAGTCTACTTCAGTGTATTCACCTTTTCAAATCATTTCCTTTTTTCTCCTTTCTTTTTCTTTTTTTCCCTTTTTCATTTCTTTTCTTTCTCTTGAATGCGGAAGGAGAAAAATCTCATTTTTACTTTCAATTTCTATTAAAAATATCTTTATTTAAGTTTTCACTATATTTTTTACTTTTATGTAAATTTTTTCAAATTCTAATTTACTTCCATCATTTTATTTTAGTCTACTACAGTGTATTCACTTTTTCAAATTTTCAAACGATTTTTTTCTTAAAATTTTTTTCTCTTTTTTGATTCTTTTCTTTTTTCTTGAATACAGAAAAAGAAAAAAATCATATTTATTTTTAATTTTCATTAAAAATGTTTTCCTTTAATTTTCTCACTATATTCTTTAATTTTGTGTATATTTTTTGAATTCTATTTTACCCCCATCATCTCATTTTAGTCTACTTCAGTGTATTTATTTTTTCAAATTCTCAAACGATTTCTTTTTTTTCTCCCCCCCTACTTATTTTTCTCTAATTTGTCAAACTACTTTCAACACCCAGACCAAAACACACCTAGGATTTAGCATCATCTATTCAATTTTTGTATGTGTATGTGTTTTTAATTTTTAATTTTAATTCTTTTAATTTTAATTTTTTTAATTTCAATTTTTCTACCTCATTAATTCTTTTTCTCCCTTTAAAAAGACAAAATGAAGGAATTAACCCCAAAACAAAGAGCACGAAGAAATGACAGCCTGGGATTTAACCGACACAGATACAAGCAAGATGTTTGAAACAGAATTTAGAATCACAATAATAAGAATACGAGCTGGAGTCAAAAATAGATTCGAATCCCTTTCTGCAGATATAAAAGAAATAAAAACTAGTCATAATGAAATTAAAAATGGTATAACTGAGTTGCAATCATGGAAGGATGCCACAGTGGCAAGGATGGATGAGGCAGAACAGAGATTTTGTGATATAGAGGACAAACTTATAGAGAATAATGAAGCAGAAAAAATGAGGAAGATTAAGACAAAAGAGTATGATTTAAGAATTAGGGAAATCAGTGACTCATTAAAAAGGAACAACATCAGAATCATAGGGGTCCCAGAAGAGGAAGAGAGAGAAATAGGGGTAGAAGAGGTATGTGAACAAATCATAGCAGAAAACTTTCCTAACTCGGGGAAAGACACAGACATCAAAATCCAGGAAAAACAGAGAACCCCCATTAGATTCAACAAAAACTGACCATCAACAAGGCATATCATAGTCAAATTCACAAAATATTCAGGCAAGGAGAGAATCATGAAAGCAGCAAGGGAAAAAAAAAAAAAAGTCCCTAACCTACAAGGGAAGACAGATCAGGCTTGCAGCAGACCTATCCACAGAAACTTGACAGACCAGAAAGGAGTGGCAGAATATATTCAGTGTGCTGAATCAGAAAAATATACAGCCAAGAATTCTTTATCCAGCACGGCTGTCATTCAAAATAGAAGGAGAGATAAAAAATTTCCCAGACAAACAAAAATTAAAGAAGTTTGTGATCACTAAACCAGCCCTGCAAGAAATTTTAAGAGAGACTCTCTGAGGGGAGAAAAGATGAATATATATATATATATATATATATATATATATATATATATATCAAAAACAACAAAGATTAGAAAGGTCCAGAGAACATCACCAGAAACTCCAATTATACAAGCATCATAATGGCAATAAATTCACATCTTTCAGTACTCACTCTAAATGTCAATGGATTCAATGCTCCAATCAAAGGACATAGGGTAACAGAATGGATAAGAAAACAAGATCCATCTTTATAGTGTTTACAAGAGACCCACTTTAGATCTAAAGACACCTTCAGATTGAAAATAAGGGGATGGAGAACCATCTATCATGCTAATAGTCAAGAAAAGAAAGCCGGAGTAGCCATACTTATATCAGACAATCTAGACTTTAAAATAAAGACTGTATCAAGCGATGCAGAAGGACATTATATCATAATCAAGGGGTCAATCCACCAAGAAGATCTAACAATTGTAACATTTATGCGCCAAATGTGGCAACACTCAAATATATAAATTAATACAAACATAAGGAAACTCATTGATAGTAATACCATAATAGTAGGAGACTTCAACACCCCACTCACAACAATGAACAGATTATCTAATCAAAAAATCAACAAGGAAACAATGGCTTTGAATGACACACTGGACCAGATGGACTTAACAGATACATTCAGAACATTTCATCCTAAAGCAGCAGAATATATATTCTTCTCCAGTGCACATGGAATGTTCTCCAGAATAGACCATATACTGGGACACAAATCTGCCCTAAGTATAAAAAGATCGAGATCATGCCATGCATAATTTCAGAACACAATTCTATGAAACTCGAAATCAACCACAAGAAAAAATTTGGAAAGGTAACAAATACTTGGAGACTGAAGAACATCCTACTAAAGAATGAATGGGCTAATCAAGAAGTTAAAGAGGAACATAAAAAGTACATGGAAGTCAAGGAAAATGATAACACCATAACCCAAAACCTCTGGGACACAGCAAAGGCAGTCATAAGAGGAAAGTACATAGCAATCCAGGCCTTCCTAAAGAAGGAAGAAAGATCTCAGATACACACCTAACCTTATGCGTTAAGAAGCTGGAAAAAGAATAACAAATAAAACCCCAAACCAGCAGAAGACAGGAAATAATAAAGATTAGAGCAGAAATTAATGCTATTGAAACCAAAAAAAAAAAAACAAAACAAAACAAAACAGTAGAACAGATCAATGAAATCAGAAGCTGGTTCTTTGAAAGAATTAACAAAATTTTGATAAACCACTAGCCAGTTTGATCAAAAAGAAAAAGGAAAGGACCCAAATAAATAAAATCAAGAATGAAAGAGGAGAGATCACAACAAACACACCAGAAATAAAAACAATAATAAGAGAATATTATGAGCAATTATATGCCAATAAAATGGGTAATCTGGAAGAAATGGACAAATTCCTAGAAACATATACGCTACCAAAACTGAAACAGGAAGAAATAGAAAATTTTAAACAGACCCATAACCAGTAAGGAAATCGAATTAGTAATCAAAAATCTGCCAGAAAACAAGAGTCCAGGGCCAGATGGCATTCCAGGGGGATTCTACCAAACATTTAAGGAAGAGTTAACACCTATTCTCTTGAAAATATTCCAAAAAACAGAAATGGAAGGAAAACTTCCAAACTCTTTCTATGAAGCCAGCATTACCTTGATTCCAAAACCTGACAGAGACCCCACTAAAAAGGAGAACTATAGACCAATTTCCCTGATGAACATGGATACAAAAATTCTCAACAAGATATTGACCAACCAGATCCAACAATACCTTAAAAAAAATTATTCACCACAACCAAGAGGGATTTATACCCGGGATGCAGGCCTGGTTCAATATCCACAAAACAATTAACGTGATAAATCACATCAATAAAAGAAAGGACAAGAACCATATGATTCTCTCAATAGATGCAGACAAAGAATTTGACAAAACACAGGATCCTTTCTTGATAAAAACCCTCAAGAAAGTAGGCATAGAAGGAGCATACCTCGAGATCATAAAAAGTCATATATGAATGACCCAACGCTAATATCATCCTCAATGGGGAAAAACTGAGAGCTTTTCCCCTAAGGTCAGGAACACAACAAGGATGTCTATTCTCCCCACTGTTGTTCAACATAGTACTGGAAGTGCTAGCCTAAACAATCAGACAACAAAAAGAAATAAAAGGCATCCAAACTGGCAAGGAAGAAATCAAACTTTCACTCTCCACAGATGACATGATACTCTATGTGGAAAACTCGAAATACTCTACCAAAAAACTGCTAAAACCGATACATGATTTCAGATAAGTTGCAGGATACAAAATCAATGTACAGAAATCAGTCGCATTTCTATACACCAATGATAAAGCAGCAGAAAGGGAAATCAAGAAATAGATCCCATTTACAAATGCACCAAAACCATAAGACCTAGGAAAAAAAAACCTAACCATAGAGGTAAAAGATCACCCTGAAACTATAGAAAGACTATGAAAGAAATTGAAGAAGACACAAAGAAATGAGAAAGACATTCCATGATCATGGATCAGAAGAACAAATATTGTTAAAATGTCTACACTACCCAAAGCAATCTACACATTCAATGAAATCCCTATCCAAATAACATCAGCATTCTTCACAGAGCTAGAACAAACAATTCTAAAATTTGTAGGGAACCAGAAAAGAACCCAATTATACAAAGTAATGTTGAAAAAGAAAACCAAAGCTGGGGGCATCAGAAATCTGGACTTCAAGCTGTATTATGAAGCTGTAATCCTCAACACAGTATGGTACTGGCACAAACAGACACATACATCAATAGAACAGAATAGAGAACCCACAAAGGGACCCACAAATGTATGGCCACCTAATCTTAGACATTGGAAGGAATATCTGATGGAAAAGGCACTCTCTTCAGCAAATGGTGCTGGGAAAACTGGACAGCGGCATACAGAAGAATGAACCTGGACCACTTTCATACACCATACACAAAAATAAATTCAAAGTGGATGAAAGATCTAAATGTAAGACAGGAAATCATCAGAATCCTAGAGGAAAAAACAGGCAACAGCCTCTTTGACCTAGGCTGCAGCAAGTTCTTACTAGACATAGGAGGACATGGACCTTGAAATAAATAATGTTAGTATAAATATTAAGATTTTTTAAATAATTTTAAGTTCTTTATTAGAAGTAATTTGGAGTACAGCCTTGTAAAATAATTATTGCCCAAAGGACCAATATATCTAAACTTTCAGTCACAAAATACTTACTTTAAGTCCTAATTTAAAAAAAAAAAAGTGGGGAGAGAAAGAAAGAAACAACTGGAGAGATATTTTTCAAATGAAACAAATCCTATTGTTGGGTATAAATACGTACATATAACAAGGAGAAAAGGAGAAAGGAGGAAGATAATGATAAAATTTTCGTTTAAGTGAGAATGGAAGACATCAAAAAAATCTGATATGACACTTAGGTAAGAGGCAGAGACAAAGTAAGAGTAAACCAACGTTGTGATCTCAATCCTGACTGCTCTTTAACATATTGTCAGGAAAGAGGCAAAGGGTTAGGACTAAAAGAGAGCTGGACCCTTCATTTGACAACAATGTCCTAGAAAATGTTTCTTTCCCAGATAGAGCTTAAAAGGCTGCAGCTGTAATGAACTTGGGTCAGAAAATCAAACTCTCTAAGACTTAAAGTTCCACCTGCAAACGATCTTCCCTCAGTAGGGGACTGGTCACATACACTAAGAAATATCCATAAAATAAAATGCTGTCTATTTCTTACAAAAGAAGGATTGCTTCTGATGTATTTTTACAGAAAGATTTCTGGTAGTGTAAAATGACTGATGTAGGTTTCTGAGAAGTGCTTTACTTTATATCCACCTTTTAAAAAAAAAAGTATTTGCACACATCTAAAAAAATTGTGGAAAAAGACAAAACAAACAAAAAACCTCTTAAGATTTCATATATAGATCCTTTGCTTCATGAGTGCTGAAAATGATGTAAGCAGTGCCAGGAAGATTAATTAAAATTACACAATAATGCTTAATAATATTATTTTTAAAAGATTATAAATTCTGCTCACTATATCACTTATTACTAAACTATATTAAAACTTTCTAAATTTGTTTCCCTAAGATAGAGCAATACTCAACCCTTTCTGGTTTAATGGATAAAGTCTACTTTTACAAGTAATTACAAGTGGAAACGAATGCTAGATATTTCTGATGTGACAATAGGCCCTTTCATACCAATATACTTGAAGTATAATAGTTAACAAAATCTATTTCAGACTATGGAGAATTTGTATAATAGGATCTACCCTGCAACAGAAACCAGAGATTTCTATCAATGGATAAATTGAAAAATAAGACTGTGTCATAGATTCTCCCCCCTTTGCTGCTATGCAATCCCATACTCCCTTCTGATTCTCTCCTCAGGTCTCTCTAGGATAGATTACAATAATGAGATCTCTTTCTTTAGTAAACAAAGTCAGGGACAGAAATGTTTAAGCCTCCCTCTTGACTAGAAGTAATTAAGTATCTAAATTATAAATACACACTCATGTCTGGGGAGGTTAACTGATTTTATGAACTGCATAAATGACAAAGGCTCACCATTTCACTGAAGACGATTCATACCCTGGCTATTCATACTTTTTTTTTTTTTCCTCATAAGAAGGCCCATTGTTTAAAAGTAATTAGAGCTTTTCCACTGAGGCATATAAGTCACATTAACGTTGAATTCAAAATCACATACATTTTTTTAGTCTGTATCTTTGCACTTTTCTAAGATATAGACAACTTCATAAATATATTCATTCCTATACAACACACAGTAAATAAAAAGTAGATTCTTTTATTTCTAACCAATAATTGAAATATATGCATAAAAATTTCTACACACGTAGGGGCGCCTGGGTGGCGCAGTCGGTTAAGCGTCCGACTTCAACCAGGTCACGATCTCATGGTCCGTGAGTTCGAGCCCCGCGTCGGGCTCTGGGCTGATGGCTCAGAGCCTGGAGCCTGTTTCCGATTCTGTGTCTCCCTCTCTCTCTGCCCCTCGCCCGTTCATGCTCTGTCTCTCTCTGTCCCAAAAATAAATAAACGTTGAAAAAAAAAAAATTTTCTACACACGTAAACTAATCAATTGTCCTAAAAGAACAAAAATATACATTCCAAATCATAAATTTAGTTTTTATGGCATAAAGGTTACTGTGCATTTTGAAAACAATATGCCATATGACAGGAACAGTATAACTTGAAAATTAAGGCCTCACTTAAAGTCAGAGTGCTCGTTTTCAACTCCCTAATACTCCTAATTACTTGGTATATAACTTTGATAAACTTCTTGAAATTGTTAAAATTTAGCTTCCTTAACTAAAAAATGAGAATAAAATATTCACTAACTGAGGAGTGCCTGAGCACTCAGTCAGTTAAGCGTCGGACTCTTGATTTTGGCTCAGGCCCTGATCTCATGGTTTTGAGATTGAGCCCCATGTCAGGCTCTGTGCTGGTGTGGAGTCTACTTAAGATTTTCTTTCTTCCACCCCCTCTGCACCTCCCCAAACCTCTCTCAGGAAAAAAAAAAAAAAATCACTAACTTATAAGTTTGCTTCAATGATTAAATAGGATAAAATCTTTAAGAAAAAGTGCTTAGCATAATCCCCAGGACATGGTATGAATTCCACAAATCATTAAGTAGAATTTGGATATAGGATGATCTATTAAACACAGCTGTACAGAGTATTAGAAACATTATAATTGCAAGACATCTATTTATTCCTTGAAAGCAGATTCAGGTATAAAAAATACCAAGGATGGTGGTGCCTGGGTAGCTCAGTCGGTTGTGTGTCCGACTTTGGCTCAGGTCATGATCTCGAGGTTTGTGAGTTCGAGCCCCACGTCAGGATCTGTGCTAACAGCTCAGAGCCTGGAGCCTGCTTCGCATTCTGTGTCTCCTCCTCTCTCTGCCCCTTCCATGCTTGTGTTCTGTCTCTGTCTCTCAATAATAAATTAATGTTAAAAAATTTGTTTTAAATACCAAGGATAATTGAACATTATAAAGTTGATGTCTAATATCATTACTCCTAGAATATTTGGAATAACTATAATTTCAAATATATAATATGTGTATAATAAAAGTATACAATGTATTTATTAATATATACTATTTCATAATATATGCCATATGATAACATATAGTGTAAAACAATAAATTGCTAGTCATTAATTTGAAAAGATTTTAGAGAAAAGGGACAAGATGGTGTGAGACAGAGCCTTTATATTATATATAAAAGTATGCATTTACTTCAATTTGTTTCTGGTCACACATCTCCTGAGATACTTATCATTATAAAATATGTTTTCTATGGTATATAACTCAATGAATGACCTAGAAATATTGTATTTCAATAAGAAAGCAGCTAATAAGAAATAGGAAACTGATATTTTTTTTTTTAATTTTTTTTTTCAACGTTTATTTATTTTTGGGACAGAGAGAGACAGAGCATGAACGGGGGAGGGGCAGAGAGAAAGGGAGACACAGAATCGGAAACAGGCTCCAGGCTCCGAGCCATCAGCCCAGAGCCCGACGCGGGGCTCGAACTCACGGACCGCGAGATCATGACCTGGCTGAAGTCGGACGCTTAACCGACTGCGCCACCCAGGCGCCCCAGGAAACTGATATTTTGGAAAATAACTATCATGAAATCTCTCTTGAATAGGTATTTTGTAAATATAAATTGATATAAATAACTATGGTAAAGTGAAGAGGCATGAGTTTTTTTTTCATTACTGAATCATCATCCTCATTATTATCATCATCCTTCATAATCATTGGAGAGTGACTATGTACCAGACATTTTAAATTATTTTTAATGCATCAACTAATTAAATCCTGACAAAAATATTATGTAATTATTACATTCATTTGAAAGAAATTGAGGGACAGAGATTAAGGTAGCTTCCTAAAGCTATTCAGTGAAAAAAACAGGAAAAAGAATTAAAGGCAGGGGACTTAACTAGTTTAATTAACTTTAATTTTCAAATAAAATGCTGAATTATTGCACAATAAATTATTAATTCATATTGCCCTAAAATTAAAATTGTAAAGGTTTGAAATCTCATATATATGAAGGGCATATTTTTATTATACACAATACCTCCATAGTTACCTAACTTGAAAAGTAGAGTTTTGTCTCAGTAAATGGGCAAAGGTATTACAAACAAATAAATAGTGTAATGAATTATTCAATATTTTTTTATACCTCAAAAAATCTAATTGTGCAATCCCACTAAACTCTCAAAACTTTAACATTCATCATTCAACAAACTTACTCTGTCACTACCTATTCCAAGCACTTAGATACATCAGTAGATGAAAAAACAAATAAACAAAACCCCGATTTTTAAGAACTTACACAGAGATAGAGAGTCAGCCAACAAAACATAAATATCTGCAAATAAGTGAATTTGGTGATATTTCAGAAATGAATAAATGCCATAAAGAAAGCAAGCAAGCATTTTTAATACTACCTAATATTTTTAAGTCTTTTTATGATTTAAAATACATTAATGATACTCTAATGAAGGAATAGAGTAGGGCTGTTTTATTTACGTGCGTGTACATGTGGAGTTATGTGTTTGTGCATAACTATGCAGTTCTATTTAGAAGAGTTACAGTGGCCAAATTCTAAGCAGATCTACAATGATATGGGTATATTCTAAAAGGTCACAACTAGATTCTCTTAAGTATTTTTTTCTATACTTGAAATGCCTCAGCAAGAACAACTTTTCCCAAATCTGATTTTTTTTTAAGTTTTTATTTAAGTTCCACTTTTTAAATATATTATTACATTAGCTTCAGGAATAGAATTTAGTGATTCATCACTTACCTACAACACCCAGTGCTCATCATTACTAGTACCCTCCTTAATACTCATCACACATTTAATCCATCCCCCTGCTCACTTCGATCCAGCAACCCTCAGTTTGTTATCTATAGTTAAAAGTCTGTTTTCTGGTTTTTATCATTCTCTTTTTCCCCCACTATGTTCATCAGTTTAATTTCTTAAATTCCACATATGAGCAAAATTATAGTATTTATCTTTCTCTGAGTGACTTTTGCTTAGCACAATACACTCTAGCTCCATCCATGTCACTGCAAATGACAAGATTTCATTAATATTCCGCTGTGTGTGTATATATATATATATATATATATATATATATATATATATATATATACCACTTCTTCTTTATCCATTCATCAGTAATGGACTCTTTAGTATGCATGCATCAGTAATGCTCTCTATCAGTAATGAATAATTTGGACTCTTTCTATACCTTGGTTTTTGTTGATAATATGCTATAAACATCAGGGTGCATGTCTCTCTTTGAATAAGTATTTTTGTATCTCTTGGGTAAATACCTAGTAGTGCAGATGCTGGATTGTAGGGTAGTTCTTTTTTTTACCTTTTTGACAAAACTCCATACTGTTTTCCAGAGTGGCTTCACATTTGCATTTCCACCAAAAGTGTAGGAGGATTCCCCTTTCTCTTCATCCTCACCAATACCTGCTGTTTCCTATGTTGTTAATTTTAGACATTCTGACAGGTATAAGGTGGTATCTCATAGTTTTTATTTGTATTTGCCTTATGGTGAGTTATGTTGAGCATCTTTTCACGTGTCTGTTAGCCATCTGGATGTCTTTTTTGGAAAAATGTCTATTCATGTGTTTTTCCCATTTCTTACCTGGATTATTTGTGTTTTGGGTGTTGAGTTTGATAAGTTTTTTTTTTATAGATTTTTGATACTAACCTTTTATTAGATATATCATTTGAAAATATCTTCTCCAATTACAAAGCCTTCCTTTTAGTACTGTTGACTGTTTCCTTCACTGTGCAGAAGCTCAGTGTCCCAAATGTTCATTTTTGCTCCTGTTTCACATGCCTCTGGAGCCATGTATAATAAGAAGTTGCTAAGACTGATGTCAAAGAGGTTACTGCCTGTATTCTCCTCTAGGATTTTGACTGTTTCATGTTTCACATTTATGTCTTTTATCCATTTTGAATTTATTTTTTGTGTATGATGTAAAAAGAGGTCCAGTTTCATTCTTCTGCATATTGTTGTCCAGTTTTCCAAACACCATTTGTGGAAGAAACTGTCTCCCCTCCCCCATGGGGTATTCTTTCCTGCTCTATTGAATCTTAGTTTATTATTTAGTTGTGGGCCCATTTCTGGGATTTCTATTCTGTTCCATTGATCTATGTGTCTGTTTTTGTGCCAGTATCATATCGTGTTGATCACTACAGCTTTGAAATGTAGAGTCCAAAATTGTGATGCCTTCAGTTTTTCTTTTTCAAGATTGCTTTGACTCTTTGGGACGTTTTATGCTTCCATACAAATTGTAGCATTGCTTGTTCTAGCCCTGTGAAAATGCTCGTGGTATTTTGGTAGGGATTGCATGAAATGTGTAGTTTACTTTGGGTAGTAGAGTATATTTTACCAATATTTTTTTCTTCCAGTCCATTAGCATCGATGTTTTTCCATTTCCTTATGTCCTCTTCAATTTCTTTCACAAGTATTCTATAGTTTTCAGAGTACATATCTTTTGTCTCTTTGGTTAAATTTATTCTTAGGTATTTTATGGATTTTGGTGCATTGTAAATGGGATTGATTACTTGATTTCTATTTGTACTGCTTCAGGATTGGTGTATAGATTTCTGTACATTGATCTCGCATCCTTCAAATTTAATGAATTTATATATTAGTTCTATCACTCTTTGGTGGAGTCTTTTGAGTTTTCTACATAGAGTATCATATTTTCTGCAAATAGCGAACATTTGATTCTTCCTTGCCAATTTAGAAGCATTTTATTTCTTTTTGTTATCTGGTTGCTGAGGTTAGGAATTCCAGTACCATGTTGAATAAAAGTAGTGAGACTGGACATCTCTCTCTTGTTCCTAACCTAGAAGAAAAGCTCTTTGTTTTTCCCCATTGAGGATTATATTAGGTGTATGTCTTTTTTAAAATATTTTTATTTTATTAATATTTAATATTTTTGAGAGAAAGAGAGAGAGATAGAGCATGAGTGGGGGGAGGGGAATAGAGAGAGGGAGATACAGGATCCAAAGCAGGCTCCAGGCTCTGAGCTGTCAACACAGAGCCCAATGCGGGGCTTGAACTCGGGAACCTCGAGATCATGACCTGAACCAATGTAGGATTCCCAACCAACTAAGCCACCCAGGTGCCCCCGCTGTATGTCTTTTGTAGATAGTCTTTATGATGTTGAGATATGTTCTCTCTATCTCAACTTTGTTGAGGGTTTCTATCAAGAATGGATGCTGCACTTTGTCAAATGTTTTTTTCTGCATCTATTGAGTAGATCAAATGGTTTGTATTCTTTCTTTCATTAATGTAGTGTATCACATTGATTTGCAAATATTGAAACACGCTTGCATCCCAGGAATAAATCCCACTGGATTGTGGTGAATGATTCTTTTGATGTATTGTTGGATTTGATTTGCTGAGTTTTTTGGTTTTGGTTTTGTTTTGCGTTTTTGAGAATTTTTGCATCCATATACACCAGGGATTTTGGCCTATAGTTCTCTTTTTTAGTGGAGTCTTTATCAGGTTCTGGAGTCAAGGTAATACTGGACTCATAGAGTAAGTTTTAAAGTTTTCCTTCCACTTTTTATTTTTTGGAATGGTTTGAGAAGAATAGGTATTAACTCTTCTTTAAATGTTTGGTAGAATTCCCCTGTGAAGCTACCTGGCCCTGGACTTTACTTTTTTGGGAAATTTTTGATTACTGATTCAATATCTTTTCTGGTTATCAGTCTGTTCAAGTTTCCTATTTCTTCTTATTTCAGTTTTGGTAGATTATATGACCTCAGAGGCTCCATAAGCATAATAAGATCTTTCACTTGTCATCCATTTGCTTGGTAAATGTTTCTCACCCCTTCACTTTCAATCTGCAGGTGTCTTTAGGACTAAGATGAGTCTGTTGTAGGCAGCATTTAGATGGGTCTTGTTTTGTTTCTAAGAATTTAACCAGACTGCCCAATTTGTTGGCATATAATTTTTCATAATATTATCTGATAATGGTTTGTATTTCTGTGGTGTTGATTTTTATTCCTCCTCTCTAATTTGTGGTTTTATTTATCTGGATCCTTTCTCTCTTCTTTTTAATGTCTGAGTAGGGGTTTATCAATCTTATTATTTTTTTTTTTCAAAGAACCCACTCCTGATTTCATTGAATTGTTCTAGCTTTTTTTTTTTTTCTTTTTTTTTTTTTTTTTTTTTGTAATCCATTCTGACACCCTATGTCTTTTGATTGGACTATTTAGTCCATTTACATCAGAGTGATTGTTGATAAATATGAATTCAGTGACATTTTATTGCTTATTAAGTCATTGTTTTTAGAGATTTTCTCAGTTCCTTTCTAGTCTTTGTTGCTTTTGGGCTTTTTCTCTCACTCAAAGTGTCCCCTTTAATTTTTTCTTGCAAGGTTGGTTTAGTGGTCACAAACTCCCTTAGGTTTTGTTCATTTGGGAAACTCTTTACCCCTCCTATTCTGAATGACAGCCTTACTGGATAGAATATTCTTGGCTGCACATCTTTCCCATTGAGCACATTGAATATATCATGCCACTCCCTTCTGGCTTGTCAAGTTTCTGTGAAGAGATCTGCTGCTAACCTTATTTGTCTTCCTTTATAAGTTATGGACTTTTTTTCATCTTTGTGCTTTTAGGATTTTTCTTCATATTTTTCAGATTTAACTATAATATGTCTTAGTGTTCAGCTTTTTTTGTTGATTTGAAGGGAGTTTTTCTGGGCCTCCTGGATCTGGATGTCTGTTTCCTTCCCCATGTTAGGAAAGTTTTCAGCTATAATTTCCTGAAATAAAACTTTTTTCCCCTTTCCCTCTGTTATTCATGTGGGACTCCTATAGTATGGATCTTATTATGCTTTAGGAGTCTCTGAACTCCCTAAGTCCACATTCATAATCCAATATTTTTCTTTCCCTCTTCTTTTTAGTTTCATTATTTTCCATAATTTTATCTTCTATATCACTTATCCATTTCTCTGTGTCTTTCATGCTTGTGGTCATTACATCCAGTCAGTTTTACATCTCAGTTATAGCATTTTATACTTTGGCATGACTTATTTTTAGGTCTTTTACCTCTCAGGTAAGAGACCTCTTGATGTTTTCTATGCTTTTCCCAAGCCCAGCTAGCATCCTTATAAATGTTGTTTTAAATTCTGGATCAATCATATCACTTATATCTGTTTCAATTAGATACCTGGCCCTAAACTTTTCTTGTTCTATCTTTTGGGATGAATTTCTCTGTCCTGGCATTTTGTGTAGGTCTCTGTATTCTTCTTTTTGTTAGGATAGACTGTTATGTTTCCTGGTTTTGAGAGCAATGGCTGTATGAAGAGGAATTCATATACCATCCAGGGTTAGGGCTTCAGAGTCTGTATCTGATGTGTGCTACAGGCACTCCACTGCCATATTTTGGCGGCTGGTTCCTCAGGGCAGTTCTCTGTGGAGTTTCTCCTTGCCTGCCATGGGAAGTGTTTGGACTTTGGCCAGACCTCAGTTACTTTTTTTTTTTTTTAATGTTGAGAAAGAGATAGAACATGAGTGGGGGAGGGGCAGAGAGAGGGAGAGGGAGACACAGAATCTGAAGCAGCCTCCAGGCTCTGAGCTGTCAGCACAAAGCCCAACCTAGAGCTCAAACCCACAAACTACAAGATCATGACCTGAGCTAAAGTTGGATACTTAGCCAACTGAGCCACCCAGGTGTCCTAAGAGTGTAATGAGTTTTAACTATGTGTGCTCTGATTTGCTTGTTAAAAGACATATGATGCTATTTCCACTGGAGTTGAAGCTTTGCAGAACTGTTTGATCAGCAAATATGATGCTTGCAGGGTGTTTGTGTTGGTCTTCTGGGTGTGGGTCCGGCTGCTCTGGTTCTCAGTCACACTTGCCAGAGAAGAGCAGCACCAGCAGAGTGCAGGGCGGGAGGGCTTGGTGTAAGCAGTTTAGGCCACCACTGTTGGTGTTGCACTGCTTTGGGAAGTTAGTCTATGCTGAAGGACTGAGGGAAAAAAATGGTGCTTCTGGCAATTTTGTCCCTGCAGAGGAAATTATGCCTCTCCCTGATGTGCTCCAAGAAGGGGGAATAGTCCCTCTCAGTGTGTCTCAGGGTGTCCTCAGATCATACCTTCTACCTCCGGGCTAGCTTCCCTCCTTTGCTACAGGAGCACTCCACTCCACTAGTCATAAAATCTCATCCAAATCAGCCCCTATCATTTTCCTAGTCAGTGGTTTTGGGGAAGAGTTTTCCTTGTGCAATCCCCTGTTTTCTCCTCTCTCTTTCTCCTCTGTCTCTTACCAAACCTCCCTCCCCTTCACAGCACTCACTATCCATCCCCCTCCCCCCAAGTCAGGTCTCTGCACCTCCTACATTCCATGATGTGGCCTCTTCTCTCTTCCTATTTGGCAGTTTGTTCTGTTAGTCCTTGGATCAATTTCTTGGGTATTCTGTATGATTTGATATTGATCTAGTTGAGTTTGAGGGGCCAGGTAAGCCTAGGGTTCTCCTACTACCTCCCTGACAATGATTTAAATCATCAAAGAAAAGATTAGTGAATAAGCACAGTGATACAGACCATCTATAGCACCTGTCATCATTAATCTCTGAGCAATTCATATACCTTAGTAAGTGAGATGACTTTATGATAGAGTAACAGTAGTTTCTTTTTACTTTCAAAGTTATCTGGAAGTGATGTCACCAAGATAATGACATAAATTGTTCTTAACTTCACTCCCCTCACAAGAAGAACAAATAATAACTGTTTGAGAACAATACACCACTGAGGGAATCCTAGCACATGGGGATGAGTTTGAAGCACCTTCTGCACCACAGAGAACAAGACAGACAAATTGAAAGATGAAAGTTATTCATGGACTACATTGCTTTTCTCCCAGGGCAGCCCAGCATGACATGAAGAGGTCTCCCTTGAACCTCCAATTCCTCCAGTGGGAAAAGAAACCAAGGAGGGAAAATGCCCCCCATCATCGTCATTACATGTTACTCTGTAGGAGCCCCAACTCTACTTTCACACAATGGGAACTACAGGGTAATCTGCAGGGCCTAACCACTGGACATATTACTGTGATGAAATGGGAGGAGGGGCTTACAACAACCAGCAGAGAAATCTTGGCAGACTGAGTTCATAACTGCAGTGCCCAAGTAGTGATTGCAACCAGTGGCTTTGCTCATCTGCAGAACCAAGTTGGGGATCCACTCTGGCCAGAAAATTTTTTGGGGTACAGATATGCCTGATTCATTTCCTTAAATGAGGAGTTTGTTGGCTCTAGAGCCCCGTTTTCTTACACCCAGGCAAGGAGCTGAATCACATTCCTACCAACTGTGGAGAATGTCATTTAGCCCTATCTGATCAGAAGTGCTGGTATCAACTCTTGGAACTTGTGCAGCCTAGCAGCACTTGAGCTGAGAGGTGGAGGGAAGAGTCAATAGTTTGCAGAGCAAAGCCAGTGGACTTGTTCACTCAAGTAACTTGGGGTTTAGGTCAGCTTGAGTAAAGACAACTAAGAGTTTTACAACCTTTAGAGGTACTTCCCCATTGAGCCCAGGAAGGAAATCTAATTCATAACCCCAATCATTGATGAATATGTCCTTTAGCCTGACAAAACAAGGGACTTAACCAGAGCATGTGGGAAGCTGGATCACCCAATTAACAACACTATATACAGTGACAATTGAACACAGTGCACATTCAATGCCTCACCTGTCTAGAGAATTCAGTGCACAATCTGGCCTCATTCAGATTCCCAAATAATGAGTGGTACAGGCCCTAGGTCCGGCCCTATTGGAAAGTCTAATTCATAGACCCATCTACTACTGAATATAATGACTGTTCCTAACCATCTAGTAAACCTGACTAGAGAATCCAGGCAAATGAATAGCCTACCTTGAATCCTCACTTGGGTAGAAAAACAAGCCAGCAGTTCTCTGACTGTTCTCAGGATCCAGTTATTCTAAGATGGTGGCACCAAGCCATCCCCATCCTTAGACCTCAAAGAGTTACCTCACCCCAAAATAGACCATAATAGCAGGCCCTGCTTAGTGATGGGTATTACTAGCAAACATACCCAGAAACCTAAACTGAACTGATTGGTGAAGAATGGTCTGCCAAACGAGCCTGTAAAATCTGAAAAAGGAACCCCATTACATAAATGCACACTAATGTTAAGAAATCAAGGATTTCTTGTGGCTCAGTCAGTTAAGCATCTAACTCTTGATTTGGGCTCAGATAAAAAGAGACAAAATCTTTATATTATGATATAGTGGTCAATATATCAAGAAGAAATCACAACTGTAATTATTTGTGACCAATATTAAAGCACCTCAATATATAAAGCAAAAAACTAACAGAGCTACAAGGAAGAATAAACATTACGACAATAATAGTTAGAGACAATAATACCCCGCTCTTTACAACGGACAGATCATCCAAACAGAATAAGAAAACAGTGGATTTGAACAACACTACAAAACAAATGAAATTAACTGACATATAGAGAACACTGTATCTAACAACAGCAGAATACACATTCTTCTCAAGTGTATGTGAAACATTTTCTAGGATAGACCACGTGTTAGGGGACAAGACAAGTTTTAGCAAATTCAGGAAAACTGAAATCATACCAAGTTCTCTGACAACAGTGGCATGAAACTAAAAATCAAATAACAAGAGGAAAACTGGAAAATTCACAAACACATGGAAATTAAATAACAGTCTATTGAACAATGGATCATAGAAGGAATTAATGGGGAAATAAAAAACTTTCTTGGAACAAACAAAAATGGAAATACAACATATCAGAACTTGTGGAATGCAGCAAAAGCATGTCTAAGAGGGAAATTAACAATAATAAACATCTACATTAAAAGCAAGAAAGATCCCAAATAAATATCTTAACTTTAAGTAACTAGGAACAGAACAAACTATGCCAATGTTAGCAGAAGAAAGGAAATAACAAAGGTTAGAGCAGAAATCAATGAAATAGAGAACAGAAATCAATAAAAAAGATCAACCAAACTAAGAGTTGGTTTCTTTGAAATCATAAACAAAATTTGGCTATAGTAGACAAAGGAGAAACAAACAAACATATTAATATAATTCATTATGTCCACTCACCTCCATACAACAATAAACACTACAGGTGTTTTTTTGCTGTTTTTGTTGTTAGTTTTTGTTTTTTTGTTTTTGTTTTTGTTGTTGTTGTTGCTATTGATGCTCTCTTCTTTGCCATACTAGAAATTAAGAACTGGGGTGCCTGGATGGCTGAGTCAGTTGAGTGTCTGACTCTTGATTTTGGCTCAGGTCATGATCTCATCATTCATGAGATCAAGCCCTGTATTGGGCTCTGTGCTGACAGTGAAGAACCTGCTTGGGATTCTCTCTCTCTCTCTCTCTCTCTCTCTCTCTCTCTCTCTCTCTCTGCCCCTCCCCTGCTCACACTCTGTCTCTCTCTGTCTCTCAAAAATAAATGAAAAAAAAATTTTTAATTAAAAATAGAACAAAGTAAAAAAGAACTTGTTTTGTTTTGCTTTTTTTACTCTTTCTAAATTGAAAAGATGCTCTTTGTTCTTCCTTAATTCCATTCAGACTCTTTCACACACCCCAACATACCCAGCTACCTGAAGTAAAACCTGCCAAATATTATTATGACAATGGTAGATTGTGAGAAACAAAATCCCTCATTGGAAAACATTAAAAAATAAAACATAATCACAGATAATATAATAGATCACAAAGAGACCATATATAAGATATCTGGGTCTCAAAATAAATGTTAAACCTAATAATCATCTGTTGTTTAAAAAAATTATAAATTTAATGTTTTATATGGGAAGTATTTACATTTAGTTTCCTTTTTAAAAATATCTTGGTGAAAAGCTCACAACCTTTTCTTTTTATAGCTTGGATAATCGAGTCATAGGGGAGTCAGGAATAATTGTGTTTTGGACTTATTAATACCCAATACCAACTAAATAGGCAAAGATTGTTTAAAAGCTACAAACTTAGTGGTGATGTGAAGGAAATTAATGCTCTCATCATCTGTTGGTGAGATTATACACTGGTACAACCTTTCTAGAGTCCCGTTAAACAAAATATATTGATAGAAATATATGTGTGCACATTTGCTTTGAAGAAGTATTTCTATTTCTAGAATTCATATTAAAAATGCCAAAAAGATGCACAATCTGTAGAGTCAAAATCGGCAAAGCAGTAGCACCTACATAAACATAGATACACACAAAGAATTGGAAGCAACCTACATGTCCAGAAATGGATAATATCAAGTGTGTTATGGTACACATATGGAATAGTAAATTAGTTAGCCATTTCAAGTGAATTTGAAGAAGAATATTTAACCATTTTAAAAACATTAGTTTAGGGGCGCCTGGGTGGCGCAGTCGGTTAAGCGTCCGACTTCAGCCAGGTCACGATCTCGCGGTCCGTGAGTTCGAGCCCCGCGTCGGGCTCTGGGCTGATGGCTCAGAGCCTGGAGCCTGTTTCGGATTCTGTGTCTCCCTCTCTCTCTGCCCCTCCCCCGTTCATGCTCTGTCTCTCTCTGTCCCAAAAATAAATAAACGTTGAAAAAAAAAAAAACAAAAAAACATTAGTTTAATTTTAACTGAAAATGTTTACAACATGTTATGTATATAATTCATTTTTAAAATACATTAAAATATGATATATTAACAGAGCATATATTAAAATATCCTTAACAATGATAGTCTCTAGATTATGGAGAAAATTCCTCCTTTTTATTATTTATATTTTTTAACTGTTTTCACTATATGCACACACACAAGCATGTGTGCATGCTCACTCACACACACACA
Organism: Puma concolor; assembly: GCF_028749965.1. Lineage (NCBI taxonomy): Eukaryota > Metazoa > Chordata > Mammalia > Carnivora > Felidae > Puma > Puma concolor. The sequence continues at coordinate 33,425,855 of NC_141673.1, read as the reverse complement.
TACATACACACACACATCTTTCATTTTAGAAAGAAGGATAAATCAATGTAAGTTGTACTTTCCCTTTGAAAGTCTTTCTAGAGCATTACCAGATTTAACAAGGATATTTCTACTTTATATAAGCATTAGAGCAACACTATTCTGATTTTATATAAAAATTTAATTGGCTATATGAAAATAACCATCAATAAATATACTTGAGTGATATAATTTATAGATGTTATCACATTCTAGTAAAGTTACCCTTCAAAAGAGAATCCAAATGCTGCTATCATTTTAATCTTAAATTCTCAGCACATAGTCATAGTTACAATGTTTTCTATAATAATCAAGTTGTCAAATTGGATGCATCTTTATTTATTATTTTTATTTATTTTTTTACATTTTATTTAATTTTGAGAGAGAGAGAGAGACAGAGCACAAGTGAGGGATGAGCAGAGAGAGAGGGAGAAATAGAATCTGAAGCAGGCTCCAGGCTCTGAGCTGTCGGCACAGAGCCCAACATGGGGCTCGAACTCACAAACCATGAGATCATGACCAAAGCCGAAGTCGGATGCTTAACCAACTGAGCCACCCAGTCACCTCTTCTTTTTTTTATTTCTTTTTACATTTTATTTACTTCTGAGAGAGAGAGAGAGAGAAAGAGAGAGAGAGATCCATCTTAATTTTACCACAAATAAATTCTTGGGATAAGCGTAAGTTCATAAAAACTGATAAAATAGTCAAAGGATTGGAATTTACATGGTTATGATAGCAATTTCCATTTTCTACTTTCATGATTTTCTTTGTTCAAAAGAATTCCAAACTTATTTATTTTCAAGAAACTATTAAGAAAGTTGGGGCGCCTGGGTGGCGCAGTCGGTTAAGCGTCCGACTTCAGCCAGGTCACGATCTCGCGGTCCGTGAGTTCGAGCCCTGCGTCAGGCTCTGGGCTGATGGCTCGGAGCCTGGAGCCTGTTTCCGATTCTGTGTCTCCCTCTCTCTCTGCCCCTCCCCCGTTCATGCTCTGTCTCTCTCTGTCCCAAAAATAAATAAACGTTGAAAAAAAAAATTAAAAAAAAAAAGAGAAAGAAATACACTATTTGCAACTATAGAATTTTCAGTGTTTTCTTATTTACAAGGGGTCAGATTTTCAGAAGTATTTTTCCCCATTCTTAAAGTCAATTTCTTTCTACTGATGAAGTTGCTGAGATGGGAGAGATTCATGAAGACATCTGGTGAAATCATAATCACATATGATAAAATTCATTATTTTGATTATCCCACAGAATTTATAAATTTAGTCTATGTTTATTAAACACAGAATGTACATTTTTGATGGTTCCTTCAATTTTTCAAATTACGCTTGTTTATGAAGAAAAAAACTAGGTCAAATACTAATTTTTCATTTATGCATTTATTCACACATATGGTGATACAGAAAATTTTAGACATTCTGTTTACTATGAGCGAGTAGAAACAAAAATACAGGATTTTATTTCTCCTTAATAGAGGCTATCATTTAATAAAGAAGATTTTATTCAAAAAAGCAATTACTGGTAAAAGTGACATTTGATGGATGTGTGGTGTCCATATTCTAAAGAGAAAAAAATCAAGATTCCTGGGGGAAAACATCAAGCGGTTTTATGGAGTCCAAGTGTCATTAGAAGTATAGTTTAGTTAGAAAGATACATTGAAAGAAAAAAAAATGAACGATTTTGTGTTTAAAGGTAAGGACAAATATACTTTATTCATTAGATAACAGGGACTCATTTGCAGTTTCCAGAGTGATTCTATCTGTTAGTTTCTGAATCAATCTACTCCTCCAATTTTAGGGACCTCAATCTTTGGCAGAGACTCTGAGTCTTTTATTTGGTTTCATCCTTGCTCACACATGCCTCTCCAGCCATTCCCCATGGAATCAGAAGAGTGATCTTTATAAGATGTAAATTAAACCAATTTATTTTTCTACTTAAGATTCTGAATAACATTTTCCTGCATACAGAATAAAATTCACTATCTGCATGTGGTCCTGTCTGTTCTCAATTCACTCTCACTGCCATGCACTCTGTGCTTATAAACACACCAACTACCACAGCCTCATAAACACACCACATCAGTATTTGTTAAACAGGCTGTTTACAGCACTTGAAGAGCCTTTTCACTCCACTTCCTCATTTGCCTCTTGTACCCATTCTTCTTTCAAGATTTGGCTAGAAAACTATTACTTCTGAAAAACCCTTCCTAAATTTTCTCCTCATTTAAGAATAGTTAGCAACTCATTTGCACCTATCCCCAGAGCACTTTCTTTTTCTTTTCATTTTTTTAAATTTTTTTCCATGTTTATTTATTTTTGAGAGAGAGAGAGACAGAGAGGGTGCAGGGGAGGAGCAGGGGGGAGGGTGGGAAACACAGAATCTGAAGCTGGCTCCAGGCTCTGAGCTGTCACCACAGAGCCTGACATGGGGCTTGAACTCACAAACCGTGAGATCATGACCTGAGCCGAAGTCAGGCACTCAACTGATTGAGCCACCAAGGAGTCCTGACACAGCATTTTTTTTTTTAATGCATTAAAGGTAATTGCTTTCATTTTAATTGGCTATTTACTTTTGCTTTCCTTGTAAGACTGAGGATTGTTGTCAACTGTCATTGTGCTCCTCAGTAATTTATATAGTGTATAGATAGAAGATGCTCGCTATATTTTGAATGAATGAATGAACAGATTAATGATGGGATAAAATATAACTATTAGAAGCTTTTTGTGGTAGCACTTAATATGGAATTGATGTGACAGTGAGATTACTTATGAAATGGTAGCCACAATGACTTAACTTTCAATTTCCTACCTTGATTTTTTTTTCCAAGGGACCTTTGCTCACACTGCTCTCTTGCTTACAACATTGTCCTCATTTCTCTTGTTCAATTAACTGCAGACATTACTTCTTAAAACCATCCTATCTAATCTTATCTTTTCATTTTGTCCTCCAGCATTACATTTAAACACATTAAGTGGCATTGCCATTGTTGCCCCACCATAAAGCCCTGCGTTTTTGGGAATCTCATTCTTCCCCAAAGGCTCCTTCCTCTTGTGCTTTGCATCTGAGGAAATTTCTCTTTATCTTTTTTTTTTTTAGAAAAAGCAAGGATAGGACCAAGATTGAATAAAATTTATTAAAGAACAAATTACCTAATTTAAATCTGTGTCATGGCACTCTGAAATCTATGCATAAGCCATAAGCACAAAATATTCCATCCATTCTTTCAGCAAATGCTTACAGTAAGGGTCTTGGATGTGGCAGCCAGTGTGCTATCTCCCAGAAATTTACCATTTAATAAGATACCCTACATGTCTATAAATGTATATGTCAACTAGTTTACAGTACATTTGAAGAAAAAAATGTAAATGATTAACATAATCACTGAAGACCCATTGCTTGGAAATTTCTTCATACATAATACATACATAATTTCTTCAAACATTAAATATAAGGTTAAATATTGAATGCTGCTAAGATAGTATGTGAAACTAAGAAGATTCTTCCTATTCTCATTTGGTAAATAGATTTCTCTTAAATAGCTTCATATGTTAACAATGAAAGCTCTGTTATCACAAACTCATACCAGAATTTTGAAAACTTTTTAATAAATTGAAGAAATTGAAATGTTTTCATTTTGAAAAATTAAAAGAAAAATACATAGTCAACTATTGCTTTACATTTTAAATGAAATAATGTTTATGGATTTCAGATACTGCATTTATTTGCTAATGCAGATGATTAGTTTTATTTATTTTTTTTTTAAATTTTTTTTTCAACGTTTTTATTTATTTTTGGGACAGAGAGAGACAGAGCATGAACGGGGGAGGGGCAGAGAGAGAGGGAGACACAGAATCGGAACAGATGATTAGTTTTAATAGTCATCATATTATTTGATCTTGTTTTTTTTTTTCATTTGTCTTTTTAAAGAGGTCAAAATTAAAAGAACATAGATCTAAACTACTACTAAATGAGGGAGAAGTTAGGATGGCAGAGAAGTAAGAGGATCCTAAGATTTCCTTGTTCGTCAAACACAGCTAGAGAAACATCAAATCATTCTGAAAAGCCGAGAAATCTGAGGACTGACAGAACAAACTGCACAACTAGACTGAGAGAAGGGGCCAGCCACATCATGGAAGGTAGGAGGTGCAGAGATGTAGTTTGGAGGAGAAATGGGTCACAGGTGCTGTGGAGAGGAGGGAGAGAGAGGAGTGCACAGGGAATTGTACAAGGAGGACACTTCCCCAATGTCAATGACTGGGAAAATGAGAGGGGCTGATTTTCATGAGTTTTTGCAAGCAGCAGGACTCAAAGATAAGTTTTAGAGGTTCATGTTGTGGCTGGTTTAGAGCCGTGAGGGCTCTGCAGTGCTCCTGTGGAGAAGACAGGCAGGTAACCCAGGGGTAAATGGCACTATCTGAGGATCACCTAAGACGCAATGGAAGAGACTGTTTGCTCTTCTTGGAGCACATCTGAGGGAGGTGGTATTGGCTCTCTGGGGACAAAGGAGCTGGGGGGCATGGTTTGCCCCCTCCACATAGGTGTAGCGACACCTGCTGAGGGAAGCTAACCCTGACACTGGCTGTTTAATGTGCTTCACTCCAAATTCCACACACCTGTGCTCTGGTGCAACTGCCCTTCTTGGTCAAACCTGCATCAATTCTACGGTGGTGAGAAGACCAGCAAAGGAAGCTGATACAACAGGTCCCTAAAGTTTGTGGTTTTAAAACTCACCAGGGCTGTTTGGGATAGACCCTAAACTACACTGTGCTGCTGCAGGAATGCAAGCAACCTGAACAAAGTGTGAAGTCAGTGATCTAAAAAATGCCTAGGAAACACAAGGGAGATTATATGCACTTCTGTGAGGACTTCTCTGACAGTAGCAAATGTGAGCTCCTTTCTCCACAGACAAAGGAGTTGACTGGTGCCATTTCCTTTGACTGCCCCTCAGCATGAACCCACTTCAGTAAATAGCACAGCATCAACACTGGCTACCTAAGCTGTTTACACTAAATCCCAACCCGTACATTCTAATTGTGTTGGTTTCCTCAGGCAAGTGTTCATAAGACACAGAATAGTAGGCCCCTCCTCCAGAAGATCAGTGCAAATTCCTTCATGTATCACATCTTGACCATAGAGTTCTACAAAGCTCCAATTCAAGTGGATCAGGTCTCTTTTAACAAGCATAAAGAGCACACCTAATTAAAACTCATCACACTATGGCCAAGGTCCAAACACTCCCCTCCCACCCCAACACTGTAGGCAAGGAAAAACTCCACAGAGGATTTCCCTGAGGAAGAGCAGCCAAAACAAGGCATCAGAGTGCACATAATACACATCAGATACACATCCTGAATCACCAGACCCTGGAGTGACTTCTTCTTCATGAAGCCATTATGACTTTTTCTTCATAAAACCATTACTTTCAGAAACAGGAAACATAACAGGTTATCCTAACATGAAAGAGACAGAGACCTACACAAAATGCCAAGACAGAGGAATTCATCTCAATAGAAAGAACAGGAAAAGATCATGGCCAGGGAACTAACTGAAACAGATATAAGTAATACGTCTGACCCAGAATTTAAAGCAACAATGATATGGACACTCATTAGGCTTGAGAAAAGTATAGAAGACATCAGGGATACCTTTACCACAGAGAAAAGAGAGCTTAAAACCAATCAGGCCAAAATTTAAAAAATACAATAAAACTGAGATTCAAAACTGGTTGGTTGTAATGACCACAAGCATGCAAGAAGTGGAGGAAGGAATAAGTGATATAGAAGCTAAAACTATAGAAAATAATGAAGCTGAATGAAAGAAGTAAAGGAAGATATTAGAACATTGCAGTAGATTTAGGAAACTCATTGAATCCATAAAACATAATAACATTGGTATCATAAGACTCCCAGAAGAGCAAGAGAGAGAAAAGGGGTCAGACAGGGTGCAGACAGTTTATTTGAGGAAATAATAGCTGGAAACTTCCCTAATCTGGAGAAGGAAACAGATATCCAGATCCAGGAGACACAGAGAACTTGCTTCAAAATTAACAAAAACAGCCCAACACCAAGATGTATTGTAGATAAATTTGCAAAATATAGAGATAAAGAAAAAACTCCTAAAAGCAGCAACACAAAAGAAGTCCTTAACTTACAAGGGAAGATCTGTAAGGCTAGCCTCGGATCTCTCCACAGAAATTTGGCAGGCCAGAAGGGAATGGCATGATGCCTTTAATGTGCTGAATGGGAAAAATCTGAAGCCAAAAATACTCTATCCAGGAAGGCTCTAATTTGGAATAGGAGGGATAAAGAGTTTCCCAGACAAACAGAAACTAAAGGAGTTTGTGACCTCTTAACCAGCCCTGCAAGAAAAATTAAAGGAAATTTAAAGAAATATTTAAAGAAATATTAAATAATATTAATATTAAATATTAAATATTAAAGTGACAAAGACAAGAACAAAACATAAAATCTCCAGAAGCACCAAATTTACAGGTAACACAATGACACTTAATTTGTATCTATCAATAATCACTCTGAATGTAAGTGGACTAAATGCTCCAATCAAAAGACATAAGGTGTCTGAACGGATTAAAAAAACAAACAAACAAAAAAAAAAAAAACAACACAAGACCCATCTGTATGCTGCCTATAAGAGACTCATTTTAGGCCTAAAATCACCTGTAGATTGAAAGTGAGGGGGTGGAGAAACATTTACCAAGCAAATGAATTTCCAATGAAAGCCAGGGGAGCATACACTTATATCAGACAAACTAGGTTTTAAATCAAAGACTAACAAGATGAAGAAGGGCACTATATCATAATAAAGGGGACTATCCAACAAGATGATATAACAATTGTAAATATTTATGCTCCCAATGTGGAAGAACCCAGATATATAAACCAATTCATAGCAAACATAAAGAAACTCATTGATTATAATACGATCATACTAGGGCACTTTCACACCCCACTTACAACAATGGACAACAGAAAATCAACAAGGAAACAATGATTTTAATGACATACTGGACCAGATGGACTTAACAGATGTGTTCAGAACTTTTCATTCTAAAGCAGCAGAATACACATTCTTTTTGAGTGCACATGAAAGATTCTTTAGAATAGACCACATGCTGGGTCACAAATCAGGACTCAACAGGGGCGCCTGGGTGGCGCAGTCGGTTAAGCGTCCGACTTCAGCCAGGTCACGATCTCGCGGTCCGTGAGTTCGAGCCCCACGTCAGGCTCTGGGCTGATGGCTCGGAGCCTGGAGCCTGTTTCTGATTCTGTGTCTCCCTCTCTCTCTGCCCCTTCCCCGTTCATGCTCTGTCTCTCTCTGTCCCAAAAATAAATAAACGTTGAAAAAAAAAAATTAAAAAAAAAAAATCAGGACTCAACAAGTAAAAAAAGATTGATTGAGATCATACTGTGCATATTTTCTGACCACAACACTAGTAAGTTTGAAGTCAACCACAAGACAAATTTGGAAAGACCACAAATACATGGAGGTTAAAGAATATCATACTAAAGAATGAATAGATCAACCAGGAAATTAAAGAAGAAATTTAAAAATGCATGAGAACAAATGAACATGATAACATGATATTCCAATACCTTGGGATGCAGCAAATGTGGTCATAATGGGGAAGTATTTAGCAAAACAGGCCTATGTCATGAAGCAAGAATAAACTCATATACACAATTTGACCTTAGACCTAAAGGAGCTAGTGAAAGAACAACAAATGAAACAAAGTCAGCAGAAGAAGGGAAATAATAAAGATTGGAGCAGAAATAAATGATATAGGGAAAAAACCCACAACAGATCAATAAAATTAGTAGCTGGTTATTTGAAAAAATTAATAAAATTGATAAACCATGCTAAGCTCATCAAAAAGAAGAGAAAGGACCCAAATAAATGAAATCACAAATAAGAGAGGAGAAATAACAACAAACATCAGATAAATTAAACATTTATAAGAGAATATTATGAAATATTATATACCAACAAATTGTGCAATCGGAAGAAATTTAAAAATTCCTAAAAACATATAAACAATTAAAACTGAAACAGAAAGAAATAGAAAGCTTGAACAGACATATAACCAGTAATGAGATGGAATTTGAAGAAGAGTTAATACCTATTCTTCTAAGACTAGTCCAGAAAATAGAAATGGAAGGAAAATTTCCAAACTTGTTCTATGAGGTCAGCATTTCCTGATTCCAAAACCAGACAAAAATTCCACTAGAAAAGAGAACTATAGGCCACTATCCCTTATGAACATGGATGTAAAATTTTCAAATAAATACTAGTACAATGAATCCAACAGTACATTAATAGAATTGTTTGTGAGTAAGTGTGATTTTATTCCTAGGCTGCAAGGTTGTTTCAATATTTGCAAATCAATCAATGTGATACACCACATTAATAAAAGAAAGGATAAGAACCATATGATCCTCTCAACAGATGCAGAAAAAGCATTTGACAAAGTACAGCATCCATTCTCAATAGAAACCCTCAACAAAGTGGGGGTAGAGGGAACATACCTCAACATCATAAAGGCATTTATGAAAGACCCACAACTCAGATCATCTTCAATAGGGAAAAACTGAGACCTTTTCCTCTACAGTCAGGGACAAGACAGGAATGTTCACTCTCACCACTGTTATTTAACATAATACTGGAAGTCTTATGCCTCAGAAATAAGAGGCATCCAAATCAGCAAGGAAGAAGTCAAACTTTCACTATTTACACTTAACATGATACTCTAAATAAAAAAAAACAAAGGACAATACCAAAAAATTGCTAGAACTGATACATGAATTCAGTAAAGTCACAAGATGGCAACTCAATGTACATAAATCTTTTGGATTTCTATACAATAATGAAGCAGCAGAAAAAGAAATTAAGGAGTCAATCCCATTTGCAATTGCACCATAAACCATAAGATACCTAAGAATAAACCTAACCCAGAGGTAAAAGATCTGTACTCTGAAAACTGTAGAACGTTTATGAAAGAAATGGAAAATAACACCAAGAAATGGAAAAACACCCCATGGTCATGGATTGGAAGAACAAATATTGTTAAAATGTCTGTGCTACCCAAAGAAATCTACACATTTAATGCAATCTCCACCAAAATACCACCAGCATTTTTTCACAGAGCTGGAACAAACAATCCTAAAATTTGTGTGGAGCCACAAAAGATCCCAAATAGTCAAAGCAATCTTGAAAAGGAAAAGCAAAGCTGGAGGCATCACAATCCTGGACTTCAAATTATATTATAAAGCTGTAGTGATCAAGGCAGTATGATACTGGCACAAAAACAAACACGTAGATCAATGGAACAGAATAGAAAGCCCAGATAGGGACCTACAACTAAATGGTCAATTGATTTCAACAAAGCAGGAAAGATTATCCAATGAAAAAAACACATTCTCTTCAATAAATGGCATTAGGAAAACTGCAACATTATTTGCAAAATGCAAATAATGAACCTTATTTCTAACACCATACAAAAATAAATTCTAAATGGATAAAAACTTCATCAAAATCCTAGAGGAGAACATAGGCAGCCACCTCTCTGCACTTGGCTGTAGCAGTTTCTTACTAGATATTTCGCCAGAGGCAAGGGAATCAAAACCAAAGATAAACAATTGGGACTTAATCAAGATAAAAAGTTTCTACACAGCTAAGGAAACAATCAACAAAACTAAAGGGCAACCTTCATAATGCAAGAAGATATTTGCAAATGGCATATCTGGTAAAGGATTACTATCCAAAATTTATAAAGACCTTTCAAACTGAATACCTAAAAAAATAATAATAATTCAGTTAAGAAATGGGCAAAAGATATGAAGAGACATTTTTTTTAAAGAAGACATGAAGATGGCTAACAATTACATGTAAAGATGCCCAATATCACTCATCATCAGAGAAATAAAAGCCAAAACTACAATGAGATATCACCTCACACCAGAATGGATAAAATGAATAACACATGAAGCAACAGGTGTTGGCAAGGATGCGGATAAAGGCGAACCCTCTTACACTGTGGGTGGGAATATAAGCTGGTGCAGCCATTCTGGAAAACAGTATGGAGGTTCTTCAAAAACTTAAAAATAGAATGACCCTACTATGCAGCATCTTCACTACTAGGTATTTACCCAAAGGATAAAAAAAGATATTGTTTTGAAGGTATACATGCACTCCTATGATTATAGCAGCATTGTCAACAAATTATGGAAAGAGTTCAAATGTCCACCAACTAATGAATGGTTAAAGAAGATGTGGTATATATATACAATTGAATATTACTCAGTCATAAAAAGGAATGTAATTTTGCCATGTGCAATGATGTGGAGTTAGAGAGTATTAAGGTAAGCAAAAGAAGTCAGAGAAAGACAAATGCCATATAATTTTATTCATAAGAGGAATTTAAGAAAACAAAATAGATGAACACATGAAAGCAAAAAATAGAGGCAAACCAGGAAGCAGACCTAACTAAGAAAACAAACTGAGGGTTACAGGAGGTAAGGTGGTAGGGGGATGGGTTAAGTGGGTGATGGGGATTAAGAAGGACATTAATAGTGATTAACACTGGATGCTGTATGTAAGTGATGAATTACTAAATGTTATCCAATTCACTGTATGTTAACCGACTAGAATGTAAATAAAAACTAGAACAAATAAATGAATATGTATTTGAATGTATTTACCTAGGATGGCAAAGCTTACTAACTCTTCACCAACATAGATCCCTTCTTTGTTCTAAGCATACAAATAAATAGGCTGTTTCCTAACCTTGCATGCATGTAGATGTGGCTACACAACAGGGTTTTGGAAAATGAGTAAAAATTATGTGAGCCACTTCCAAACTGAGTCCTTGAAAACTTCCTAATTGTTCTCTCCTCTGGCTTGGTGCATCTGATAAAGAGATCCTATACAGTGGTGAAAGTAAAAGTGGGCACCTGGATCCTGAATGGCTTTTCTGCTAAGTACCACATGAACAAGAAGAAAATTTTGATTGGCTTGATCCCTCAGATATTCAGGCGCCATTGTTATGCTACTTTTCTTATCTAACGCATTGATCTAGCCTAGTAATTATCTTGTAGAAGCCGTTCAATAAATGATACATACAATAGAAAATTAGACTGATTACTGGTATTATATCTGAAAGAAATACATGAACTCTGGGGAAAATATTGAGATTCATTTTCTCAAGTTTTGTTAGAGAAAGTTACATGATACAGATACATGAGTGTCAATACCTAAAATTATATGGTAATAAATTTAATAAGATTGTTTTAAGATTTTAAAAATACCTGTGAAAATGTGATCCATTTGTTTTTGTTTTTCAAGTTCTATTTTTAGGTTTGAAAAATTATTAAAACCTGATTGTACAGAAAAACAGACAATAAATATTTGTATATACATGAAATCCTATTTAAAGATAAACATTGATTATGGAAAAACACGTCTTTAACTAAATGGTTCAGTGTAATTGAGGTCACCATTTAGTCATTTAGAAACTTTCATCACTAAATGCTTTTAAATATTTTATGAATCATGTAATTGCTTTGAGTGTTTGTGTAAGCACTGTAGTTCATGGAAGAAAATGTACCTGGTACCATATGGGTCTCTTATAAAGTCATATTGATGAAGCTTTTAAAACAACCCTGAAGCTAGATCCAATCTGAGACTAGATGTCAGTAGGTTTGTCCTCAAAAGGAAAAAAAATAATCAAACTTTATCTTTTCCATTTACAGCCTCAAATCAAAGGTGAAGAGGCATTAACAGTTTAAACACATATTACATAGTTTTTTAAATATCAAGCATACCAAAATTCAAGTATTTCTGATAAATCCAGATGGCTATAATTGCTGAGGATTTAGTTAATTAGAATTATTTTTAATTCAAAATGTGTGCTTCCTTATAACTGATTTTAAATTACCTGATTTATTTCTGCATTATTGATGTCATTAGCAAAACCAAGATGCTACTAAGAAAATAATCTGAAGAATTAAGCATTAATAAATTAGCCTCTTAGGAGTATATACCTATGGACCATGTCATTTAAAACTTAATGCAGCATTTTTGATGCTTTGACCAGGAGAGGAGAGAATATGAAAATTGTCTGTATCAATGTTTTACACAAAAGTAATTGAATAATCATGTTTAAAAGAAGAAAATGGTAAACTATTTTAATTGATAAATTGATTTACAATATTTAGTGCTGGTGCACAGAAACCTAATCAAATATTTCATATAAGAAATGAGATTGTGATCTCCTACTTTCAACCATATTGAATACTAACATTTCTAAGCAGTAACACTTGAAGTCATAAGACATATCAAAGTTTTAGGATACTCCCAGAGTATGAGGTCCCTCATCATTGCCAGGTTTTTTTTTAAGTTTTCTCATTAAATCCTCTATGATGTAAGATCAAATCTTTTTTCTGTTTTTGAATAATCTGTACTCCAGACTCTGCTTATGAACATTTTATTCATGATTACAATAGAATTTCCCTCTGCATTTTATTTGTAAGTATTTGTTCCTTTTTCTCAGTACGATACCACCATAACTTTCTTTGGGACTTATCTTTCCATTTGCTCTTATTGTGTGCATACTGGTTGAGACTAAAAACCATCCTGATTATGGTGACTGCCTTGGGATAGGCAGTCAATCTAATTTTGTGTGTATGTGTGTGTGCGTGTGTGTGTGTGTGTGTGTGTGTGTGTGTGTGCATGTGTGTATTTCAATATAGGAAATATAGAAATTTAAATTGCAACAGCCATGTCACCTCTATGATGGGAGAACCTAACTCAGTTTAAGCCTAAGTGAGAATGAAATAATTTCTCTTGTTCTTAAGGCAAAAGTACCTGGATCCATCATTCTCAATTCTCTCTACCCTCTCCTCTCCTGTCCCTTCTCTTCTAATACCATGGAAAATACTCTCAGGTTTATTTTAAAAGATACAACAAAACTAACCATTTGTCACCATTCTACCCAAAGGACCTGTGAATGCTACCTTCATGATTTTGTCTAGACTAGTATAACAATCTTCTATTAATTATCATTTTTCTATTCCTAACATTTTCACAAAATATCCAGAAACAGTATTTATGTTTGAACTATAATATAATAGCTTAGATTAAAATAATTTTCACCCAGATATTTGCATATGATATCACCAATAAAGGGTTAATACCCAAAATCTACAAAAATCTTACAAAATTCAACACCTAAGAAACAAACAATCCAAGTAAAAAATGAGCAGAAAATATGAATAGACATTTTTCCAAAGAAGACATACAGATGGCCAACAGATACATGAAAAGGTGCTCAACATCACTTATCACCAGGAAAATGTAAACCAAAACTACGTTGATTATCACCTCACACATGTCAGAATGGCTAAAATGAACAACATAAGAAACAACAGGTGTTGGTGAGGATGTGGAGAAATGGGAACCTTTGTACTGTTGATGGGAATGCCAACTGGCACAGAAACTCTGAAAAAACAGTATGGAGTTTCCTCAAAAACTTAAATATAGAACTACCCTACAATCCAGCAATTGCACTACTAGATATTTACCCAAATAATATAAAAATACTAATTCAGAGTGATACATGCATCCTGATGTTTATAGCAGCATTATCTGTAGTAGCCAAATTATTGAAACAGCCCAAGTGTCCATCAACTGATAAATGGTTAAAGATGTGGTGTATACACACACACACACACACACACACACACACACACACACACACACACAATGGACTATTACTCAGCTGTAAAAAAGAATGGAATTTTGCCAATTGCAACAACATGGATGGAGCTAGAGAGTATTATGCTAAACAAAGTAAGTTAGTCAGAAAAAGACAAATACCATATGTTTACACTCATATGTGGAATTTAAGAAATAAAACAAATGAACACAGAAAAAAGAGAGAATAAGAGAGAGGCAAACCAAGAAACAGACTCTTAAGTATAGAGAATGAACAAATGGTTACCAGAAGGGAAGTGGTTGCAGTGATTGGGTTAAATACATTTTGGAGATTAAGGAGAGAATTTGTTGTGAAGAGCAGCTGGTATTTTATGAAAGTGTTGAATCACTATATATACACCTGTATTATACTGTAATATGCTGTATGTTAACTAACTGGAATTTAAATAAAAACTTAAACAAAAAACCCACTTTCATGAGCAACTGGAGAAGTGAAATAAAAATACTTTTAATTTGGTTTGAATTCACCAAAGCAAATCTTCAGCCAGGAAAAAAGATCCCAGGATCACAAGGAGAAGAGAAATACACAGAAGTGAGTTGAGCACTTTCTTTTTCTTTTTCCCTTAAAGACTTGCCAATTTCTATAAGGTGGGACTAGAGATCAAGTAGAAAGCACTATGCTTTTTATCAACATATCAAAACTTGCAGAGTGTATCTAAAGGCAAATTATAGCCTTAAAAGTCTTTGTTAGTGTGTGTGTGTGTGTGTGTGTGTGTGTGTGTGTGCGTGTGTGCGTGAGTGTGTGAGTGCATTCTAAGAAGAATAAACAGAGCAAATGAAATTTAAAGAATGTAGAAGCAAGGAACTAATGAAGATCTTACCAAATTTATTTATATAATTAATAAGCTCCTAGCAAGATGGATCAAGGAGAAAAATAAAGAGAGCAGATTGTCAAAACTAGTAATGAAGAGAACACATAAATAACACATAAATTACTAATGAAAAATTAGTAATAAAGAGAATACATAAACAAATATTCCTCACCATGAATGGATAAGAGGTTATCCACAAAGTAAACTCCAAATCTAGGTTACTTTACAGTTAATCTTCTCAAATATTTGAAGAAGAAATAACCCATGAGTTTCATATAAATACTTCAGTATATGAGGAAGAAAGGATGAGCTGTTTATTTTTTTCAGTGATGCTAATATAAACTATTTATCAAAACTGGATACAGTCATTACAAAAAATGAAAATATTAGGCTAACATCTCTCATGTATATAAACATAAAAACCTCAAACAAATATTTACAAAGTTCATCAGCAAAATATAAACATAATAATAGGTCACACTCAAATTCAAATTTATTCCTGGAATGCAAATTTAGTTTATCCTTTGAAAAGACAGCCATAGTAATACATCAAATTGAAAGAAAAAAGAGAAACATAATAGAATAATATGATAGATGAAGAAAAAAGTCTTTTGATAAAGTTCAAATCTCTGTTATGACAAACTACTTAAAAAATGAGATTAGAAACAGAAGGTATTTTCTTAATATGAAAAATCTATTTAGTGGGGCATCTGCATGGTTTAGTCGGTTAAGATCAGACTCTTGTGTTGGCTCAGGTCATGATCTCGTGGTTCGTGGGTTCAAGTCCCATGTCAGGCATAGCACTCTCAGAACAGAGCCTGCTTGAGATTTTCTCTCTCCCTTTCTCTCTTCCCCTCCCTTTGTCTCTCTTTCTCTGTCTCTCTGTCAAAATAAATAAATAAACTTAAAAAAAAAGAAAAAGTCTATTTAGAAACAAAAAAAAACCTTTTGGCAAACATCTTACTTTATGTGAGCTATTCACTATTTTCCCTATAACATCAGGAATAAGTCAATGGTGTCTAAGTTGAGAGACAATTCTCAATAGAGGTTTTCAGGACTATTTTGTGATGGATATTTATATTACACACTACCTTGAAAAATTTCTGAAACAGGCACATACGTTCAGCAGATTTATGAAAAAGCTTCAAAACAGTGGGAAAGTACAGTGGGAAGAGTGGTCTCTTTAATTAATGGAGCTTATTTAACTGTGTATTCACATGGCAAAAATAAATCTTGATTTCTACATCATTCAATATACAAAAATAAATTTCAGGTATATTATGTATGAAATATTTAAAAAGAGAGAGAGAAAACTTCTAGAATATAATGCAGGAAAATATCTTCATGACATGGGGATGAGGGGGAAAATCATAATTAGAAATCAAAACATGATAATTATATAGGAAAAGACTGGCAAATTGGAGATCTTTAAAGTTAAGATTGGGGGGATCCTGGGAAGATGGTGGCATAGGAGGATGCTGGGCTCACCGCACGTCCTGCTGATCACTTAGATTCCATCTACACCTGCCTAAATAACCCAGAAAACCACCAGAAGACTAGCAGAACGGAGTCTCCGGAGCCAAGTGCAGACAAGAGGCCCACGGAAGAGGGTAGGAAGGGCGGAGAGGCAGTGCGCGCTCCACGGACTGGCGGGAGGGAGCCAGGGCGGAGGGGCGGCCCGCCGGCCAAGCAGAGCCCCGAGTCTGGCTGGCAAAAGCAGAGGGGCCGGATGGAGAGTGTTCCGACAGCAAGCGGGACTTGACATCTGGAAGGCTATAAGCTAACAGCTCTGCTTGGAGAATGGGACGACTGGAGAACAATGGGTGGGAGAGTTGCTGAGCCCCCTGGATGACAGAGCTCAGCTTGGCAGGAACAAAGGGGCTTGCCAGCGCCATCTCCCTCACCCATCCCCCAGCAAAAATCCCAAAGGGAACCAGTTCCTGCCAGGGAACTTGCTTGCACCGTGAAAACACCCAATGGTGTGCTTCTGCCGATGCATGCCTCCGGGGGGTCTGACTCCCTCCCGGTGCCACAGGGTCCCTCCCGAAGCAGATCTCTGAAGGAAAAGCGAGCTGAGCCTGACCCTCCCGCCCCTGTGCACCTTGCCAATCCACCCCAGCTAATAAGCCAGATCCCCAGCACCACAAGTCTGGCAGTGTGCAAGTAGCCAAGACGGGCCAAGCCATCCCACAGTGAATCCCACCCCTAGGAGAGGGGAAGAGAAGGCGCACAACAGTCTGACTGTGGCCCCAGCGGTGGGCTGGGGGCAGACATCAGGTCTGACTGTGGCCCCGCCCACCAGTGCAAGTTATTCAAGACAGCACATGGGAAGTGCCCTGCAGTACCGCACCACTCCAGGGACTATCCAAAATGACGAACCGGAAGAATTCCCCTCAGAAAAACGTCCAGGAAATAACAACAGCTAGCAAACTGATCAAAAAGGATTTAAACAATATAACAGAAAGTGAATTTAGAATAATAGTCATAAAATTAATCGCTGGGCTTGAAAACAGTATAAAGGACAGCAGAGAATCTATTGCTACAGAGATCAAGGGACTAAGGAACAGCCAGGAGGAGCTAAAAAAATGATATCAACGAGCTGCAAAATAAAATGGAGACAACTACGGCTTGGATTGAAGAGGCAGAGGAGACAATAGGTGAACTAAAAGATAAAATTATGGAAAAAGAGAAACTGTGAAAAAGAGAGATAAAAAAATCCAGGCGTATGAGGGGAATATTAGAGAACTAAGTGATGCACTAAAGAGAAATAATCTACGCATTATTGGTATTCCAGAGGAGGAAGAGAGAGGGAAAGGTGCTGAAGGTGTCCTTGAAGAAATAATAGCTGAGAACTTCCCTGATCTGGGGAAGGAAACAGGCATTGGAATCCAAGAGGCACAGAGAACTCCCTTCAGACGTAACTTGAATCGATCTTCTGCACGACATATCATAGTGAAACTGGCAAAATACAAGGATAAAGAGAAAATTCTGAAAGCAGCTAGGGATAAACGTGCTCTAACATCTAACATCTAAATAATGAATGAAAATGGAATTATTACAACCAATCCCTCAGAGATACAAGCAATTATCAGGGAATACTATGAAAAAGTATATGCCAACAAACTGGACAACCTGGAAGAAATGGACAAATTTCTAAACACCCACACGCTTCCAAAACTCAATCAGGAGGAAATAGAAAGCTTGAACAGACCCATAACCAGCGAAGAAATTGAATCAGTATCAAAAATCTCCCAACAAATAAGAGTCCAGGACCAGATGGCTTCCCAGGGGAGTTCTACCAGACGTTTAAAGCGGAGATAATACCTATCCTTCTCAAGCTATTCCAAGAAATAGAAAGGGAAGGAAAACTTCCAGACTCATTCTATGAAGCCAGTATTACTTTGATTCCTAAACCAGACAGAGACCCAGTAAAAAAAGAGAACTACAGGCCAATATCCCTGATGAATATGGATGCAAAAATTCTCAATAAGATACTAGCAAATCGAATTCAACAGCATATAAAAAGAATTTTTCACCATGATCAAGTGGGATTCATTCCTGGGATGCAGGGCTGGTTCAACAATCGCAAATCAATCAACGTGATACATCACATTAATAAAAGAAAAGATAAGAACCATATGATCCTGTCAATCATGCAGAAAAGACCTTTGACAAAATTCAGCAACGTTTCTTAATAAAAACCCTCGAGAAAGTCGGGATAGAAGGAACATACTTAATCATCATAAAAGCCATTTATGAAAAGCCCACAGCTAACATCATCCTCAATGGGGAAAAACTGAGAGCTTTCCCCCTGAGATCAGGAACACGACAGGGATGCCCACTCTCACCGCTGTTGTTTAACATAGTGCTGGAAGTTCTAGCATCAGCAATCAGACAACAAAAGGAAATCAAAGGCATCAAAATTGGCAAAGATGAAGTTAAGCTTTCACTTGTTGCAGATGGCATGATATTATACATGGAAAATCCGATAGACTCCACCAAAAGTCTGCTAGAACTGATACATGAATTCAGCAAAGTTGCAGGATACAAAATCAATGTACAGAAATCAGTTGCGTTCTTATACACTAATAATGAAGCAACAGAAAGACAAATAAAGAAACTGATCCCATTCACAATTGCACCAAGAAGCATAAAATACCTAGGAATAAATCTAACCAAAGATGTAAAATATCTGTATGCTGAAAACTATAGAAAGCTTATGAAGGAAATTGAAGAAGATATAAAGAAATGGAAAAACATTACGTGCTCATGGATTGGAAGAATAAATATTGTCAAAATGTCGATACTACCCAAAACTATCTACACATTCAATGCAATCCCAATCAAAATTGCACCAGCATTCTTCTCGAAACTAGAACAAGCAATCCTAAAATTCATATGAAACCACAAAAGGCCTCGAATAGCCAAAGTAATTTTGAAGAAGAAGACCAAAGCAGGAGGCATCACAATCCCAGACTTTAGCCTCTACTACAAAGCTGTCATCATCAAGACAGCATGGTATTGGCACAAAAACAGACACATAGACCAATGGAATAGAATAGAAACCCCAGAACTAGACCCACAAACGTATGGCCAACTCATCTTTGACAAAGCAGGAAAGAATATCCAATGGAAAAAAGTCTCTTTAACAAATGGTGCTGGGAGAACTGGACAGCAACATGCAGAAGATTGAAACTAGAACACTTTCTCACACCATTTACAAAAAAAAAACAAAAAAAAAAAAAAACAAAAACTCAAAATGGAAAAGGACCTGATGTGAGACAGGAAACCATCAAAACCATAGAGGAGAAAGCAGGAAAAGACCTCTCTGACCTCAGCCGTAGTAATTTCTTACTTGACACGTCCCTAAAGGCAAGGGAATTAAAAGCAAAAATGAACTACTGGGACCTTATGAAGATAAAAAGTTTGCGCACAGCAAAGGAAACAACCAACAAAACTAAAAGGCAACCAACAGAATGGGAAAAGATATTTGCAAATGACATATCGGACAAAGGGCTAGTATCCAAAATCTATAAAGAGCTCACCAATTGGGGCGCCTGGGTGGCTTGGTCGGTTAAGCGTCCGACTTTGGCTCAGGTCATGATTTCACGGTCCGTGGGTTCGAGCCCCACATCCGGCTCTGCGCCGACAGCCCATAGCCTGGAACCTGTTTCAGATTCTGTGTCTCCCTCTCTCTGTGACCCTCCCCCGTTCATGCTCTGTCTCTCTCTGTCTGAAAATAAATAAACGTTAAAAAAAAAAAAAATTAAAGAGCTCACCAAACTCCACACCTGAAAAACAAATAACCCAGTGAAGAAATGGGCTGAAAACATGAATAGACACTTCTCTAAAGAAGACATCCAGAAGGCCAACAGGCACATGAAAAGATGCTCAACGTCGCTCCTCATCAGGTAAATAGAAATCAAAACCACACTCAGATATCACCTCACGCCAGTCAGAGTGGCCAAAATGAACAAATCAGGAGACTATAGATGCTGGAGAGGATGTGGAGAAATGCGAACCCTCTTGTACTGTTGGTGGGAATTCAAATTGGTGCAGCCACTCTGGAAAACAGTTTGGAGGTTCCTCAAAAAATTAAAAATAGATCTACTCTATGACCCAGCAATAGCTCTGCTAGGAATTTACCCAAGGGATACAGGAGTACTGGTGCATAGGGGCACTTGTACCACAATGTTTATAGCAGCACTGTCAACAATAGCCAAATTATGGAAAGAGCCTAAATGTCCATCAACTGATGAATGGATAAAAAAAAATTGTGGTTTATATACACAATGGAGTACTACGTGGCACTGAGAAAGAATGAAATATGGCCCTTTGTAGCAACATGGATTAACTGGAGAGTGTTATGCTAAGTGAAATAAGCCATACAGATAAAGACAGATACCATATGGTTTCACTCTTCTGTGGATCCTAAGAAACTTCACAGAAACCCATGGGGGAGGGGAAGGAAAAAAAAAAAAAAAGAGGCTAGAGTGGAAGAGAGCCTAAGCATAGGAGACTCTTAAAAACTGAGAACAAGCTGAGGGTTGATGGGGGGTGTGAGGGAGGGGAGGATGGGTGATGGGTATTGAGGAGGGCACCTTTTGGGATGAGCACTGGGTGTTGTATGGGAACCAATTTGACAATAAACTTCATATATTGAAAAAAAAAATAAAGTTAAGATTGATCAAAGACACCATTAAAAGGTTGAAAATAATCCACAGAGGGTATCCTTCTATAAATGAATGGATACACAAACTATTTATCATTTGATGAATACAGAATATGATTGGGATGGAATATTATTCCGCAATAAAAGAAAATGAGCTACTAAGCCAGAAACAGATGAAGAGGAATCTTAAGTGCTTATTACTAAGTGAAAAAAGGCAGTATTAAAAGGCTACATACTGTATGTATAATTCCAACTCTATGACCTCCTAGGAAGACCAAACTATGGAGACAATAAAATACCAAGGGTTGCCAAGAGCTTGGGAGACAAAAGAAAAGATCAATAGGTGGAACACAGGGGATTTTCGGGGCAGTGAAATTACCATATGAAATTATAATGATGGAGACATGACATTATGAATTTGGAAAATCCATAGAATGTACTATATAAAGAGTGAACCCTGATGTAAGCTAGGGACTTTAGTTAATAGTGTATCAATATTAGTTAATCAATTGTGACACATATATAACACAAATACAAGATTAGGCAATAGGGACAAGTTTGTGTTTAGTACAGGGGAAGGTATAATGGGAATTTTACTCAATTTTCCAGTAAACATAAAACTGCTCTAAAAAATGAAATTTATTATTTAAAAAAATCCGTAGAGAAGGAAAAGGTATTTGCAATGTATATATTCAACAAAGAACTCATATCTAAAAAACTCTCAAATATTAAAAAAGCATAAAAATCCAATTCAAAATCGGGAAGAAATGTGAAAAGGTACTTTAAATCTAGACTATCCAAGTGGTCAATAAATATGAAAAAGGTGCTCAAATCCATAAGCTATAGGGTCAGTCAAATTTAAGTCACAAAGAAATGCCACTAACATATCTTCAGAGTGGCTAAAATTAAAAATAATACCTAGTGAGGATATAGAATAATTGTCACTCTTACAAAAGGAGTGGGAATATTCTTTCTACAAATACCTCCATACCTTGTTCTCTTGTTTCTTTCAAATTCCTGCTTCCATATTAGCAACTCATAGTGGACTTTCTTAACCATCCTATTTAAAATAGTCTCCCATTCTCAGGATAGCTGGGTGGCTCAGGTAAGTGACTTCAACCCAGGTCTTAATCTTAGTGTTCATGAGTTCGAGCCCTGCATTGGGCTCTCTCTGTCAGCATAGAGTCAGATCCACTGTCCCCCTCTCTCTCTACCCCTCGACCACTCATACTCACACTCTTTGTCAAAAATAGACATTTACTAAAAAAATAAAATAGTCTTCCATTCTCCATTTATATCTCCATATTTGTTTCATTTTTCATAGTTGTTACTGCTTCTTGTCATATTTTATGATTTTGTTCACTGTTCTACTCCCAGCTTCTGAATAGTACACAGCATGTGTTTGGCTTTCAATAAATAAAAATTGAATGAATGAATGAATCAATCAATCAATCAATCAATTAATTCATCAATGAAGGTGAATTGAATTTTCTGTCACTTTCAAACTATATGTTGATAAAATGATAATAAAAAATAAAATAATGATGATAATAGTGATAATAGCTGATATATTTGTAGGATGTACTGTAACAAATATATACACAACACTAATTTAATCCTCACAACAATCCTAAGAGGGATACAAATATTTTCTTGTTTTATCAGTAAAAGAAAAACTGAGGACTAAGGAGAGTGGACTCTTTTCACAAGGCTAATAAGTGGGGAAGCCTGTATAAAAATATAATCTAGGGGTGCCTGGATGGCTCTGTCAGTTAATTGTCCAATTCTTGATTTCAGCTCAGATCATGATCCCAGGGTGATGGGACTGAATCCCATATCGGGTTTTGCACTGAATGTGGAACCTACTTAAGATTCTCTCTTTCTCTCTCTCTCTCTCTCTCTCTCTCTCTTCATCTGCCCCTCCCTTTCTTGTGCTCATGCTCTCTCTCTCTCTCTCTAAAACAAAAAAGTACAATGTAAGTTCAGAATAAACCTCTTAATTTTTAGGATAGATCAATTTTCCCTTCACTAGGGGTGTTAATTAATAGAAAGACAATGCATACACAGGGGAATAATCTAATTTTATTAATTAAAGAACATCATGTCTCATCCATATATAGACACACAGAAGAGTAGACAAATCCTTAGAAAAACTAATTCTGAGTCCTTCTCAAAGAATATTGATTGCCCTATAGCTACCCTCAGTTGTTTACAGGAACAAAATTCTGGCTGGATATTTGCCTTATGGCTTGATGCAAGCAAATACAAGTCATAATAAATTATGTAAAATAATTTGAAGGTATTAGAGCTTTCACATCATTACCTTTGTCAATGTAGAAGATGGTAAATAAAGCCCCAACACATTACCAAGAAAACTCCAGAGACCAGGTTGAACTTAACATCCAATTTCCAAAGGTGATTAGGAAATGCTAAGTAAGTTAAGACCTCATTCTACCCGAAATTCTGTTCTTATGTAAACCAGAGCTAACACCAATGCCATCTTTCCAGAGGCACCACTGTTCTTTCCCTGAATAATTCATTTTATTTTATTTCCCATGGAATATCTATAACAGCAATCATAGAGCACAGAATAGAGGATGTTAAATGATTAAACAGACCTCATAAGTTTTGTAGCTATGAAAGTTATTTAGTGTACTGAATAATGTTAAAGAAGATCAGTAAAGGTCTTTGCCTTTTAGCATAGCATAGGTTCATTTGAATGTGCTAGAGATAACCTTTGATTCTGCAAGAAAGAAATGTATTTCTCTATCATGTAAATTTCACATATATGTAATTCAGGGCTAGTAAGGCAGCCCGATGTCTTCTCAGACTCAGTCCTCTTCCAGCTTTCTCTTTCATTATCCTAAGGGTGAAAGTCTTATATAAATGATCCAAGGTGGGGCTGTGCTCGTAAAAATACAGATTTCAAGCAAATATAAGAAAGAAAGAAAAATCAAAGTGCCGTGTCACTTCTTGTCAATGAAATATCCGGAACGTTTTTTGTTTTGGTGTTTTGTTTTATTTTGTTTTTTGTTTTGTTTTACATAGGCTTCACACTCAATGTGGGGCTTGAACTCATAACCCTGATGTCAAGGTCATGTGTTCTACCAACTGAGTCAACCAAGTGCCCTAATATATCCAGGATGTTTGAAATAACACTTGCCCCTAAAAGCTGACCAGAAATAAGTCACATAGTGACATCTAATTTCAAGAAAATTTGGTAAATATAATCTTCATCGTGGATGACTATGTAGCTAACAAAGGGTCAGGACTTTTACTATTTTAGAAAGAAATTTCTGTGGGATGACTAGCAGCCTCTATTACAATTGTCATGATGCAAGTCAATGGGAATTCACTTTCAAGTCACACCTCAACAGGAGTCACTTTTCCTGTCAGGAGAAATGTACTATCACATGCTAGAGGAAAACAGAAAGATACTCCTACAGGAAATTATAGGTAAATTGCAGTTTTGCTATGTTTTGTTCTGGTGAGCATACCATAACGTATAAAGAAGTTGAATCACTATGTTGTCCACCTGAAACTAACATAACATCATGTGTCAACTATAGTCAAAGTAGAAAACAATTTTTTTAAAGATTTACTGTAAGCCAGGCACTGCTGAAGAGCCTCTAAAGCTCTTCTTTAAGTTCTATACAATGTCTGTGTTCCATGTACTTCTACAGAACTCATTAGGATATCATATGTTGATGCCATTTGGAGTTAGGAAAAATGTGTATACAAATATTAGTTTTAAAGACTTGGAAATGAAAAAAAGATAAACAGTTATTGCCAAGGATTGAGAATATCTTAAAGGAGACCTGATGGAAGTACAGAATGTACTGTGACTCTTAGACCAGAATCAGCTGAAACTGAAGAATTCAAATGTTAGAGCATTTTACAACAATCTCTTAGGAAAGAGAAGTAAATATTAGTATGAACACCCTCACACCAATTATTTATTGAAAATAATTTGACATCTATAATAAAAACACTATTTTACTTGTAGTTTAATACATACAAATAAATATATCAGGCTTCAAGTAATAGAAAGCCCAAATTGCAATAGTTTAACCCACATAGAAATATACATTTCTCATGTAACAGGAAGTCCAGAATTACAGTCCAGTAGCTCCAATACCAATGAGTCATTTTATTTTAGCTCAGTTATCTTTTTAATTCAGTTTTCAACTTGCTGGTTGAAAAATGGTTATTTATTTCTCAAGTATGATATTTGAATTAGATGAAGGGAGATGGAAGAGGTAGCGCTAAGGAAAAAAGGGTAAAGCTCTCCTTCTTAAGGGTTTAACAGCTATTATTCCAGAATGGGTCAGTATTGTATAATATAAACATCCTTAACAAAAGGATATGAAATTAGAGGAATACACAGAAAGTGAATCTGTCTTGGTTGTTGGGTGGCCAATGCACAATGACTACTATGTTACAAGTTCTCTTTTTAAAGTTACTATTATAGCAAACTACATGTTTACACTTATTTTCAAAAAAAACCTTTTTGGTTTTTATGAAATACCAAGATTAAAGAATGTCTCTGAGATTTGGCAGGAATACTACCTGATCCAGTAAACTTATACAGATACAAATACAGTAAAGATTTTGCTACTGAGATTGGGTGTGGCCTATTATTGTTCATTTAATATCCACTTCTTAGCTCCATGCCACACACACACACACACACACACACACACACACACACAAACTTCCATGGCAACAACATATTTCCAGACCATAAACATTGAGCTGTGTTACGTGACCTCTCTTCGACTTCATATTAGCTAACATGTATTTTTAAGTGCTTTGATGAGGCTTGGACATTTGACTTGCTTTACCTAATGGGATTTTAGTGGATGAGAGACAACCCAGGGCTTAAGGGAGATGAGTGGTTGTTCTAGTTCTATAGTTTCCTGTAATTTACCATTTGAAGGATGTTCTTGGCTTGTTACTTGTTTAAAGAAGATAAGCGATATAGGAAGCAAACCTGTACCCACTGTTTGGTAACAAGCCCATCTAAACCCTTAGGTGAGCCAGATCCCAGCACACTTTCAAATGAGTAAGCAATAAATAAATGTTTATTTTTGAAAGTCATAGAAAGTTTTAGGTTGTTTCTTATGCAGCATTATCATGGCAATCGATACTAATTCTTTGGGCAAAACAACTAAAACAATCTTCCTTAAAATTGAGTTAGCTGTTGGGAGGTTAACCTTGAGTCATTTGTAATATAATGCTCTTGATGTTAGTTAGTCATGTTTATTCTTATTTCTCTTAACAGAATACCAACTTACATAGGTCAACTAAAGTGATATTATACATATCTGTATCTTGATAGTCCTGAATAACTCATTAAAATTATAATACTTATGAAATAAGATTAATTAAAACAAGAAATAAAATAGCAACAATTTTATATAAGAATCATGAGATTTGGAAATATTTGGATTTCAAATATGGCAAGTAGCAAGAAGTACTTACTACTTATTCATACCATATGATTCTAAATCATTTCAAATAGAAGAGTAAAAGTGAATTTTATACGAAGGAGACACCCTGGTGATGTGCTCATAATGACTTGTTTATGCCATGAACTGTAAATGATCTGAAATTTTTCCCTACTTGCAAGTTCATAGTTATGGGAGGCTGGCAGAAAACATGAGACTCCTGGGTCAGTGTGGTATTGGCATTAGGATACAGATTTATGGAACAGAAATGAGAGCCCAGACATAAAATCACACATATATGAACTCAGATTTTAAACCAATGTGCTCGGTAGTGGAAAAAGAATAGTTTTTGAACAAATTATGCCAGAACAACTGAATATCTTTATGGATAAAGAAAAACAATGAACCTAGAGTGGTGTTAGTGACACTGGTAGAGCAAGGAACTCCAAATATTTGCTTCTTTATAGCAGTAATGATAATCCTGGGAAAAATAGGTAAGAATCAACTTTTTCAGAACCCTGAAAATGAATCATATTCTTGGAGTGTTTACTCAAGAAAAATAACAGAATATTGGTAAGACAGGCGAGCTCTAAGGCATTTTAATTTGTCCTATTTCCATTTCCCTCTCTCCAGCTTCATAGTAGTTTTGCAAACCAACAGTCTCATAATTAATGGTAGCTGTGAAATGCAACAGCCTAGCAGTCACTGGAGAGAGCATAAAGGGTTTGAAGTCTCCTAAAACCAAATCTCTCAAGAGCTGTTATTACCTGACAACTAGGAAATGCAAGCAAAAGTGAAGACCTAAGCAGAGTAGTCAATTGCCTAAGGTGTGTGTCAACACATAGACACAGAGCACTGTAGTAAAGATTAGGAGAATTGCTAATTCAAGGCATTTAAGGGAATCCTGTCTAATTATTAGCTGACCACTATGATAACTGAGCAGAGACTACTGTGGGCACGTAGGACAAAAGAATACAGACTTAACAAAATGAGTTCAATAAAGTCAGTAAGTAAATAAACAGCAACAACCACCATATAACAACAACAACATCAACAAAAACAAACAATAACAACAATAAAACCTGGGGAGGAGGAAGTCGACTTGAGACTTGCTACATTATATTAATTTAAAATTCCAGCTCTGAGGCACCTGGGTGGCTCAGGCAGTTAAGCATACAACTTTTGATTTTGACTTAAGTCATGATGATCTCACAGTGGTGGGATTGAGTCCTACATCGGGCTCCACACTGGGCGTGGAACCTGCTTAAAGTTCTCTCTCTCCTTCTCCATCTGCTCCTTCCCTGCCACTCTCTCAAAAAAAAAAAAAAATAAATAAAATAAAATAAAAGTCCAGCTTTAAATTAAATATATATATATATATGAAAATATGCACAGAAATAAGACAATATATCACATATACATAAAAAAGCAGTCAATAGAAACTATTCCTGAGAAAACCAGACTTTAGACTTACTAGAAAAAAATTGACATAAGCTATTTAAACTATCTTCAAATAACAAAAGGAAACTAAATTTAACTACTAAAAGAAAATATGATAATAATATCTCACTAAATTGAAGAATATCAATGAGATAAAATAATTTTTTATAAATAAAAATTTTCATTTTTCAAATAAAAAAGAACCAAATAGAAGTTATTATATAAAAGGACAATAACAACAGAGATGGGAAAATAAATCATTCAATGAGCTCAAGATCGTATTTGAAGTAGTGTAAAAAAATCCTTGAGATTATCCAACTGAGTAATTGAAAGCTCAAGAAAAAAAAAGAATGAAAGAAAAGAAAAAGAAAAAAAATGAACAGTCTAGGCAACCTATAGGACACTATCAAATGTAAGATATAGTGGGAGTCCCAGAAGAAGACAGAAAGGGGAAGAAATAATAATTGAAGATATAATGGCTGAAATCTTCCCAAATTGTATTTAAGTCATTAATCTACACATTAAAGAAGAAAAGAAGCTCAAAAAACTCTAAGTGAATAAACTCAAAGAAATCCAGAACTAGACTAATTGCATTTAAACTGTCTCAAGACAAGGGCATCTGGGTGGCTCAGTAGGTTAAGCATCCAACTTTGGCTCAGGTCATGAGCTCACAGTTTGTTGAGTTGAAGCTCCAAGTCAGGCTCTGTGCTGACAGCTCAGAGTCTGGAGCCTGCTTCAGATTCTGTGCCTCCCTCTCTCTCTGCCCCTGTCCTGCTCATGGTCTATCTCTCTCCTTCAAAAATAAATAAACATTAATTTTTTTTTTAACTTTCTCAAGAAAAAGACTGAGAGACATGACCCTGCATAAAGGGATCTACACTATATTATTTTCCTATTGTTACTACTAAAAAATGGGCATACACTTAATGGTTTAAAATAACACAAATCTATTATCTTATATTTTTAGAAGTCAGAAATCTTAGATTAATCTCACTTGCTAAAATCAAGGTGTCAACAGGCCTGAATATCTTCTAAGGATTCACTCTAAGGGAGAAGGTGTTTTCTTGCCTTTTTCAATTTTTAAAGGCTACCTGCATTCTTTGGGTCATGGCACCATACCTCCATCTTCAAAGCCAGCAAAGTAACCCGAAACTTTCTCATGTTCTTACATCTCTCTGAATCTCTGTTTTCTGCCTCCCTCTTCTACTTATAAGGACCTTTATGAGCATATTAGGCCCATCCTGATAATTCTGGATAATCTCCCAAACTCAATGTTAGCTGATAAACAATCTTGATTTCATCTGCATTTTTAGTTACCCTTTCCTATAAAATCTAACTTATTCATGAATTCCAGATATTAGGATATGGACATCTTTGGAGGTCTATTATTCTATCTATCCATTTTATAAGATTAAAAGTTGATAGCTCATCATAAGGCATAAGCAGCCAGAAAGCAGTTAGATAATATATTCAGAGCACTGAAAGATTCAGCTATCAAACAAGAATTCCACAAAACTATCTTTGAAACATGACAGAATAATTAAGACAGTCATTGTTATGCAAGAAAATAGAATATATTGCCAGCGGACCTGCAATACAAGACATATAAAGGACCTCCTTCTGGCAGATATGAAAGGAAATAAAGCATATTCACATATTCAAAAATGTGGCCATCTTTGGGCACAATTCCTCTGCCTTCCACAGAAAGAAACTTCTTCAACCTCATGAATGCTGTATACAAAGAACCACAGATAACATCATATTTAATTTTAAAAGACTGAAAGCTTTGCCTCTACTATCAGGGTCAAGACAAGGATATCATCTCTCACCCTATTTATTAAACATTGTACTGGAAATTCTAGCTAGGTCCATTAAGCTAAAAAAGTAAATAGAAGACATCAAGAATGAACAAGAAGTTAAACTATCTCTATTTCCAGAAGACATGACCATGTATATATATAAAATTCTATGAAATGCACAAAAAACTATAAGAACCCCAAATAAGTTAACAAGACACAAGATCAATTTATAGGAATAAAATATATTTTATATCCTAGCAAAGAAGAATTCAAAAAATGAAATTAAGAAAGCAATTCCATCTAAATAGCATCAAAAAGGATAAAATACTTAAAAATAAAATTTGAATTATTGCAAAATTACTACACTAAAAACTACAAGATATCATGGGAGGAAGATAAAGAAGATCCAAGTAGAGTGGAAAGGCATCTCACAATCATGGATCAGAAGACTTAATATTGTGAAGATGGTAATACCCTCCAAATTGATTTGAAGATTTAAAGAAATCCCTGTCTACGGCTATACCACCCTGAACATGTCTGATCACGTCTGAAGATTTAAAGAAATTCCTATCAAAATCCTAGCCACCTTATTTTTTTACCCCTGTAAACTGACAAGCAGATCCTAAAATTCACATAGAAATGCAAAAAGGGATTGAAAACAATATTGTAAAAGAACAATGTTGGAAGACTTATACAACCTAATTTCAAAACTTACTGGAGAAATACAATAATCAGAATGTTATGATATTTGCATTGAAATAGACATATGGGTCAATGGAATATAATTGAGATTCCAAATATAAACCCTTAAACTTACAATGAATTGACTCTTTCTATGATGGTGCCATGATAATTCAATAGGGAAAAGAATAATCTTTTCAACAAATAGCACTGGGACAATTAGATATCCACATGCAGAAAAATATACCTGGACCTACTGAAGGATTCCAACTTATATCAAATTTTAGAAAGGACAAATCTAATCTAGTATGACAGTAAAGAGATGGTTCCCTGGTCTAAATGTAGAAGAGAAGACAGCGATTGTAAGAGGATACAGGAAACATTTTGGAGAGATGAAAAGTTTTATAACTAGAACATGGTGGTTGCTCCAGTTCATAAGCTGTTTAAACTTCATTAAATGTTTACATAAATGTGTATATTTGATCATATATGTATATATTAGACCTCATTAAACTTAATAAAGGTAACATGTAGCTGTATAATATAGTTTTGTATTCTACAAAATATTAAGTTTATTTATGGAAGAATAATACTATAGAAAAACATTTGAAAATATTTTAAAATAAAATAGTTTATATAAGGCACCTGGGTGGCTCAGTCAGTTAAGTGTCCGACTTCATCTCAGGTCACGATCTCATGGACTATGAGTTCGAGCCCTGTGTCAGGTTCTATGCCTACAGCTCAGAGCCTAGAGCCTGCTTCAGATTCTGTGTCTCTCTGTCTCTCCCTGCCCCTCTCCCACTTGCATTCTGTCTCTCTCAAAAATAAAATAAAAACATTAAAAATTAAAAAAAATAAAAGTTTATATATTTTTATAAGATCAAAAGTAAAGCAAGGTCACTATTGTGAATGAGGCAGAGTGTCAGCCTAAAAAATCCAGGCCAAAAAATGATCATTAATTTAAAATAGAGGTGTCTTCATTGTATTTATAGTTTCATGCATTTTCTCAAAAATAGGATATTTTATATCTTTAAGTATTTAATAATCCTTTTATATGCAATATTTGCCTTTCTAGAAAATATAAGTGTTCATAGATAGATTTAAACATATCTTCTGTTTCTTTCTAGGTATTTATGCCAAATAAGAATATACAATATTAAAATATAATTTCTCAGAGCACCAGGTGGCTCAGTCAGTTGAGCATCTGACTCTTGATTTCAGTTCAGTCCATGATCCCAGGGTCATGGGATTGAGCCTCACATTCACTGGGCTCTGCACTGAGCATGAAGCCTGCTTAAGATACTCTCTCTCTCTCTCTCTCTCTCACACACACTCTGTCTCTCCCTCTGCCTCTTTCCTCCAGTCTCTCTCTAAAATTTAATTTTAAATTAAAAAAAAAAAGTAATCTTGGGGCACCTGGGTGGCTCAGTTGGCTAAGTGTTTGGTTTTGGCTCGGGTCATGATTGCATGGCTTGTAAGTTCGAACACAGCTTTGGACTCTGTGCTGACAGCTTATAACCTGTAACCTGTTTCAGATTCTGTCTCCCTCTCTCTCTGCCCCTCCCCCTCTCGTACTCTGTCTCTGTCTCTTTCTCTCAAAAATAAAATAAAATAAATTAATAAAGTAATCTCTTATTAATATAGGAAGTTTGCTGGAAATAAAATGATTTTGTAGTGCATTCTGTTCGCATTAAATATTTTTTCATTTGCTAATGACTGTTAGATAATTAATTTCACCCACAATTTAGACTTATACAAAGACTAAACAAAACACAAGGATTGTATAAATTAAAAGTTTGTCATTCTTAGACAAATATAATCATAAATAATTCACCCCTGCACTCTGAAATACTCCCAGTGATTTAAGACCTTGGCACATGCTTCAGTCTTTTGTTTTTGTTTTTGTTTTTTTTTAATGTTTATTTATTTTTGAGAGAGAGAGAGAGAGAGAGACAGAGCACGAGCAGGGGAAGCATAGATGGAGAGGGAGACACAGAATCTGAAGCAGGCTCCAAGCTCTGAGCTGTCAGCACAGAGCCCTACTGAGGTCTCAAATTCATGAGCTGTGAGATCACGACCTGAGTCAGAAGCTGACTGAGCCACCCAGGCTCTCCCATGCTTCAGTCTTTTTATCCATATGTTTATTTTCCTTATCACACTCATTTAACTAATTACTGACTTATGACTCTGTTTTTCAGCTTTTGACAATTGATAACGGAAGCTATCACATCAAAGCAGTGTGAGCAACATTAATTAATACTAAAAGCAAGTTCAAAATAAAAGACATAAAACTCTCTTCCAGGTTGATAGAGACAAAGAGATAGGTGTTAGGGTAGCATACAAATGTTTTCCTTCTTCTTTGGTTATCTAGCCTCAATTGTGATCCAAAGGAACAAGTGTAGTAAACATATCAACTTGCACTTGGCTCCATAGAATACTTTTTTCAATTTTAGATTATGTGTTTGGTGAGAAATGTCTCCCCTCGTGAAGTTTCTGTGCAGTTGAAGAAAGTCTACCTTGGGGATAAATGCCATTTTTTATTTTTGGATAGAAAGAAATTTTCTGTATCTGAAGACCATACCAATATTAAAGAATGAGTGAGCACCAGTGTAGACAGTCAACCTTCTCCTTTCCTTCCAGGACGCTGCAGGTAATGTAATACGCCTTTTGGAAACTGGTCTCTTGCCTATTTCACCCATAATTCCATACACTCAGACTTGTT
This sequence comes from Puma concolor, assembly GCF_028749965.1. Lineage (NCBI taxonomy): Eukaryota > Metazoa > Chordata > Mammalia > Carnivora > Felidae > Puma > Puma concolor. The sequence goes on along the minus strand of NC_141673.1, from coordinate 33,392,974 downwards.
CTAGTATCTAGTAAAAATCATTTTTCCTTAAGAAAAGACTTTAAGCCCATGATTTACCATATCAGCATCAAGTCAACGGCACTGCCAATTTTCTCTTTCAATGACACCTCAGCCCTAATTCCCATCATTTATTTCACTGTCCACAATCATTCTACCACCTTGCCTCCTAAATCCATTAACTTGGTTCTTTTCGTGTGCTTCTACGGCATATTCTTCTAAACTAAAGGTCATATATATTTGTTTTAATCTTTCTTTTTATACACAATGCCTACATTGTTTTTGGAATACATGTTGAGACACAGCTGCTATTGAAATAGTCCTTCCCTTTAGAATTAGTCATTGCTGGAGCACCAGGGTGGTTCAGTTGGTTAAACATCTGACTCTTGATTTCAGCTCAGGTCATGATCTCACGGTTTGTGAGACTGTGCCCCATGTTGCCTCCACGCTGAGCACAGAGCCTGCTTGGGATGCTCTCCCTCTCTCTCTGCCCCTCCCCTACTCACACAGTGTTCTTTCTCTCTAAGTAAACAAATAAAATAAAAAAAAAAAAGAATTAGTCATTGTGGTGCTAGATCCATTATTTTTATGACTAAAGACCTTCCCCGAAAACAATTCTTTTATTCCCTAGTATTACTAACCAACACTCACTTCTACTTAATAATTTAGATTTCCCCATATTGTCCTATTTTGATAGCCCCTCACAAACCTCAATATCTACTCCAGCCCACCTCTGTTCCAGTAAATGCGCATTACCCCAGTTCTTACATCACAATGATGAACTAATATTTTTTTTAGTAATAAATATTTATATGCCCTAGGCATAAATAGTATGCTTTTTGAAAGAATATGGACTCAGGAAGCTGAATGAACTAAATGATACCTTATTTGTTGTCCTTTAATTTCCTAAATTCTACTTATCTAGAAGGTTACATATTTAAATTTATGTGGTAGTCTTCATGCCAAAGTGTTTTTGGGGGCATATATTGGTTCAACAAAGTGCTCATCTTTCAATAGGCAATTTAGTAACCTGAGTAGGTTTACACGACATAAACATTTTGCTTACTTTTCTCCTTTCAAGGTATTCTCTGAAAGAAGAAACATTGCTCTATTAAAGATTTCAACATTACTTTCTTTTCAATCTTTTTGAAGAAGATAATATACACTCTATTAAGGATAAGACCTTAATAGGTGTTTAGGGAAGAGTGGCACCTAATATGTGTTCCTTAAATGTTTCTTACACAAATAGAAACAGCCAACTCCTATACATAATTAATACATGAAAATTTATAAGTTATCAGTCTTGTAATTTCTGAAATCAGTTTAATCGTGATTAAGGATAACAATAGCAGCCTCCTCCATTATTTCAAAAGAAAAGATGACCTTTAAAATATTCAGGACAGAAGTAAACTCATCTTCAGGAAAAAGAGCAGAGCATTGAAAATGAATATTGTATTTGTGCTATAACAAATCCTTATTCAACACTGGTTTTATTTTAAAAATGCATTATAAATGCATTTCAGATGTAGGAGTCCTTCTATTGTGACTTAAGGAATGGTGCCAGTTAGTATGTGATCTGTCCATCATTTTCCTCACTTTTAAATCTCCAAATTAGATTATTCAAATGTGTTCTCAAAGAGGTTACCCCTGGAAACCACTCTGAAGCTTCACGGGGTATAGAATAGCCTGGCTGCTGATTGGTTTTAGCCTCAGGGAATATCACACCAAAGCACAGCAGTCTCCAATGACTACCAATTTGCTTCCCAGTGTGATGCTAGGTATTGCCTGTGGTCATTAACGCCATATTTGGTAAAGGGCTTCACTGTTTACTGATTGCCCTTTCCTTCATTCACAGTCAAAGCAATAAAGACAACCAACTGCAGGTTTAAAATTCAACTCTCAAACTTCTCAAGTTCAAGGTTTTGCAGTATAGACTCTTTTGTTTCAGACTTTTTACTCATTTAGATATGGATTTGTAGAACTTAGAACAGAAGTTTTTTTTTGTGTTTTTTTTTTGTTTTTGTTTTTTTTTAAGATTTCTCCCTTTAGGTAGCACAATAGGGAAAATGCTATTTTATATACATCATTTCATTTGTTTAATTTTAATTATTTCTGAAATTGAATGTTTAAGTTAATATTTTATTATGAGTTTTATTCTTATGTTTTGTTTTTTTTTTTTTTGTCTAGCTCAAACTTTAAAATTAAGAAAAATAACAAATTTTCTGATAAAATCGAAAATTCATTGTACCTGGGCATTCTTGAACATCTGGCTTTACAGATTGATTAATGGATTATCTGATCCTATGGAATTATCTAATTGGTGAATGGCAAATTCAAATTAATTTTCTTATTACTTGATCGTCTATTCAAAAATAATGTCAGTCAATATACCACCATTATTTTTATGGGTTCCTTAACTTAGAAATAAGATCATTGTGGGGCACCTGGGTGGCGCAGTCGGTTAAGCGTCCGACTTCAGCCAGGTCACGATCTCGCGGTCCGTGAGTTCGAGCCCCGCGTCAGGCTCTGGGCTGATGGCTCAGAGCCTGGAGCCTGTTTCCGATTCTGTGTCTCCCTCTCTCTCTGCCCCTCCCCCGTTCATGCTCTGTCTCTCTCTGTCCCAAAAATAAATAAACTTTAAAAAAATAAATAAATAAGATCATTCTTAGCCATTAGAATAAGTGATAAATTCCTATATTTTATTTTGTTGTTTATTTTTTATTTTATTTTAGAAAGAGAGCACAAGAAGGGGAGGGGGCAGAAGGAGAAAGAGAGAGAAAGAATCCCAAGTAGGCTCCAAGTGTGGATCCCGACGTGGGGCTCATTCCCACATCTCTGGGATAAGGACCCAAGCCGAAATCAAGATTTGGATGCTCAACTAACTGAGATACCTGGTACCCCACAAATTCCTATATTTTAGATAAGGCTAAGAGAGAAAAGAGGCCACCAACTATAGGAAATTGGAGCTGCAAAAACTAGCATTAACAATTACAGATTTATTAGACAACCTTAATAAATTATAGATCATCTGTCCACAAAATGCTTAAATATTTGGAATATTTAAGTGTTTGTGAATTCAGGCAATGGTGTGGATTTGGTAACTAGACATTGAACATGTTCCTAATAAGCTTGTATCATAAAGGTTATCTATCTCTGGACAACTATCTGGCATTTAATATGAATGGCATTTTACATATTAAATTTTTATAAACAATTTATTGCTTGATCTTATCTCAATGTTAAATAGTCATATATTTATATGCATTGCTTTTTCATATTTCCTCACATAGAGATTTAGATAGAATTAGTTTTGGCCTATCAGTTCTTCCAAGTTGATAGCTTATTAATGATAAAACACTTATAGAGATCATTTACTATAGTCTGGGTATTCTGTTAGGCCTTTAATATGGACTATTTCATTTTAGTTTCATATCATCCATTTGAAATAGTAATTATTATCACCATGTATGGAATAAGAAAGAAACACCTTGGCTTGTCATGGAAGTTTCATACAATTGATTACAAATTCATTTATATTCATTACAATAAATATAAATTTATACAATCATGAAGAGACTGTGTCAGAATATGAACACAGTCAGTATGGATTCCAGAGCCTCAAAATTTACACATTGAGCTCCACTGCTCCTTTCTGATAGGGTGAAATGTTTATCTGACTGAAAATTAGAATAACATTTTCATAAACTATTGAATCTCAGGATTGGAGCAGACCTTGATGATTCTCCAGTCTAATGTCTACAAATTCTACAAGGTTGTCACCCAACTCTGCTTCAAATAACTTTCCAGTGATGGCCTCCCTCACTAATTCAAAATGTAGCCCATTCTATGAAGGAATAGTCACTTGGACTATTCTGAAGTTATTTCTTGTAATGTATTTTTTTGGCTTACTTGTTCCTCTGTCCAGGGAATTCTAGTTTCCCTCCTTCAACTCTAAAGTTGTTTTTTTTTTTTTTTTAATTCTCAGAGTCTCTTAATATTCATTGAATATCTATAATAAACTAGATGGATATTTTATTAAGTATATGTTATCTCATTTAACCCTTACCATATTTGCATGAAGTAGATTTTATTATTTCCTTTAAAATGACTGCAAAGTTGAATGATTTGCCAATGGTTATAGAAAAAATAAATAGCAGAACTCAGAAAGTACCTATGTCTTCTGATGCTAAATCCCTTTTGCCCTAATGAATCCTTCTTTTTTTAAATTTGTTTTAATGTTTATTTATTTCTGAGACAGAGAGAGACAGAGCATGAGTGGGGGAGGGGCAGAGAGAGAGGCAGACACAGAATCTGAAGCAGGCTCCAGGCCCTGAGCTGTCAGCACAGAGCCCGTTGTGGGGCTCGAACTCACAGACTGCAAGATCATGACCTGAGCTGAAGCCGGACGCTCAACCGACTGAGCCACCCAGGCGCCCCCCTAATGAATGAATCCTTCTTACAAATTTACAGCTCAATGAATTTTTGTTTATAATAGATGTCATTATAATTTCCATTTATTTTCCATTTCTACTTACTCTGCTCATGTTTTACTATTAGTTTTAAAAACTCAAATATTTTTCTTGTTCTACCCACATGGCTTTCCATTCTGCTTTGTGTTTAGAAATAATGTAAGCTAGGCCTCCCTGACTCCTACCCTGAAATATGACCATTCATAATTTCTCAAGCCCAATTGATTTCCTTCCTTCTTATCTTCAGAAGTAAAAGCCATACTAAGTAAATAACTCAAAAAAAGATTTATGGTAAATCTAATATGATATTTTCACACTGAATTAGAAGGACATTTATGAAGACAAAGCAAACATCCAGTGAGGAAATATTTTGAACACACAATTTAGAGGGAAATATATTCAGTCTAATCATCACATTATAGTAATTATATTGTCTTGGAAACATCTTTAACATGTTTATTTAAACTAATATCACTTGCCAATGACCCATGTATTTTATGCATAAAATGGAATGACCTATTTTAACTCAATAAAAGCAATATGCAACATTATGAAAGTTTAACCAATATTAATTTCTATACAACATAATTATTATTTATAATTCTTAATTGTGAATTAATTTAGATAAAGGGACTCTATTTGTTCATAATTCATCAAAATCTTCCTTCAGAAAAGGGTAGTACAATTTCATGTTTGATTTTTAGCATAAACATCAACACATTATATGCTGAAATTTTTGAAATCCTTTGTTCACTGTTTGTGGGCATATGTCTCATGCAATAAGATGAAACAGCTGATTCTCTCAGCTTTGCCATCCTCATATCTTGTGACCAACAAATTAGAAATAATTGTTAGATTGAAGACATGTAATTAGACGGCATAACATCTAAGATACTTTTTTGTCAGCTTGCCAAAATGAGAATTTTAGTAAGTGATACATTATATCATAAAAATCATCCTTCAACAGGACTTTTAATGATGACAAATAAAGAACTCGTGCAAACCAAAGCAATTAATCCTTTTGAAGCATTGCTCTAAAATCACTAATAAGGCACCCAGAAATGCAAATATATACATAAATTATTCCTTTGTGAATTCAGGTTTGGAATTATCACATTTTTCTTTCTATGCTTGAGAACAGTTTCATTAGTAATTACATTCCTTTAAACCTTTATTTAAATGAAAGTTTGGATTAAAAAGAAATGTATAAAATATAATCATATTACATATGTTAACAAAACAGATATAAAGTTATTTTAAATATTTTTATTGAGTGGTTATTTTTAGTGTTTCGTTAATCTTCTTCTTGGGACTTTTATTTGGTGAAACACCTATGAAATCGTATTTTTAATAAGATTATACTTTTTAAATATATGACTACAAATAAATATTTGCACCCTAAAAAACAACGATTACAACACACATGAAATGCAAGAGTTCTACCACTACGTTAAAAGGACCGTTCAGTGATGCCTGGGTGGCTCAGTCGGTTAAGCATCCGACTTCAGCTCAGGTCACACAGTTCGTGGGTTTGAATAAAAGCCGGGAGCCTGCTTGAGATTCTGTGTCTCCCTCTCTCTCTGCCCCTCCCCAACTTGTACTCTGTCTCTCAAAAATAAATAAACATTAAAAAAAATTAAAAAAAGAATATGTTTATTTTTCCAAGAAATAAGCAATAATCATTATGCAAACATCTAAATTGAATTTGGTATTTAGACTCTTATTCTGTATTCAGTTGGAAATGTTATATCATCAATATCTAAAACAACAAAAAGAATGGAGAAAGATATGAAGTACTGCTTTCCTCATATTATCAAACACATGTAAATAAAAATAGTAATAAACAAGTGGACTAACCTATTTAGCAGCAAATAGCATACAAAATAACAAAAGTAAGGATTAAGACTACAAAGTTATCAGAGAACCAAACTTTTATAGCTGATGTATTTACAAAAATCCACATATCACTTGATGGCACCTGTAAATTATGATTAATGTTGTTTTACAGTATACTTACGGTTTCAACTTAATTGTGGATATGTTGAAAATATAGACTTGTATTAAATAATATTGATTTTCCAATCCAAAATATTACAGATACTTTTGTTCAATGAACATTTGTTGATTGCCTTCCATGTAGAAGATTCTGTGCTAGATGCTTATGTACATTAAGGTTTCCTAAATTGGGCACTATACATTGGAGCCAGATAATAATTCTTTGTTGTGTCTATTAGTCAGGATTCTCCAGAGAAACAGAACCAAGAGGATTTTGTTTGTATCTATCTATCTATCTATCTATCTATCTATCTATCTATCTATGTGTATATATATATATATATATATATATATACACACATACATATATATATCATACATATATATCATCATATATATCATACACATATATATATATATATCATCTATACATATACGTATACATATAGACAGAGAGTAAGGGAAATTTATTATAAGTAATTGGATCATCAGGGTGCCTGAGTGGCTCAGTTGGTTGAGCATTTGACTGTTGATCTCGGCTCAGGTCCATGATCTCACAGTTCATAAGTTTGAACCCCATATTGGGCTCTGTGATGATGGTGAGGAGCCTGCTTGGGATTCTGTCTCTCCTTCTCTCTGCTCCTCCCCCACTTGTGTTCTCTTTCTCTCTCTCTATCCCTCTAAATAAATAAATAAATAGATAGATAGATAGATAGATAGATAGATAGATAGATAAATGGAACTTTAAAAAAAAAAGTATGTGAATATGGAGAATGACTCATCCTCAAATCTGCAGGGTACATCAGCATGCTGGAGATTCTCCAGAGAGCTGATCATGTAGTTTCAGCTCAAAGGTAGACAGGATGAGACCCAGGAAGAGCCAATGTTTTAGCTTGAGTCCAAGGGCAGGGAAAAGCTGGTGTTCTAGTTTGAAGGCAGTCCGACAGGCAAAATTCTCTCTTATTCATGGAGGTCACCCTTTTCGTCCTATTCAAGCCTTCAACTGAATAGAGCTCACCCACTATAAGAAAGGTGATCTGCTTTACTCAGTTTATCAATTTAAATGTTGATCTCATCCCAAACACCTTCACAGAAATACCAGAATAAATTTTTACCAAATATCCAGGCTCCCCATGGCTCAGTCAAAGTTGACACATAATATTAGCCATCACACTGTAAAAAGTGATCTAGTGTGTTAGAGGATATTAACAATACTCCTTATCTCCAAACACCAGACACTAATAGTACCCTTCAACTGGAACAACAAAACAATGATAAAAAAAAATGTTTCCAGACATTGCAAATGTCCTCTAGGTGAAAATTCATCCCTCTTTGATAACCATTGTCACACATCTTTAATCCTCACAGAAGATTTGATAGGAGAATAATATTATTATCTTTATACGAATAGGAAAGTGAGATTCAGAATTATTAGGTAATGTGCCTAATGCCACAAATACTGTTTTGGAGCCAGTATTTAAGTCCATGTCTGTCTGACTCCAAACTGCCTTCTATTTTCAGTACATCATGCTATCCAATTGGCAGGTGAAAATTGGATTGGAAACTCAAGAGATAGTTATGGCCAAAAAAATATAGATTTGAATCAATATAGCATACAGAAGGTAGTTGAATCCAGAATGTGGATAAAATTTACTTAGAAGAAGCAATATAATTATTAGCCTCAGGAGAAAGGGACACTCTCCGATGGGAAATACGGAAACTTGGAGTTCCCCAGGAATTTGATGGCTCATATAAACCCAACCAGTTGAACTGAATCAAACATCATTGTGGTAATATTTATGGGTCATTGAATCTCTAGATCCCCACAAGTCTCCCTTCTCCTTCCTTCATAAATCTGAAAGAGCTACAATAAAATTATTTCCTCCAAATGTCTTGTGTATTTGTGTGCATTAGAATCTACTAACATGTGACCACACTTAATGTATTGGCCTAATAAAATATTGCCTGACCAACGACAAAAAAGCCTGAAGAGGAAAAGGATAGGAAATAAGTAAATTTTAGATGTGTATAATAGCCATTAAATAAGTTGTTGTGGTGAAAGAAGGTAAGCATAAAAAAACTTATTCCCATTCTAAACAGAAACAATTAAAATCAACGGGATTATATGATTTTGTAATATCCTAGCCTTTGCCCATAAAATTAAAAGAAGTAATAGAATTGTCTAGAGTTTTGCTTTTAATCTATGGTAACTACCTTCCCAAATGGTCTTCTGTTATTTTTGCCTCCTGGTATTATTTCCTTGTGTAGTCTTCTACACAATATCCATTTTGGATATCCTAGAAATAACAGAATGTGATTCTTTAAAGTAATTGTGTCTTCTTCTGTGGCTTCTGTGGGATGAGTCACTCAGGAAAGCCAGCTGCCCTAAGGAAATATCAACTTGGTGAGAAACTGAGGTTTCCCGCCAACCACTAGCACTAACTTGACAGACAAGGAAGTGAACCATGTTGGAAACAGAAACACTAGCCCAAGTTAAGACTTCATATGAATCCGATCACAACCAACATTTTGACTCAACTCTCATGAGAAATACTGGGCTAGAACTACTAGCTAAACTATGCTTGAATGCATGACCCTGAGAAACTGTGAAATGATAAATGTTTGTTGTTGTTGTTTTTTAACCCATTAAATTTTAAGGTAATTTGTTAGGTAGCAATAGATAAATAATAAAATATCCATTTAGAATTTGACTATGGTAGGGAGAGGCATCTAAAATATGTAAGTAGTCATATTTTTAATTGGTCTATCTTCATCGTAAGTACTCAAGCTAAGATTTCCAGATTGATACACAAAGGCTACCATGAAGCTGATTTCTAAGGCATTTTTTCCTTGAAGTTATCCATGATTCCTCTAAAGGTATGAATTAAAGGAGCCCAAATATAAGAAAAGGTTGATATAAGATTTTTGAAAACAAAACATACCAAACTTTCCCAATCCTTTATGTTGGTCTCATTAGAGACACAAACCAACACAGTATGGGAAAAATATTTCCAAAAAGTCTCTAACTTGAACATTCTAAAATGAATTTTAGCTAGTGTAAATATTCGTTGAACATCAGAATTAGTTCATATAAAACTAGACTACATCTTATGAAAGTCAGCCAGAATTTAGAGCATCATATAATTTGTGTACTACAATCAATTGAAGAAATTGATTACTGGTAAATACTAGACAGTGGATTATGCAAGAGTTCAAAACTGATTAAAAAGTTCAAAACGACACCCCCCCCCAAAAAAAGGCATTGATGTATTGCTGTTGATTTAACATGAAACAGTCCATATGTAAACACTACTGTATCCGAAATTTATAAAATAAGCAGCTAAAAATGAAAAATTAAAGTTCACTGATTAATTGCTCAAGTCTAAGTTTTACAAACTGGAGAGTTATAATACACCCAGTGAAACATACACCCAGTGTATAATACACCCAGTGAAACATTACATTTATGTAATCTTAGTAGTTAAATTATATATTTAAGCTCTACGTCACTTTGTAGCTATTATAAGTGATACCAACTTAATGATATCTTTTGAAAGGCACTTATTTGCAATGATTAAAACAATATATGTTTCAACAGTGGATGCCAATGTTAATTCACTCCCCATCCAGATTTTCAATCCCACCTTAAGCTACATGCCATCGTTAGGTCTATATGGACAAATCAATATGGTCTTTCAGGCAAATATTATTTCTATACTCACTTCTAATTTAAGTTTGTGCCAGCTGACATTACCTTGTAGTTCATCCTAATTTTTATTTAAATGTTCCCAATGATGTTACGAGGGAAAACAAAATCAACAGTCTTGAATCAAAGCATGACATTTAAACCTTTGCAAGCATCTGAGAAGAATTTTCACTAACTAGGAGAGTGTTCCCGAACTGTGATCTTTGGCCCAGCATCACCAAGGCACCCGTTATGGACATAAACTGTTGGACCACATCTTAGACACACAAAATCCAAATCTCTGGGTGGGTCTCTGCAATATTTTTTTTTTAATAAGCCTTGCGTGTGATTCAAATGCACACTAAAGACTGAGGAGCAATGAGAATGTAGAAGAAACTGGACTGATAAACAATTGGAACTGCATGTTTATTGGCAAAACAACAGGAAGAGGTTTTGGCTCAGCTCCACTAATCACCCCTAATTCAGAAATCCACAATCTACTACCCCAACCAAAATCAAAGCAAAAATGAAGAAGGTATCCATTCTTCTATTATGTAGATACTGCCTTCTGAGGCAGCCAAAATGCTGTCCTTATATCTCTCCTAAAATTACCTTTCTTTCTGTAAGCATTGAGAGAATAAATTATCAAGGCACAGCACTGCTGCAATGCTTTATCGGCTGGGAAGTGATGCCAATAACTGTGAGTAATAGATCCTGATGACAGTAGTTTTTGTTTGTGTTGACTTAGGAGCAAGAATAATTACTACTGAATTAATGCTATGACTTTCTCACAGTCCGAGAATATGGTAGTTAAGAGTAGAGGCGGATCTAATTTCCATTCCAGGGATTCACACAAGCTGAAGCAATTTTTCTTAGAATAATGACAAACTCTCTGTGTACAATGAAACAATCTAACTATATTAACCAACTTTGAGTTTTTCAACATTAATTTGAGTTTTCCTGTAGGCACTGGTTTTATATACCTGCTAAATTAGTGGAATAGTACATTTTACAATATTTATATTAATAGTAAAATAAATATATAGTTTTAGTTTTATGTTGGTGGGGGGGGGCACAGGATAAGTTTCACATTTCTGCCCTTTTGTAAGCTTTGAAGCATCCCTGATTAACTGCCAGAGCAGTCTCTGACTGCAAACATAGATAAAAGCGAAATTACCAAAAAATTTAAAAAATTCCTTATTTGTTTCTCTTTCTTATTTTCAAAGACATGTTATTCAATTTATAGGATTTTCAAAATAAAAGTAATGGAATTATATAATGTACATATATTTTCTGGCATAGTACTAAGTACTTTATCCACATTATAGAAATTAATTTATATACGAAACTTAAAAGATAATTTTTAGCCTCTTTATTTCATAGATTAGTAAACTACCAGAAAATGTCAGTAATGTGTCTAAGGTGACATTGCCACTATGTATTACATCTAAGAATTATACTATAGATTCCAATAACATATCACTTACCTCTTGTGTATCTCCAAATCTAGTGGCTTAAAACAACAAATCTTCATTATTTTCCACAGTACTATATGTTGCTGATGATTCTTTGGGTCTTATCTGATTTCTATCATTCATGGTGGCTTGACTGAATGTAGGTTGTCTAAGACAGCCTCACTCACTGATCAGCAGTTGGCCAATTCTCACACACAGTGTCTTATTTCCTCTTTACCTGGACTTTTCCATCAGGCTGGCTCAGGTCTGTTCATATGATATCAGAATTCCAAATTCAGCAAGAGAGCAAGCCCCATCACATAATCACTTTTTGAACTCTACTGGCATCATTACTTGCTATTATCTCATTGGCCAAACCAATCAAATGGCCAACCCTAGACTCAAAGCAGAAACTTTCTACTATCCAGTTTTAGAACAAGTTCTGAATTGTGTTTTTTATCCAAATAATCTCGATTTCACATACCCTAGATACAATAATATCCCTCGTTGTGTAGTTGACAAGACACCAAATATCCCCACAGCAAGTGACCAAAAGTTTGGTCATTAGTTTGGAGACATATACAATTACTCAAGAATATGTTTAATCTATTTATTTATATGTTAATAAAAATTTATGAAACTTATTTATCTGATATATGTTCTTGGTGGAATTACTTGGACCCTTAATTTACTTTCCTTTAACACTGGGTAGTTTATTTTCATAAAAACTATTTTATGTTTCTGAAAGTTTATTTTAATTGGATAGTGATTGAGAAGTAGAAACCATTCTATAGCCAAAGGAGTTTGTTAATTACAATATATCCCTTATGCAAACATTTTGGTTTGTGGTCAGTTAGTATGTTTGAGCACAGGATATAGGTAAAATCTGCTTTGTCTGTGATGTGCACAATGTGTTTTAGCTACAACTAGGTACAGTATACATATAGTTAGAACATTGTCTATTAAATAGAGTATTACTTCGTTAGTCCAATCAATGTACTTTGAACAGGGCACAGCTTGCTTTGAATAAGAAATAAAAGGCATAGCACAGCATCAAAAAGAGACAAAGACAAATGCTTATTTCTGTAAACTTATAAATGTTTTGCCTTATTAATGAATGATAGCTGTGGTCAGGTAACCAACTATTATATTCACATAGATCTATTATCAGTTTCTGCTTGTATGTTCACCATGCAATCTTTTTTTTTTTTTTTTTTTTTTAATTTCATAGTGGTTGTTTTATAATCACTGTTAACTTGTTTAATCTCATTTTTGGTCTTTTAATTCTTTCAAGTGAGCTTCCCCGCCCGCCCCCCCAAAAAAAAAATTCTAGATGTAGAGTGTGCTTTCAACTCAGAAACATTAACAAACACTTCTCTATCTGGATCCAAAAGGATAAATTAGGTAATGATCGTTTAATTTACAAATTGATTTGTCACAGTATTCCTTTCAATCGCTACCCTCTGGCATATTAAAATATAAATTGATTTATAAATGATGATTTATACACTTGCCCAGAGAGTGATACAGCTTATTGACATGAATACTGCATTGGGAAACTCATTAAATAGAAATCTATTTTTCTAAAATAGATGCTGTAGCAATAGGATAATACATTATAATTTTTAATGGTTAATAGGAAATAGTAATTTGCATAACCTCAAGTAGAAGCTCTATCACAAAATATTTATTTCCACTAGAACTTACTCTATAGTTCTATGTAGGATTGAGTAATTTTACATAACCACAGGCTGTGTCTCCTCTAAATAAAGCACATATTTGAAATTGTATCTTCTTGCCAGATTAGATGACAAGCAATATTCAAATCACAAAATCCTCTTGTATAAACAGGCTGCTACTATAATGCCAGATTATGACTTTTTCAATTACCATATGTTTCTAAATGTTTATTCAGGATTTTATAAACAGTGTGGCTTTTTTCCTGCAAGCAATCAAATAAAATAAACCTTTATTTTGATAATATTTGAAAGCATAAAAGCTAGAAAGTAGAATAAAAATGATCTTTAAATCTCAGCTTGATAGAATAGAATTATAGTATTTTGACCTAGAAAAAATGAAATTAACTGAAAACATCACTCAGGCTCACAATTAACACCAAAAAAATAAAGGTAGTAAGGACATTGTCACAGAAGCAAATTTCTGCTTCTTTTATGAAAGTGTCAGTGAATAGCAACAATACTTGAAGCTTTAAACTGCTTTTATAAAAAAGGAATAATTTTTAGAAGGCTCTCTTTTTTTCTCAAAGCATAATATAAAATTGTCAGAAACACCTTTTTTAAGTTACATGCCATGTTATCTACAATGAAATTAAAGAAATAGATCCCAATGCTCATGGCATTGACCTCTTTGAATCAGGGTTATATTCTTATTTTGCTCACATTTGAAGTACACAGTTCTGGAACAGTATAAATCTGTAAAACTGAATTTCAGTTTGGACCTTGTCTATGTACTTTGTTCTCTTCTTTGACACTGCTGTATCTAACATTCAACAAAAAAATTCCATAATTCATTTTAAAGAACTCTATATATTTTCTTCTCTCTGTTTGTACAATAGATGTATCATTGTTTATAAATGCATACCAAAATGGAAAAGAACAAATGGTAAAATATTTTTACATAATTTCATGTACCTAATAGTTACAGATACAGGATCTGGGGGGCAGGGAAGCTCAGTGTTCTTATTGATTTCTACATGAGCACTTCTGAAACTTGGTGGAGTAATTTTTTAGTGGTTGCTGAAGAAAAGAAATGAGACCACATTTCTCAAAACATTTGTGAATATACAAAAGGCTTCTTTTATGAAACTAATGCAAAAGTATGTCAACTATACTTCAATAAAGAAAAAAAAACTAAGAAAAAGGTAATAAGGTATAAGGCTGCTAAAAAATTTAAAGGCTTTTTAAAAATAAGCTTTGAGTTAAACTAGCTTTTGACTTAAAGGCCAGAAAATTACGCAGAGACAAATTTTAAAAATACCTTTTTAAAAACAATGTATATGATTAGATTCTACATGCTGTGAAGACAATATTTGCCTGAAAACTTTAAAGTTGTTTTTTTCTAAGCTTTAAGTACATGGATACATATACAAGTATGTTTATCTGAAAAAATACACTGGATTTGAAGGTGAAATGTCATGGAAAGCTTTCAAAATAATGCATGGAGATAGTCACAAAAATGTATCCCCCAAAGCCAGTATCCAGATGCCAAAGTGATATGGTAAGGGCAGAAATGCTGGGGGAAAAGGTATGAGGAAACAGGGTAGATTGAGCCCAGTAGATTTAGCCCGTGACATTATTTCTCCAATTTTAATTTCAAGGACAATGTGAGTATATTTTAATAAACACAAGGTGTTTAGTTACTGTTAAGTCAGAAATTGATTTCTTTTGTGAAAAATTAATTTTCCCAGGGAATAGCAAATAAGAGAATGTAATTTCTTGACTTGTTTTCCATAAACCACAGTTTTCTATTATTTACCATTTTTAATTTTAGTTTACCATAATTATTTTCATCAGGGTTGACTTTTTTCTCTGGAAATACTAGAATAAAGTTTGACACATCATGCTTTTTTTTTTTTGCTTATGTCAAATTTTAGTAATTGTAGCCTTTGCCAAAGTGCAGTTGTTTTCTCTTCTACTTTCTCTTCCTCCTCTCCTGATTTTTCTCTCCTCTTGTTCTTTTATTCTCATAAAGTCCAATATGCCTTAGTCATTTCTAAAAAACTTAAGTGTCCCAAGAAAGTATAATTTCCACGATGGCAGGGATTTCTGATTATTTAGGTCACTAATATATTGCCCATACTTCTAACAATGTCTGAGTCTTAGAAACCACTAATTATAAGGAAAATATTAGTTAAATGACACATATTGACAATGTGCAGTTAAATTGTTGTCAGTTGCATGCTATTTCCTCACAAATTAAATATTTGATAACTTTTGTTTATTCCTGTATTACAGCAGAGCTAAAGGGTATGAGTATGTGACACAGTCAAAACACCATAATCAAAGCAGTAGAATCAAATCACTGTGGTCAAAACATCTTGATTTTTGCCAAGTCTTGCCTGGTTAGACCAATCTAACCAGCAAAAAAGATGGCTGCATGATGTTCCTTGTTTGCTAGCGGGGAGCATGTACTTTTCAAATATTTCAGAATACAATAACGTATTTCACAGGCTGAATTCTCTACTGGAAATGGTCTCTATTCAACACTTTGATTAGCTTCTTCTTGCATTTCATCTCAGTTCAAATGTCAGTTTTGAGAGAATGCTATTCCCATTACCTCATCTAAAGAAGTTTCCTCACCTCCCTGTCATCCTCTGTCTCTTAATATCTCATACTGTTATATATACAGGTGGACATACTTATACATGCATGAATATGTATGTTGAGTTCATGGTTGTCTATCTCCTATATTAAAAATTAAACTTACAGAGGGCTAGGTTACAGGATCATTTTCTATTTCAACTGTATCCTCAGATTCTGAAGCCATATTGAGTTTAATTCAAAGTCTGACTTTCACATCAGTAGGTTTGTGATTTCGAGTAAATTAACTTAATCACTAGCTTGCAATAGTCTCCTTCTCTGTAAAATATTGTAGAAGCTACTCATCCATTTTTTGTGAAGATGGAAAACTCAATACATGTAAAGTATTTATAACTGTGTATAGCATATTATAAACAATATATGTATTATCCAGTATTTTTTAAAATATATACTACAAGAAGTAAATGTCTAGAAAAAAACTGGGGGAGACTAAATACAAAGGAGGAGTCTCACCATGTTATAGCATGGCTTTACCATGTGTAATATTTTCATTACTTAACTTCTCTGTGTCTTAATTAGGCCATCTATGAAATTTACATTATAATACTTATAGGAATTTTATGAATTGCAGTATAAAAAGTGCTTACAATAGAGCCTGGTACATAGTAACACTCTTTAAAAAGTGAGCTATTTTGGTAATAGTGATGTTGATGGTGAGGATCCTTTAAAGGTATCCAGGATATATAGCAAAATTTTAAGGGTAATATGGTGAGATTACTAGTGACTTATTTTCTATTTTATATGCACTTAACATGCATTGTTTATAAAACGTTTTCTGGGTAAATAAGGAAATAGTAGTATTTTTGGAACAGCTATTTGTCAATGTTTCATCAGAAAAGATCATACAAAGTTACTCATAAGCTCATGTTATTAGAGTCCTGTTAAATGCATTTAATTGTTAAGTCATCTGACAAGTTTAATTACCAGTTATACCCATTGGCATATGTCTAGAAATATTATGTAATTTTCATTTTAATTCAAAGATGTTAATTTACAGTGCATTAGATACAGTTTTAGATTTAACAATGCTTTATTTTTTTATTAGAAAAACTCATGTGTTTATCACCCCCTCCAAATTTTAGTATTGCTTCCAGTTAGAGCCTGGAATGATGAATGATAATTTCGAGCTAAAATAGAGTAGGTAGAAGAATGAAAAAAAAAATAGAGAAGGAGTTACAAAGTCTTTGTAAAATAAGCTATTGATTTCCTAAAGGTTGCTAGGTAACTATTGTAAAGTAAATTGCATAAACAATTCTCTTGATTTTAATGAGTTGCATCAAATATATGTACACATATGATGCATATTTTAGTTTGATATTAGCCACAATCTTTGTTTTCTTAGTGGTAAAGAATACTTAAATAATAAACACTTGTTTTTTTAAGACATCAGCATGTTATCTAGGTAAGTAATTCTGTAAAGTAATTTAAAAGCTTGTGTACCAGCACATAATTATCAGGAAAAGTACTTAAGGTCATTTTTATATCTAATCCATGGCAATAAAGTTGCAGCTCAGTCAGCAAAACCTTGGCATAACCTTTATTTTGTTCAGAAAATTCTATTAATTCTAATTGTTGCAGGCTTAATGAAAGTGTGATTCAATATTCTCTAACTGACCTTGGGCCATTTCCTTTAAGGGGTGGCCATGTGACCAATAAAGGTGAATAAGTCATTTTGACTTTATTAAACTCATACATACCCTAAACTCCAAAAGAAAACGTAAAACGATCCTGTATGAATAAAGTTTTATGCCAACTTTAACATAGACTTCAAAAGCATAGAACTAAATACCTAAATCTGATCTTGTTAGTAAGTAGTCTGTGCCCACCCTCCTCACTTATTTTGTTTATTTCCACTGAACCACCTTCACACTCCCATAGAAAGTTATTCGTATTATCCTTATCTATTTTTTAAATGTTTATTTTTGAAAGAGAAAGAGAGCAGGGGAGGGGTAGAGAGAGGAGAAGACAGAAAATCCAAAGCAGGCTCTTTGCTGAAAACACAGAGCCCAATGGGGAATCTAACTCATGAACTGAACCCCAAGATTTTGACCTGGGCCAAGGTTGGATGCTTAACCGAGTGAGCCACCCTGGTGACCCATTATCCTCTATATTTTTAAAACTGTCTCCTCCAGTTTATTTTACCCAAAAACTTGGTTCTTCCTGATGATACCAGTTTGTCTGTAGCTCGCTTGAACAAATGACCATGTATTTTCACCAAAACGACTTTGAGAGTAGGGTTGCCTGAGGTCATTTTACTAAACTCTCTAAAACTCTGAAATATTATTACTTGACAAGTTCATTTTTAGAAAAGCCAATTTGAAGCTTGTCTTCCAGTGGTGCCACTCTTTATCACTTCACTCATCT